>NC_084793.1:77248869-77852512 GCF_963169125.1 Humulus lupulus
TGTAATTTTTATTAGAGTAAATGATTCTTTGTAAATACTTTGTATAAGTTTTGTTATTTTAATTTATAATTTTTTAGATTTGTATATAAATGTTTCATTTAAATCATAATTTTTAATTTAAAATAAAAATAAATAATTTTTTTGCAAGCAACGACGACACCTAATAACTGTTGGTGTTGCCAACAACGATGACACCTAATAATTTTCAGCGTTGCCAGCAACAGGGACACCTAATTACTGTCGGCGTAGCCAGCAATGGCGACACCTAATAACTGTCGCCGTAGCTACCCCTACGCCGGCATAGGCAAATATGACAGTTAGTCGATTGTCATCGTTGCTCAATAGCGACAGTTAAAAACTGTTGGGAAATCCTGTTTTTGTAGTAGTGAGTAATGCTTCACATCATGATAAATCTTTTTTAATTGCTTCCTTGACAATTCTAGTGGCACAATGTTGGCTGCCAGATAGTTCGCATAATCGGCAAGCAAATGCACCAACTCATCATCCACTGCAAATAATTGTTCATCTGGGAAACTCTTATTAATCCCCACTACATAATGTTCTGACTCATCCCCTAACTCAAGTCTTGATAAGTGATCCACTACCAAATTCTCAATACCCTTTTTGTCCCGAACCTCCATATCAGACTCTTGTAAAAGAAGCACCCAGCAAATAAGTCTAGGCTTGGCATCTTTCTTAGCAATAAGATGCTTAATTACTGAGTGGTCAGTATATACAATAACCTTATTTCCCATCAGATAAGGCCTGAATTTATCGAATGCATTTACAATAGCGAGAAGTTCTTTCTTAGTGGTGACATAATTCAACTGAGCACCATTAAGTGTTCTGTTGGCATAATAAATAGTAAGAAATACCTTGTCAACACGTTGCCCCAAAACTGCTCCCACTGTAGAATCACTTGCATCACACATTAACTCAAAGGGGAGCTCCCAATCTAGTGAAATAACTATAGGGGTTGTCCCCAATTTCTTCTTAAGTAACTTGAAAGCTTTAAGACACTTCTCATCAAATTCAAATGGCACCCCATTCATCAACAATGCCAAGAGTGGCTTAGAAATCTTTGAGAAATCCTTAATGAATCTTCTGTAGAAACCCACATGACCAAGGAAACTTCTCACCCCTTTCACTGAAACTGGAGGCGGAAAGTTCTAAATAGTGGCAATCTTTGCTCTATCAACCTTAATACCATATTTAGACACCTTGTGCCCAAGCACTATGCCTTCATTTACTATGAAATGACATTTTTCCCAATTCAAAACCAAATTGGCCTCTTGACATCTTTTCAGCACAACCTCCAAATTCAACAAACAATCATCAAAGAAGAACCCATAACAGAAAAATCATCCATAAAAATCTCAATCCTACGTTCCACCATATCAGAGAAAATAGCCATCATACACCTTTGGAAAGTTGCTAGAGCATTTCACAAACCAAAATGCATACGACGGAATGCAAACGTACCATATGGACAAGTGAAAGTCATCTTCTCTTGATCCTTGAGAGCAATGGCTATTTGATGGTACCTTGAATAGCCATCCAGAAAACAATAATACTTGTGTCCAACCAACATGTCTAACATCTGATCAATGAAAGGCAGTGAGAAGTACTCTTTTCTGGTTGCCTTGCTCAATTTATGATAGTCAATACAAATCCTCCAACCAGTTACTGTACGCATCGTGATAAGCTCATTATTGTCATTCTTTACCACTGTAATCCCTCATTTCTTAGGAACTACCTGAACTGGACTTACCAACTACTATCTAAAATGGGATAGATCACCCCCAGCATTTACCCACTTCAAGATTTCTTTTCTAACTACCTCTTTCATTGCTAGATGCAGTCGACATTGTGTTTCAATGGAAGGCTTACTGTCATCTTTCATCAAGATCTTGTGCATAACTATTGATGGACTATTATCTTGAATATCTGCCAGCGTCCATCCAATTGCCAACTTATGGGTTCTCAATACTCTTAACTGTTTTTCCATCTCCTCATTAGAAAGAGAAGAAGACACAATGATTGAAGTCTCATTCTCACCCAAAAAAATATATTGAAGATGTGTTAACAATGATTTCAATTCCAACTCCAGTGGCTTCTCAACTGATGGTAATGGTCTTTCAGGTCCCTGACCAAATTCTTCATATTTTTTGTTATAGATTAGCCCTTTAGAATTCATCCACTGTACACGCTCTTGGACCTCTCTGCCTATCTCAGCCTCTGCATTCTCTGTAGTCAAACTATTCTGAAGGGGATCCTCTAAAATGTCAATCTCTGCCATTGCTCTCTCTACCATGTCAACTCTGAAATAGTTGTCATTTACATTGGAAAACTTTAAATCTTTAAACACGTTGAATACCACTTCTTCACCCCTGAACTTGAAGCTTTAGCTCACCTTTCTAAACATCAATCAGAGCATGCCCAGTAGCTAAAAATGGCATTCCCAGAATGATTGGGACATTTTCATCTTCCTCCACATCTAAGACGATGAAATCTGCTGAAAAAATTAATTTGTCCACTTTAACAAGAACATCCTCTATAATACCTCTGGGATGTTTAACTGAGCGGTCTGCTAACTACAAAGTGACTGTAGTAGGACTAGCCTCCCCCAAACCAAGTCTATGAAATACAACCAATTACATCAGATTAATGCTTTCCCCCAAATCACATAGGGCATGCTTGCACTCAAAATTTCCAATAGTGCAAGGAATAGTAAAAATGTCAGGATCTTTCAATTTCGGGGGAAGCTTTCTCCGTAAAATAGTGCTACACTCTTCAGTAAGTGTTATAGTCTCATACTCTTCCATTCTTCTTTTCTTTGACAGGATCTCCTTCATAAATTTGACATAAAAGGGCATCTGCTCTAATGCCTCAACAAATGGAATATTAATATGCAGCTTCTTAAATACCTCAAGAAACTTGGAGAACTACTTGTCCAAGTTAGACTTCCTCAACCTTTGTGGATATGGAATCTTGACGTAGGGGTCTCTATTGTTGTTTACTATTGTACTTTGAGGGGGAAGGTCTTCAGTAACCTTCTAAGAGCTAGACTCTGGCTTTTCTACTTCTGAATTCTCTATCTCTGCTTTAGGTCCTTCATAATCCTTACCACTTCTCAACATCACTGCCTTACATTGTTCTTTTTTATTCACTACTGTTGATCTGGGCAGATTCCCCTAAGGCCTGGTATTAAGCAAATTGGCCAACTGCCCCACCTGTGTTTCCAAGTTTCTATTATAAACTGCACTTGATTCTTGGTGAGAGTCACAAGAGCCGCTTCTAACTCACTATGTTTTTCTTATGGAGCTGGTGGCCTGGTCTGTTGTGTAGGGGATATTGGTTGTACTTGAGGCATGGTTTGTGGAAAGAGAGTCTGATACTAAACTGGAGGCCCCTGATTATTTCGCCATGATAAATTAGAATGGTTTTCCACCCTAGATTAAATGAATTGGAGAACGGATTGTTATACGGCCTCTGAAAATTACCAATTCCCTGAACCTGAGCCTGATCAACTGCATATTACCATATATGTTGGCTACTGTACACTGTTCATACAAATGAGGCCCCCCACACAATTCATACACTGACTGCGTCTACATAGGCTAGGCCTGAGCTGAGATCTTATTTTGTTGCAACTGCTTTCTCAATGAAGTAACCTGAGCAGTTAAAGCAGTAATAACATCTAATTCATGTACCCTAGCTACTTTTCTCTGTGAGGTGTCTCATTCTGCAGGCCACTGATAATTGTTCATGGCCATCTCCTCTAACAATTCATAGGCCCCATCATCCCCTTTACTCATAAATGCACCACCCACTGCTACATCTATGATAGGGCGAGTAGTACTGCACAACCCATTATAAAAATTGTGGACTACCATCCACTTCTCAATACCGTGATGAGGAAATTTTATGAGCATGTCTTTGAATCTTTTCCAAGCATCATAAAAAGACTCTCCCTCATTCTGATAGAAGTTATTGATTTCCCCCCTCAACTTGGCAGCTTTTGCAGGAGGAAAGAACTTAGAGAGAAACTTTTGAGCTAGCTCCTCCCGTGTATTAATTCAGTTGGCCTGCAGAGAAATAAGCCAACTTTTTGCTCTGTCCTTGAGTGAGAAAGGAAACAAACTCAACCTTATTGCATCATCGCTCACCCCATTAAACTTGAATGTTGCACATGGCTCAAGGAAGTTCACTATGTGCAAGTTAGGATCCTTAGTGGGGAGACCCCCAAAATTGACAGAAGTCTGGACCATTTGTATCATTGTCAGCTTAATCTCAATGCTATTAGCAGTGATAGCCGGCGGTCTAATGTACGAGTGCACCCCTATGACAACAAGGAGTACATAATCTCTTAATGCTCGCACATTTTGATCCTACGCAATGGGATTTTCACCATCATTCTTATTGGCGCCGTCTCTTTGGTTGGTAGCCATTGATGCTTTCAACCTCTTGTTCCTTCTATTCATTATGCAAGATCTATCAATTTCAGGATTCACATGCAAAAGATCGGCAGACCCTTCTCGTCGTATATAAAAGATTCACCTGAAATAGCAAAGTGCGACAAACTAAATTAGTACAAAGAAATAAAAATATCCAAATTAGAATAAAAATTAACTATTTTGATATTAATAGAATTTCAATTCCCTGGCAACAGCGCCAAAAGCTTGTTGCAAAATTTCTACTACGCAAGTGTACGCAGTCAAGCAAGTAATAATAATAGAAGTGAAGTATCGTTCCCACAGAGAATTGATCTACTAATTACAAAAAGTGAATTTTAATTTCTATTTGTCTAATAAAAATAGAGTGAAAATTAACGACTAACAATATACTAGAATAGCATAATTAAATTAATGAAATTTAATAGAGAAAATATGAGAGCATTTTAACTTCATCAACCTTCGATTATGTTCAAACAATGATATAGTTAATATGATTCTTCTAGTTATGATTATAGCAGGTTTACTATTGACAATTATATTATCTTTCAAGATATAAAATATTCAACTTACTTGTGAATTTTCTACATGTCTGTGATAAATTCTACACATAAACCGCATTAAGAACAGAAACTTAATTGCTACACAAACCAATTTGATACTTTTGTTCTAAATTGAGATCTATTGTATTGCCTATAGCTATTCCAATTCTCACTTTTCAGATGTTGAATTAAAACCAAAAAAACATGCAATAGATGGCCAGTCAATTACAAGCATTAAACATAAGAACAATAGATAATCATGAATTCAAGAAATCATAGAAACTACAATAAAGATGAAAAGAATATCTAGCGACAACATTAAAATACTCTAAATAGGAATTTAGTTCATAATGTTAAACATGACTACATCAAAATAATCTAAAATTGAAAAGTGTGGAAGCTAAAAATTCCATACTTGTGAAAGAACCACATCTTGTATTTATGGTCCTTTGAAGGTCCAAAGCCACCATGACCAACACCTTGTTGGTCTCTTGGAGCACTGCCTCAATGAAAAATGCATCAAACATGGTCTCGGCATTACCACCATTTCGACCTTACCCCATGCCTAACACAGCCGTTTCATACAGGTGGTCCTTCGAGGCGCTCGCCTCGCGCTTGGCTAAGAGGTCTCACTCGGGTGCCTAGAAGCCATGATGGCCTCGTATAGCAGGACACGCCTCACTTAGCCTAGGCACCCAGATACAACGTACCCATGTCGCACGCGTAGCCCACGATCTCGCAAGACCCAACAGCCTCACACCAGGCGCTTCGGGCCACCAGCCCACGTCTCACCAACACCACGCGAGACGCCCTCACGAACCCATGTCGCTAGCATACCACGAGATGCCCACACGAGATGCCCTCGCGACCCTGTCTCACCAGCATCACGCGAGATGCCCATGCGAGACACCCTAGCGACCCCGTCTCTCCAGCATCATGCCAGGTGCCCGCTCGAGACACCCACGCAAGACGCCCTCACGTCCCCGTCTCGCCAGCATTACACGAGACGCCCATGCGAGATGCTTTCGCGACCCTGTCTCGCCAGCATCACGCGAGAGGCACACGCCCTCATGACCTGTCTTGCCAGCACCACACGAGACGCCCTCGCATCGCGCACCAATGCACCAACGGCCTCATGCCACTGGCCCTCGCTAGCCCGCCTCACGAAACACCACCTCACGCACGATCCTTCCTCTAGTGCCTTGTGGGAATGTATCTTCCATGATGACCCATACAGGCTCCAACACTTAAAGTTTAAATGAGTTGGGTACTTGATGAGTATAAGAAAACCCAAGAGTAACTCAAAAGAGATCATACGAATACAAAGTACGTACGGGGGTACGACTCTGAATGCCCCAGGTGACTGACCCTAAAGACCATGCCAGACAAGTAGTGGTCGTACGAATGGGGTACCTAATGTAGTCCTTCCCAGCCAACCTTTGATGTTCGTACTAAACAGATGGTGGAGGTGCTCCCGTAGACCCTGAGCATGTACTGGAACTGACCACCACGCTCTTGGCACCACTAGTATCTATAGACTACATATGTAGGGTCATGTCCTTAGGGACCACCATGTACAAAGGGCCAATAGTTCTCTACAATAAATACGACATCCTTTCACCTGAGAAGGGGAAAGGATTTTTGAGAGAATTTGTAACCACACATTGTTAATGGGAATAGACACTACACCTTTCTATTTTCATTTTGAAATTTCAGCATTTACATTTTTGTGCTCTGGAAATTATAAGAGAGTTTTCTTGAAGTTCATTTGATTTGAATCTTTTCTTTTAACTCACAAAGTTCTCGATCTAACTTAGTTGACGAGTTCTTACCGTCTACAGTTTGGCGCCGTCTGTGGGAAGGATAAGTGCCAAGTCACTGTTGTTCCATTGATTCCAGTAGAGAAAGATGCCGAGACACTCCAAGCGGTTGAGAGAACCATGGGAGGTTGAGGTCCACCTCGATGGAGATCACCTGAAGGCCTCCATGAAGAATCCTCCACCCAAAAATGTGAATGCACCAAAGGAGCCCAGGGTTCCTAAGGATGAAAGGGAGGCCTCATCCCCAGCTGTCCCACCTGATGAGAACCATCCGAGATCAGCGGCTGCTCCTGCAAGAGAGGCCGGAGAGCTCCCACCCCCGAAGCCGCCATAGGTACCGAACTCCGACCAACAAGATCTGGGTCCATCGACGCGCAGGCCTGACAATAATCCCCGAGTCCATTCCATAAGCTCGAGCTCTAGATCTCAATTTTACAAAGATGAGATACGTGAATTACACGGGAAGAACCAAAGGCTAGAAACCATCTTAGAGAATATGCAAGAGGTGTTGAATGGCCTGCTACAGGGGAAATCAAGCATGTCTCTTCCTGGGCGAAAAGAGAGAGGCCAAGAAGGGGCAGAAACCATAGTCTTAGTGGATGATGGGAGGCTTGACTCTTCACCAGCAATACCCCTCGGACGAAGCAGCATGAATGTCCCGGACAATCGAAACAACCTCGGGGGCCAGATCAAAAGAACAACGCTGACCTTCGCAATGAAGTCGAAGTCACTTCAAGGAAAACACCCTCAGACTTAAGGGAAGAGCTCAACAAGAAAAGGACGAACAAGAGGCCTACACCTCATATGGCTCCCCGGGAAGACAAAGGGAAGGGAAAGGCTAACTCGTCCACTTTGAGAGACTCCTTGAACAAAAGGAGACAACACCTAGACATAGAAATGAGGAGCCTCCGGAGCAAGATAATCACCACATCTGGAGGGCAAGCCGTCGACAACGAGTTCATTTACGAATCTCCTTTCATTAAGGAAATCCAAGCCGTCCGGCTCCTAACTAACTTCAAAGAGCCTCACATGACCCCTTATGAAGCAAACACAGATCCCAAATACCATCTGGACGCATTCAATGACCTGATTAAATTAAGAGGAATTAATAGCAGGGCCAGATGACACTGCTTTGTTGTCACGTTAAAGGGACCTGTGTACAAATGGTTCAAAAGACTCCGTCCAGGGTCCATCAGGTCTTGGAAACAATTTTCTGATCAATTTCTCCAACAACATCACGTCGTGCGTGATTACACAATGCAAAGCACCAACCTCGCTAACATGAAACAAGGAGAAAATGAGAGTCTAAAGAGCTATATCCCCAGGTTCAATATGGAGGCAGCCAAAGTAGGAAGCTTGACCCGTGGGGAATTAAAAATTGCCATTACGGCTGGAGTACGCCCGAGTAGTAAACTGTGGGATAACATGCTTAAGAGGTAGGTCACTAACTTGGATGAATTCTATGAACGGGCACAAAAATATATTCATGTCAAAGATGTTATCGAGAGCCTTAAGGCTGGAAAAGGCAGGTCCCCTCCAAAACCCTCAATCCGGGAAGGCCCAAGTAGCGTAAAGAAGAAGAGGGTTTATGAAGGGTCGAGAGATGATCGGCCTCGAAAGCCCCAATGCATTGATGAGCGCAAACATGCCCCCTACACCTTTTATACTGACCTCACACATGCTAGGGAGCATATCTTCGTCACAAATGAAAATCATGTCCCTTCAGGAGGCCCCCATCAATGAAAAAAGACCGATAAAAAAGGGACCCCAGTAAATATTGTCAATATCATAAAGATATTGGTCACACCACCGCAGAATGCACTCATTTGAAGATAGAAATCGAAGAGCTTATCCGCAGGGGACACTTGGGTAGATACGTCTGCAAAGAAAACCAAAGACCAAAAGAAGGAGTATCCTCACCATGGGCATGGGATGTAGCCTGAGAGATGTAAGGAGAAGTTAGGACCATCTTTGAAGGGCCAGGGTTTGGAGGCGAATCAAGGAAGAGACGAGACAAATATGCTAGGGAAGTCAGCCGAAGTCCACCCCCATGCGTCTTAAGTTTGGAGCAACGCCCACCCCCCCCCCCCCCCCAAAGAGTTTTAAGGGGGAGAACGACTCGATAACCTTCACCAAAGAAGACGCACAGGGTGTGCATTTCCCTCACAATGATCCCTTGGTGTTGACTGTCCAGCTTGCTAACATGAGGGTGCATCAGGTCTTGGTGGACAATGGAAGCTCCATAGACATCCTATATCGCCCAGCTTTAGAGAAGATGGGACTGAACATTAGGCACCTAAAGCCCTGCAATACCTCCCTGTATGGATTTACAGGAGATTCAATACAGCCCATAGAGGCAATTGAGTTAGCCCTCACCATGGAAGAATAACCCAGACAAACCATCATAATGGCAAACTTTGTCATTGTAGATTGCACCTCGGCCTTCAATACGGTATTAGGGAGACCCTCCCTAAGAGAATTGAAGGCGATAACCTCAGTATATCACTTAGCCATGAAATTCCCGACTCCTGAGGGGATAGTGAGCATAAAAGGAGAGCAGAAGGAAGCGAGGGAATGTCATAACACATCCCTCCGCACGGCCATAACACCATCAGTGCCTATGGCAATGGTAGTACATGGAAACACAAACCCACACGAATTGGACCCGCAGGTCGCGGAGGAACCCAGGGCCGAGCTAGTAGAGGAGTTGGAAGAGGTCACAGTCATGAATAAGTCATTGAGGAAGTTGAAGGTAGGAAGAAACCTTCTAGGTATCGTAAAGGAAGAGCTGGTAGAATTTTTGAAAATCAACCTCGATGTATTCGCCTGGAGTCACGAGAACATTGTGGGGATAGACCCATCATTCATGTGCCATCACTTAAACATCGACCCAAAAGCAAGACCTGTGAGGCAAAAAAGGAGAGCGCTAGACCCAGAAAGATACGCGGCCCTAAAAGAAGAAGGATACAAGTTGAAGGCAAATGGGTTTATCCGAGAAGCATTCTACCCATTATGGGTATCCAATCCAGTGTTAGTCCCAAAGCCCAATGGAAAGTGGAGGACTTGCGTGGACTTTACTAACCTCAATAAAGCCTACCCTAAGGACAGCTTCCCGCTTCCTAGGATAGATCAGTTAGTAGATGCCATAGCTGGACACGAGCTACTCATCTTCATGGATGCATATTCCGAGTACAATCAAATACCCATGAACCCGACCGATGAGGAGCACACTTCATTTATAACAGACAAGGGGCTTTTTTGCTACAAAGTGATGTCTTTTGGATTAAAGAATGTAGGTGCTACTTATCAAAGGTTAGTGAACAGAATGTTTGCAAATCAGATAGGAAGAAACATGGAAGTATATGTAGATGATATGTCGGTAAAGACAAAGAAGGAAGAAGAGCTCACAAGAAACCTCAGTGAGATGTTTGACACCCTTCGAAAATTCAGAATGAAGCTAAAACTGCTCAAGTGCACATTTGGAGTTTCGTCAGGGAAGTTCCTTGGTTTTATGGTGAATTCCCGAGGTATTGAGGCCAATCCTGACAAAATCAAGGCATTGTTGGAAATGAGCCCACCACAAAGCAAGAAGGAGGTTCAATGCTTAACAGGGAGAGTAGCAGCCCTCAATAGGTTCATCTCTTGATCCAATGACAAGTGCCTCCCTTTCTTCAACATCCTAAAAGGGAGTAAAAAGTTCTCTTGGGATGAAGATTGTCAGGAAGCCTTCGCTAAGCTAAAGGAACACCTTGGAAAACCACCCATTTTGGCTAAGCCAGAAAAAGGGGAAAAACTGTACCTGTACTTTGCAGTGTCAAAGCATGCTATAAGTGTCGCCCTGGTCAAAGGAGAAAATAAGCATCAGTAGCCCGTACACTATGTCAGCAAGCGGTTGGTAGACGCAAAAACCCGGTACCCAGAAATAGAGAAGTTAGCATATGCCTTGATAGTGGCTGTGCGAAAGCTGAGGCCCTATTTTCATGCTAATGCTATTGAAGTGCTCACCAACACCCCTTTGCATCATGTCTTGCACAAACCAGAGACTTCGGGAAGGTTGTTAAAATGGTCAATTGAGTTAAGTCAGTTCGACATCATTTATACCCCAAGGACCTCAGTCAACGGGCATATACTTACAGATTTTATACTTGAGTTTGCATATCGACCCTATGAGGAGGGGGAAATAGAAGAAAATGAGCCAATGGGCAAAGGGGAAAAGCAGCCTAAAGAATGAAGCCTCCTTGTGGACGAGGTGTCTAACGAAGGAGGAGTCGGCGTTGGCATAGTAATGACGAGACCTGAGGGACATAAGATGCATTGTGCATTAAGATTTGTATTTGAAGCTTACAACAACGAAGCAGAATACAAAGCAATACTGGCTGGCTTGCGACTAGCCAGGGAGTTGACGGTAACACATTTTCATGTCTTTAGTGACTCACGGTTAGTAGTAATTCAAGTGAAGGGCGAATATCAAGCTAGAGGCCAAAAATTGGCTGCTTATATTGCCAAAGTGAAAGGGTATTTGGATCAGTTTGAAAAATACACCATAGAACAGATCCCAAGGGAGCAAAACACAAATGTCGATGCTCTTGCAAAACTTGCCTCTACTTGAGATGAAGACACGCTTGAGTCCATCCTTGTCGAATACCTCTCCAGGCCAAGCATAGTAGAAGAGGAGGTTCACATGGTCAATAATCCTGAGAAGTCATGGTTTACATCTTTCTTGGGGTACTTAAGTGATGGAATGTGGCCTTTGGACAAAAAATACGCCCGTAGGCTGATTTACAAAGCCGCCCAATACACCCTAGTAGATGGATTTTTGTATAAAATAGGCTTCTCCACCCCACTCCTATGGTATATAGACAAGGGGGAGGCTTTAAAGGTCCTACAAGAGATACACGAAGCAGAGTGTGAAAATCATGCTGGGGGGCAATCCACGACAAAAAAGGCAATACGACAAGGGTATTATTGGCCTTCCATGGAGAAGGACGTGGGAGATTTCGCGAGAAGATGTGACAAGTGCCAACGACATGAAAATTACCCCAGACAGTCACCAAATGAGCTGGTGAGCATGACCAGTCTGGGGCCCTTTGCTGTGTGGGGGATTAACTTGATCAGAGTGTTACCAATAGGAGGAGTGAAGTACGTGGTTGTAGCAATCGATTACTTTACTAAATGGGTGGAAGCAAAGCCTCTAGTCAACATAACAGCTAAGCAAATCACCACCTTTGTCAACAATTTTATCATCTGCAAGTTTGGAGTACCCTACAAGATAATCTCTGACAATGGGACACGGTTTGAAGGAGGGTTATTCAAAGAATATTGCAGAGAAAAGGGAATCAAGAGGAGTTTCTCCGCTATAGTGCACCCGCGAGCCAATGGACAAGTGGAGGCCATCAACAAGATCCTAAAAAGGAACCTGAAAACAAAGTTGGAAAAGTTGAAAGGAGCCTGGGTCGAAGAACTGCCCAACGTGCTTTGGGCCTACAGGACCACGCCTCGTTCCACTACTAGAGAAATGCCTTTCGCCTTAGCCTATGGGTGCGAGGCTTTTCTTCCAATAGAAATGAAAATCAACTCCTTTCGCATACAAGCATATGATGACCAGCTAACCACGCAGCATTGGCTAAAAATTTGGAGTTGTTGGAAGCGATAAGAGAAAGGGCACAACTGAAGTTGGCAACGTACCAGCAACGGGCCGCAAGATACTATAACTCAAGGGTGCGAAAGAGGACGTTCAGGGTCGAAGACCTCGTATTAAGGAAAGTTGTGCCCAACACTCGAGACCCGAGCGCGAGTGTATAAGGGGCAAACTGGGAAGGGCCCTACCAAGTTGCCCAGGTGGTGCCCCCTAACACCTACAAGCTGGCACGTTTGGATGATACCATGGTACCCAGAGCGTGGAATGCAGAACATCTAAAAAAATATTATCAGTAAGACCTCCATGTTTGAGGCAATAATATCATCGCTTTGTCTAAACATGCAAGTTTAAGTGATAGCTATGAAGTAGAGGGCTAAATTAGACCCCTTGATATGTAGTAAGAACAAAGTCACCGTAGGTAGCTATGTACTCCACTCATTTCCAATGAATATGTTTCTCTTTGGCATCCAATGAATATGTAGTAAGAACTCTCGTGTATGAGCAAAATAATCACACTATCTAACTCTCATTTCCAATAATTATCAAAATGCATGAGAGAAATAATCAAATTGTCCGACGAGATAAATCTCGCCAACCACTTGGAGGGCAGAGTATACAGCCAAAAAAGGGTCCTAAAAGAGAGCCTTATATATATATAAAAAAAAAGACCCTTATAAATAAGGAAGAAGACCTTGCAAGGCACCTCTTGAGTTCACGAGGATTAGCTACCCTTCTGAACATCAAGAAGGTCAAAAGGTCCTACAGGAAAAGCCTCCTAATAAAGGATGACACCTCCATGAGAGGAAAGGCCTCAAGAAGAGCATCCACCAATAACTCTAGAGCGACCACCAAGCCATCTAGCCAAAAAGGGTCCTAAAAGAGACCCTTGCAAAAATAGTACTATGCATAATGACGAGATGGATGCTTCACGCAAGAAATAATAAGCTCGCGCAAAAGTATATAAAAGGATGACTAGAACCCAAAGGGTCAACATATCCTTATAGATACAATCAATGTGCACCAAAGAGAGACCTATCGAATCCCTTTGTGTGGGCTCAAAAGGACCTCAAGCCTAATAAATAAAAAGTATAAGAAAAAAAGACCTATCAAGCCCTTTTTTTTTTGGGCTCAAAATGACCTCAAGCATAGAGAAGCCAAAACAAATGATCACATATATATATAAGAAAAAAGTTGTGATAATGTGGCAGGACTTAGAAAAGTTCAAAAAAAGAAAAGAAAATGATAGGCTCAAATGAGCATACAACCAAATAGAGTTAAATGATAAAAACTGCAGAAGCAAAGTCTCAAGGCCTCCTGCCGCGAGCATTCCACTCGGCCACCTTGGCGATGGCATGCTCACCAAAGGAGGAGAAATCGAAGTTAGGATTTTGCCTCCACATTCCATAGAGGGTGCGCTCTATGGATTAGCCAAATTTGCCTCCAGGAGAGTGACCCTCTCCTGCAACGTTGCAACCTTGGCTTCCGCTCCCCCAAGATTAGCCTCCAGGTGAGCGACCCTCTCCTGCAACATCACAGCCTTGGCTTCCACTCTCCTCCTTTTTTTGATGATGAAGAAGCCTTCACCAGGGCCTTCTCAAGCTTAATCTTGGTGTCAGTAAGCTCCTGAACTTTCACTGTTAGACGGTCCCTTTCAGCGTTCGACGAAGAGAGGTCCTGCGCCGAGTCGGTGAAGCGTTGAGCCACCAGAGAAGCCTGAAAGAAAGCAAAAAGAAAAAAAATGATGAGCAAACAAAGAACCAAAAACAAAACAAAAAAAGAAAAGAAAGAGAAAAACCAATGTAAGACGCATGAACTCACCCAGGCTATGGAGCGCACAAGGGTCTCCCCAAGCTCCGTCATGGTAAAATTCCTGAGTCCTCTCCACTCGGTCTCAGGAATACTCTCGGCAGCCCAAGTATATCTTTGCCCATAAGAGGCCGCCATACGACCCTCCCAGGGTTTCCCCTCTGAATCAGGGGCGCCCAGGTGAGCAGGGAAAGAGGACCCACTCACCGAAGGAGGATGAGGCGCAGGAACATCAGAAAAATGGGGCCCCACAGGACCAAGATTAATGGGAGCATGAGGAAGATTATCGTAGTCCTCAGAGAAGGGCATGACGAAGCGCCCTGGCATGGCCTGTGGACCGTGGGAGTGAGAGGCCATGTCGCTGTCCACAGGGGCAAAAGGAGGGCACCCCCTAGGGGATAGAGATGACTGGGGTGGGTGTCTAGATTCTGGGGAAACCTCCTCAGGCGCTCACTCCGCATCACCCCTGTCCAAGTGAGGCTTGACTAAAGTCGCCTTCTTCCTTCGTTCAGAAATATGCCACAGCAAATCGGGCTCCAAAACCGTGGATAAACCATAGCGATTAAGGTTGGCCACGGTGAAGAAACGGGCGACCATTTTTTTAGCAAGGTCAGCATCGAGAAAGGTGTCCACTGGTGTTGCCTCCAACTCAGGAATGTCGAGGATACTAAAGCTCTCTACACAATCAACATAGTTATCAATATGAGCATAAGTTCCAAAATAGCAAATTCAAAGTAAAAGGAAGAAAAGCTTGAATTACTTATTTGTGGATGAGCGAAAATGAATTACTTATTTGGGGACCTTTCACGAAGAAAAAGTCCTGCTTTCAGGACCCCGGGTTGGACACGGAACCCTCTATCAAGGAGACCTGGGAATTGGCTTTCTAGAGGAAATAGAAGCCTTTGGATTTAGGGGTGGGCATGAGGTTGTACCTAAAGTGCATCTCTTGAGCCGTAGGAGCACAATAGTTACGCTCCATAAACGCCATGTATAGGTAGCTTAAAGTCAACCAGCTGTTAGGTGCCAGCTAGAGCGAAGCAAGGTCGAAATGGTTGAGGACCATGACGAAGAATGGGTGTAAGGGAATGGTCCCACCCGCCTTCAGGATGTGCTCACTCATGGCCATGTACCCCTTGGGGGATTACTGGCCCGACACTTGTTGGAAGGAACATACAGCTTGTACTCCTTGCCAGTACGGTATTTCTCGGATAACTCCAACAGTCAGTTCTCTGACATGTTGGACACGATAGTAGATGCCAATAGAGGACCAGAATCTAGCCCCTCGGGAGCCACCTGTTGCCGCACTCTCTTTGACATATCTGCAAAACACAAGGAAAAAATGGTTGGTCGAAACATGGCACTTTACCCTCCATTTTTTCTTTCTAGCAAGAGTTTTCCATCGAGGCAATGAGTGTGGAAGCACCAAGCAACGATGGATCGAAGACAGTGGTTGAGGGGAACTCGGGGTGACTTCATGGCAACTATAAGGGGAGAATGGGGCAGGAGGTTCAGGTGGGAGGTTTCCCTCCATGAACTCCAACTCCATTTGTAGATCAAAAATGCTCACTCTAAGGCTTGCAATATGGTCACTAAGGTCAAAGGGGAAAGGGACTCCATCACCCCTCAAAACTAAATCTATTTCGCTCTCCACCACCCTGATTTTACGCCTAAGCTCGGCCATGTGCTCAAGGTGACGTATACAGTCCTTCCTCAAAGTGTCATAGTCTTGGTAAGGGTTGTTTTCGGGGGACCCCGAGTCTAAAGATCAGTCTACAAACTCGACCCCCGGAGGAACGCCAGACGATCCCTCACATGCCATGGAACCTCGTCTTGTAGTTAATAAGGGTGCACATGTAGGTGAAGGGGGTGCTACAAAACACAAAGGAATAGGCTCAAAACCTCTAGACACAAGCACTCGAAATGACCAACTACGGGGTACAAACAAGAGCATGTGTGTGGATTAGCTCATGAGGAGCTCCGTCCAAGGCAACCCATCTCGAGTAATGCTAATTTAGACCCATTGAACATAAGAAAGAAAGAAAGTATACCTTCAGTAAGTAAAATCGAGCACCGTCACGATCGAAAGAAGGCCAAGGGTCCAAAGCACGGTCACGGTCGAAAGGAGGCCAAGTGTCGAAAACACCGTCACGGTCAAAGGTCGAAAGCACCATCACGGTAGAAAGAAGGCCAAGGGTCAATAGCACCATCGCGGTCGAAGAAATGCAAAGGGTCGAAAGTATGGGTCTGCAAAAATAAAGGAGAAAGGATTTTAGTCTCCAAGCACCTATATGGACATTTTCATAAAAGAAAGGAATTTAAATAATAAAGAGGAAAGACAACCAAAATGAGTTTGTGAGGAATCGAACCCCTTACCTCTTGGAGGAAGTGAAGACACTAATACCACCAAGCTAACAAGTGAAAATGTAAATATTATGCTTAAGATGAAGGTCTATTTATAAGAAACACAAACTCATCTTAGCCATTAGATCCACTTCTTGATCAATCGTCAAGAAGGGGCTGGCACTTACCTTGGGATCCGCGGAGCATAATGACAGGCTCACATTCACTCTCAAAATCTCATAATAGTCTTCAACTCCAAAGTCTGGTTTTCTATAATGTCAAAATGAAGAAGCAAGCTAATACCTCACGGGCATCCTAATTGCATCGCACCTTAAAGTCTACCAGAGAGCCTGAAGACCCTCTCGTAGACTCGGGGGCAAGTGTGGATGCTAAAAATTCCATACTTGTGAAAGACCCACATCTCGTGTTTATGATCCTTTGAAGGTCCAAAGCCACCATGACCAACACCTCGTTGGTCTCTTGGAGCACTGCCTCAATGAAAAAGGCATCAAACATGGTCTCGACATTACCACTGTTTCGACCATACGTCATGCCTAACACAGCCGTTTCACACAGGTGGTCTTGTGAGATGCTCGCCTCGCACTTGGCTCAGAGGCCTCGCTCGGGTGCCTAGAAGCCATGATGGCCTCGCATAGCAGGACACGCCTCACTTCATCCAGGTGCCCACAAACATCGTACCCATGTCGCGCGCGCAACCCACGATCTCGCGAGACACCACAACCTCGCACCAGGCGCCTCGCGCCACCAGCCGAACCATGGTCTCGCAATACACCATAGCCTCATGCCACCAGCCCATGTCTCGCCAACACCACACGAGACGCCCTCGCGCCACCAGCCAGAATCTTGCCAACAGCACGCAAGACGCCAATGCGAGATGCCCTCGCGACCCCATCTCTCCATCATCATGCGAGAAGCCCTCGCGACCCCATCTCACTAGCATCATGCGAGACGCCCTCGTGACCCCGTCTCGCCAGCATCATGCGAGACGCCATCGCAACCCTATCTCTCCAGCATCACGGGAGACGCCCTCGCGACCCCGTTTCGCCAGCACCATGCGAGACGCCCTCGCATCGCACACTAGTGCACTCATGCGCCAGCGCACCAACGGCCTCATGCCACTAGCCCTCGGCAGCCTGCCTCGCGAGACATCACCTCACACACGGTCCTTCCTCCAGTGCCTTGTAGGAATGTATATCCCATAATGACCCATAAAGGCTCCAACTCTTAAAATTTAAGAGAGTAAGGTACATGAATAGTATAAGAGAACCCAAGAGTAACTCAAAAGAGATCATACGGATATGAAGTACGTACGAGGGTACGACTCTGAATGCCCCAGGTGACTGACCCTAAAGACCACGCCAGACAAGTAGTGGTCATACGAATGGGGTACTTGATGTGGTCCTTCCCAGCCAACCTCTGACATTCGTACTAAACAGATGGTGGAGTTATAACTAAGTACTAAAGTGGAGGTGCTCCCGTAGACCCTGAGCGTGTACTGGAGCCGACCACCACGCTTCTGGCACCACTAATATCTATAGACTGCATATGCAGGGTCATGTCCCCAGGGACCACCATGTACAATGAGCCAATAGTGCTCTACTATAAATACGACATCCCTTCACTTGAGAAGGGGGAGGATTTTTGAGAGAATTTTGTAACCACACATTGTTAATGGGAATAGACACTACACATTCTTTCTTTTTTCATTTTGAAATTTCAGCATTTACATTTTTGTGTTCTAGAAATCATAAGAGAGTTTGCTTGAAGTTCATTTGATTGGAATCTATTTCTTTTAACTCACAAATTTCTCGATCTAACTTAGTTAATGAGTTCTTACCGTCAACAAAAAGCATAAAAAGATGACATAAAACTAGTGAATTCTTACTCCGTTCTTTCTCTATGCCGTCCAAAAGCACCCTTTTGCTTTTCTATAAAAAAAATCATTTTATATTTCCACGAAAAAGATCTATAAAATTCCAAAAATTCCCTCGTGCCGATATATCGCCTCCCATGCTGCGATATATTGCCTGCACCATATTCTCGATAAAATTGCAAAATCTCTGTTGTCGTTTCTGTCTCTGCGAAAAATCCATATTCCTCAAGTGGCGATATATTTCCCAAGACAGGCGATATATCTCCTGTGCGAAATTTTTGAATATTAGCCAATTTTGACTAATTACGAAGATTTTTAATTTAAAAACTCTAAATTTGCGTACTAATCAGAATTATAGCGACAAACTGCACAAGTTCACAAAACAGATCAAATACATAATTTCACTTAAGAAAAACAACCAAATCAAACTGGAATAGTCATGAATAAGCATATATTTTGTACGCTTATCAATTATGTGGCCAAGTGTTTAACCTGTCGGCAGGTGAAGGCTGAACGCCAAAGGCCAACAGAGCTGCTGCAGCCTTTAGGGATTTCAAAGTTGAAATAGGAAGATATTACCATGGGCTTCGTGGTTGGGTTGCTGAGAATAGTGAGGCAACATGATTCTGTGTGGGGGATTGTGGATAGGTATACCAAATTAGCTCACTTTTTTCCTGTTAGAAAAAATTATACGGTGGAGCAGTATGCTGAATTGTACGTAAAGGAGATTGTACGTCTCCATGGGACTCCAAAATTGATGGTTTCACATAGGGACCCCACATTCACCTCTAAGTTTTGGGAAATTTTTCAGAAGGTTATGGGCACGTAGTTGAGATTCAGTACGGTCTATCATCCTCAGATGGATGGACAGTCTGAGAGGATGATTCAAATACTAGAAGATATGTTGCGGGCATGTGCTTTAGATTTTGGGGGATCTTGGAGTAAGTATCTCCCTTTGATTGAGTTTTCTTATAATAACAGTTATCTAGAAACTATCGGAGTGGCTCCCTATAAAATGTTGTATGGGAGGAAATGCATATCACCCATTCATTTGGATAAGATGGGTGAGAAAGTATTCAGGTCCTGCGGTTGAGAAAGTATTTAGGTCCTAAGGCAGTTCAAAGGACTAACGAGGTAATTGAGAAGATTAGTGCTTGAATGCTCACCTCCCAAAGTAGACAGAGGAGTTACTCAGACATGAAACGTAAAGGTGTAGAGTTTCAAGTAGGTAACTATGTGTTTCTTAGAGTTTCTCCTTTGAGAGGAGTGAAGTGATTTGGAGTGAAAGGAAAATTGAGTCCTAGGTTAGTTGGCCCATTTGAGATTCTGGAACGAGTTGGAGAGGTGGCCTATAGATTAGCCATGCCTTCAGCTTTATCAGGGGTTCACAATGTGTTTCATGTGTCTATGCTCCGAAAGTACATATCTGATCCTGCACATGTGTTGAGTTATGAAATCCTAGAGTTGGATCAGGATTTATCCTATGAGGAGCAGCCAGTTTAGATTCTAGACATAAAGGATAAAGTCTTGCGAAATAAGACCATTTCCTAAGTGAAAGTGATGTGGAGAAACAACAAGGTAGAAGAGGCAACCTGGGAGCTTGAGTCAAATATGCGGGATCGGTATCCCGAGCTATTCAGATAAAATTTCGAGGACAAAATTTTGTAAGGAGGGGATAATTGTAACGTCCCAAATTTTCTAATAGGGCTTGGTGCCTTGATTAGTTTATCGGGATTGCAATAATTGATTTAATTGCATTGTTATGTGATTTAATTATGATATGTGTATCATTGTTATTGTGTGATATTATAATATGACTAGATATGAATGTTTAGGTGTATTAAATATGCATGTGGACCTGTTCTTATTAATAAGGGCATACTAGTAATTTTAATATGTTGAGGGTATAAGTTTGATTGTATGTGTTATATGATTGAGGACACATTATTATGTGGATATATTTGCAATATTTGGCTCGAGGTGATCCTAGTGAGAGGATTACCAAAATAGTCACAACGGGGTCAAATACCCGTCTCGGGGTGAGCCTAGGGATATTTTGGGAACTTAGTGTGTATTGGGATTTATCGGGTTACGGGTAGTCATTTGGCAATTATTTGGGTATGCCGGGATTAATTGGGGATTTATAGGACTACTTGAGGAATTAGCAGGAAACGTGGCCAATGACCATTTTTCCCTTGGGGGCGTTAAAGAGAAAGATTTGACCTAGGGAAACTTTGGTCATTTTGGTACCAAGGGATAACTTAGGAAGTAACTAGAAACACCAAAATACTTTCAACTCAGTTACTCTCTCTCTGTGTGTCTCTCTGTCTCTCGTTCCCACGTTAGTTCTCTCTCTTTCTCACTCGCATAGCTTGGTTGAGGCTTTGGGATTTTGAAGAGGAAGGTTTGAGATATGAGGCTGTGAATTGGGGAATCTAGCTAGGAGTGGATTAGCAGTGGCTTATGGTCGTTTATATCAATTGAGGTAAGCTCTAACCCTTATCTTGATTAAGTCTGGTCTGGTTTTTCTTGAAGTGTTTAGAGTTTTGAACTCAAGGAATTAGGATGGGCTTGTGATGAGGTTTTTGGTTTAGTTTTTGGGTACATGTACTGCTCTGGATGTATTAAAGATGTTTGGAGATTGAATTAGGGGTTTGGTGTCACTTTGGGGTAAATTCTGATGAGTTTAGTTTGAGGAAAAGCTAGGGAAAATCTGGGTTCGTAGGATCGCGTCGTGACCCTGTTCTTGGGGCACCGTGACCCGCATGAACCCAAGGCCTGGGTTTTTTATTTTGTCCTAGGTGCGTCGCGACCCTTCAGAGTTGAGTCGCAGCGCACGTCCCTGGGAACAAAGGGGGCTGGGAGCCTCTGACTTGAGGCGCGACACAACCCATTAGGGGGCATCGTGACGCGCATAGGCAGAAATGCCCAAATAAGGTTCTTTATCTCGAGAACTCAAACTTTGGGGCTCGAGATTGATTCTACTACCTAGTTTAGTAGAATTTGAGGTCCCAAAGGCTAGTACATTATTACAAAGCTTTTAATTGGCTCAGATTTTGATGGTTATCCACCATTGCGTTGTGACTAGGTTATATCGCTAAGGCTCATGATTAAGGATCTTGCTCGAGATCGCCTTATTCTGTCATCTTGGGACTCAAGATAAGAAACCTTTTTGTGCACGTAGAGCAGGGCAAGTCTCGACTATCTGTGCTTGCATTTTTCTTAGTGTTATGTGTATTTTTTTGTAACTATTATGTAATTTATGTGTTTGTGACTAAGCGGCAAGGGTTGGGATCGGCAATAAGCATGTTGAATGCAGGTCGCCTTGGCAGGGCCATCTAAGGGTACTGTACTCACCCGCTCGGTTGGGACCGTAAACTTGGTGCCTAGTAACGCACCTGAACTGGCTTAGGCCACTATTGTGAATTATAGTGAATGCATGTGGATTGTCGGTGGTGTTTGTTTAGTTATGAACTTATTGAAATGAATTATTATATGATATGCATGTGAAGTTTTCTAGTTGGGGGTTGGCTCACGGGTGCTCTATGGTGCATGTAAGGGCAAGGGAAAGGGCGACCAAGCATGAGTTGGAGGGCATGGAGCGGTGCGTACATGTTTGGCCTACCTGGCTGCCACGGTTGGGGTACTTTTGAGGAACACAGTGTAATGTCTGATTTTGTTGCCTAGGTCGACTGTACAGTGACTTTTGAATTGTAAATGTCTTAAATAACATTTTGGGATCCCAATGTGACTCTTTTATGATTTTAATGAATGTTTAAACCTTTTATATAGAAGGTTTATTAAATGAATATTTACTTTAATTTAATCATACTTTTGAGTCTAACACCTCGATTAGCAAGTCAAATACACATTTTAAAACTACATGGTAACGACTCTCGGGTAGTAGGGTGTTATAAAATCGTTGTCCAAAAAACTTTATTCCTAGCCTCCCATGTAAGAGACTGCTTGAAGCTACTACATTGGTGGAATAAGTCATGGGATTAACAAGCCTTGGTTTTCTAACAAGTTAAGCTTTCTTGATGAAGATCTTGGAGAAAACTAGAAATTTTTGTAAGTTAAAGAAAGAGAGAGGGGGTAGAGAGTGATCAATTTACAAAAATCTCAAATGAACCCCTTAACTAGTGTAGGCACTGTCATTAGTATTAACCAATGAGATTAGAGGATTTTAAATTAAGTTTTATAGCCAAAAACACATAACAGTATGGGTTCATACAGACAGCCCACATGACACGTCGCCTGTCTGGGTTGTCTTAAGCTAGGTGTTGCATTGCCTCTCAATAGGATATGCAACGCTTGTTGCACTAACCTTTGACCCCATACACCAGCCCAAAACACATCCAATTGCCACAAAACTTTTTGGGTACTCTTATATACATCAAAGAGACACTTTGGACTTAAAAAGATAATTTGAAAGTGCCTATAACAAAAGTCAACCCACTCATGCTGAATTTAGTGATATAATTATGATTTTGCACCTATTTGTGCTTAATTAATTTCACTATGTATTTGACCAATCCTAACCTTTCATACCCCTCTTGCTATTAAAACCCTTAGTTGGAAAACACAATCAGCTGCAATTGACACGATAAAAACCCTTAGTTGGAAAACACAATCAGCTGCAATTGACACAGACTCGACAACCTTACAAGTAATACATGTACTTAGAAAATGCCCGCAACTAGCGTCTACTAGGTAACATTTGTGGTCTCTTGCTTAGAATTTTTATAGCATCATGTATACATGTGCTCATGTTCAAATATGTTGTAGATAGACAAAACATTGAACTTACCTTGTACGGTGCAAAGCATTTGGAGAGCTTTTTGTTGAAGGTAAGTCTCAACCTCTTAGTCGTTTTCACAAAAGCGTATTCTAATTACTATCATGGTAAACCATGTCCTGTTTATTTTGGGCAATATTAGGATTAAGCAATCCTCTTTAGATTATAACATTTATCTTTTAACT
Organism: Humulus lupulus; assembly: GCF_963169125.1. Lineage (NCBI taxonomy): Eukaryota > Viridiplantae > Streptophyta > Magnoliopsida > Rosales > Cannabaceae > Humulus > Humulus lupulus. Next base: position 77,272,347 of record NC_084793.1, read on the forward strand.
AATGAGACCTTAAAAAATCATTCATATTTCTTAGCTCAAAATACCTTAAACTTATCATATTCTTAAACATACCCAATCTTACCACTAAACTTGACTTGAGATCCTTATGGTTGATTTTAAGCTTAATTAATACGTATGAGATTATGCATGTTTGTACTTAAATCTTCTGCATTCATATTTTATGGCCACTTGTAAGTTGAAAATCTTAGCTTGGAATTAGTTGGTTCTTCAACCATATTTTCTATTTTAAAACTAATTTAAGGCAAAAAATGATGATGAAATATTATAAATTCGTTTCCCCACTTAAAAAAGATTCAATTCTTTTTGGTTTTATACTTACTAACTCTAACTCGATTTAGGGCATTGGACCCAAAACATCTATTTTGTACAATTTACATTCGTCAAACTATGATAAATATGAGTGAACTTATGAAACCAATGTTGTTTATATTTAAGTTTTTATTAATTATAAAATATTTTACATGGTTATAAAAATATTTTTTTCACCAGAAATCCATCATTTTGTAAACTCGTCAGAATCCTCTAATTAAAAAATTCCAAAGGCCACATTATTACATAAAGTATAGGTTTTTTTATGGGATTAGACTCATTTGAAGCAAACCTACGAACTCTCCAGATTCAAATTCTAACCTAACCCTTGAGAGCTTTGGACTCTTCTAACTATTTATGGATCAGAACTCCATGCATGGAGTCATCAAGCTTATTCAGGTTATAATAAACAATAAAATAATATAAATAGCATGCTTAAACTTATAACAACATAGCACACAGACCCAAACTTTTTCCCTTCCAAAACTCCAAAAAAACGAATCAAAGCATTGAACACTCTCAATTACTCTCTTTTCTTACCTCATCTTGCCACATGCCCCCTCAAAGTAGTTGAAACCCTCACCCACTCAACCCATCAATACCACTTGTCACATCCCCAAAATACTCCCACAATTTCTACCTCGTTAATGTACTATTTACCATTTTTTAACTTATACTAAATGTGTGTATTCTTAATATATTAAAGTGATAATCACTTGGAGATATATTTGATCACATAAATATTTATTAACACATAGCTCAAATATATAACATTTAAATTGGAAAAATGCCACATATTTAACACATTAAGTGTTATCTTCACAATCTTGATATTTTTCTAATAAACTTTAAAGCCGAAAATAAATTTTGTCATGATTTAAATGTCTTAAACAAAATTTCAAAATCCATCCCGATTAGGGTTTTCGGTTCGGACTTATTATAGGTATTAATATTCATTATAAATTTCCTGATAACTTAATGTCTTGGGAAATATATAAATATATTCACATATATAAAATATTTATGTCAAAATTCAAAATGTTACAATAGTGACATTTTTTTGTAGTGTGTATTTCTGTATACAAACTTGTGCTGAGAAATAATAAATTTTTATTGTATTTAAATTTCATTTTTTATAATTAAGTTTTTCCTTATTATCTAGTTTCTAATATATTAATATATTTTTGAAGAAAGATAAGTCTACAGATATTACTAGAGTGCACGAGGGAGATGCTGGCAGTGATCCTTCTCTAAATTTTACTAGGTTCCCAACGTCATGTGAGTCAAGTAATGTGATTTTTATATTTTAACTGTATAATATTATTTTATAATTTAACTAACTATAAAAAGAGGGAAAAACTAGGGAGACCTTTGCCCATAGAGTTTGAACTCCAAGAGAGCACATTTTAACCTATCAGGGATAATGCAAAAGATTTTACTCGTCTGATAAAAAATATAGTGTGTGATCAAATTCCACCATATTATGCCTCTTGGAAAGATGTATCAAAGCATCACAAGATGTTTCTTATGAACTGTTGACCCTTGATTTGGCCAACGACACGGAGTCAAATATACGACAGGAAATGAGACAACAATTAAGAGTTTAATCTAATGGAAAAGAAGAAAACACCAACGATTTATAGTGGTTCGGCCCCAAAGAATGGTAATGATGACCTACGTCCACTTAGTGCTATTATTAATATTGAGTCTCAAAGTCGTGATGAAAGAACTAGGGTTCTTGAGTTTCACAAACTTTTGGAGAATTACAATAAGACGATGGATAATCGCACTATAGGCTCTCTCTCTCAATATTCAGGAAAAAAGTTACAAGATCAAAAGTCCACTCCTTGAGCTATTTCATGCATATTTATAGGCTCAAGGGGGGTTACATGGGCCATTGGGCCTTAACTCTCATTAATATCCATGTATCAAGGTAATAAAGATGAAATAATAAATATAATTATTACAAGATCATAATCTTATAAAGAAATAAACTGAATCATACGACCAGCCTGGTCGTACCTAATTGTCAGTCTTAATGACGCAATGTGCATCTGGTCGATAACCGAACAGCACATTTTTTCTCCAACTCTGCCACGTGTCAACCACGTGTGAGAAATCCTTGCCACGTCATCAACAACCGTTTTTGGGTAAACATTTGGCCCCCAAGTTTACTTTGTTGCGACCAGCATAAAGTAAACTTAGGAAACTGACCTTTCGTATGCCCCATAAAACCTGTCAGAGTCGCCATGCCTCTTCAAAAAAAGTAACCAATCAGGTATTTTCGTCTTTCCAATAACTTGTCTGATGGCTATTACAGTTCCCCATGTTTTGAAAAAGGTAATTTATGATTACTTCTTTTTTCGTGTCGCAATCACAATAAATAATACTCCAAATTCATATTTTCACTTGCCTTCTGTTTTTTCAAGAACTCCGAAGAACTTCGACCGTTTGAGCCAAGAAAATCCCTGAAGCTCCTGCTGCTAATATAAGGAATCTCCATTCAAATGTTCAAAGCTTTCTTTTTTCACACTCCATCTTTCATCCAAGTAATTTTTACAGATCTTTCAGTTGTTTGAGTTGCCATGCAAAGTTTTTTTTTATTCGTTTCGTACCTGAGTTCATGACTGTTATTGACCGAAACTGTCTTGGGGTAATGGGTATGTTCGACGCGAGATAAGGTAGTGAAATAACACTTCATAGGAGTTAGGAGTCAGTTTGGTAGTCGAGATTGTAGATTTAGGGCGTAAAATCGAAGTAAAAATTCGATTTTTAAGCTAGTTGAAAAACTGGGTTTTTCCCGCCCTCTCGGAGTCGAAAAAGTTTTCTCTGAAAAAACGTTTTACTTTCGATTTTTAATCTGTTTCTCAAACTGGTCGTATGAAACTTCGTGTTTTTGCCAGAATGTTGCTAGTCGTATAAAAGCTTAACTTTTATACGCGAGCAACGTTATTCCTACATTCAACACAAGTCTTTAGACTAAGTTCTCATCTCCCCTTTTCTGTTCACAGATTTTGATACAAGATCTGTGGGGAGGTGAGAGACCAATTGACGACGACCTGCTCGCTCAACTGCTCGTGGATGCAGAACAGCCGTCGTTACTTATTCCGGACATCCCTTTTTCTTGAACTCCACCCAACAGACCTCAGTCAAACCTTCCAGCCATGGGTAGAGTAAAATCCACTGCCCATAAAAAGAAAAATAAACCTTCTGAACACCCGCCTACTCCACATGCAGAAATTCCCTCGACCAGCGGTAGAGCTGAGAGTACTCCCGAGCCAGAAATCCAAGCTTAAGCCCAACTTCGAACTGTCACTCAACCAGATGTCGAATGGTACGTCGCCCCTCCTAGTCAAGTAACGATTAGGATGATCGTCAATTATATCAAGAAGTACGGGCTTCCTGGGGTGACGTTAGTCCGACCTACCCGAGACCAAAGGGCGAATCTGCCTGGAGGTGCGTATAGCGCCTGGTTGAGATACCACATCGAGGCAGGAGCGATCCTGCCTCTCCATCTTTTTTTCCAAGGAGTTGCCAATTACTTTGGGGTCGCTCCTTTTCAAATCACCCCAAACGGATATAGAATGCTCTCTGCACTCTATATCCTTTATAGTCATAAGAAGTGGTCAGTCCCTACGCCACACGAGGTCAACTACTTGTTCGACCTAAAATCCAACCCCAACCAGGAAAGCACGGGGTTCTTCCATTTTTGCCACCAGGAAATGGGTCGCACTTTCCTAACTGACACTACTTTTATCTCGAACGTGGGGAAGTGCCATCTGGAGTACTTTCTGACTGCTGCATGGTTGCGAACAACTTGGCCTTCACAGAAGGAGGTAAAGTCTTTGCACCCGTGGTCGTATATTTTTCTTCTTTGAGTCTTCCTGCATTTCCCTTAGAAATTTAGTGCATTTCAAGCCCCTGGTTGCGACAAGCCCCCACTCTGGACATGGAGGTCCGATCAGCCCTCCTGGCCAGCATGACCGACATAGAGAAAAGTGTCAAACAGCTGGTCACAAAGGCCAATCTGAGACTGGTCGGCCTTCTGCCTCCTCACCAAGATGTGAGGGAATCTACTGCGAGGAGTGCCACCGGCACTGAAGTCCCCGAACAACAGCAAGATGTGTCACAACCTCCTCCAAGGAGGGCAATTGGGGTGACCATCAACGAACCAACTGGTGCCCCACGACCTGCTGTTGTACCATCCCCTCCAGGGAAAGGAAAGAAGAAGGCCACAGAGCCTATTCTTCAGTCGTCAGACGAGAACGGTACTGATTTTACGCTTTTAGATAGTCTGCCTATTCCTTGTCACCTTTTCGACGGGGATGGCAACTTTAAATACCCTCCTGCTTTAAATTCAGACTTCTTCAAGCTAGAGAGTGAGTGTAGCACTAGTAAAGTAAATAGTGTAGCGACCAGTAATTGTAGCTCGGGTATTATACTTTCAATTTCTCTGCCCTTGTTTCCTAAACTTAGCAAGTTCCTTTTATTATATTTCCTGACTGTTCGCTTGTTTCTTTTTTGCAGACATGCCTTCTAAATGTGCCTTTGACTTGTACACCAAGTCAACAAGCAAGAAAAAGTCCCACAGGTGCTAGTCTGGGGAGGGCTACAGCAATCCCCCTGCGAAGAAGTCTCGAACAGACGACCCTCTTGCGCCTACTCCAACGAAGGAGACAACTCCTTGACCAGCTCCTGCCAGGGAGGCAACTCCCCCAACTCCGAAAAACCCAGATCCTCCGTCTCCGGTTGGACAGGCTCCTCCTCCAGCTCCAGTCGGATAGACTCCTCCTCCAGCTCTAGTTGACCCTATGCCTCCAGCATCCAATGTTTAGCATTCGGCTGGTCGCCGAGAAGAGGCCTCGGGAGATGACCTCACGGGCGTGGTGCTCAACTCAGCCAAAGATAGGCTGTCGAGAATAACAAAGCACCGACGCAGCCGGGAGGCAATCCAGGAGACCGGCTCAATGGGGGTCGACCAAGTCCTCAACCGCGCACTGAATGAAGTGCTCGCTGTAAGTTGTTTTCTTTATTATACTTCATGAATTTTCTTTTTAACTTGCTCTTATTTACAGCCTTATCTTTTTCTAATTGCAGGGGTGCTTACCCTTACTTCTGGCTGGTGGTTTTTGAGGACACAGAATGCTCAGTTCGAGAAGAGACTTGGTAATCAGCTTAGTGTTGCTGAGGCTAGATATACCGAGCAACTCAAGGCAGCAAAAGCTTCCTATGCCAAGTAGCTGAAGACGGTCGAGGTGAAAATTTCTAATGCCCTTAAGGAGGCCGAGGCGAAGCATACTGAGGCCCTCAAGGAGGCTGAGGCAAAACACCTCGAGGCGCTGCAGTTAATGAGGCCAAGATCGTTTCTCTTGAAGAGGAGGTGAAGAGGAAGGATGCGAGTATTGTCAAGATTACTGCATCCAAGGAGCAGTACAAGGAGGTCTTGCTCAATAATTACCAGGAAGCCCATAAGCTTCAAGATGAGCTGGCGATAAGCCGCAAGGAAGTTGCTGCACTGAAGGAATAGAATGCCTGCAACCTCGAAGACTATGAAGGGGTGTCGTTCGAGTGTTTCTACCTGTTCTGGAAGAACAACCCCAATGCTAACTTCTCCTATCTTCCAGACCATATCAGGGAGGCGGAGTTAGCTAGGTGAGTTGCTCGCCTGGAGGAAGAAACAATTCCAAGGTCTCCAGATATTTCTCTAGCAACTGGCATCGAAGGTGCCCGAGAAGAGGCTGGGGATGCAGTCGACCAGCAGCAGCAGAAGTCACCACAAGACCCCCCGACAACCTCATGATTTTATCTTTTTTATTTACTTTTGAATTACATGGCCTATAGGTCATGATGTAAAAACAATTATGTTTTAACTATTATTGCTGCATGGGTAGCTTTTTTTCTTTTAATCGAACAATTACATCCGAGCAGCACTGCTCGCAGTGTAAAAGGTTTCTTTTTGATATTATAATACCTGCATTTTATTATACATCTGTTCGCATGACTGAACTTAGCATAGTACTTTGGATTGATTTAACAAAATACAAAATTTTGGAAAATACTCTAAGTACCTTAGCATGCTTTCACTTATTTTGCTCATGTGTTTACATATCTTTCGATATGATTTGCTTACCAGATGCCTTATATGCCCCCCAAGTGATTGAGGAGCTTTAGGTCCTTAGTCACTTGCCTTGACCAGAACCTGTTCGAACATTACTGCTCGGAGCAAAATAATTAAACGATAATACAGCAAAACAACACACGTAATGAGCAAATACTTGTAATAAATACAATAATTGGCAAGAATGACTAGTTGCACACAGTCCCTTATATTTCTCATAATAAAAGGACAAAACATTTCTGTACAAGTGATCAATAAGATCTTACACTCATAAGCGATCAGTCACGTAAAGTGACCAACCCTTTTTTCACAACTTGTAAAAGGTAAAATTAATACAAGTCAATTCTTTAAGAAGAATTGTTCATTGATAGTACTTGTGCAGGTGTTCTCCATTCCAATAGCGAGTAATGAGATCTCCGTTTAAGCGAGCAAGTTTATAGGTACCTGGATAAAGGACTTCTTCAAGCTGGTAAGGCCATTCCCAATTAGGTCCGAGTACTCCAGCAGCCTGGTCGCTGGTGTTTAGGAAAACTCTTCGAAGTACTAGATCTCTGATGTTGAATTTTCTTTCACGTACTTTACAGTTGAAATACCGAGCGACTTTTTGCTGGTATGCAGCTACTCGGAGTTGGGCTTGTTCACGTTTCTCATCAATCAAGTCCAGGGATTCCATCAATAGTTGGCTGTTAGAGCCTTGATCGTACGTTATTCTGCGATGCGAGGGTGGATCTAACTCAACAGGAAACATAGCCTCATACCCATAAGCCAAAGAAAATGGAGTATGGCATGTTGCTGTTCGGTGGGAATTTCTGTATGACCAAAGAACTTCAGGCAATTGCTCTGGCCATGCACCTTTAGCTTCTTCCAATCGTTTCTTCAGGGTATCCTTTAGTGTTTTATTGACTGCTTCGACTTGTCCATTTTCTTGGGGATGAGCGACTGAAGAAAAACTCTTGATAATCCCATGCCGTTCCCAAAAGTCCGTGAATAAATCACTATCAAACTGTGTGTCGTTATCCGAGACGATTTTCCTTGGTAATCCATAGCGACAAACAATGCTTTTAACCACAAAATCTAGCACCTTCTTGGTCATTATCATCGTGAGTGGCTCGGCCTCAGCTCATTTAGTGAAGTAATCGATGGCAACCACAGCATACTTGACGCCGCCCTTTCCTGTGGGTAAAGACTCGATTAAATCTATACCCCACACTGCAAATGGCCATAGACTTTGCATCTGTTTCAGTTCATTAAGGGCTGCTCGCGGGATTTTGGAGAACCTATGGCATTTTTCGCACCTCCGCACAAATTCCATCGAGTCTTCATTCATTGTTGGCTAGAAATACCCTTACCTCAGGATCTTTTTTGACAAGCTTTGCCCCGAGCGTGGTACCTGGAAAAGCCTTCGTGTACCTCTTTCATCAATTCTTTGGCCTTCTCTTTTAAAATACACCTGAGGAGTGGCATTGAGTATCCCCTTCGGTATAAGATTCCATCGACCAGGATATACCTTGCAGCCTGTCGCTGAAGGGTCCTAGCTTTGTTTTTGTCTGTTGGTAACACGTTTTGCGTTAGATACTCTACATATGGTGCCATCCATGTATCCGCCATCTGGATCACCAGAGTGGTCTCCTCTTCTTGGATGCTTGGCACAAATAGCCGCTCAACTGGTACTATGTTCAGAGTATCATCATCCTTCGCACTTGCTAACTTGGCCAAAGCATCATCGTTTGAATTCTGGTCGCGAGGTACTTGCTGAAGGGTGTACTTGTCAAACTGCGTTAATAGATCCTTTGTTTTGTTTTGTTTAAATAGGCAACCATATTTAAACCTCGAGCCTGGTACTCTCCCATGACTTTGTTCACCACCAGCTGAGAGTCACTGTAGATGTCGAGTACCTTTATATTCATGTCCCTGGCTAATCGTAACCTAGCGAGCAACGCTTCATACTCAACCTCGTTGTTGGAAGCAGTGAAGTCAAACCTGATTGCACAGTGAAATCGATGCCCTTCAGGCGTAATTAGGATCACCCCTACCCTTGCATGATGCTCATTGGAAGAGTCATCCGTAAATAACTTCCATGAAGGAGGTTGATTTTGATACTCAAGCTCTCTAGGCTCTTCGGTCTGCTCGCTATCTGTAAGTTCAGTGAACTCTGCAATGAAGTCAACCAGGGCATGCCCTTTCATCGCTGCTCGCGGCAAGTAAGAGATATTGAACTGTCCAAGTTCGACTGCCCATTTCAACAATCTACCCGCAGCCTCTGGCTTTTGCTTTTGCAGAACTTGCAATAGAGGCTGGTCAGTCAAAATCGTGATTGGGTGAGCTTAAAAGTAAGGCCGCAGCTTCCTTGAGGCCAAAATTAAGCAATAGGCTAACTTTTCAATTGGTGGATATCACAACTCCGCTCCAATCAGCCTCTTGCTTACATAATAAACAGCCTTCTGCACACCTTCTTCTTCCCTTACTAAGACAGCACTAGCAGCATACTCTGTAATCGCCAAGTAGACAAACAAAGTTTCTTCATCGACTGGCTTTGATAGAATGGGTGGTTGCGCCATATGAGTCTTCAATTCTTGGAAAGCCTGCTCACATTCCTCGGTCCATTCAAATTTTTTGTTGCCTCTAAGTAGATTAAAAAATGGAACGCACTTGTCCGTTGATTTCAAAATAAATCTACTGAGAACGACAATTCTTCCAGTCAAACTTTGAACATCCTTAATCTTTGCTGGCAATTTCATATCAATCAGGGCTTTGATCTTCTCGGTATTGGCTTCAATTCCTCTCGAGTTAACTATAAATCCTAAGAACTTCCCTAATCCTACTCCGAAGATGCATTTGAGGGGATTCAGCTTCATCTGATATTTGTTCAAGACGTTGAAGCACTCCTGCAAATCCTCTATATGCCCTTATGCCTTCTTCGAATTGACCAGCATGTCGTTGACTTAGGCCTCCATGTTTGTGCCGATCAGCTCCTTAAACATGTGGTTGACTAGTCTCTGGTAAGTTGCACCAGCATTTTTCAAACCGAAGGGCATTACTTTGTAACAGTAAATCCCTGTGTCAGTCTGAAAGCTAGTGTGATCCTCATCAGGAGGATGCATACTAATCTGATTATACCCGGAGTATGCATCCATGAAAGAGAGAATATCATGCCCTACAGTGGCATCGACCAGTTGGTCGATTCTTGGGAGTGGGAAACAATCCTTGGGGCAGGCTTTATTGAGGTCTGTGAAATCCATGCATGTTCACCATTTTCCATTCGGCTTGGGAACTAAAACAGGAATGGAGACCCACGATGGATAAAACACCACCCTGATGAACCCATTCTCCTTCAGCTTCTCGACTTCTTCTTTTAGGGCCTTTGATCTATCTTTATCGAGCAGCCTTATTTTCTGTTGCACTGGTGGAAAACTCTTGTTAATGTTCAGGACATGGCTGATGACTGCAGGGTCTATTCCAACTATGTCTTTGTGCAACCAAGCGAGATTTCCTGGTTCTTCCTCAAAAACTCCACCAGTGCTTCTTTTGTTGTTGTCTCTAAGTTTTTACCAACTTTCACAGCCCTGGTCGGATTTTCTTCACCGAGTTGGACCTCTTCAAGGTCCTCGATGGCTCTTATTTCTTCCTCAAAATCCCCAAACTGAGGATCCAAGTCTCTATCCTCACTTTGGGCAACGCCCTATTTGGTGACATTATCACCTGACTGGACCTAAGCATCAACTGCCATTTGCAACTCCTTTCCGGAAACATTTCTCGACACACCTTTCTTTGCTTTGTTTATCGAGGCATTGTAGCATTCCCTTGCTTCTCGCTGATTTCCCAATACGCATCCTACCCCTGCGTCTGTTGGGAATTTCATGGCAAGGTGCCATATAGAAGTGACGGCTTGTAGGTCGACCAGACTCGGCCTCCCAATTACAACATTGTATGCTGAAGGAAAATCAACTACTATGAAAGTATTGAGTAATGTCCTGTTAGTAGGTGCAGTACCTGCTATAACTGGAAGCCTAATCGACCCAGTTGGGGCGAGCCCTTCGCCGGAAAAACCATAGATGGTTTGGTTGCATGGCTCCAGGTCCTTGATGGACAGCTTCATTCTCTCCAGTGAAGACTTGTATAGGATGTTGACCGAACTTCCTGTGTCGATCAATGCCCTCTTCACCATCATGTTGGCAATTTGTACGCTACGACCAGCGGATCGAAGTGTGGGAATCGTACGGCTGGGTATCATCTTGGGAGAAGGTTATCAACTCCTCCTCTGTTCGAGCCTTCTTCGGTGTTCGATCATCCATACTCATCATCTCGATGTCCTGGTCGTGGCATAGGGTTCGAGCGTATCATTCCATTGCCTCCCAACTGTCTCCTGTAAGATGCGGGCCTCCGCAGATGGTGAGTAAAGTGCCTGCCACAGGAGCTGGTTGTAGGGGTGGCGAGCGTTGGCGTGCTGGCGCCTACTTGTTGCCACCTTGAGCCTCTCACTGAGACCCTCATGCGGCTCGCACATACCTTCTTAGATGTCCCTGCCGAATCAAGAACTCATTTTTTTCTTTCAACTGGTTACATTCGTTAGTGTCGTGTCCGTAGTCATTGTGAAAACAACAGAACTTCGTCATATCTCTCTTGGAGATTTCATTCCTTATAGGTGTGGGTCGTTTGTTAGGCACGCTGGAGCTGGGCGCCTGGTAGACTTCCGCTCGGCTTTCGACAAGGGCCGTGTAGTTGGTGAATCCCAGCTCGTATCGACTGCCTTTGGGGCGTTTATTCTCAGAAGCTAAGGGTTCATTGTTCACCCATTTTCTACCATTCCTACCATTGCCATTCCCGTTGCCCTTGTCGTTGCCCTTGTCGTTGCCATTGGGTTTTTCTGACCCGTTGGCGGCCTTAGCGGGTTCTTCCTTCAGCCCCTTGTCTTTTGTTGGAGATTTCCCTTCATTGGCAATCGCGTCCTCGAGCTTGATATATCGATCAGCTCGATCCAAAAACTCCTGGGCTTTCTGAGGCTACTCCAGAGGGGTGAATGGCGCCTAACCCCAGCAGTTAGAGCCATCATCTTACCTTCATCACCTACTGTCTTGGCTCCAGCTGCTGCTCGCATGAAGCGCTGGACATATTCCTTTAAGGGCTCTCCCTCCTTCTAGCGTATCTCGACCAGCTGGTTGGCCTCTGTGGGGTGTACGCGACCCGCATAGAATTGTCTGTAAAATTTCTTACGAACATCTCCCAAGATACTATACTAGCAGGAGGGAACTTAAAGAACCATTTCTGGGCGGTGTCAGATAGTGTCGCGGTGAAGATCCTGCAGTGGGCATCTTCCGACACTTTTTGTATATCCATTTGTATCTCAAACTTGTTAACATGAGATACTGGATCTCCGTACCCATCAAAGTTCGGCAGTGTTGGCATCTTGAATTTACTAGGGGTTTCAACCGCAGCAATCCTCTATACAAAGGGAGTGCCCATCCTCCTATCGTACTCTATATGGGACGTCCGTCCCCCGACCAGCTGTTGTACTGCCTGGTTTAGAGCATCAATCTGAGCCTGAACCGGTTCTGGGACTGCAGGGACGACCTGTGTCGGAGGAGCGTACTCATCATGTCTTTCACGTCGGTTGTTGAGTACGTCCCTTAAATCATCATCCCTACATCTCTGCTCGCTAACTCCTAGCTGATCAAAGACATTATGATGCCTGGGTTGCCCCCCAGCGTTATGGCTAGCTGGCCTGTTTTCTCTAGGTGGGGGGCTTCTGCCTCCACCTCTTTCCTCATTCCTCCGACCAGCATTTCCTCTGCCAAAATCGGCTTCATTATAGTCATGTCCATCTCTAAACTGTGGCTGACTACGGCGTGACCAGCTGTTCACGTTATTTCCTCCTTGGGCTAGCATTTCCTGAGCGTAAGGGGGAGTCATGTGCTGGTCGTTGGGTCCCCGTGCATTGTTATGCCGTGGGGGGCCCCTGACCGCAGAGCCTGACTCGATGTTCCTTTTGTTGGCAGAAGGACGCTGTCCCCTGCTCGGTGGATTCAACTCTTCATCCGCTGGGCGTCTAGGGCTGCGGGGCGGCTGCCCAGCCCTATTCTGCCTCGACCGCTGGGGATTTCCTCGACCAGCCTAAGATGGAGGCTGCTGCTCAGGATCCCTAGCTGGGACATCATCCTGAGCCATATGCGGCTTCTCTGGCCTTTAAGGGCTTGCTGGCTGGAGCGGAGGGCTAGGATTGGGACCTCTCTGAGGCGACGCATTCGGCGGCTGATCTGGCTGAGAGACTGGCGCAGCTTGGCTCCGAGCCAATTGGATGGCTGCTTCGAGAGCGGCCATGGCATCCCTTTGCCAACGGTCCATGTCCGCCTGCCACTCACTCAGCTCCTGGCGCTGGTGTTCAATTTCCCTCTGTTGCATCGCCATTGTCTCCACAGCATTCTCCCGATTGGCCCTCAGATTAGCCAACTCGTCCTGCAACATTCACAATGTTGCCCTCAGTGTTTTGGAATCTAACTGCTCCTCTTCAAACTCCAAATTCGGTTCATTCTCAGCCACATTTGGGGGAGGAGGTTGGGATGATGCAGCGCCAGCGGTCTGTCCATCCTTCTTGGATGTCTTCACTATTAGATTTTCTTACAGTTTTTTATCAATCTCTCAATGAAAGCACCAGAATGTTGACCCTTGATTTCGCCAACGACACGGAGTCAAATATACGATAGGAAATGAGACAACAATTAAGAGTTTAATCTAATGGAAAAGAAGAAAACACCAACGATTTATAGTGGTTTGGCCCCAAAGAATGGTAATGACCTACGTCCACTTAGTGTTATTATTAATATTGAGTCTCAAAGCCGTGATCAAAGAACTAGGGTTCTTGAGTTTCACAAACTTTTGGAGAATTACAATAAGACGATGGATAATCGCACTATAGACTCTCTCTCTCAATATTCAGGAAAAAGGTTCCAAGATCAAAAGTCCCCTCCTTAAGCTATTTCATGCATATTTATAGGCTCAAGGGGGGTTACATGGGCCATTGGGCCTTAACTCTCATTAATATACGTGTATCAAGGTAATAAAGATGAAATAATAAATATAATTATTACAAAATCATAATCTTATAAGGAAATAAACTGAATCATACAGCCAGCCTGGTCGTACCTAATAGTCAGTCTTAATGAAGCAATGTGCATCTGGTCGATAACCGAACAACACTTTTTTTCTTCAACTCTGCCACGTGTCAACCACGTGTGAGAAATCATTGCCATGTCATCAATAGTCATTTTTGGGTAAACATGAACATTGTTAATGTAAGTAAACTTAAATTTGATATGAATAATAGTATATTTGTTTTTAACTTAATTTATAAGTAATATTTTATTGTCAATGTAGTGGTAATTTGAAGACAATTCTATATTGTCATGTCATTGCAATGGTATTGATCTAGCGACCATATATCTATACAAAGACAGAAAAATCCATCGAAAAGCACATTGCAAAGAATATAAGGGAGAAGATGGTAACATTCAACACACCCTAGCAAACCCTACAAACAATGTCAACTTCGAAGATTGGGAGAAATGTGTGAAGCTTTGGATAGATCCCAAAGTTGTGGAGCACACAATAAAAAATGTGGAGAATAAGAAAATGAAAAAATATGCCACTATTTAAGGTTCAAAATATTTTACAGGAAAATGGGGTTCGACTAGCTAAATTGGTTTAGGTTCTTAGAGACTTTATAAATGTTGTCGACGGGAGTAGTCAAGTCAGTATACTTGGTATAGCAAGCTAGTGGAGCAGGATTCCTCTTTAGCTCCTCAAATCAATGTTTCTTTTGACTTTTAGCTTGTGGGTGGCTCATTTTTTTCTCTTAGTTTTTGCTTTTACCTCGTTGTTCCTACCCAATGAGATTGTTGACACAACATCGATGGTACCCAAAGTAGCCACTAAGATCTTTACATGTTGGTCCTCTCTGCCATTTGGTAAAATGACAAAGTGTTCGACACTCTTCACCTTGCAAGCCATTCAACAAATCAAGTGTAAGGAGAATCTTGTAATTATTAGAGCACCGACTAACTCTTTAGAAATTTAATTGATGTTAGAAAGTCCACTAATGAATCTTTTAAAGGTACGATGAAAGCGTCTCTGGAGGTCTTTGTCTTTCATTGCCCAGGTGGCTGATTAGTACAATGATCTCAATAGTAGCTTGGTCTACTATCTAAGGAGAACGAATTAGAGTTGTCCCCATAAGAATACTTATTCTAAAGGGGGCTAACTGAACCACCTTTTGGCCGCTCTAGTGAGATTGACAACCAAACAATAACACTTGCAAATTCATTGATTTCTTATATGTCCATTAGGTCGCTGAACATGTCTAGATGTTTCTAAAAATTAGACATCCCATTTTATGAATCTATGCAAGGCATCTTAATTCTTGGGGGAAGGTCAGCTTTTTGAGTATACTAAACAACGAGTCTTTATATATGATGACCAACTCATTTTCCCTTACTACATGCTTGTCTTGAGTTGTCCTTAGGTTAAAAAGTAATATACCACGCTGGTTGACTTTTAATGTTTGCTATTGTGAGTGTTGATGCTCATTTCGGTGATCATGTAGGTCAGTCCATTTTGTAGTAGGTTGGCAGTATTACATTTCCTGGACATATTGAAAATGCTTTCTAATCTTTGTCGACAAGAAATTGGATTAGAACATGCATCATGTACAAGTCATTATAATGTTTTTTTGATGAGTGTCACTTGACATGCTTGGTCATAGAGTGCAACTTGATGTGTTGCATTAAATAGTATCATGTGACATGTTAAGGCAACGAGTTTTTTGGGACCTTTTTTGTTCTTGGTGTTGTTGACTTTCGGGCACCATTCTCTTGTTTGAGAACTAGTTGCATACATTTGAGGCTTCTTGAAGGTCATTTTGGATCCTAGTAGGTGGAGATATTCCTTGGTTCTCTCCTAAGTTTGCTTGCATGCCTTATGCACTGATTGTTTCTAGATTTTATAGAATTGGATTAAGGATTTGAGTTAGTCCTTTTATGGCTTCGTGGAGGTGTGCCTAAGTTACTGGCATACTATGTGAAGATGCATGTTCTCCTCCAACATCAAGAGTTGTCTAGTTGGCTTCAGTATGACGGCACATTGTTTAATGTCTTGGTAGCATTTTTGTGTTACTAGTGTACTTGAGAATAAGAATAGGACCCTTGTTTAATTGTGGATGTGTTCTTGAAAATAAGAGCTAGTGCCCTTGAAAATAAGAATAGTGAGTGTCAATCGTTGATGTTTAAATTTGTAAATAATCATAGGTACAAATATTCTAGTAAGAATATATGTGCCATAAATATTAAATATGAGAATTCAATAAAAGTAGAAAATAAATGAGACAAATGTTTATAGTAGTTATTAGAATACTTTTCTGTTACAACTTCAATTATTTTTTGGTTAGGCTTGTTGACTATGTTAGTTAGGGGCTAACCTTTTCTTGTTTTTCGGTTCTCTTAGTCTATAAGACTATTGCTGGTGTATTTTGGGAAATAAGAAATAAACTCTACTTTTTCCTTTCCTAATATGGTATCAGAGAATAATACTCAACTCTAATCTTCTTCCCTCTTCTTCTGTGCTCTGCCGCTCTTCCTCTTTTTTCCATGGCTAGACCACGCACAAGAAGCTCCACCACCCATGGCGAAACCCCTTACGGCGATCTCCCAACTCCTACAACTCGCCCAGAATATCACCATGTCCATGGAAACACCACAACCAGCACCTACAACTCAATATCACCCTCCTCGATCTAAGAAGCCTCGCCCCTTTTGCACCCATTGCAATAGACCTGGACATTGAATTGACAAGTGCTACTTCTTCCATGGCTTCCCTCCTGGATATGGTGCTCCTCGAAAGCCTTATGAAAAACTCAAAGCTGCTGCCAACATTGCTTCCACTACCATCAAAGACCCAGATCCCTGCCTTTTGACAACTCAATGTCAACAATTAATCAACTTGTTCACTCAACATTTGAACAAAGGTGCTTCAACTTCAGACTCTACTCCAGCCCCTGTTTCTAACTTTGCTGGTAATTTCTCTCCATTTATTTGGATTATTGACAGTGTTGATACACACCATATATGCTATAATAAATCTTGCTTTTATTCCTTTGATTCTATTCCCTTTCCAAATCATGTTTGTCTGCCTAATGGAATCCAAATCTCTGTCACTGCCATTGGCACTGTCCGAATAAACACACATATTATTTTACATAATGTTCTTTACATCCCTCCATTTCATTTTAATCTATTTTCTGTCTCTGCTCTCACAAAAAATGATGCATTCACTTTAAATTTCAACTATGATCATTGCATCATTCAGCAGGAGACTTTGAGGATTGGGACAGTTGAAAAGTCTGGCAATCTATACACTATTCAACAAGATAGCTCTCTTGCTTTTGATTTTAGTCAACCTATCTTGTGTAATACTGTTTTTGATGTCACTCAATGGCACACTCGATTAAGACACCCTTCGATGACCATCACCAAAAGCTTAAATAAGTCTTTTGATTTTTCTGTACAAAAGCCATATGACAAACATTGTAGTATCTGTCATTTTTCTAAGCAAAGGAAATTACCTTTTGTTTCTAATAATAATCTTTCAGCACTTCCATTTGATCTTATTCATTTAGATATATGGGGTCCTTTTCACATTATTAGTATAGAAGGATATAAATACTTTCTCACCATTGTTGATAATAGTACTCAATACACATGGATTTACTTACTAAAGGCTAAGTCAGATGCTATCACTATTATCCCTAATTTTTTTCACTCTTATTAACACACATTTTGCTTCCAAAATTAAAATGGTCAAATCTGATAATGCTAAAGATTAAATTTATCTTCTTTTATGCAACAAAAGGCACACTACAACACACTCTTGTGTTGACACTCCTCAACAAAACTCAATAGTTGAGAGAAAACACCAACACATACTTAATGTTGCTCGTGCTCTTTCTTTTCAATATTCTCTACCATTGTCTTATTGGAGTTATATAGTGCAAACATCTGTTTATCTCATTAACAGAACTCCATCTAAGTTGCTGAAATATCAAACTTCTTTTCAGCTCTTACATAAAAAAGATCCTGCTTATGACCATCTACGGACCTTTGGGTGTCTCGCATATGCCTCCACCTTAGTTGGTCATCGGCACAAATTTTCTCCACCCTCAAAACAATGCGTATTCATTGGTTATCCTGAAGGCATGAAAGCCTATCCTTTACTTGACCTTCAGACAAACCAAAATTTTCATTCTCATGATGTTCAATTCCACGAAAACATATTCCCTTTTCATAGTACTAATCAATCTAACTTGATTGATTCCATGTTTCCTCCAACTACCTTACCATGTTGCAGGTCTAAATTTGATGAAGTTGCCATTCCAACTGCTCCCACTTTAAACAGGGAAGACACCACAACTCGGGCTGGCAGACACACTTCTCATCCTCCTCACTTAGCTGATTATGTTTGCAATAATATTACTTCTTCTACAGCTCATTCTATTACAAATTATTTATCTTATAACAAGTTATCTTCTCATTTCAGAGCTGCCATACTTGCTGCAAACACCATTGCTGAACCAACTTCCTACAAATCAGCATCCATATCCCCAGAATGGCAATTGCTATGCAGCTAGAACTACAAGCCTTACAATGCAACAACACTTGGGAAGTTGTATCTCTTCCTCTTGGTTCCAACACAGTTGCCAGCAAATGGATATTCAAGGTCAAATACACTCCCACTGGTAAAATAGATCGATACAAAGCTCGTTTAGTAACTAAGGGCTACACTCAAAAACAAGGAATTGACTACATTGACACTTATGCCCCCGTTGCGAAATTCAACACTTCCAAAATCATCCTAGCTCTAGCAGCTATCCAAAATTGGAGTCTACACCACATGGATATTGACAATGCTTTTCTACATGGTGACCTTGATGAACTTATTTACATGAAACTTCCCCAAGGTTATGTTCACAATGGGCAACTCCCTCCAAATCCGGTGTGCAAACTTAACAAAAACTTGTATGGTCTTAAACAAGCTTCAAGACAATGGTACTCCAAGCTTAGCACCACCCTCTTACAACATGGTTTCACTCAGTCTCCATCCGATCACTCTCTCTTCATCAAAAACAAATCAGGTGTATCCCTTGCCTTATTAATATATGTAGATGACATTCTCATTACAACTAATAATGACTCAGCTCTTGTTTCTTTCAAAACTTTTTTCGACAGCAAGTTTAAACTCAAGGACTTAAGTCCTCTTCATTTTTTTCTTGGCTTAGAAATTGGTAGGAATAAAAATGGCATTTCTGTTTCCCAACGTCCTTTCACTTTACAAATATTGTCTGATACAGGTTATTTAGGTTCCAAGGCTTCCTCCACCCCCATGGAACCAAACCTTAAATTAAGCAAGGATATTGGTGAACTATTACCCGATGCCACTTATTATAGAAGTCTCATTGGCAAACTTTTATATCTTACAATTACAAGACCTGATATATGCTTTGCTGTCAACAGATCGAGTCAATTCCTCTCTACACCAAGGCTTCCTCACCTACATGCTGCTCAAAAGGTTCTTCAATACCTCAAAGCAACTTCAGGCCAAGGATTATTTTTCCACTCTCTACACCAACAAACTCTCAGTCAATCCCTTCAACTCAAAGCCTTTGCTGATGCTGATTGGGGTAGCTGCATTGACACTAGAAGGTCCATCTCGGGTTACTGTGTATTTCTTGGCAATTCCTTAGTTTCATGGAAATCTAAGAAACAAAGTAAGTCTCTCGTTCATCTGCCGAAGTTGAGTACCGTGCAATGGCCAATACCACTTGTGAGCTTACCTGGCAACTCGCACTCCTCAAGGACTTCGGCATACAACACAAAACACCTGACATCCTCTTCTGTGATAACAATGCAGGGATACACATTTCAAAGAACCTCATGTTCCACAAAAGAACCAAACATGTGGACATTGATTGTCATATAGTTTGAGAAAAGGTTACCCAAGGCATCATCAAAATGAATCATGTCACAAGCAAAGACAATCTAGCAGATGTATTTACCAAAGCCTTATTTCCTTCTGTTTTTACATCCCTTATTACCAAAATGGGTGTTAAAAATCTGTACACTCCATTTTGAGGGGGGCTATTAGAATACTTTTCTGTTACAACTTCACTTATTTTTTAATTAGGCTTGTTGACTATGTTAGTTAGGGGCTAACCTTTTCTTGTTTTTCAGTTATCTTAGTCTATAAGACTATTGCTGGTGTATTTTTAGAAATAAGAAATAAACTCTACTTTTCCCTTTCCTAATAGTAGTTTGGCTAAAATGTTGAGTTTATGTCAATGGTAGATTTTCATTATAAGGGAAAAGAGTAAAATTATGAAAGAATTCTTTAAATGATCAAGCATCAAATGCCCAAGTTACCGATGTTAATCCATCTATTTAGTGGGAAAGGGAAAAATAATATTATAATTTTAAATATCTAGATATAGATAATATATATTTACATTTAAAACATCTATATTCCAATTAAATTTAAACTACAAATTAAATGAATAAATAATATTTGAAGATATCTTGTAAAATATTTTGTGACTTATCCACTATCTTATTATCTTCTTTCCTTGGCCCAAATTACTAGCTAAAGGGCAACATTATGAGAGAGTTTGGTGACAAATATAACTCGTAGATTTTAGGTAGCACATCAAGATTCTTAAGCATCTTTGAGAAGTATATTATTTTATATATATATATATATACACTAGTGGAAGACACATGCAAGGCATGTGCTCCCATTTTTACAATTTTTTTAAAAATACTTGTAATGCTCTCAAGATAAGTTCAATATCATATACAAGAGAATCGTAACTCAATTGTTGCCATTTCTTTTCAATCGTAGAGTGCAAGGTTGTAACGCCCTACTACCTTAGAGCCGTTATTAAGTGAGTTTAAATCGTGCAATTAACTCGCTAAATGAGATTCTTAGAACAAAAGTGTGACTAAGCTAAAATCAAAGTCATAATTTTCGAAAATAATCTCATTTCATTGAAAATTATAAAAGTTTAACATTTGGGATCCCAAAATACAGTTTAGAAATATTTACAACTCAAAATATAATCACAGTCGACTAAACGACAAAATCCAGTTTTATACATTCATCTCCCAAAAATGCCCCTGACCATGGCAGTCAGGCTGACCAAACATGTACACGCCGCTTCACGCTCGCCATACTCATGATTGGTTGACTTTAACCTTGCCCTTACCTGCACCACAGAGCACCCGTGAGCCGAAGCCCAGCAAGAAAACTCACAAACAGATAACATATGCATATCAAACATTTATCAGTTAAACATGCCATCAACTGGCTAAACACATACGGCCATGCCGTCCCAGGCGCTTTACCATGCCCTGGATTCGTGGTCCATACCGTGAGGATATCCCAGGTATCCTTTAG
Source organism: Humulus lupulus (assembly GCF_963169125.1). Taxonomy (NCBI): domain Eukaryota; kingdom Viridiplantae; phylum Streptophyta; class Magnoliopsida; order Rosales; family Cannabaceae; genus Humulus; species Humulus lupulus. The sequence continues at coordinate 77,293,282 of NC_084793.1, forward strand.
GATCTATCCTAGCAACTCGAACTCCGCGTGCTAAACGCTGCTTCCGACCCTGGCCCCTTGCCACACTCGGACTTGCACTCCACGTGCCTATCGTCGTTCTTGGCTCATTGTCGTTCTCGGCCTTGCACTCTACGTGCCTATCGCCGTTCCCGGCCCATTGCCGTTCTCGACCTTTGTCGTTATCGGTCTTCACCGTTCACGGCTCATGTCGTACAGTCATCACACTCACATATGATAAAGTTAATCAATAAGCTAAACATACATAAACTCAAACAAAGGGTCGAACCCCACATCACAGTCATATAGGGCCGAGCCCAACAACTCATTCTCTACGGGAAACAGTAGTTTTATTACCTGTGTCCCGAGCTTCTTACGCACCAAAGTCACGAGCACAGTCCTCTAACCCGAGCCTCTCAGAAAACCTAGTCACAACACATTTAAAACATTCTTTAATACTAACCAATCCAAAACCATTTCCTGGGACCAATCCCGTACTCTAGGGACCTCCAATTTCCCAAAACAAAGTAGCAGAAACATCCCCCGAGCCCCCTTCAATTCCAGCTTCAAGCTAAATCCTCATGTTTCTCAAACTGAATTCCCACACAAACCAGCCACAAACCAACTTTCAATTTTCATGCTCACACTCTAAAAATCAAGCTTAGAAACTTAACAAAACAAAGATAAATTCTTACCTCTGAGAAAATCTTGGCCTATACTTGGTTTTAGTTGCCTCAAGCCATTTTGATTCTCCTCCTAAGCCTCAAACTACCAGCTCCCTTCCTTTTCCACTTTTCCTTCTAGGTTCTTAGTTTTCCCTTCTCTTTCAGCCAAAACAAAATTTGCCTAAGTATAAAAACGTGAATGACTTTTTCCCTCAGTCAAACTTATCCCAATCCCTGCCAAAAGACCATTTTACCCTTCCATCTAATTCCCTTTTCTAACTAAACCTCAAGGGCATCCTAGACATTTCACATCCCTTACAAATATATAATTTTCTCACCTAGAATAATTATACTTAATGGTTACAAATGGTCACTCAAGTTACCAAAATGTCACTAACCATTACTTACAAATTCCCAAAATACCCCTAGGCCCTTCCCGAGCTGGGTATTTAATCCCGTTGTGACTTTTAAACTAATTAGATCCCTAGGGCCGTCTCAGCATGTGCATCACAATTATATCACCATTATACCATAAATTTCCCATATATATTACATTTATGCCCTCAGCGGGCTAAAATTACCAATTTACCCCTAACAATCAAGCGGGGCCCACATGCATATTTATTCCACCTAAACATGCATTCTAATCACATAATCATTTAAATTCATATAGATTAACACAGTATAACAATTATTGCCCTCCAGGCACACTAATCAAGGCTCCAAGCCTTATTAGCAAATTTGGGTCGCTACAACTATCCCCTCCTTACGGAGATTTCGTCCTCGAAATTACCTGAACAACTCAGGATACCACTCTCGCATGTCTGATTCAAGTTCCCATGTCACCTCTTCAACCTTGCTGTTTCTCCACAGCACTTTCACCAAGGCGATGGTCTTGTTCCGCAAAACCTTATCCTTTCGGTCAAGAATCTGAACTGGCTTCTCCTCATAAGACAAATCCTGGTCCAGCTCCAAACTCTCATAACTCAGCACGTGAGTTGAATCTGATACATACTTCCGGAGCATAGACACATGAAAAACATTATGAACCCCTGATAAGGCTGGAGGCATGGCCAACCTGTAAGCTACCTCCCCAACCCACTCCAGAATCTCAAAGGGTCCAACAAACCTAGGGCTCAGCTTGCCCCGAACACCGAACCGTTTCACTCCTCGTAGAGGTGAAACCCTAAGGAACACATGATCATCAACCTGAAATTCTACACTCCTGCGTTTCAGGTCTGAATAACTCTTCTGGCGACTCTGGGAGGCGAGCATTCGCGCTCTGATCTTCTCAATCGCCTCATTGGTCCTCTGAACCATCTCAGGACCCAAATAACTTCTCTCACCTGTCTCGTCCCAATGGATAGGTGATCTGCACTTCCTCCCATATAACATCTCATACGGAGCCACTCCAATAGTCGCTTGATAGCTGTTATTATATGAGAACTCAATCAGAGGAAGATACTTACTCCAAGATCCCCCAAAGTCTAATACATAGGCTCGCAACATGTCCTCCAATATTTGAATCATCCTCTCAGACTGTCCATCTGTCTGAGGATGATAAGCGGTACTAAACCGTAACTACGTGCCCATAGCCTTCTGCAGGCTCTCCCAAAACTTGGAGGTAAAGGTGGGGTCTCTGTCAGACACTATCGACCTCGGAGCTCCATGAAGTCGAACAATTTCTTTAACATATAATTCAGCATATTGCTCCATAGTATAAGTCGTCCTGACAGGCAAAAAGTGGGCAAACTTGGTGTACTTATCCACAATCACCCACACCGAGTCATGCTGTCCTACGGTTCTCGGCAAACCAACCACAAAGTCCATGGTAATGTCCTCCCACTTCCACTCTGGAATCCCTAGAGGGTGCAGCAACCCCGCTGGCCTCTGATGCTCAGCCTTAACCTACTGACATGTTAAACACCTGGCCACATAATCCACCATATCCCTTTTCATGCCCGACCACCAGTATAAAGCTCTCAAATCTTGGTACATCTTCGCCGTGCCTGGATGTAAAGAGTAGGGAGTGGTATGCGATTCATTTAGAATCCCCACCGGATAAAAGAATCCATTGAAACAGAAATCCGACCCTTGTACTTTAGTAACCCCGTCTCCGAAATGGAAAAGTCCTTAGCCACTCCGACTAAGACGTTCTCTCTGTGTCCTCTCAACTGGGAATCCTCCCCCTGGGCCTCCTTGATCCTCTCAAGGAGTGTAGACTGAAGAGTGATGTTGGCTAACCGACCAACCACCAACTCTATTCCCGCTCTGGTCATCTCCTCAGCCAGCTTATCAGATATATGCCTTGAACTGAACAATTGTCCTGGGCCTCTCCAACTCAATGCACCAGCCACTACATTAGACTTCCCAGGATGATATAGGATATCACAGTCATAATCCTTAACCAATTCCAGCCACCGCCTCTGGCGCATATTCAGGTCCTTCTGAGTAAAGAAATACTTCAGGCTCTTATGGTCGGTGTATATCTTGCACTTCTCACCATAGAGATAATGTCTCCAAATCTTAAGTGCGAATACCACCACTGCCAACTCCAAATCATGTGTAGGATATCTCTGCTCATACTCCTTTAACAGTCTCGACGCATAGGCTATCACCTTACCAGCTTGCATTAGTACACACCCCAAACCCTGTCTGGAAGCATCACAATAAACCACAAACTTCTCATTATCTGTTGGCAGACTCAACACTAGCGCAGTGATCAGTCGTCGCTTCAACTCTTTAAAACTATTCTCACATCTGTCCGTCCAGACATACCTTGTCTTCTTCTTTGTCAGTTCTGTCAAAGGCGTAGCTATTCTGGAGAACCCCTCAACAAACCGCCGATAGTATCCTGCTAAACCCAGAAAACTCCTCACCTCAGGAACATTGCTCGATCTAGGCCAATCTCTAACTGCCTCAATCTTACTTGGATCAACCAGAATCCCCTCCTTACTGACGATGTGACCTAGAAACGTGACTTGCGGTAGCCAAAATTTACACTTGCTAAACTTAGCATACAACTTGTGCTCCCTCAACTGCTGTAGAACCAACCGCAGATGCTACTCATGCTCTGCCTCAGACTGAGAAGACACCAAGATATCGTCGATGAATACAATCACAAACTTATCCAGATAATCCTTGAAAATCCTATTCATCATATCCATAAAAGCTGCTGGAGCATTGGTTAATCCAAAGGACATAACCAGAAATTCATAATGTCCATACCTCATGTGGAAAGCAGTCTTTGGTATGTCCTCCTCTTTAATCCTTAGCTGATGGTAACCTGACCGGAGATCAATCTTAGAAAACACCGTACTCCCTTGTAACTGGTCAAATAAATCATCGATCCTAGGCAGTGGATACTTGTTCTTAACGGTTAACTTATTCAGCTCCCTGTAGTCAATGCACATCCTAAGAGATCCATCCTTCTTCTTAACAAACAACACCGAAGCACCCCATGGCGAAAAGCTCTGTCTGATGAACCCCAAATCCAGTAGCTCCTGTAACTGAATCTTTAACTCCTTTAACTCTGCTGGAGCCATTCTGTAGGGCGCTCTAGATACTGGCTCCACCCCGGGCGCTAACTCAATAACAAAGTCAATCTCCCGCTGCGGCGGCAAACCTAGCAGATCTGCCGAAAATAAGTCTAGAAATTCACACACCAATCTAGTCTCACCTGGTCCAACCGACTCAACCTTAGAGGTGTCCACAACACTTTCTAGGAATCCTATGCAACCTTCCTGCATCAGGTCTCTAGCTTTCAATGCTGAAATAATAGGTATTCGCGGTCCACCAGACATCCCCACGAACACAAAGGGTACCTCCCCTTCTGGTTCAAAAGTCACCATCTTGCGCTTGCAGTCAATCAATGCCCCATATTTTGCTAACCAATCCATTCCTAAGATCATATCAAAGTCATCCATCTCAAGCTCAATCAAATCAACAGACAATTTCCAACCATCTACCTCTACTGGTAATGCCCTAATCCATCTCCTAGTGACTACCAGTTCCTTAGTTGGCAACAAAGTCTGAAAACCCCTAGCATACACAATACTAGGTCTACACAGTAGATCTATCACCTTAGCAGACACAAACTAATGGGTAGCTTCTAAATCAAACAATGCAGTATAGAAAGACCCAGCACTAGAAATCTGACCTGTCACAACTGAGGGGCTAGCCTCCGCCTCAGTCCGAGTCAAAGTAAACACTCTGGCAAGAGCGAGACTATCTCCCTGCTTCGGCTTCTCCTTCCTGACTTGTAGGCAGCCCTTCTTCAAATGATTAGCACTCCCACAAACAAAACAGGCCCTAATCCTGCACTCACCCGATGTTGTCGTCTGCACTGAGGACACACTGGGAAACTCCTCCAGTTGTCACCCCCGCCCTGGCGGCCACTAAAAGCACCCCGTGCCCTCTTATCAGAATTGGGAGGAACGAAGGAATCTGGGGCCTTCCTCTTCTTCTCATTGGGGCCACTACCCTGACTAGATCCAACAAAAGGAGGCACTGTCCTCCTAGCATCGCGCCTAACAGCGCTCTCTCTCCATATCTGATCTTCGGCCCTCTCAACTGTAAGGGCCTTGTCTTAACCTGTGCATAAGTAGTAGTCACTGGATCCAATGTAATGTTCACATCGCGGGCGATCATAACATTTAGCCCTCGCACAAATCTGTCTCTCCTTGCCGCATCAGTCGACACTAAATCTGGTGCAAACTTCGCCAATCTATCAAATCTCACAGCATACTCAGTCACAGTCAACCGGTTCTGAGTCAGGTTGATGAACTCATCAACCTTTGCAGCTCGGACTGCTACACTGTAATACTTCTCATTGAAGATATTCTTAAATTCTACCTAGGTCATAATTTCCACATTCCTTCTCTGAACCACAACGTCCCATCAGATGCGGGCATCCTCTCTGAACATATAACTGGCACAGGCAACCCTCTCATTTCCCTCAACCCTCATGAAATCTAGGATAGAGGATTCCATATTCATCCACTGCTCTGCCTGCAGTGGGTCTGGTCCACCCTCAAAGGTGGGAGGATGCTGCTTTCTGAATCTCTCATACAAAGGTTCCCACTTGTTCTGAACCACAGGTTGAACCGGCACTGGCGCTGCACCCTACTGAATTGGCAGCCCAGTGACCTGTGGAGGGGCCTGCTACCTCAACTGACATAGTTCTTCCTTTGTTCTCCGCAATCTCGCTTCCATTTCAGCGAACATTTCTTGCCAATTCTGCAGGGCAAGTGGAGGATCCTGACCCTGGTTGTCATCCTCGGCCCGACTTCCGCGGAGTCTAGATGATTGCCGAGGCATCACGACTATATGCCTGCAATCAATGACGCAGCTCATCAAGCATGATAACAAAGTCCAATACCACCTCCCAATCACAACAGTCAACCATGAACAGCAATCCAGATATCATACAGATAGCACATAACACACAACGGGCCATGCCCTGGCATCATGCATAAGTTAACTCATTCATCATACTCTATATGAAATAAGCAGGCAAATAGGGCATTCGAACACATATTCAAACATATTAATTAACCTTACCAACCAACCCTGAGTCAAGCTTGCCACTGACAGTGAGCGTACATGTTTGCTCAATCTCCAGAACCAATAAACCAGTTTTCTTACCTCTGGTTCGAGCGGGAAATACAATAGGAACGACTCCTAAGAATGATCGACCTTTTGATTCCTTAGCAGTTACCTAATCATAACCAATTATAACCTCCATTAATGAAAATCAACAATGAAAGGGTCATAACCTAAACCCACTCTTGGGACCTCAAAACATGCCCATACTGTGAGTAGATTCGATCACGGGCCTTAAGGATTGAAACCCCGAGCCAAAAACCCTTAAAAACACTCAAAACGGGATTTTGGAGGAACAGAGTAGCACTACAGCACTGCTCAATAGCGCCCCAGCGCTATACTCAGAACCCCAAACCGCCCAACAGAGCACTGGGTAGTGCTATAGCGCCCTCTGGTGGGGGCTGTAGCGCTACACCCAGCCAGAAACTCCCCTAAAACCTCTTCCTTCGACACCTTCAATTCCAACTTGATTCCAATGCTTCCAAACCTCATTTTTGGTGCCAAATGAACCCAAAAAACATCCTCACATGCCCCAAGCATCACAACCACAAGAACCCTAGCCAAAACTCCCAACAAAACCAATCATCCAACCTAGAAATCTCAACTGAAAACCAAAGCTAAAACAGAGCAAACCAGGGAATTTAATGGCTAGAAACTTACCTCAAGCATAGATTATGATGCTCTTCAATGGTGGAACACACTCCCAAGCTCTCAAGACTTACTTCCCAAGCTTGAATCCTCAAGTTAGGCTCAAAAATCACAAAGAAAAAGGAAAGAAAACATGTACGGGAGAAGCTCTTGAAGTTGCTCTGTTTTCCTCTTCTTTCTACAGCCTTCCATGGCATATATCTATCCTAGGGGTAAAAGGACCAAAATACCCCCAGGTCAAATAAGGATTTCTAAAGGCTCCCAAGGACAAAATTGACATTTTCCACCTATTTCGTTAATCATAATTAACGCTCTCCAATTCCCGCTATTCTCAAAATACTCAAACACCAATAATTCATATCCCGTTACCGTTTAATTCCCGACAACGCTCTAATCGTTAAAATCACCCCGAGACTCACCCCGAGCCCTGAACTTAAACCTGTTATGACTAAACTGCTAATCAATATTCCAAGATCGTCTCATGCTGAATAGCTCGAACAAATCCACATTATAATGTGGTCTCAACAATAGGTCACCGACATGCATACAAATATACAATTACGCCTCAATGGGCCAAATTACCAAAACTTCCATGTAATGAAATGTGGACCCACATGCATGCATTTAACATCATATTATAATATTATTCTCGTAAACATGCATATTATCAGTTAATGGCATAATTAAACAGTTATGGCCCTCTCGGACTACTAATCCAGCCATTAAACCGCATTAAGGATTTCAAGGCATTACAACTATCCCCTCCTTACAGAAATTTCATCCTCGAAATTTACCTGAACAGCTCGGGATACTGATTCTGCATATCTGACTCTAGCTCCCAGGTCGCTTCCTCGACCTTGTTGTTCCTCCACAATACCTTAACCAAAGGTATCGTCTTATTCCTGAGGACTTTATCCTTTCTGTCAAGTATCTGAATCGACTGCTCCTCAAAGGAGAGATCTGCCTCAAGCTCCAGATCTTCATAGCTCAAAATATGATTCACATCAGATACATACCTCCGAAGAGTTGAAACATGAAATACATTATGCATAGTTGACAACGCCGGAGGCAAAGCCAATCCGTAAGCCACTTGACCAACTCTCTCCAGGATCTCAAATGGACCTAAAAATCTATGGCTCAGCTTGCCCTTCTTCCCAAACCTTTTCACCCCTTTTCGTGGCGAGACTCTAAGGAAGACATAGTCTCCCACTTGGAACTCCACATTCCTGCGCTTGGGATCTGCATAGCTCTTCTGTCTACTCTTAGAAGCAAGCATCTGAGCTCTAATCTTCTCAATAGCCTCACTGGTCCTCTGAACTGCCTCAGGACATAAATATCTCCTTTCACCTGTCTTATCCCAATGAATGGGAGACCTACACTTCCTACCATATAGCATCTCATAAGGTGCAACTCCAATGGTAGACTGATAACTGTTGTTGTAGGAAAACTCTATCAAAGGTAGATACTTACTCCAAGATCCACCAAAGTCCAACACACATGCTCGCAGCATGTCTTCCAGTATCTGGATCGTCCTCTCAGATTTCCCATCTGTCTGAGAATGATGAGAAGTAATGAACTTCAATTGTGTTCCCATGGCCTTCTGTAAACTCCCTCAGAACTTGGAAGTAAAAATGGGGTCACAATCTGATACGATCGACCTAGGCGCTCCATGAAGGCGCATGATCTCTCTCACATAGAGATCTGCATACTGATCAACCACCTGTGCATAGGTAGTAACCCCAGCCACAATGGTAAAACGCACATCACGAGCTAATCTAGGTTGTAGCCCCTACAGAGATAACTCTCTTCTGGTCCCATCAGTGGGCTCCAGCTCCATGGAAAATTTCACCAAATGATCAAAATTTAAGGCATACTCAGTGACTGATAAACTTCCCTGAGGTAGCCTAATGAATTCCTCAGCCTTTGCCGCCCTGATGCCATCATTGTAGTATTTCTCGTTGAACAGAGTCTGAAACTCTTCCCAACTCAGGGCATTAACATTCTTGGTCTGGGTAATAACCTCCCACCAAATTCGGGCATCCTCTCGAAACATATAAGTGGCACAGGCCACCCTCTCATTACCAGCTACCCTCATAAAATCAAGGATAGTGGTAATCATACTCATCCACTGCTCTGCCTTGGCAGGATCTGCACTGCCCTCAAAAACTGGAGGTTGCTGCCTCCTGAACCTTTCATAAAGAGGCTCTCATTTATTTCCAACCTCTGGTAGCTACTTTGCTGTTGGCACCAACACAGGGGGTGCCTCTAATACACTGGCCACCGCAGGTGCTTGCTGTTGTCTCAGGAGATGAAGCTCTTCTCCCTGTCTCAACACTGTAGCCTGCAGATCATTAAACAACTGCTGCCAGTTTGCAGGAGCTGGCTGTGGAATCTGTCCTTGGTTATTCTCTTGACCCTGATTGTTATTATTCTGGCCTTGATCACTATGACCAGCTAAAGCATCTGTCTGCCCTGGATTCATTCTTATCTGTTATACCTTGCTGAAACAATGATCAATACAGCCAGTCAGGTAGTAATAACTAAACCTCTTGCCACCTTACGATCCAAGAACAAGCAGACAATTATCACATTCCATAGTCATACAATTATACAAGCAGATACATGATTATAACATTTAGCACTTAGCATGTATCACATAATGATTCACAATCAACAATACTGATAAGTATGTTCCAGCAATTTCAGTACTATTTAGCACACGGTTGCTGAGGATGTAATATTCAGGGCACAAGTTTAACATGGTGTCTCATGCATACAGGTAAAGCATATATACTATATTTAAGCAGTTATACATATAACTACATAAATAGTTACCAAACCATGAGTTGAGCTTGATTTCAGTGATGTGTGTACATGCCCAGCCAGTCTGCAGGAACCCTAAACCTTTGCATGCTCTGATACCAAGTTGCAACGCCCTAGTTACCCTAGAATAGTTATGGTGAACCATAAATTTAACTCGCTACCTGAGTCCTTTGGTTAAAAACATGCTTCTAAGTGTTATTAACAGGCTAAGGTGAAAAACTAATCAAAAGGAAAGGATATATTTTATTTAGAACATAAAACTGTTCATGGGCCCATCAAAAACTTTACAAGTTATTTACAACTCAAAATTGTCATTACAGTTTCAAATTTACAAACCCGCCGACCTAAGCGGCAAAAATAGGGTAATCCCCCTAGTTCCTCTGAGAACTCCTTGGCCATGGTGGTCAAGCGGTCGCATATGTACACAGCATCACCTAAGCTCTCTACTCAAGGTTGGGTGAGCTTTTCTTTCCCTTTACCTGCATCACATAGCACCCATGAGCCAAAGCCCAGCAAGAAAACACAATATATTATGAATATAATATCTACAATGATCATAATAATCATTCAGGACTTTCAGTCCAAAACAAATGAGTGACAGTCGCAAAAGTCACTAAGGTGGGTTCAGCTCCCTTTGGCCATGTGACGATAAGGTCACCGGGCTTAACAAATAAGTGAACCTTTCACTAGCTTAAACAGGATAGGTGCATGATGATTGGCCACCAACATAACCTACCTCATGACCATAGAGTCATAACCATGGGATTCCGCTCCCTAGCCATGTGACAAGCAGTCACATAGGCCTTAGGCCCTGGCTCTGAGTAACTAGCTTAGACTAGTCAAGCGCTTATAATATTCATCGACCTTAGGGTCGGTCCAGCATTAATGCTCTAGAGTCATTCAACGCTAATATCGATTAGATCTAATCTTCAATTGGCCCTGCGTTCAGGACGCTGATGCCGTCTCTGACTCTCAAATCAGTAATATGCGACCAGTGTCATCCCTCACTAATCAGTGTCATACACATGTAAGCAAGCTCTGCTAAACATTTAATATGCAATCAATGTCCACATTTATCAACCAACATGCCTCAACAAAAATCATGCAGTTTTCTTTCCTCTGGGACGAGCGAGAAATATAATAAGAACGACTCCTGAGAACGATCGACCTTTTGATTCCTTAGAGGTTACCTAATCATAACCAATTATAACCTCCATTAATGAAAATCAACAATGAAAGGGTCTTAACCTAAACCCACTCTCGGGACCTCGAAACATGCCCACACTGTGAGTAGATTTGATCCCAGACCTTAAGGATTGAAACCCCGAGCCAAAAACCCTTAAAAAAACACTCAAAACCGGATTCTGGAGGAACAGAGTAGCACTACAGCGCTGCTCAATAGCGCCCCAGCACTATACTTAGAACCCCAAACTTCCCAACAGAGCACTGGGTATCACTATAGCGCCCTCTGGTGGGCACTGTAGCGCTACACCCAGCCAAAAACTCCCCTGAAACCTCTTCCTTCGACTCCTTCAATTCCAACTCGATTCCAATGCTTCCAAACCTCATTTTTGGTGCCAAATGAACCCAAAAACCATCCTCACATGCCCCAAGCATCACAACCACAAAAACCCTAGCCAAAACTCCCAATAAAACCAATCATCCAACCTAGAAATCTCAACTGAAAACCAAAGCTAAAACAGAGAAAACCAGGGAATTTAATGGCTAGAAACTTACCTCAAGCTCAGATTATGATGTTCTTCAATGGTGGAACACTCTCCCGAGCTCTCAAGACTTACTTCCCAAACTTGAATCCTCAAGTTAGGCTCAAAAATCACAAAGAAAAAGGAAAGAAAACAAGTACGGGAGAAGCTCTTGAAGTTGCTCTATTTTCCTCTTCTTTCTACAGCCTTCAATGGCTTATATCTATCCTAGGGGTAAAAAGATCAAAATACCCCCAGGTCAATTAAGGATTTCTAAAGGCTCCCAAGGGCAAAATTGACATTTTCCACCTATTTCGTTAATCATAATTAACGCTCTCCAATTCCCACTATTCTCAAAATACTCAAACACCAATAATTCATATCCTGTTACCCTTTAATTCCCGGCAACGCTCTAATCATTAAAATCACCCCGAGCCCCGAACTTAAACCTATTATGACTAAACTGCTAATCAATATTCCAAGATCGTCTCATGCCAAATAGCTCAAACAAATCCACATTATAATGTGGTCTCAACAATAGGTCACCGACATGCATACAAATATACAATTACGCCTCAACGGGCCAAATTACCAAAACACCTCTGTAATGAAATGTGGACCCACATGCATGCATTTAACATCATATTATAATATAATTCTCATAAACATGCATATTATCAGTTAATGGCATAATTAAACAGTTATGGCCCTCCCAGCCTACTAATTTAGCCATTAAACTGCATTAGGGATTTCGGGGCATTACACGGGGTATCCTCAAGGACAAAGAGTCGGCACTAGAGAACACCACCGAAAATTATGAACACTACCGGAATCTAGGAATTTTCCAGATTGTTGTCCAAAGCCCAGAAAGGCAAAAGTTGCCTAAGGTGTGCAGTTAGCCATTTTTACCTCTTCTAACACCAAAATGTGCCTAAAAAGACCTATAGAAGGTCAAAACAACCCCAAAAGTACCACAAAAATCCCATTCCTAAACATGCAAAAATTAAGCTTGACGTAAACAAAAAAACTAGTAAATACGTACTCGAGATGTAGGGTCGGTAGGTGCTGAAACGAGTTCGAACGCTGAAGTATCGCTTGCCCCTCGCCCAGAGATAAGATGATTCTCGCCAACCATCTAGAATTGCAGAAGAAGATCAGGAATGGGCGAAGGACCAGGAAGCTTGGGAGAAAAGAGAATTTTGGAGGTTTTGAATTCCGAATGACTAAAGTGCATACTGAAAGGCAGTTCTTGAATTTTTATACTCACCCCCGAACTTCAGATTACCTACAACATAGGTACTCAAGAACAATCCAACGGTCAGAATCTAAAATGCACAGATCGTGATCATTAGCTTTGGAAAAGGACGCCTTGGGCACAAGGCGAGAGGATGCATGGGGTATGGATTAGACGTTTTGGGCCGTGGAGCTGGCCCCTCATTAATTGTACGGATTGATGGGGCCAGCAATAGGGAGTCAACACGTGGTGTGACTTTCTAGAGTGACGTCAAGGGATGCCCAAATATCTCGCCCCCCGCCCCCCGGAAGACCTTTTCGAATTACTCCTCATTTTAAGTCTCCACTGTCCGAGGACGAGGTAAAGACTTGGGGGCAAAAGTTATACGTGCTTTCGGCACCCGACACATGGAAATTAGGAGTAAGTAGCGAAAATTCATGAAGTTCTCGGAGTGTGATCTCAAGTGAGACCATTCCCCGAGGTCTTCTCTCGAGGCGAGGATGTCTCCAGGTGAGGCCACGTCCCGAAGCAGTCTCCCAGTCATGGATGTTTTCGAGTGAGGTCACACCCCAAGGCCTGTCCTCGAGGCGAGGATGTCTCCAAGTGAGGTCACGTCCCAAGAGGCTCTATTCACTCGCCCATTCCTCAAGTCCCGGATTCTGGTCCTCAGACCTAGAGTTGATGTCAGGTGTCAATCACTACGGGTGTAGGCCACTAGAGGACTATCTGACAACTTTTGGTTAGCCTCGATTAGTTGTGTCGAGTTTGTACCCTCAACAATCAGCATTTCCCACAACGCTGCCTGACACAGGCAAACGTGTGCCGCACCTTGACAGTCAGAGATATGTTCCCCATAAAGTTGGTACGCGGTTTTCTGCAATGAGTCCTATACAATCCGCCTGGGTCGTAGTCTTTATTTAGTACAGTCCTTTTTGTATTAATTCAGCATTAATACCCCCAGATGGGGGAATTTGTATTAATGATAGATTAACATTAATGACCCCAACCTCTATAAATAGGGATGGGGTATCTCCTTGTAAATGGTTCAAATTTTTAGAGAGAGAAACTCTGTAACTTAGTGCAATATATACACTGCCTGAGAACCACCATTGAAGGTAGCTAAAACAAGCTTTAAGCTCACTAAATACCATAGACTTGTAGACTAGGACTCTTTAATAGCCAGAACCACGTAAACCTTTTGTGTTCTTTTATATTATTTTCTTTATACTATTCGATTTAGTTGATAGCGAAAAAGGTAGTCAACAGTATAAATATTAAAATATTATAATAATAAAGAATTTTTTTTTTTGAATTACTAATAATAAAAAAGAATTGAAGGGGTGTATGTTATAAAAAATGTATTATCACTATTTAAATATAATAATAAATGAATTTTTTTAGTAATAATAATAAAAAATAATTGAAGTAATATATACATATATTAAAGTAGAATAATGAACAAAAGTTAATAAAATGAATATATAAATGAAAGGCATGTATAAAAAAAGGTTTGAAGATTTTTCCACCAAGGTATATAGGCCCTAAATTTCCAACGGGCTATTAGCGAGCTGAGTTATGGCCTAATTATATCAGCCACGTGGATCCCCCATGACCAGAGCTGCTGTCGCCAGGTCCTACCTCGTTAGCTCGGGGTATCCAAAGGTTCGCCAAGATTACTTAAGGACTAAGTCAGGACTATGAAGGTCACAAGTTGAGGAGGCATCCAGCTCGTGGTACGAGCTGGAGTTGGAAGCTATGACATTTTATAAAGTCAACCACACAAGGTAAACGTGCATATATCAGACATCACGTGTCTAATATATCCCTGACTTCTTGGACACGCAGCATGAACGTGTGTATTCAGGCACCCACGACTGGGTTGGGCCGTGCAGCCCATTATCTACCTTACCTATTGATTAGACCACACTTCATTTGTTAGGTTTTAGGAAATAATCATGAATGTCACAGGAGTGACATGATAGGTAAGAAGGTCACGGGATGACCCCCCTTACCAACTCCCAGGTGCCCTCTCCTATAAATATGGAGACCCTGGGAGTTGCAAGGGGTTGGATTCTATTGTGTAAGGAAATACCCTGTAAAGAATACCAGGCATATAGCAATAATATTGGCTGGTGGAGTAGAAGGATTTTAACCTTTGAACCACCTAAAAACACAGTGGTGTCATCAGTCCATAAAAAGATCGTTTATCTATTTCGGTTCATTATTAAGCACTAATCTCTTTCTCTTATTCTCTTAATTACTTGTTGGTGAAGAACCGTATCAACAGTTTGGTGCTTTCATTGAGAGCTAGTTAGATTGGTGCTATCGCAAACATCCAACTATGGTGACCACTTGATCAAGACACGGTAATGAGGCGGAACAACATGATGGGCAGGAGGCTCATCATGCCGCCATCTCCGGTGAGCAAAATCTTGAAGTACCGCAGCGACCGGGCAAGCAGCCAATAGGCCAGGATAACACTGGAAGTTTGGCACCCCGGCCACCTAATCTGAACCCGGATTTTTACACTGCGGTAGAGATGGAGAATGCTCAGCTGAGGAGTCAACTGGCGAAAGCTAGTCAGCAGATTAAAGAGGTGTTGGCTCGACTACCCCCTCTTACAACTGACGCTAACGTCGGAAAGAGGCAAGGCGAGACTCGTAAGTCCCATCGGAGTAATCGATCCAGGCCTAGCCGCTCGAACAGACCTCCGACATCCAAATCTATTCCCTCATCCTACCGTCGAGAGGCAAACTTCGAAGAAATATATAGAGCCAAACAACAGTATAGCCGCTCAGTCCGAACTTCAACTCCCAGCTCACAGCCAGCCTCAAGCGTGCCCAGGAGGGCTCGAGGGAATTCTAGAAGGAGATCAGGGGAGGGCTCACAGCACCAGCCCGTCCCCACCAGCCGTCCTGCGTCTCGTCCAGATCGTCAGGCGCGGGGCCCGCATGTTGGCAGGGCCGAAAGGCCCCCACCTAACTTGATCCGCCCTGACAGAACCAGGATTGCATCCCAGTCAGGCATCCTCCATCACCAATAAGGTATTCTTCTCCTCCTCGGCCTATCCAAGATATTCCAGCTTATGGAAGAAGCAGAAGAAACCCACCATCCGCAGGACCTTCCCGTCGTAGCAAGGCGCCCGGGGGGAGCCCGGATCCTCTCCCCTAGAGGCAGACTCCGAGCTTCTCTAATGGGAGCTACTGGACCGGCAATCCCTGGAGTGACCTTTCTAGCGGAGACCTGCGTCAACGCTTGAGCTCGGCGCAAAGTCCTCAAGCCACCCCTAGGGGTGACTTGCAAGATCGCCTTAACTCTCATAGGGGGGAACCGGTAGGAGGTGGCAACCATGCTCGCTCAGGGGGAGACCTGTCCGAGGTACGTAACGGCAGGAATGTCCCAAATCACCTATCTCAAGATAGGAGGGCCAATAACCCACCCAACGTATACAATGGATCTGGAGCTGTTGAACAGCCTCGGAGTAACCAAGGAAATCAGGACAAAACCCTTGAGCGACTGGCCCAGATGAAGGAGCTAATGAGGAAGCTCATGTCGAAGAAAGAGAAAGATGAATATGATTCGGGGGACGAGCTTGAGCTCTTCGCCCCGAGCATAGCAGCAACGACATACCCACCCGGTTTCCGTATGTCGCACCTATCCAAATTCAACGAAGACGGAGATCCGTCGGATCATCTGGGGATGTTCAATACCCTGATGATGGCCCACAACATTGGCCCCGAGCTGAGGTGTCTGATATTTCCCTCCACACTAACTAGACCAGCCAGACAGTGGTTCAAACAAAGCAAGAAACAATCAATCAACTCTTGGAAAACTTTCTCTGCTGACTTCAAAAGGGCATTCCGAGCCTCCCATGCTGCCCGCGTCAAGGCTGACTCCCTGGCTAACGTGAGGCAACAACCCGACAAGCCTTTGAAGGCTTCCTTGAGCAGGTTCGCGAACGTCGCTGCTCAGGCCAGAGACGCAGATGACAGCTCCAAGCTCATGGCTTAGAGAACTAGAATCCTTGTTAGAGGGGGACTCTGGAACGAAATACAAAGGAAGGGAGTCAGCTCAGTAAACGAGTTCCTAAATAGGGCCCAAGGGTGGATCAACTTGGAGGAGGCCCAAGCCTCAGCTGCTGGAACCAGCCAGGTCCCTGAGCAGCCCGCTGGAGTGGGAACGGCGGTCATGATAGCGACCCAGAACGTTACACAGAATAACCAGTTTGGTGGAGGCAAAATAAAGGGGAACTGTAACGACCCAAATTCGCTAATAAGGCTTAAGGGCATTGATTAGTGTGCCTGGAGGGCATAATGGGATTGTGTGTGTGTCTTTAATGAGTAAAATGCATGATTATGATTTAAAGCATGTTATATGACTATTTGACTATTTGAGATGCATGACTATGTGTATTAGTATGCATGTAGACCTGATTGTGTTAGAAAGGACATAATTGTAATTTGGCCATTTTGGGCATGACGGTGATGATATCTGTGATCTGTGACTCGAGACGATCCTAGAATGAGAGGGTTAGCGGAAAAGTCAAAGTGGGAATTTATACCCGGCTTGGGTCAAGCCTGGGGAGTTTAAATGGGAATTTGGAAAATATATTGAGGTTAATCTTGATGGTGAGGAATGTATATTTGGTGATTAATCAGGTATTGGGTAGCAAGCGGGAAATTATTAGAGACACTCGAGGAATTAGTGGGAATTGGGTAAAATGACTAACATGGCCCTACATGGACAAAAAGGTTTAGAATTAATAGGGAGGGCATTTTGGTCTTTAGGCTTTTTAGAGATAAGTTAAATGAAGCTTTATATTTAGTGGGATTGGTAGAATAGAGTTATAAGGCTGAGAAAAAGAAAGAAGGAAGAAAAAGAAAAGAGAGAAAAACAGTGTGGGTTTTCTTCAAAGGATCAGTTTGTGGTTCTCCCACCATTTCCCTTCATTTTTCTTGGAGCTAAGCTCAGTAATGAGCTAGGATAGGCTGAGCATCAAGGATCCTAAGCTAGACTTGAATATTTGCAAGGGATTAGCAAGAACACATCAAACATTGAGGTATGTTTTTAGAAGTTTCAGTTTTAGGGTTTGACTGGTTTGAGCTGTGTATCTAAGCTGAATTGATGGGGATTTTAGGGGAATTTAGGCCAAGGTTGAGAAGGAGCAAGCTAAGGAGGTCTAGGGTTTAATTCAAGGTCGAATTTCCATCCACGGTATGATTTCTAAGTCTTTAACTTTGATGTTTGACTGATTTTCTGGGTTTAGGGTTCATTATGGTAAGTCTTGAGTTTTGGGTTACTTGAGCTTGGGTTATGAGTTCTTGGGATGCTTGGGATGAGTGTGAGGTGTTGATAAGTTTGTTTTTGGGTTTGGGAAAGATTTGGACAAGTTTGGGGTTGAAATGGTTGAAAGAAATCGCAGAAAACAAATTTGGGCGTTGCCTGTCTACAACTAGCGCTACAGCGCTAGTCTTTGGGCGCTGTAGCGCAAGGCCTTGTTTCTGGGGATGTTTGGTTCTGCTTGTAGCGCTATAGCGCCCTCTTTAGAGCGCTGTAGCCCTGCACTGTTCCCAGAAAGGGGTTTTTGGGCTATTTTTGAGGGATTTTGACCTAGAGTTTGGGGCTCGATTCCACCACCTTGTTTTGTGGATCTAGGACTTCCCAGGGGCTCGGGATTGTTCCCGAGGCTAGGTTTTGGACTTGAGGTTTGGTAATGACTTTGACTTATGGATTTTGTTTAGGTGAGCGCTAGGGCTCGAGTGGGATCGTGCTCGAGGAGTCAGGTGATCAAAGCTATCGAATTGAAAGGTAAGAAAATCGTAGCACCCGAGAACAGGGCATGGGCCCACAGTGTTATTTCAGGGCATGGCCCTAGATTGTATTACGTGCGAATGTATAACCTTAGATGAATTATTATATGTTTGAATGATTATTTCGAAATGTACTATATGTGTGATTATAATGAAATGAACGGCTAAGGCGGAGAGCGGCGAAGGCTGAGTACGGCCTTGGGGCCGGAAGTAACACTTAGCACATGGAGTGCTTAAAGCCAGGGTGGGACCCAATGGATACATGAGTTATCCTTACAGTAAGGACCGAGACCCCAGGCTTTGGTAGGGCCTCTGGGGCGGCATGGCCGTGTTTGTTCAGTCTGATGGTTTTCCTATTTATCAGTGGATTATATGTCAGCTATATTCTATGCATATGTTATATACTGTATGAGTTTTCTTGCTGGGCTTCGGCTCACGGGTGCTCTGTGTGTTAGGTAAAAGCAAAGAGTCAGTCAACCAGCCATGAGCATGGAGATCGTGGGGGCGGCGCGTACATGTTCGGCCTGCCCGACTGCTTTGGTTGGGGGCGTTTTGAATGTGGCTGTATTAACCTATTCTTTTGATAGTTAATCAAGTGTAAATCTATTTTTGAGTTGTAAATATTTTGTAAACCTTATTTTGGGATCCCGGATGTTTGATACTTAATGTTTTCAATGAAACTAAGCATTTTCAAAGATTACAGCCTTAACCTCTGGTTTAGTCACACTTTTGGTTTTAGAAACCTCGAAGAGTCAGTTAGTTGCACAATTTCCACTTTAAACTCACTTAGTAACGGCTCTAAGGTAGTAGGGCGTTACAACTTGGTATCAGAGCGAGCCAAGGTTTATTGGTTCTGGAGATTGACCAAACATGTACGCACACTGCCATTGAAAAGCTCGACTCAGGGTTGATTGGTATGGTTGATTAATATATCTGAATATGTGTTTGAATGCCTTGTGTGCCTGCTTAGGTTATTATGAGCATGATGAGTGAAATAACATATGCATGATGCCAGGGCAAGGCCCGTTGTGTGCTGTATGATATCTGTATGTTATTTGGATTGTTGATCTTGGTTGTTGTTGAGATTGAGAGGTGGAATTGGATCTTGTTATCATGCCTGATGAGCGGTGTCACTGATTGCAGGCATTTAGTTGTAATGCCTCGGCAATCATCGAGACTCCGCGGCATTCGGGCCGAGGATGACAATCAGGGTCAGGACCCTCCACCTGCTCCTCAGAACTGGCAGCAGATATTAGCCGAAATGGAGGCTAGATTGAAGAAAACAAAGGATGAGCTTAGTCAGTTGAGGCAACAGGCTCCTCCACCAGTCACCGGGTTACCACTACAGCCGAGTGTAGCACCAGCTCCGGTTCAGCCTGTGGTTGAGAACAGGTTGGAACCTCTGTATGAAAGATTCAGAAAACAGCAACCTCCTACCTTTGAGGGGGGAACAGACCCACTGCGGGCTGAGCAGTGGATGAATATGATTTTTGTAATCTTGGATTTCATGAGGGTTGAAGGAAAGGAAAGGGTTGATTGTGCCAGCTATATGCTTAGAGATGATGCACGAATATGGTGGGATGTAGTAAGGCAGCGAAGGGATACTGCAACTATGACTTGGGAAGAATTCAAGAGCATTTTTAATGAGAAATACTACAGTGTAGCAGTTCGAGCTGCGAAGACTGATGAGTTTATCAACCTGACTCAGAGCAGGTTATCAGTCACCAAGTACGCCCTGAGATTTGACAGATTGGCGAAGTTTGCGCCAAAGCTAGTGCCGACTGATGCGGCCAGGAGAGATAGGTTTATATGGGGATTGAATGTGATGATCGCCCGTGATGTGAGTATTACATTGGTTCCAGAGACTACTTATGCACAAGTGGTGGATAAGGCCCTTACTGCAGAGAGGGCTGAGGATCAGATCTGGAAGGATAGCGCTGCTAGGCGCGATACCAGGAGGACGGTGCCTCCTTCTTCTGGGCCTAGTCGGGGCAGTGGTCCCAGTGAGCAGAAAAGAAGAGTACTAGATTCATTTGTTCCTTATGGTTCTGATAGGAGGGTCCGCGGTTCTATTGGTGGCCGTCAGGGCGGAAATGACAACTGGAGGAGCTTTCTGATGTGTCCTCGATGCAGGCGACGGCATCAGGACGATTGCCGGACCAGGGCATGTTTTATTTGTGGGAGCACCAATCACTTGAAGAAAGACTGCCCACAAGCTAAGAAAGAGGAGCCAAAGCAGGGAGACAGCCTCGCTCCTGCTAGGGTTTTCACTTTGACTCAGACTGAGGCGGAGGCCAGTCCCTCAGTTGTGACAGGTCAGATTTTTAACGCTGGTTCTTTGTATACTGCATTGATTGATTCTGGTGCTACTCACTCATTTGTATCTGCTAGGGTAATTTATCAGCTTTGTAGGCCTAGTATTTTGTATGCTAGGGGTTTTCAGACTTTATTGCCAACAGGAGAACTGGTAGTCTCTAGGAGGTGGGTTAGAGCATTACCAGTAGTAATAGACGGTAGGGAGTTGTTTGTTGATCTGGTTGAACTAGATATGGACGATTTTGATATAATACTAGGAATGGATTGGTTAATGTGGTATGGAGCAACAATTGACTGTAAGCGACGAATGGTGACCTTTGAACCAGAAGGCGAGGTACCCTTTGTGTTTGTGGGAACGGTGAATGGACCACGGGTGCCTATGATCTCAGCACTAAAGGCTAGAGACCTGATGCAGGAGGGTTGCATAGGATTCCTAGCGAGTATTGTAGATTCCTTCAAGGTGGCGGTAGTGGGACCGAATGAAACCAAAGTGGTCTGTGAGTTTCTAGACTTGTTTCCAGCAGATCTGCCAGGATTGCCACCACAGCGGGAGATTGAGTTCGTCATAGAGTTGGTTCCAGGAGCAGAGGCAGTGTCCAAGGCACCTTACAGAATGGCTCCGGCAGAATTAAAGGAATTGAAGATTCAGTTGCAGGAACTACTGGATTTGGGGTTTGTCAGACCGAGTTTCTCACCATGGGGTGCTCCAGTATTATTTGTTAAGAAAAAGGATGGATCGCTGAGGATGTGCATTGACTACAGGGAGTTGAATAAGTTGACCATCAAGAACAAGTATCCATTGCCTAGGATTGACGATTTATTTGATCAGCTTCAAGGGAGTACAGTGTTTTCAAAGATTGATCTCCGATCAGGCTAGTATCAGTTGAGGATCAAAGAAGAGGACGTACCAAAGACTGCTTTTCGGACACGGTATGGGCATTATGAATTTCTTGTTATGTCCTTTGGATTAACCAATGCCCCAGCAGCATTTATGGATTTGATGAACAGAATTTTCAAAGATTATCTGGATAAGTTTGTGATTGTATTTATTGATGATATTCTAGTGTACTCCCAGTCAGAGACAGAGCATGAGCATCATCTGCGCCTGGTATTGCAGCAGCTGAGAGAGCATAAGCTATATGCTAAGCTTAGCAAATGCGAGTTCTGGTTATCGCAAGTTTCATTTCTGGGCCATATTATCAGTAAGGATGGGTTACTGGTCGACCCAAGTAAGACAGAAGCAGTGAGAGATTGGCCTAGACCAAGCAGTGTTCATGAAGTTAGAAGTTTCCTTGGACTAGCAAGTTACTACCGGCGGTTTTTAGAGGGGTTCTCCAGAATTGCTACTCCATTGACAGAATTGACAAGAAAGAAGACCAAGTATGTGTGGACAGATTGATGTGAGAACAGCTTTAAAGAGTTGAAGCGACGGTTGATTACTGCACCAGTGCTGAGCCTGCCGACAGATGATGAGAAGTTTGTGGTCTACTGTGACGCTTCTAGACAGGGCCTGGGATACATGTTGATGCAGGCTGGAAAAGTGATAGCTTATGCATCAAGGCAATTAAAGGAGTACGAGCAGAGATATCCCACGCATGACTTGGAGTTAGCTGCAGTGGTATTCGCACTTAAGGTTTGGAGACACTATCTGTATGGTGAGAGATGCGAGATATACACTGATCACAAAAGTTTAAAGTATTTCTTTACCCAGAAGGACTTGAATATGCGCCAGAGGCGGTGGCTAGAGTTGGTAAAGGATTACAATTGTGATATCCTATACCATCCTGGGAAGGCTAATGTAGTGGCTGATGCATTGAGCCGGAGGGGCCCAGGACAGTTGTATAGTTCGAGACAGATATCTGACAAACTAGCTGGAGAGATGACTAGAGCAGGTATCGAGTTAGTGGTTGGTAGGTTAGCCAACATTACTCTTCAGTCAACTCTCCTTGAGAGGATTAAGGAAGCACAGGGAATGGATCCCCAGTTAGTTGAACGTAGAGAGATTGAACGTAGAGAGAATGTCCTAACTGGAGCAACTAAGGACTTCTCTATTTCTGAGATGAGTTTATTGAAGTACAAAGGGCGGATTTGTGTTCCGATTGATCCAGATATTCGGCGAGAGATTCTGGATGAGTCTCATACCACTCCCTACTCTTTGCACCCAGGTTCTACGAAGATGTACCATGACTTGAAAGTTTTGTATTGGTGGTCATGCATGAAGAGGGACGTGGTGGACTATGTAGCTAGATGCTTAACCTGTCAGCAGATTAAGGCTGAACATCAGAGGCCAGCGGGATTATTACAGCCTCTAGGGATTCCCGAGTGGAAATGGGAAGATATTGCCATGGACTTTGGGGTTGGATTGCCGAAGACCGTGGGTCAGCATGACTCGGTGTGGGTGATTGTGGACAGGTATACTAAGTCCGCCCACTTCTTACCTGTGAAGACAACTTATACTGTGGAGCAGTATGCTGAGCTTTATGTGAAGGAGATTGTTCGACTTCATGGGGCTCCGAGGTCAATAGTATCCGACAGAGACCCCACTTTCACCTCCAAGTTTTGGGAGAGCCTACAGAAGGCAATGGGCACACAGCTACGGTTTAGTACCGCCTATCATCCTCAGACAGATGGACAATCGGAGAGGACTATTCAGATACTGGAGGATATGTTGCGAGCTTGTGTGTTGGATTTTGGGGGATCTTGGAGTAGGTATCTCCCTCTGATTGAGTTCTCGTACAATAATAGTTATCTGGCGACTATCGGAGTGGCTCCATATGAGATGCTGTATGGAAGAAAATGCAGATCACCGATTCACTGGGATGAGGCAGGGGAGAGAAAATATTTAGGTCCTGAGATGGTTCAGAGGACCAATGAAGCAATTGAGAAGATTAGAGCTCGTATGCTTGCCTCCCAGAATCACCAGAAGAGTTATTCAGACTTGAGATGCAGGAACGTGGAATTTCAGGTCGGTGATCATGTATTCCTCAGGGTTTCACCCCTGAGAAGAGTGAAACGATTCGGCGTCCGAGGCAAGTTGAGTCCCAGATTTGTTGGTCCCTTTGAGGTTCTAGAACGAGTTGGGGAGGTGGCTTACAGGTTATTAATGCCTCCAACTCTATTAGGGGTTCATGACGTGTTTCATGTATCCATGCTCCGGAAGTATGTATCGGATACTACTCATGTGTTGAGCTATGAGAACTTGGAGTTGGATCGGGATTTATCATACGAAGAAAAGCCTGTACAGATCCTTGATAGAAAAGACAAAGTCTTAAGGAGCAATACCATCGCCTTGGTTAAAATATTGTGGAGGAATAGCAAGGGTGAAGAGGCGACATGGGAACTGGAGTCGGATATGCGGGAGCGGTATCCCGAGTTGTTCAGGTAAATTTCGAGGACGAAATTTTCATGAGGAGGGGATAGTTGTAACGACCCAAATTCTCTAATAAGGCTTAAGGGCCTTGATTAGTGTGCCTAGAGGGCATAATGGGATTGTGTGTGTGTCTTTAATGAGTAAAATGCATGATTATGATTTAAAGCATGTTATATGACTATTTGACTATTTGAGATGCATGACTATGTGTATTAGTATGCATGTAGACCTGATTGTGTTATAAAGGGCATAATTGTAATTTGGCCATTTTGGGCATGACGGTGATGATATCTGTGATCTGTGACTCGAGACGATCCTAGAATGAGAGGGTTAGCGGAAAAGTCAAAGCGGGAATTTATACCCGGCTTGGGTCAAGCCGGGGGAGTTTAAATGGGAATTTGGAAAATATATTGAGGTTAATCTTGATGGTGAGGAATGTATATTTGGTGATTAATCAGGTATTGGGTAGCAAGCGGGAAATTATTAGAGACACTTGAGGAATTAGTGGGAATTGGGTAAAATGACTAAAATGGCCCTACATGGACAAAAAGGTTTAGAATTAATAGGGAGGGCATTTTGGTCTTTAGGCTTTTTAGAGATAAGTTAAATGAAGCTTTATATTTAGTGGGATTGGTAGAATAGAGTTATAAGGCTGAGAAAAAGAAAGAGAGAAGGAAGAAAAAGAAAAGAGAGAAAAGCAATGTGGGTTTTCTTCAAAGGATCGATTTGTGGTTCTCCCACCATTTCCTTTCATTTTTCTTGGAGCTAAGCTCAGTGATGAGCTAGGATAGGCTGAGCATCAAGGATCCTAAGCTAGACTTGAAGATTTGCAAGGGATTAGCAAGAACACATCAAACATTGAGGTAAGTTTTTAGAAATTTCAGTTTTAGGGTTTGACTGGTTTAAGCTGTGTATCTAAGCTGAATTGATGGGGATTTTAGGGGAATTCAGGCCAAGGTTGAGAAGGAGCAAGCTAAGGAGGTCTAGGGTTTAATTCAAGGTCGAATTTCCATCCACGGTATGATTTCTAAGTCTTTAACTTTGATGTTTGACTGATTTTCTGGGTTTAGGGTTCATTATGGTAAATCTTGAGTTTTGGGTTGCTTGAGCTTGGGTTATGAGTTCTTGGGATGCTTGGGATGAGTGTGAGGTGTTGATAAGTTTGGTTTTGGGTTTGGGAAAGATTTGGACAAGTTTGGGGTTGAAATGGTTGAAAGAAATCGCAGAAAACAAATTTGGGCGTTGCCTGTCTACAACTAGCGCTACAGCGCTAGTCTTTGGGCGCTGTAGCGCAAGGCCTTGTTTCTGGGGATGTTTGGTTCTGCTTGTAGCGCTATAGCGCCCTCTTTAGAGCGCTATAGCCCTGCACTGTTCCCAGAAAGGGGTTTTTGGGCTATTTTTGAGGGATTTTGACCTAGGGTTCGGGGATCGATTCCACCACCTTGTTTTGTGGATCTAGGACTTCCCAGGGGCTCAGGATTGGTCCCGAGGCTAGGTTTTGGACTTGAGGTTTGGTAATGACTTTGACTTATGGATTTTGTTTAGGTGAGCGCTAGGGCTCGAGTGGGATCGTGCTCGAGGAGTCAGGTGATCAAAGCTATCGAATTGAAAGGTAAGAAAACCGTAGCACCCGAGAACAGGGCATAGGCCCACAGTGTTATTTCAGGGCATGGCCCTAGATTGTATTACGTGCGAATGTATAACCTTAGATGAATTATTATATGTTTGAATGATTATTTCGAAATGTACTATATGTGTGATTATAATGAAATGAACGGCTAAGGCGGAGAGCGGCGAAGGCTGAGTACGGCCTTGGGGCCGGAAGTAACACTTAGCACATGGAGTGCTTAAAGCCAGGGTGGGACCCAATGGATACATGAGTTATCCTTACGATAAGGACCGAGACCCCAGGCTTTGGTAGGGCCTCTGGGGCGGCATGGCCGTGTTTGTTCAGTCTGATGGTTTTCCTATTTATCAGTGGATTATATGTCAGCTATATTCTATGCATATGTTATATACTGTATGAGTTTTCTTGCTGGGCTTCGGCTCACGGGTGCTCTGTGTGTTAGGTAAAAGCAAAGAGTCAGTCAACCAGCCATGAGCATGGAGAGCGTGGGGGCGGCGCGTACATGTTCGGCCTGCCCGACTGCTTTGGTTGGGGGCGTTTTGAATGTGGCTGTATTAACCTATTCTTTTGATTGTTAATCAAGTGTAAATCTATTTTTGAGTTGTAAATATTTTGTAAACCTTATTTTGGGATCCCGGATGTTTGATACTTAATGTTTTCAATGAAACTAAGTATTTTCAAAGATTACAGCCTTAACCTCTGGTTTAGTCACACTTTTGGTTTTAGAAACCTCGAAGAGTCAGTTAGTTGCACAATTTCTGTTTTAAACTCACTTAGTAACGGCTCTAAGGTAGTAGGGAGTTACAGGAACGGCGAGGGCAACCAGCACGGCCCAAAGAAGAATAAGTCCGTAGAAAAATTTAAGCTGGTCTACGCGACTTATACAGAGCTCACCCACTCTAGGGAGAACATCTTCCTTGCAAACTCTTCTCGTCTCCCCTGGAAGAAGCCAGAGTCGTTAAAACACCAGAAGGGGAAAAGAGACACCCCCAAGTTTTGCCATTTCCACAACGACGTTGGCCACAATATCGATGATTGTAGGCATTTGAAAGATGAGATCGAAACTCTCATCAGAGCCGGTCCCTTGGTTCAGTACACGCGGAACAGGGTTCCAACAAGTTGACCTGCTCCGGAAGTCCCGGTCAGTTAGCCCGGGTCTCGGGTCGATCAAGACGTCCCTCCTCCAATGATAGGAGGAGAGATATCCACAATCTCGGGAGGTCCGCATTTGGCCGGCACGAGCAGGGGTGCACAAAAGAGGTACGTAAACGAACTCAAGGCGCATAATGGAGTAGAGTTCATCCCGGAGCAGTATCTGCCAAAGCAACAGTGATTGGAGAGGCAACCAATCATTTTTACGGAAGAAGATGCTGGCCATGTTCAGTTCCCTCATAACGACCCCCTGGTCGTAGCAGTACAGCTCGCTAATCGGAGAGTTAGGAGAGTGGTGATCGATAATGGGAGCTCGGTAAACCTTCTATTCCGGTCCACGCTGGAGAAGATGGGTTTGATTGTCGCCGAGCTGAAGGCGACCTCCATGATGCTGTATGGTTTTTCGGGAGAAGGATCAGCAGCTATAGGGACGATCGAGCTGGTGATCACCTTAGGAGAGGGACCTCGGACAGTCTCCAAACTCCTCGAGTTCGTGGTCATCGACTGCCCCGCTGCATACAATGCTATTTTGGGCCGACCCACACTTATTGCTTTTGAGGCCATCACCTCCATTCGCCATCTCGCGCTGAAATTCCCTTCTTCCACGGGGATATGCACGATCCGTGGCGATCAGCTTACTGCCAAGGAATGCTACAGCATTTCCATGAAGGGAAAATCGAAACCCGAGCAGCTAATGATGGCCATCCAAGGTGGAGGAGAGGAATCTCAGGAACCTTTGACTAATCCTGAGATTGAAAAACCTCAGAGCGCCGAGGGGGAAGGTATCATCCTAAGTGAGGATATTGACCCCCGAATAGGCAAGGATAAGTCTGAGCTTCAGGCTATTGAAGAGCTCGAGGAAGTAAACATCGATCCAAAAAATCCTTCACGGACGGTCAAGCTCGGGAAAAACCTCTGCGGCAAGAGGAAAGCGGAGCTAATCAAATTTTTGCAGGATAACCTGGATGTGTTTGCATGGTCACACGAGGACATGGTGGGAATCTGTAATGCCCTGGATAGCCAAGACCGTTACACTGTGTGTTTATAAAGTGCCAGACTTGCTAATCGAGTCATTTAAATAAAATCGTGTTATTGAAACTGTAAAGGAACTAGGGTTAAAAGCGTTTTGGTCTCAAAGCCACATTTTCATTAATAAGCGTCATCTGTTACATGGGATCCCAAAAATATTAAGTTCAAAGACCGTTTACAAAAGACACAAGGTTTATGTACAACAACCGGCCATACTAAGGCAAAACAAGCAGTTAAGTGATCCCTGTCCTGGTCCACTCCTCGACCGTGGCGGTCGAACCGCTGGCTATGTACATTCCACCTCGGAGCTCTCCACCTCAGGCTTGGTCCAGCTTGCCCTTGCCTTTACCTGCACCACGTAGCACCCGTGAGCCAAGGCCCAGCAAGAAAACACAGCAACAACAGAGCATAAACAATTAGCGGACAAGTCAACATCTCACATTGCATCACATAACCTCGGACATATCATCAGTCAGTATAATCAAGTATTCCACATACTAGGCATATCAGTTCATAACATACACAATTCACAAATGATAACTAGGGCTAGCGCCCTCAGGCTGCCCCCTCCGTTATCCCGTTGTTCTTGGCTACCAGTGGTCAATCCGCGCCCTGTGCGCTAAAATCATGTACGGCACTCTTAGACCGCTTTTACATGTCTCATGGCGTAATACCAACATTGACACGATACAACTCTCGAGAGCACTTAGTCCCATCACAATCATACAACCGGGTGCAATTTTCTTACCTTTCAATTCATTAGTTTCCGATGCCTCAAAGCCGCGAGCGCGGTCCTCTACCCCGAGCCTCTCCAAATACCTAGTCACAACACAAATGAAACATCCTTTGTCACTAACCAATCCAAAACTACTTCCCGAAACCAATCCCACACTCTCGGAATCCCCCAAATCCCTAAAATAATGCACCGAAGACATCCCCCGAACCCCCGGAGCAAAGGCTCAAAATTGCAAAATCCCATGCTCTGAAATTGGCCTAGCGCCGCGGCGCTGCCCTATAGGGCCGCAGCGCCCAGCAAGTCAGAGAACTTGCTCTACCCAGAAACAGCCTCGCGCCACGGCGCCCAAGAACAGGGCCGCGGCGCTCCTTCGCGAGCCCAGAAATCTGGGTTTTCCCCTGCGTTTTTCCCGAACCCAAATCACTCCAAATCACCCCAAACTCATACCTAAGTCCCAAAACCAATTCAAATCCCCAAATAGACCATACAACAACCTATAAACATCATAATCTAGCTCAATTACACAACCACTCTCAGAATTCATACTTAAGTTTCAAATTCAAGCACTTAAACCAAAACTTGAGAAAAGTACAAACCAGGCCTCTAGATTCTTAAACCATAACAGCTACGAGATTACAAACATGTTTAATACCCTTACCTCAATCAGAAATTCAACTTGAGCTTCCTCCAATCCAAGCTTTGAACTGAATTTCCCCTTGACAAACCAGCTGAATTTCTATGCAAAACAAGCCATGGCTATCTTTCAATTCCTTCCAAAATCAAATTTAGAACTTAAAAAAGCAGGGACTAAATCCTTACCTCAATATAGACCTTGATATGTGTTTGATTCCACACCCTTAAGCCCTTTACTAGCCTCAAAGAACACAGCTCAACTCCTCTTCCACTTTGCCTTCTAGGTTCTTGATTCCCCCTTTCCTTCTTGATTCTTCTAGCCCTCCAAACCTTAATTTCATTTACACTTAGCATAAAATAATCATATATATCCATTTTCCTCAGCCAAAGCCATCTATACCACTTCCAAAAGACCACCTTATCCCTCCACTAATATCCATTTCTAACTAAACCTCAAGGGCACTCTTGTCCTTTTGCTTACTTTACAATTCTACCACTTCTCCAACAAAACCTATTACTTTCTATGGTTACTAACAGTTACACAGGTTACCAAATCACCAGTTACCATTATCTAGCTTTCTAAGACCGTCTCAGCACGTGCATCACATTGATACCACCACACCCACGTGGTACAAATCATATAGCATAACTATCACATAACATAATACACATAGTCATATAACATGCTTTAATCATAATCATGCATCTTAATCATTAAAATCACACATAATTCCCATTATGCCCTCCAGGCACACTAATCAAGGCCCTTAAGCCTAATTAGTGAATTTGGGTCGTTACAGAATCAGTCCAAATGTCATCATGCACACCCTTCATTTGGATAAGAGCGTTCCTGCAAAGTCCCAGAAGCAGAGGCGCCTGGGAACAACTCGGGCTGAGGCCTTAGAGGAAGAAGTAGCCCGGCTCAAGAAATGCGGCTTTATCCGTGAAGCCAAGTTTCCGGTTTGGGTCGCCAACCCCGTGCTGGTCCCGAAGCCCAACGGGAAGTGGCGGACCTACATCGACTTCTCCGACCTGAATAAAGCCGCCCTAAAGATTGTTTTCCCTTGCCAAGGATTGAGCAATTGATGGATGCCACGGCGGGGCACGAGCTCATGTCCTTTATGGACGCATACTCAAGCTATAATCAGATCGCCATGAATCCGGCGGACCAAGAGCACACCAGCTTCATGACCCCGACTAACGTCTATTATTACAAGGTCATGCCATTCGGGCTGAAGAATGTCGGTGCTACATACCAGAGGTTAGTAAATAGAATGTTCGCCAACCAAATCGAGAAGAACATGGAAGTGTACGTTGATGACATGCTGGTCAAGTCAAAGACTGTCGATAACCATGTTTCCGACCTGGGGGAATGCTTCAAGATACTACGGGAGTATGGCATGAGGCTTAATCCCCAGAAGTGCACTTTCGGGGTCGCGTCTGGAAAATTCCTGGGTTTCATTGTCAACACTAGAGGAATCGAGGCTAACCCTGATAAAATCAGGTCATTGCTCGAGCTTCCCTCACCCAGGTCGCGTAAGGACGTTTAGGGCCTGACAGGAAGGGTGGTAGCCCTTAATCGGTTTATTTCAAAATCCACCGACAAGTGCCTGCCATTCTACAACTTGCTCCGAGGAAATAAGAAATTCGAATGGACAGAGGAGTGCGAAGGTGCTTTCCTCGACCTGAAGGCACATCTGGCCGAACCACCCGTATTGTCCAAACCAAAGGCAGGGGAGCCCCTTTTCCTCTACCTAGCTGTCACAGAGGATCCAGCTAGTGCCGTATTGGTCAGAGAAGAAGACCGGGTTCAGAAACCGGTCTACTACATCAGCAAGAGACTTCTCGGGGCTGAATCCCGATACCCGTTGATGGAAAAATTGGCGTTCTGTCTTATCACGGCCTCCCGAAAGCTCAGGCCGTATTTCCAATCCCACTCAATACACGTCATGACCAATCAGCCTCTAAGGCAGGTTTTGCAAAAACCTGAAGCATCGGGACGCCTGTTAAAGTGGGCTATCGAACTCAGTCAATTCGAGATTTTGTACACCCCACGAACTGGTATAAAAATTCAGGCCCTGGCCGATTTTGTGGCAGAATGCGCAGGATTCAGGGAGGATCCTGTGGAAGACTCACCCCAAGTCACCTCGACCCATACGTCTTGGAAGATCTTCGTGGACGGCTCATCCAATGAGAATGGCTCAGGGGCTGGGATCATTTTGATATCCCCAAAAGGGCATAGATTCCACTTGGCGCTGAGATTCGGATTCAAGGCCTCCAACAACGAGGCCGAATACAAAGCTTTGCTGGCCGGTCTAAGAATAGCCCAGGAGCTGAAGGCGAGCTCCGTTCAGTGCTTCAGTTTCTCCCAGCTCGTGGTAAACTAGGTGCTAGGTGAATATTAAGCACGAGGAGCCAAGATGGCTGCATACCTGGCCAAGGTAAAAGTAGAACTGTCTGTGTTCGGGCGAGGCTCAATCGAGCAGATACCTCGGGAGCAGAACGCCAACGCAGACGCCCTCGTCAAACTCGTTACCTACGGGGAGCCAGAGACACTGGGGTTAGTACCGGTGGAATTCCTGGAAAAACCAAGTATAGAAGAGGTCGGGGCGGAGGTCGAGATGATTGACGCCAGACCGACCTGGATGACTCCCATCCTCGAGTACCTCACCAAGGGGAAGTTACCCGAAGGACGTAATGACACACGGCGGGTACTGTACCAGGCTCCAAGGTATATGATGGTAGATGGGGTGCTATACCGACGTGGGCACTCCCTACCTCTCCTACGATGTGTTCTACCAGGCAAAGCAAAGGCCATCCTGTAGGAGGTGCACGAAGGTTTTTGCGGGGATCACACTGGGGGGCAAAGCCTGGCCCTAAAAGTCTTAAGGCAAGGGTATTGCTGGCCCACTCTGTCAAAGGAGTCGATCTCGTATGTCAAGAAGTGCGACAAGTGTCAGCGATTTGCCACAATTGCCCAAGCTCCCCCCGTCGAGCTGAAGATGATCTCCTTCCCATGGCCATTTGTAGTTTGGGGAATCGACTTGGTTGGCGCCCTCCCTACTGGAAAGGGCGGGGTCCGCTACGTCGTGGTGGCTATCGACTACTTCACAAAGTGGGCTGAGGCAGAGCCTTTGGCAATAATAACTTCCAAGAAAGTCCTCGACTTCATGGTCAAGAGCATTATCTGCCGATTTGGGCTGCCGAAGAAAATCGTATCCAACAACGGGACTCAATTCGAGAGCGACCTCTTCAGCGAATTTTGTGAAAGGTACGGTATCGTGAAAAGTTTCTCCTCCGTGGCCTATCCTCAGGCGAACGGTCAGGTCGAAGTTGTCAATAAGACGCTAAAGGCGAGCCTTAAGAAAATACTAGACGAAGCCAAGGGGGTCTAGCCAGAACAGCTCCCCCAGATTCTATGGGCATACCGGACCTCGCATCAGAATCCTACGGGTCATACTCCTTTCTCTTTGACTTTTGGGAGTGAAGCAGTCCTCCCCGTCGAGATCAAAGTATCTTCGCATCGAGTCCAGGCATATGACCAGGACCGCAACCACGAACTACTTTGCGCCTCCCTCGACCTGATTGATGAAAGACGGGAAGATTCGCAGCTTCAGCTCGCGCATTACCAGCAAAAAATCACTCGTTATTTCAACTCAAAGGTCAAAAAAACGCGCCTTTAGCATTGGCGACCTGGTCCTCAGGAGAGTCTTCTTAGCCGGTAAGGATCCCAAAGATGGAGTATTGGGACCGAACTGGGAGGGGCCATATCAAATCACCGAGGTCATTAAGGAAGGAACTTACAAATTAGCTCGGCTCAATGGAGGGACAGTCCCACGAACTTGAAACACCATCCATTTGAAGAGATATTATCAGTAACACCCTTGTAAGGCTTAAAAGCCATTTCCTTTTTTTTTTAAGCAATGAAAGTTAAATATTTGTTTTTCATTGTGAATATTTGTGGGTATAATCTCAAGTAACCACGAAAGACCCTTTCCTAGTTACTTGGGGGGCATATGGTGCCTGGATATAACCAGGTCGCCTTAAGGTCGCCTTAAAGGCTTAGAAGTTGATTCAAATCAAGTGATCATTGTTTTTCTCAAAAAACACGAGATATTGATAAAGGATTAATGCGAACTAAGCTCTACCCTGGATATAACCAGGTCGGTCCAAAACTTAGAAGTTAATTCAAATTGATTGATCGGTGTTTTTCTTAAAAAGCACAAGATATTAGCCAAGAATTAACACGAACTGAGTTTTCAAATTAACGTCCTGGATATAACCAGGTCCTAAAAACTTATAAGTTAATTCAAATTGATTGATCGTCGTTTTTCTTAAAAAGCACGAGATATTGATAAAAATTAACGCGAACTAAGTTTTCAAACTAAGATCCTGGACATAACTAGGTCATAAAGCTTAGAAGTTAATTCAAATTGATTAATCGGTGTTTTTCTTAAAAAGCACAAAATATTAGTCAAGAATTAACACGAACTAAGTTTTTCAAAGCAATGACCAAAATGCGTAGAGGCAAAAGGAAATAAACCAATTAAAAGTAAAAATTGATAAAACCAATTGTCTCGAGGTGGAAAAACCTCATGCAAAGTTACAAAAATAAAATATAATAAAAAAAGAAGAGGGGAAAGGGCCCTAGGCACCTCCGGGCTGCCCCGCTGAGGTCGCCGTCTCACCCTC
This sequence comes from Humulus lupulus, assembly GCF_963169125.1. NCBI lineage: Eukaryota > Viridiplantae > Streptophyta > Magnoliopsida > Rosales > Cannabaceae > Humulus > Humulus lupulus. The sequence goes on from NC_084793.1 coordinate 77,327,321, forward strand.
CTGCTCGGCCGCTGCGGAGGCCTCCCCGGTCTCAGAAGGTGCCTCTTGCTGGAGGCGAGCTTTGAACCCTTCCTGGAAGACCTCCCAGTCCGCTCCTAAGAAGGAGAAGTCGCCGTCCGAGTTATAGACCCAACAGTGGTAGAGCATGTCTTCCATGGTGGAGTTGGAAGCTGCCTTCTCCGTTTCCAGGGCGGCCTTGGCCTCCTCGGCCCCAGCCTTCGCAAAGTCTAGCTCGACCAGCGCGGCAGCAAGGGCGGCTTTGGTGGCCTTGGCCTCTTGAAGCTTAGGATGGGCTTCGTCCAGCTCAGCCTGCGCGGCCGCCAAAGCATCCTTGGCTTCTTTTTCCTTCTGTTGGGCCGTCTGCAGGGCGACCAAGGCAGTTTGATGGGCGGCCAAAACCGTCTGATGCTCGCCCCTCATCTCCTCGAGCCGAGCCCTGGACCTGGATATGCTCCGGTGAAGGGCCAAGAAACTCTACAAAACAAAGAGGCAACTGCCTTAGAAAAAAAAAAAAGAGAAACAGGGCAAGGCATGGTAATCAAAGATCATAAAAGGGTAAAGTCGGCTTACCGTTAGAGCCATTCCCAATGAAGAATCCATTACATTCTCCGGGCTCCTTGCTTCGATGGCCCGTAGGTCTCTCTCGGTGGCGCGGTAGAAGTGGTCGACGGCGTAGCTCGCCGTCTCATACACCGTCCCCCGGAAGATGTCAGGAATCTTCTCCAAGGCCTGGGGATCCACAGGGATGCGCACGTCCGGGACTACGGCCGTCAGAGTCCCGGCCTCCGCCTCCATGTCCCGAGCAGGGGACAGAACTCGTGGAGGGGGCGGGGGCATCTTCTCCACTGGTGGAGGAGGAGGTACCTTGGCCAGGGCAGCCGGGCCCTGGTCCTTCCCCTTTGCAGGGGATTTGGATGGTGTCCCGACGGCTTTCTTTGACATCTGGAGTTTCTTCACCATGGGCCCGGAAGCCCCAGCGGAGGAGCTCCCTCCGGCGAACTTAGCCCGCAAATCTTTGTTCCCGGGCTGAGACATCTCCTCTGGCAAAACAAAGACATTGTTAGTACACAAGTTAGCATTTATGCAAAAACAACAAAGATAAGGAGAACAGAATCCAAAAACATGTATCGTAAGGGATCCTACCCCCCGAGCTAGGAGAGGAATCTATGGTTACGACCATTGGCCCCGGAGCTTCTGCTGGGGAATCTAAGTCAATAATTACGCGAGCTGGCTCGGGCTCTGGGGTCCGAATTTGGCTCAGGACTGGACTCTTCTACATACTGCCTAAGACCTCGAGCTACGGTACCCTCCCGAAGTGATGGCCATGACCAAAGGTTGGTCCCGTACTCCTCAAATAAGGCTGACGTAAAGGCTAAGGTGTTGTCTACGACTACAGTACCCCTAGGGTGGCTACTTTCGTAATCTAGCACGAGTCGGTCGACACAATGAAGCAGGGTTATGTCAAGGTCAGGGTCGCTTCGGTGGCGCTAGACGGGCTGGTTGGGATTAAACCTAGCTAGCCGGGGGTCTGCGGTGGCCCTATCTAAGTTCCTAAAAAGGTATTGGTTACCTTGGCCGGAGGGACTTGCAGCTGCTCCAGACCGGATCCTCTCCTCATCCGTTCTTTGGGCGACCTCCAGCGCTCGCTTCCTCCTCACGAGGGGCACCTCGTCCTCATCCCCCGCGACCTCCTCCTCGGGGATGGGCCTCATCTCGCGAGCTGGGGGAAGCCCCCGGGGTCTCCTCAGGGCTAAAGTCTGGCCTGGAGAGATCAGCTTGCATGCCAGCATCGTCTCGTCCGTCACGAGCTAGCGATAGTTCTTTTCACTAGGGGGAAAACCCGCCAGTGTCTCGTACTGACTCCCGAGGATCACAAACTTGTCTGTCCTCGCAAAAATGGCTGCAAAATTATTCTAAGTCAGAAACGGATAAAGGGGGAGCTAACCAATACTTAACTTACGAGCTAAGAATAAAAGGTACTTACGAGGACGATTGAAGTAGTGCAGTTCGCAGTTGCGAAACCCCTTGGACACAAAGAACTGGTCTTTGAAGTCGTTGGGGTGGCTGGGTAGCTCGATGACCGCAGCCTTATTTGGAAACCGGGTCAAGTAATAGAACCCGTCGCCTCGCCCCCGCTGCTCCGGGCTAGCCTTGAGGCAGAAAAAATATAGGATATCTGCTGGAGTGGGGACCTCCCACTCCTGTTTCAAGAACAGATATCTCAACCCCGCCAACAAATGATAGGAGTTGGGGGGGAGCTGGAAAGGAGCCAACCTCACGTAGTTGAGGAAGTCGGCGAAGTATTGGTCCAGCGGGAGGAAAGCCCCAGCCTTGAAGTGCTCGTCACTCCAGGCCGCGAACTCCTCGTCGAGTGGCGCGCAGCTCCGCTCACCTTCTGCGGGAGGTCGGGCGATCAGGGCGCCCCTCCCCAGTTCGATGTTGTGGGAAAGGAATATTTTATTCACTTTCCCCTGGTCAGTGATCTTCGAGACGATCCTCTCGGCCTCGAAGAAAGCATCGGGCGCCACCTCGAGCTCCTGCTCCACAGCCGGCCCGAAGACGGGGATTGGGGAGTCTGTCATCACCTCTTTTCCTTTGGATTGTTGGGAGGACGAGCTACCTGCGATCCTCTTAGGAGCGTTCTTCTTGGGTCCCATCTGGTCGCCTAGCGAACAAAAGAATAAATTTCAGAAAAGACGACCTAAGCATAAGGGAGAATCAAAATAGGCGTTTCCTTTGCACGAGCTGAGGTAATCTCAGCCCGTGGAGAGTGGGACCACACGGTTCTATGAACACGCGCCTGTACTCCCAACAGATCCCCGATTACTCGGAATTCATGTGTCAGGAGGGTCAGGATAGAAATTTGCCTTGGAAAGAAAGTTTCAGTAGGCAAGAGGTGCAAAACCGCCTGTGAAGCGTGTCCCCTAAGCTACCCGGTTTTGCACCCAAAGTACTGGATATTTTAAACAAGCATACCAAAAATCCTACCCAGAAGATTTCCCCAGAAAATGCACCCTATAAACCATGCTCCTAAATGGTTTTCTACTACAAGTGATACCCTAACCTAAAAGCTTTCTCCCTTCATACCCACAAAAAACCAACAAAACCTTGCATGCAGCTACAGGAATTATTTACCTAGGCTACAGTGAAAAAGAAATTCAAAACATGCACAGTCAGGAGACTTACGGAGTATTCTGGTTGAGAAGAGGATGAAGGGGTCGTCTGGGTTGGGGCCTCGTCGGAGTAGCTGATTCCAAAGCCTCAAGGGAGCCCTTGCACCAGAACTTCTGGAATGCTGGGAACGGTAACCGGGAGAAAAAGATGATTTTTTAAGGGCGAAAAGGAAGAAGAAGATGGGAGATTTGGAAAATTTTCAAATAAACGAGTGGCCCATGCGTAAGGTGGCCACCCCTTTTATATACGTGAAAGGCCACGTGAGGAGGGCCGTTGGATTGCCCTGATGTGGGATCCAAGGCTCTCCACTCGAAAGGCGAAACGACGGCTGAGTATAGGCTAGGCCATTTAATGCGGTTCTCGGAAGACGTACCGTCACCAACCACGATGTTCCACGTATTCGGCGCCTGCGTAAAAAGTGGAATATGGAGAGTCCATGGAGAAGCCTAAAAGCCCCTACTGTGGCCCTACACGACGTCGTGTACCACGAGCAAGGGCTTGGGGGGGAAATGTACGCCCTAAATTTCCAACGGGCTATTAGCGAGCTGAGTTATGGCCTAATTATATCAGCCACGTGGATCCCCCATGACCAGAGCTGCTGTCGCCAGGTCCTACCTCGTTAGCTCGGGGTATCCAAAGGTTCGTCAAGATTACTTAAGGAACAAGTCAGGACTGTGACGGCCGCAGGTCGAGGAGGCATCCAGCTCATGGTACGAGCTGGAGTTGGAAGCTATGACCTTTTATAAAGTCAACCACGCAAGGTAAACGTGCATATATCAGACATCACGTGTCTGATATATCCCTGACTTCTCGGACACGCAGCATGAACGTGCGTATTTAGGCACCCACGACTGGGTTGGGCCGTGCGGCCCATTATCCCCCTTACCTATTGATTAGACCACACTTCATTTGTCAGGTTTTAGGAATTAATCATGAATGTCACAGGAGTGACATGATAGGTAAGAAGGTCACGGGATGACCCCCCTTACCAACTCCCAAGTGCCCTCTCCTATAAATATGGAGACCCTGGGAGTTTCAAGGGATTGGATTCTATTGTGTAAGGAAATACCCTGTAAAGAATACCAGGCATATAGCAATAATATTGGCTGGTGGAGTAGAAGGATTTTAACCTTTGAACCACCTAAAAACATAGTGGTGTCATCACTCCATAAAAAGATCGTTTATCTATTTCGGTTCATTATTAAGCACTAATCTGTTTCTCATATTCTCTTAATTACCTGTTGGCGAATAACCGCGTCAACAGCTATATTGTTGTATTAGTAATTACATGATATTATTTACATTATGTGTATATTATTTACACAAATTATTTTTTGTTTAAATTAAAAAAATATCTCTTCTATATAATAAGTGCGTAGATAACGGAAATTCTTGGTTTTAACGGTTTTTCTATTTTTTTAATGTTAACTTTAACGGAATATTCTTATATTTAACGGAATATTCTTATATTTAACGGTAGTTTGTAAACACTTAAACTTAAATAAAATAAAATAAATAATTAAAAAAAATTAAAATAGGATATATTTGAGATATTTTACAATAATAATTATTTAAAAATAATAAATAATTAAACAAATTAAAATATGATATTTTTCAGATATTTTACAATGATAATTATTTTAAAATAATAAATAATTAAACAAATTAAAATATGATATTTTTGAGATATTTTACCATGATAATTATTTAAAAATAATAAAATCATGTTTTTTTAAAAATTAAATAAAATTTAATTAAACTTAAACTCATTTATTAGAATAATATCATATGAAACATATAATATAATCTACTGTGAATTAATAACAAATTATTTTAAAAAAAATCTAGCAAGAAACTTAAATTTAAAATCCACGTTAATATTTAATATTACATTAAACATATAATATATAATATTTTGTTGTCACTCCCAAATTCAAAAACTAGAACAAACATAAACTTAAGCAAAAATAAATAAATTATTTAATTAAAATAGGATATTTATTTCAAAATTTATATTACATTAATATAAATCTAATAAAAATAATTAATAAAATCTATAAATAAAAGTAAACAAACGTGTATTACACTTTGTTTGTATCCAGTAATAGACAAATCCACGTGTCAACTCATATGAAACCGCTGTTACTAATTACGTTTTCATGATGGTGATATAGTTAATTATTTACCTCATTAAATATTGACTCCCATATATATATTGAAGGAAATACTTAATGCCACCAAAGCTGTTCGAACGATAGACACACAGATTAACAGCTAAAACGTCTTCGTAATGACTAGGCCATTTTTTGGGAACTTGTTGGTCAATAATATCAACTTCCCAAAACTTGAAGATTCTTGGAAGGTAATATAAAAGTAGACAAAAGGAAACTCCTTCATATTATTAAGATTTTATTACTAAAAATAGCAAAATAACAAACAAAGGAAGATTAAGTAGGAAAGATGACAATAAATGATCGACTGTATATTCTTGTGTCAACACCACTGCCATTAAGCTGAACTAGGTATAAGTTTAAAAAGCTTAACTAGGGAAGTTGACAACTCATAAAATATTCCTACCTTAAATTTGGTTCACACACACATATATAAATGATGTTGATCGACAATTGTGAATTATTTTCACGATTTCTTCAAGTTCGTTTGCCATTATTATCTTATTTAAAATATATTTTTGGGTAATTAGTTGCACGTACGATTGTAATTATTTCACTTATTTGTGATATGCTTTCATAATAGCCCTCCAAAACTGCTGGTTCTCCTAATATTTATCTCGGACAAGGAAGCTCCTAGCTATGTTCCCATTGGCACCATGAGGGTAGAATCCTCCGGGACAAGACTCATTACCGGTTCCATAAACTGTCCTCAATATCTCCTGTGGTGTCCGCGCATAAGATAGCGAATAAGCATCGGCTGACAAAATGTTGCTGGTCGTCCGATTCTCCGCGCCAAGCTCCTTAGGTACCATTAGGCCTTCGTCTTTTATGCCACACATGGCAAGCTCGTTCCTAAGAGCTGATATATAGATAGTAAACTTTTCCACTGTTATCCCATATGGATATACCTCTTCTTTGCCTCTCTCATACAGTAATGTTCTTATCACTGCATCCTGGCCAGACTCCACTCCCAGAAGTGAAGCTGCCAACTGCAATGAAATAAATACTCGTGAGTATAAATATGATATGTATATATAGAGTTACTGTTCAGGAAAATTGTTAATGAAATAATGGGATAGAATTTGATTCAGGAGTTTGGTTACTTACACGCCTAGTTGTATTATAGGTGAGGTCTGGGATGGTGCCAACATAGCCTACCAGCCCCACATAAGGGATTACATAAGATGCCAAGAGATAGTTAAGTGAGTTTGCATAAGGATCAAATGAAGGTTTCAGAGTGAAACCAACCGCTTGATTGAATAATTTTGCGAAATTCCCAGGGCTGAGATCCAGCAGAGGCCTTGGAAATCCCCCAACTGTATTAACAATGGCCCTGCATGTATTCCATATCAAGGTGATCTTAAAGCATTTGAAGACACCATCTAAATAAATAGTACTTGATACTGCCAAAAGTTATAGCACGTAACTCGAAAAGAAGTAAAACTGAACATGATACCTGAGATGACCAACTTCCTGATAACCAAACTCCTCGATTATCCTATGAGTAACAGGGTCCAGATTGGCTTTCCTGGCACCAATAGGAGGCGGACCACCCTTTGCCAAAGATGAATTTATTGCATCGAGCCCCTCCCCAAGCGCTCCACGAAGAAAAAACTCTGCCTCCAAGAACTCCAAGTTGAGAGCAAACTGAAGCTTATCATTATCAGTGGCCTGAACTGGTTCGCAGCAAGGAGTGCCCCATATCAGACCAGGTTCGAATGCAAGAAGGAAAAGACAAACATGGAAAATCGATGGTACAATAGCCATCTTCTCTTCACAGCAACAGAGACGAAAACAGTTGAGTTGAATGTTGCATGAAGTTGTAAAACACCAATTGTCAACCTGCTTAAAAAGAGGGTAAGCTCATTAGGCTTATCTTATTGCTTATTGGTTACGTAAATTGCTGATAAATGTCTGAAAGTAACTAATGGTAATTTCAATGCATGTCTTGTAATATACTCTGGAGTAGTTAAGAATGGCCTTCCAAGTTAACGCCCCAAACTATATAATTGACTATATCTATATGATGGTTGTACGAGCCATAACTATTGTTTACGTAATATTTCAGTACTGCACTTCCGGAATAAGATAGAAAATTTCAAGTGTTGCTTCTACGTAATTGACTAGTGTTATTATATATGTGAGTGTCTTTAATCCACGTCTGTAATTAATGTTTTCTTCTTTTGATTTTGCAAAGCACTTTCTTCATTGGTGGAATGACAGGAAGAGGAAAAGAAGTATGGAAACACTTGATGTGGATGTAATAACCACCCGTCGTTTTCTCGTTCCTTCAAAATAATACCCGGCTACCAGTCGCCTGTTAATCCATCTAGCTTAACCAGCTACCAGTCTCTAAATAATCCATTTTTGGTAATACAAACAACAAGAAAACAGAAATGATTTGAAGAACGAAGTGTCAATAAGGAGAAAGGATTCAAACTCAAGTATGTGATGCATTTGATCACAGAATCTGAAGTCTTCTTTATCATAATCAACTAGGTAGTTCATAACCAAAATCAATCCAATTCAATTCAATCCACATTAGTGCATATTAAACTATTTTTACGATTAAATTATTCATTAACTTTTATTTTTTATCATTAAAATGTATAAAAAAGATTAAATTTTAATTTATCACTAAAAATTTTATTTTGAAGTATGGATTTCATTTTTATAATTTCACTTTTTGTAAAATAAATTTAATAATTAACATTTAATTATAAAACAAATCATTTAAAATATATATTAGAAACTCAATTAATAATATATACAATATCAATTAAGATATATATGCTTTTTTAAAATAAATTCAATATATTTTTTTTATAATATCATTATTATTATTTTTTATCAAATATATTAAAATCTAAAATATAAATTTATTTATAGGATGAATTTCAATCCGCACTTGTACGCATATCCACATCCTGTGGATTAAATTAGAACAAATGTGGATTAGAATGAATTAATTAAATTTTGAGCACTCCTAAACATATAATCAAGGGTTTTTTTTCCTCAAAAATGACTTTAATATTTATATAACTTTAATTTTTTTTTTTGTAATAATACATTTTCTATTACAAAAATATGATTTTCCAAACATAGACCTCACATATATTAAACATCTGCTACACGTATACCAAAATCGTTAAATAAAATTTCAAAAAAATAAAACAAAAAAAAAAATCATTATTATTTTTGATAAAAATTCATGTAAATGTCTCTATAATGAACCTTACAAAACTTGAAATTTTATTAGCAAAAGAAAATTTCCAACATTTGATTATGAGACATAATATTACAATGTGACATTTTCATCGGGTTTGGAACGTCTTACATCTGACCATGCCACGATTTGGGAAGACAAGCTTTATTTTGCCATGGCACTCTTGGCGCCTTCCAAAGTGTTCTTGAGAAGCATTGCAACAGTCATTGGGCCTACGCCACCCGGAACAGGAGTAATCCATCCTGCTACCGTGCATGCCTCGTGGAAATCTACATCTCCAACTAGCCTATACCCTGACTTTCTACTCTGGTCATCCACCGCATTTGTGCCAACATCGATTACTGCAGCACCAGGTTTAATCCAACTGCCTTTGATCTGCATCATATATGAATGTGTACATTAAAATAATATAACATATGTAATCACACATATAAGTACCAAACACACAATACTGATGACATGCATGCACCCATCTGCTGTTTAGCACCTGCAATGAGGTCCTGGAATACCCTTTCTTCCTCTTTGTGAAGAGAGTATCAACTTATTTGATTGTTGATTCTTAAAATTATAGGAGTACTTTGACAGAATCGAACGGCCAAATCGACTCTCCCTTGTCTTCCCAGCATGATTACTTGACTAAAAGGGGGTATCTGTAGGTTGTAATTATCATCTAATGACATGAACAGGAATCCGCAATTTTAAGGGGTATATAGATAGGAACAAAAAAATTAAGAAACACTGTTTCAATTATATTGTTTTACTTCAAATATTATGAAACAATCCTAATTGTAGAAAATGTGTAAAATGTACTGAATTGACCTTTTAAAAATATGCATGCAGATAATGAAATAGTTGGATATGATTATTGCATTAGAACAACTGGATTTGAATAAATATTATATTTTTTATAAATTATTTTTAATATAAAGACAGCATTTTGACAGTAAATTTAAATCCTCTAAATTAGCACACAAAAAGGATTTGTTTGGTACATAAACTATAAAACAAGAATTATTTATCCTTGCCACAAGTTTCTTGTCATATAAGGAATAAAATTCTTCAAAATAGTCCTGTGAGATTTATCCCAAATATAGTCAACGGAAAAAAAAAATCTTTGAAACGAAGAATAACGGATATATATACACATTTCTTATATAAAAGAGATATATAATAATTAAGGCATACTATTTACCCATAATCATGTATATTTAACCTTAATTATACAAGTAAAGATCATATGGACAATTCATCTTGCTCAAAAGTGGTGGATCCTCTTAATTACTAGTTCCAATACAATTGGGCCCCACTTCAACTATACATTAAAATGCGAGTGAATATTTTTTTAGTTTAAGTATTAAAAAAAATATTTTTTAAAAGCATTCGGGTAAAACATAAAAAGATATTTGTTAATTTAAACAAATCTTTTTGCCCTCTTACCTTCTCCTAAAATTCTTTTCACAAACTATTTTCTAAATTAGAATAATTTTCATAATTCATAATTTAGTAATTTACTACCAAAATTTTTTTTAAAATTGATTATCCAAACAGTTTAAAAGAACTTTTCATTTAAAAATAAATAAAAAAACTTTATATTATAATTTTCCAAACATAAAATAAGTTAAAATTTTTACTTTTCTCCCTATTAGATATAAACAAATGTTACAAACAATAGATTTTCATTCCCATTTATTTTAATTCCAAAAAGTTAAAAATACATTAAAAAACAATTTAGCCAAATGAGACCTATACAATGGGCTTTTATGTTGCATGATCTTCCTTAGAAGGCACTATTAAATTCTAACCTTCATTTATTTTAATTTTATTTACTTCTTTTTTATAAAAAAAATAAACTACTGTTTTAAGGGTATATTTACTAAACTAACCTTGCTAAAATATTAAAAAAAAAAGAAGAAAAGTAAAACCCTGGACCAGGCTAGCCTTCATTGGATCCGATCTATTATCTCGAGGGGATTTCTTCATATTATGAGTTTTTAAGATTTTTTTTATAGTTTTTTAATTTAAATGTTCATATTTATGAGATTTTATTTCTCATAAATTTAAAAAATTATATAATTATGCCACATTTTTTATCATAATTATATTTTTTTTGAATTTGAAGGAAATTTTATTTTTATTTTTTTCATTCACTTCAGTTTTTTTTCTTTTTTTTTTACTTATTTTAATTCAATTTTTAACTTTTTCATTTTTTTCTACAAATTTTTTCATTTCATTTTTCCAATATTTTTCTTTTATTCTTTTTTCAAGTTTTTTCATTTATCTATTTTTTTCTTTCATTTGTATTGTTTTTTTCCATATTTTTCAGTTTTATTTCCTCTTTTTTAACCTTTCATTTTTTTTCTTTCTATTTTTCTTCATTTTTGTATTTATTCTTTCCACCTTCCATTTTTTTTTCTTTTTCACTTGTGAGCTTTTTTGTTCTTTGTTTTTTTCTTCCATTTTTTCTTCTTTTTTTTCTTTTTTTAAATTTTTTTCAATCAAATTTTTCCTACATTTTTTTCTTTCTATTTTTCCATTATTTTTCTTCTTCTTCTTCTTCTCATTTTTATCAATTTATCTATTTTTTTCTTTTTTCTCCTTGGTCATTTCTTTTGCTTCTTTTTCATACTATTTTAGTTTTATTTCCTCTGTTTTTTTTCTTTCTTTTTTCTTCATTTTTTTCCATTTTATCTTTTTTTTGTACTTATTCTTCTCTCCTATTTTCTTTTTTTCAAACATATTTTAACATCACATAATTATTTTACTATTTTATTATTAATTATCTTTTATTATTGTAATTTTTTTTATTTAGTTTTTTCCTATGTAAAAAAAAATCAAATCAAAATTTTCAGCATTTTCTTTACTGTAACTCTTGTAGGGACTTCCAAATTTTGAAAGAAAATAATAAAAACATGAAAACATGAATGGGTATCCAGTTACCCTAATATGAACATTCAAATCTAGAAAAAAAAATTATATGAAAATGTGAATGAGTAGTCAATTATCCTAGTGGGAACATCCAAATTTGGAAAAGAAAATATATAAACTTGAACGGGTAACTAGTAACCCTGATAGAAACATCCGAATTCGGAAATAAAAAAAATAGATATGAAAACGTGAATGGGTAACCAATTACCCTGATAGAAACATTTAAATCTGAAGAAAAAAAAATCTGATGAAAATGTAAATGGTTAACCAATTACACTAGTGGAAACATTCAAATTTGAAAAAAAAAATATATGAAAACTTGAATGAGTTACCAATAACCTAATAGGAATATCCAAATTTGAAAAGAAAAAGATACATACAAAAAACATGAATGGATAACCAATTACCTTGAACTAAACATTCAAATTTGAAAAGAAAAAAAAATCATATATCAAAACAAGATTGTTATTAGTTACTTAACCCAAACAAGAAAAAATAATAGTCATGATCTTTAAAAAAATGTAAAAATAAAGTTAGAATAAAATAATTGATTTGATTTTTTTAAGAAAAAAATGATAAAAAATAATAAAATGTTTTGAGTTGAAGGACAGGTGACTTAATAAGAAGCTTTCTCCAAACAAGTTTGACTGAGAAAAAGAAAAAATACGACGTCAACGATAAGAGAAATTGAAGAGATAAAAACTAAAAATAGTAAAGTGAATATGTATTTGTGATTTTAAATTAACTTTCCAATCTTGTCTTTTAAATGATAGTAGACTAGATTTGAGCGAGTATAAACTTGACCCAGTCAAGCATAAGTTGGACCCAAACGAGTATGTACGGGATCCAATCGAGACCCATTATGATGGTAGACTAGATCTAGTCAAGTCCTATAGTACCAAATTAAGCAGAAATTGAATCCAATCAATAACATTAATGAAGTCATGTTTATGTTACATTTTCCATGCAAATTGATTTAAGAAGTTTTACGCCATTTAAAGATTTGATTGAACATAATCTACTGTTGTAAAGAGCATCGATTGGAAGCATAGACTAGGTCCATTCAAGTACTGTCTGCAACCAGACAAGGTCCATTCTACCATTGTTAAGAACCTCAACTAGGTCCATTCAAGTCTTCACTAGACTAGTCATGATTAATGAATATTGCACAGCGACTGACCAATCTAGCTTATAAAGTGGACCGATCAAGCTTGATGAATATTGCTCATCATCTCCTACTCCTACATTCACCATATATCGATCCATAGGTCCCCTGGCTCTTCTAAAACTACTGCTAGGGCAAGAATTCATGCCCTCCTCCAATGGGGTGCCATTACCACTACCACAACCAAACTAAGTTTCGTAATGTATCATCTCATCAAATTTTCGTTGAGCAATATGTTTTGCATTATCAAATTCTTTCAAATATGCAATCACCTCTTCCTTCACTTCTAGAGGTACTTTAGGACACGATCTCGCATTTTTGTGTGTACACCCACGATGCTCTTTCACCCTCCTCACGACCCCTTAATCTCCTTACTACAAAAATTGCACTACAAGTATTTATATCTTTTTTAGCACCATCTACCAGTACATCAATTTGAACACTATACTTCCAAACAGAATCCCTTCAAGTGCCCTTATTTTTTTAACATCCAACCATCCTATATATCCAAATTGGAATTGAAATTTAGCTAATAAAAAAATTCAGCAACTATAAAGAAAAAAAACACTAAGCAACACAAACTAAAATCAATGTAAATATGAAGGGAGGAAACACCATAAATCAATGAAGAAGATGATTTACCTCCAAAACAAGTAGAACACTAGAATTAGGCCAAGAGGGACTGGATTGGGAAGTGGAGGGACTGAGAAAGAGTGTCAGATGGGGAGAGTGCGAGATGGAAGGGAGAGAGAGTGCGAGAGGGAAGGGAGAGAGAGCCTTGACGTAAGTGATTGAAGAGAAGAGGGAGGAGGAGAGCTCCCAGCCGTGAGTGAAGAGAAGGAGGACGGTTACCGTGAAGATGGAGAGAGGAAAAAGAATGAATAGGGGTTTTCTTCTTTTAGTAAGGCTTTTTCATTTGTTAAAATTAAGTTTAAAACATCCCAAAAAGAATAAAAAAACAGCCCAAAACTATATGGTAAGTGAAGCTTAAACCTGACACGCCTCAGAAGCTAAAGTCTCAAGGCTTACGCCTCGCGACCTTGAGGCGTAGGTACCGCTACGAACATCTGAGGCTTAGCCTCAGAGGCTAAATTTGAGTGCCTCGGCCCGAGGCACACCTCAAGGTGTACGCATCAAATGTTTTTAAAACAATGGTACTATGATAATTTTATTTAATCTAATTGTCACACTATAGTTAATCTCAATATTTTTAGAATATAACATATAAGTTTATTTCACATTGTAGTTGGTGTTAATGTGCTTAGTATATAATATAAAGTCAGACTATGTTAATGTAATGTAGTGGGAATATTGATATTAATTATAGTGCAACACTATAAAAAATATTATGATTAGATCGTTTAATGATTTTTAATGACATTGATTAAATCTATTCTAACATCCATTCTTCCTAAAATGCATCATATAAGACTGGATCCAGTTTACATTCGGCTAGACCCAGTCTACCATCACAAAAGATCTTCACAAAATCCAATTAATGCTGTCGACCACCATAAATGGTCTTGTCTAAATCCAATCTATGCTCGACTGCCTCCAGCCTACCATCATAAATGGTCTTGACTGGATCTAATCTATGCTCAAGTGGATACAATCTATATCATAGATGGTCTTGACTCGATCCAATGTACTAGATTGGGTCCAATCTACCATAATGGGTCTTTAGAAAGCTCCACTAAACCTAGCCAAGACTTGGTTGGAACTAGTCGAGACATTAGAGTGGAGCCGATTATGCTTACATTGAGTCCAGTCAAGTTTTCTAGAGACAACATTGTCTCAATAGAATTCCATTGAGTTCAATCTAACATCTCAACCAGACCCAATCGAGGCGTGACCGGTACAAGTCTAATGTTCAAGTCTAGTCTAATGTCTTCACGGGGCCAAGTCCAGGCTCGACTAGGTCTAAGTCCAGTTTGGTAAAGCTTTAAAAAAAGCTGAAAGTTACTTTCTCAAAAAGTTGTACAATAATGGTGTTTGGTAAACTATCAGAAAACAACTTATTGAATAGTTTTTGCAGAAGCTAAACTGGCAAAACTCAACTTTTAACTTTTTCTGAAAAATACCTTTTTGAAATTTTTTTACAATAAACTTATTTATTATATATAAATTTAGATAAAAATATTTAAAATAAATTAATATTATAATAAAATAAACAATATTTAAATCTTAAATTCTTTTGCTCAAAAAATATTTTATAATTTATATTTATTAGATATCATTTTACTTTAGTCAGTTTAAATTAACAAACTATTTTAATATTAAGTTTATTATACATTGCAACATTATTATTGTATCTCATAATATTTTTAAATTATAATTTATAAAAAAAGATATCAATTTCATGTTTTAAGAAAAAAATATAATAATTAAAGACATAAGAAGTGAGAGTCTTGAAATAACTTAAGTTTTACATATTTATGATTATATTATGAACAATATTATAATTCGAATTTTAGCTAGCTACATCGACTAGTTATAATATATATACACAATAATATATATTGTATAATATAATATTTTTGTTCATGATCATTTTATTAGTCTCTTATCAAAAACATATTTAATGTAAACATGTAAATTTGTTTTAATAAAATAAATGACAAACTGATACGACTTTTCCAACTCGCAACATTTTAAAATGTATAATTTACGAAACTCTCACCAATAATTCCCCACAACACAATTGTTTTTCCCTACCGCTCAGGTGTACCAAACTAGCCCCTAGTCTAGTTGTGTGACTGTTGATCTTCTCTCCAATCAAGTCTTGGGTCATTGGCCTTTGTGGGGCTTTTGTACGTTTTTCTATTTTTTATTAGATCAATTTTATCTTTTAAAAGTGTTCATTAAGGTATTATACGAATATTATAAAGTGAAAGGTCACAATCCAATACAAAAAAAAAATATTTTAAAAAGTAAAAAGTTATGGACCTACTCAAAAGCTCATTTAAGGTTATCTAGCTTAAAAACCGGCATATATAAATGTATCATAATCCTTTATAATTAGTTTGTTTTGTTGGAATTCTGAGAAGTGGAAAGCTTGTCCTCCTATTTTCCTCACTGTTGTTATTTTATAGCGTCTTTCAAGGAAGAATTAGCTACAAAGGCACTAAGTTCTCATCTTTCCATTAGAAGGCACGATCAAACAAGAAGAGGCAGTATGAAAGAAAAAATTGATAACTTTTGTTAATGAATATAAATATTAAGAAATCTAAAGAATTACCATCATTGGCTGTCCTGCTGCTGCAATAACAATGTCCGCTTCAGAAACGATTTTCTCTGGCTCAGAAGTACGTGAATGAACAATGGTGACTGTAGCATCTTCCTTCAAAAGAAGTAACGAAACAGGCAACCCAACTATGTTACTTCGACCCACCACAACAGCCTTCTTACCTTTTATACTTATACCACTTCGTGAGAGAAGCTCAAGGCACCCCTGCAGAGAATGACCATGATTTAAGCATGAAATGTTCCTACAGAGCAAATGAATTTCTTGTTTAATTGCCGTATATTATACACACATTCGTGATTGTTTCTTACTTTGTCAGACACTTAAAAAGTACGTTACGACATGAAGAAAATGCACAAGCATGTTACACAACATATATATATAAATATATATGCATAAAGATATAAGATATAGTAGAAAAAACCGTCTCACCTTAGGAGTACAAGGAAGGAATAGAGGATCCCTGCCTTTCATTGCAAGCTTGCCAATGTTGAGCGGGTGAAAGCCATCTACATCCTTCTCGATGCTAATTTCACTCAACACTTTCTCTTCATTTATATGCTTGGGCAATGGAAGCTGAACCAGTATTCCTGTCAGTCAACAAACACCACTCTCAAACACTTAATCAGTCTTAACAGAACCACCACAATTTTTCTCAATCAGAAAGAGTATAAAAACAAAACACTTGTATTTATAAAAATAGTAAAATGCACCTCCTATAAAGTTTTAAAAAATAAAATAAAAAATACTAGTTAACTTTTCGATTTTAACAGGGTAAATTGGAAATGTTCTCCCTGAATTATGGTCGTGGTAAAATTTTGCCTCTTGAACTTTTTTTCTTAGAAAAAATCCCCTGATCTATAACAACTATTGTAAATGTGCCCTTTATATTGCATATCATTCAATTTTTTGAAACAATTTGCTTATATAACACTGATGCTGCGCTAATATGACGAAATTCAACAGTCCTAATAAGCAAATACATACCTATGTAGTATTATAATGACAAATTTTGTAAATATATATTTATTTTCTTAGAACTAATTTTTGTATGTTTAACATCGATGATTTTGATTTCGACTAATTTCAATTAGTTAAATAGACCCTCGTGTTGTCTCTTGTTGTAACTATATGTGACATGTGATTTAATAACAAACTTCTTAAAAAATGAATAGAATATAACAAGATGGGCATGTTTGCTATAATTTCCATAGTTCAAGGAGACATTTTTGCCGCAAAAAATAGTTCTGAAGGCAAAAGTCTACAACCACTATAGTCCATGGAAAAAATTACAATTTGTCCTTTTTAATATCCTGCCACCTCTTCTTCTTTTCCAAATCAATCAGACAACACACTTCACACTTGTTTTGCGCATGTTACTGCTTCACTTATTAAAACCCACCCTCTTTTGTAGCTTAATTTTTCTTTTTCTTTTTTCAAAAAAAAAATAAAAATTCGATATTCAAGTGAAAACATGTTTCTACTCCTTTCGGCACTTAGCTACATTCTCCTTCTGATCAACAGAATTAACATAATATATTTTTAAAAACACATAAATAAAAGTTGAGCAAAAAGATGCAAGGAGAAAGAAAAAAATTAAACAGCTTAAAAGCTCATCATTTCTTTTAATCCTGAAAAAGTATAAAGGTTCTAAAGAAAATTAAGTAATAACCAATACTTTTGCTTTGTTGCTGTATGATGTACTACCATTACTCTCAAATTGATACAAACCCATGAAAATTTATCAGTAATGAAGTAACAAATTATAGAAAACTGAGGGGAAAAAAAAGAGGGTAAGTAAGAATTAGAACCGTGTACATCCGGATTGGCGTTGAGCTCGTGGACCTTGGCAATGAGTTCGGTTTGGGAAACGTCTTCGGGAAGGTCCAAATCGAAGGACTTAATCCCAACTTCGGCGCAAGCTTTCCTCTTCATGCCCACATAGCTCTGCGAATCTTTCCTGTTCCCAACTATTACCACTGCCAGTCCCGGCACCTGAAAAAAAGACAGAAATTCAAAATTCCCAAATTTCAATTTTCCGTTTGTTCTCCACAAAATCTAGGGTTTTTAAATTTGTAATTGCTAATCTGCAACTATGCGATTTTGAGAGATAGAAAAAGACCTTGCCGTGTTGCTCAGAGAGTTGACGAACTTCGTCTGCGATTTCAGATCGGACTGTCTGGGCGATGGCTTTGCCGTCGATAACCTTAGCCGAGTGAACGGACGGTAAGGATGACGCCATTTGAGAGTGGATTTCTGTTAGCTTATAGCCGACTGACAAACTCACTTCTTTAGTTGAATTGACGTGAGCTTATTATATTAAAGTTTATTTCCTTTTGAAATTCACCACCACTAAGAAGACTTAGATAACCTTTTTTTTATTTTTTTTTTAATGACATGGACATCCAAAATATACTCCCAATATATACACTCAAATATTACATACAATAAAATATCAGTTTAACCTAACCATTCACATTTATTAAAATTCAGACTTATTGTTTTAAAAAGCAGTGACACGTCACTGTGTGTAATATTTTGGTACATAATTTAAGTGCACATATCATTATTCTATTTTTTTAACGAATGACTTAGATGATAGATCCCACCGTCCAAAAAAATTATCTTGCAAACATTGCACAAAATGAAATTCTTTGAGGTAATTTTTCCTAGTGTAAGAATAAAATTTTCAAAGCAATAGTAATAATTAAGTAATAATTACTACATCTTAATTATTTTCGATTAAAATGTAAATGTGGTTGACATAGCTCACATTTTTATGCCTTCGAAAAAAACAGGCGGAGTCAGACTCGGCCATCTAAGAATGTGGGTTGGTCATGTGAGTCCGCATTTGAGAATGATGAACCTAGTATGATCCATTCATGGCGTGCCATATTTAAATTTAAATCAACTTATTTTTCTTATTGGCTCAATCCATATTCTTATTCTGGCCCAATATATAGGCCCAACGCAATACGTAACATGTCATGTCTAACCCAGGGCCATATTTTTTGCGTCGTGTCGTGTTCTTGCCTCATGGGCTTCTGTTGGACTTATGTCATGGAACAGGAGCCCTTTGAAGGTGGAAGGGCGGAGAAGAGGGCAGCGGACTCGGTCATTGTAGAGTCCCCAAAGCAGGCCAAGAGGGCCAGGACCATGGATCTTGCCTTGGTCGAGGAGCATTCCTCTGGGGAGAGCCTAATCGTCACACAGCAGTTTCCGGATGCGCCCAGGCTTCCCATCAACCCAGCCTTTCCCGAGGAAGGGGACTTGATCCTTCGGGAAAAGAGGATGAAGGTGGTGTCCTGGTCTTGGGACGAAATTTGGGACCAACAGGACGAAGTGGCCCGGGCATTACTCATCTGGCGGAAGGTGGATTTTGTCAATCGTCCGTAGGCCTTCAATGCTCCCCAACCCATCATGGACCGATTGGTAGCCGAGACCGGGTTTCGGCCTAAATTGGGTCAAGATACGGCTCCGTTGGCTGCAGATTTGCTGGCCCAGGTGGGGACTACCATGTCCACCCTCCAGCTGAAGCGGTACGCTACCTTGGCCAGCCAAGATGCCCTATTCGTCTCCCAGGCCATTCGTCATCAGGCCACCGTGGTAAATCACATATATGTTTTGTCTTTTCTTCCATCATCATTATTTCTTTAGGATTTTCTCACTTTGACTTGTTCCAGGGTGCCTTGTTGGGCCATAGGAATACGGATCTGGTGGCAGAAATGGCAGTGAAGCTGGAGACGGCTTAGTTGGAGCTAGAGGGGGTCGTTAACCAACGGGAAGCTGCCTGGGAGGCTCTGGCCATGGAGGCTGCCCTGATTACAACTGAGCGTGAGGAGGCTGCCAGGGTTCGAGCTCCGCACTAGGAAGTGATGTCCAGGAAAGACACCGAACATAAGAAGTTGGCAGATGATCTGGAGGTAGAGCTATCTTGCGTCCGCAGTTCGAAGGCTTCGACCAAAGCTCTTCTAGAGGCAACTGAGGCCCAACTTCGCCAAGAGCGGGAAAAGGTGGCAAACCTTGGGTCCTGGAACCAAACTTTGGGGGCCATGGTACAGTTGGAGATGAAGCAGAGCGAGGAGGATCGTTTCGAGAAGGAGCAAGCCGATGAAATGTTTGAGATCACTTTCGACGAGGCCATTTATATGGCCTGGCTCAAAGAGAAGGACATGAACCTCCTCCTCTATCCGGATCCGGCTGCGAAGAGGGCTGAGTTCGAAGCCAAAGAGAAGGCTAATGCGGCTCTACTCACTAGGGATCAACAAGATGAGAATGCTCCAGAAGCCCCGAATCAACATGAATCCCAAGCCTGAGCCTTTGTATTTGGATTATGGCTTCTCTTCTCTTTTCTGTTTTTGTAATAATCACGTTTATGGACGTGGATGCATCCAAGACAATTTTTATTTATCTGTTTTGTTATATTGATTTTATTTTCTGCACAATGATTTCCATTTTACATTCATCTATTTTTCCTCAAAATTCACTAAGTGCTTTATCACTCTGCATGAATCTAGGTTGAATGCTGGGTCCTGGTTCCAACAGCCAGGATTATTAGGGGAAATAATGTAGAAGGTATTTAACCTGTCCTGAGACCCACATTCGGGTCTTAACGACCTAGACCATTTTGGACTTATCAATATAACTTAACTTATTTACCCCGACTCTATGGTTCAGGCTCCAATACCCTAGACCATTAGATATTTGTTTTAGATATGACATAATTAGTTAACTCGTTCCAAACCCAATGTTCAGGTTCCAACGGCTTGGACCATTAAGGAGTTAATAACTGTCATTTGATTTATTTGTCCTGGCTCTGGTGTTCAGGTTCCAATGGTCTGGAACATCATAGATTATTTGATTAGCTTATTTCGATCATGAGGTTCAGGTTCCAACGGCCTGGATCTTTTATAAGACTAACTTTAACCAATTTGAACCTAAGATTCATGTTTTGGTGGTTCTAGGCCATTCAAAGGAAAACATGAATAAGGATTTGGTTATCCGGGACCACGTTAGGTCTAGACCAATTCTTAGGAGTTGGGTTTCGAACCCCCAGACCATACCGGTCCAGGTTAGGATTGGGCTTTGAGCCTTGTATCCTTTTAGGTTTTGATCCCCCCGGACAATGTGGGTTCGGGTTAGGACTGAGCTTTGAGCCTTGCATCCTTTTAGGGTTTGAACCCCGCGTACGATGTGGGTCCGAGTTAGGACTGGGCTTTTATCCTTGTATCCTTTTAGGTTTTGAACCCTGTCTATACGAATTCGGATCTGGACTAAGACTTGGGCTTTGCATCATCTTTTGTTTTTAATTCTGGATTTGTATAGATGACCTTACCCCCCAAGTGACCAAAGAGTGTAGTCTTAGGCCACTTGTTTGTGTAAAAATTGAAGACAGACGCGAACTTTTTCTTTCCTTACAACATTTCTTATGGTGTTTTTTATACACCATTTCTATTAAAAAGAAATCACCCTGGGGCATACATTGCTAGAAATAAAAATTGTTAAAAAGAAAGAGTTAGATCCTCCTGACTGCTAATAGTACCGGCGGAGGTGTTCCGCGTTCCAGGCCCTCGGGACCTCCATTCCGTCTAGTCGCCTTAAGCGATACGTTCTCGGACATATTTCATTTTGGATTTCATAGGGTCCTTCCCAGTTTTGTCCCTGAACCCCCACTCCTGGATCTTGAGTTGCAAGGAAGACTATTCTAAGGACTAGATCGTCGGTTTGAACCTCTGACTTTTAACTTTAGAGTTAAAATGCCTAGCGATTTTACCATGATACATCTTCAGCTGCACCTGTGATTCCTCCCGGATCTCTTCGATGAGATCTAGGGATTCTTGGAGTAAGGCGTGGTTCCAGACAGGATCATATGCGTCTCATCTATGTGACGGGACCGCCGTTTAGACAGGGATGACCGCTTTACATTCGTATACCATTGAATAGGGAGTATGTCCGGTCGATGTTCTTTCTATGGTCTGGTAGGCCCATAATACGTGGGGAAACTCTTCCGAGCACTTGCTCTTGCAGGCTTGGAGTTTTTTCTTTAGTGTTCCCTTCAAAATCTTGTTCACGACCTCTGTTTTCCCATTTGCTTGAGGCCTTGCGACTACGGAGAAGCTTTTGATGATGCCAAGTCTTTCACAGAAGTCGGTGAAGTGGACACTGTCAAATTGCTTCCCATTGTCGAACACAATTTTGTGAGGGAGGCTGTATCGACACACAATGTTGATGATGAAGAAGTCCATGGCCTTTTTGGAGGTGATGGTGCTCATTGGTTCTGCTTCGACCCACTTGGTGTAATAGTTGACGGCTACAACGACATATTTTACTCCACCCTTCCCAGTCGGGAGCGATCCTACCAAATCGATTCCCTATACTGCAAAAGGCCAGGGACTGGTCATCAAGGTTATTTCCATTGGAGGGGCTCATGGGATCTTTGCATACCTTTGGCACTATTCAAATTTTCGGACGTAATCAACACAATCCTTCTTCATCGTTGGCCATAAATATCCTTGCCTTAGGATTTTCTTTAACAAACTGAGTCCGGCTGTGTGATCTTTGCAAAAACCTTCGTGCACTTCATGCCTGATTGCACTCATTTCTGTCCCGGATACGCATCGAAGATAGGGTATAGACAACCCCCTGCAATAGAGTTTGCCATCAATCATGATATATCTAGGAGCCTGGTACTAAAGTTTCCTGGTGGCAGCCCTATCCACGGGCAATTCCTCAGTGGTTAGGTGCTGGATGAGAAGGCCCATCCAAGATGTGGAGTAATCTATGGCGTTGATGATTGCGGGGGCTTGAATACTAGGCAGGGGTAGATGGTCGATTGGTACTACCCCAGAGAGTTCTACTTCAACATTCGTGACCAACTTTGCCAATGTGTCTGCAAACACATTATGTTCCTTGGGGATTTGACGGATGAATTATTTCTTGAAAGATTGGAGTAATTCCTGGGTTCATGTCACGTAGGCGGCCATCTTCTCCCGCTTTGTTTGATACCCCCTGAAATTTTCCTGACCACCAGTTGGGAGTCGTTGTGGACTTCTATATTTGTTGTTCCTACCTCCCAGGCCAGGCATAGTCAGGCCAGCTTGGCCTCGTGTTCAGCTTCGTTGTTTGACGCTTCAAACTGGAAGTGTAGGGCGCTTTGCAACTAATGACCTTGAGGGGATATTAAGATGATCCCGGCCCCGACCCCATTTTCATTTAAGGCTCCATCTATGAAGATTTTCCATAGGGGGCTCTTCATCTTCAGTTATCCCAGTGCATTGTAAGATGAAGTCGGTCCCGCCCTATCCCTTGATAGAAATCCTGGGGACATTTTCTATGTCAAACTGGCTTAGCTCCATTGCCTACTTCAAGAGTCTCCCTGATGATTCGGGTTTCTGTAGTACTTGTCGTAGGGGATGGTTCGTTAGTACCTTAACGGCGTGGGCCTGAAAGTAAGGTCTCAACTTCCTGGAGGCGATCAGTAAGCAGAATGTCAAATTTTCGATTAATGGGTATCTGGACTCTGCGCCCAGCAACCTTTTGCTCACGTAATTGACCGGGAGTTGGACCTTTCCTTCTTCTCGCACTAAAGCGGCATTGATGGTGTGTCTCGACACTGCCAAATACAGGTACAATAGCTCCCCGTCCACTAGTTTTGAGAAGATTAGCGCTTGGGCTAGATGCTTCTTTAGCTTCTAGAAGGCATCTTCACACTCGGTCATCCATTCAAACCCCTGGCTTCCGCGAATTACTCTTAAGAATGGGATGCACTTGTCCATGGACTTCGAGACGAAGCGGCTCAAAGCTGCTATTCTTCCCGTCAAGCTTTGAATGTCTTTATGCTTTTGTAGCGAAGGCATCTCGATTAACGCTCTGATCTTGTCCGGGTTAGCTTCTATTCCCCTCGAGCTTACTATGAAGCCCAAACTTCTCGGATGCCACGCTAAAGGTGCACTTCTTTGGGTTTAGCTCCATCCCATACTTTTGGATGATGGCAAATGCTTCTGCCAGATCATCTGCGTGTTCGGCCAAGGTCTTGGACTTGACCAACATGTCATCTATGTAGAATTCCATGTTCCTCCCCCAATTGATTCCAGAACATCCTATTGACCAGCCTCTGATAGGTGGCCCTAGTGTTCTTAACCCCAAAAGGCATGACGATGTAGTAGTATACACCTTTGTTTGTCTGGAAGCTGGTGTGTTCCTGGTCTGCTACATGCATTGAGATCTAGTTGTAGCCGGAGTAGGCATCCATGAAACTCAACACCTCATACCCGGATGTAGCACCCACCATCTGGTCAATCCGAGGCAGGGGAAACAATCTTTCGGGCAGGCCTTGTTAAGATCGGTGAAGTCGATGCAAGTCCTCCACGTCCCGTTCGACTTTGGTATGAACACCGGATTAGCCAGCCAGACGGGATACAGGGCCTCTCAAATGAACTTGATCGATGACAACTTTTCTTCTTCCAACTTGAGGGCTTCTGTCCTCTTCGTCCCTAGGGGTCTCCACTTCTGCCGGACGGGAGTTGCATTCACGTAAATGTTCAAGGCGTGACATATGACGTTGCGGTCAATCCCAGTCATATCCGAATGAGACCAGGCTAGGACATCCTGGTTCTCTTTCACCCAGGCAATTATGGCAGCCCTAACCTCCGGGTTCAAGTTTCTACCAACTCAGATTAATTTGGTCGGGTCGCTGTCATTGATGCACACCTCTTCCACCTCCTCCATGGGTTCTAATGCCCTATCTGTTGGATTAGCTTATACATGATCTTTATTTATTTTCATGTATATCTAATATTAAAAAAATTAATACGAGATAGCCTAAAACATGTTTCTAAAATTGAATTCAAAGAGAAACAAAGAATAGAATACTTACAGTATACGCAGCGGAATTACAGAGTCCTTCCTTCAGTTTCTCTAACTCTTGTAACCTCTCTGTCGCAGAGTATTATCAAGAAACTGAACCAATCTTCTATTTTCTTCACAATCTTCCAATGTATCCTTAGAACCACCTAGACTAGTATGGGCAATTCTCAACACATGAGATAGATATAGAGAGAAGAATAGAAAATAACAAAGAGACTTAGAAAATGACTTGTGTTTAGAGAGAATCTAAAGTTATCAGAAAATCTGACTTGTGACTTATCAAACTTATGTTTTGACTTCTCTCTAAGCACTCATTTTATAGACTTAATTAGGCCATTTAATTTAATTAAAAATCAATAAAATAACAGCCATTTTGAAGCCCTAGGTTGAAATTATCATGGGCTATAGGCCCGTGAAATTTCCCATTTGATTATAAGCCCATTGGACTTAAAATCAAGGCCTGTATTATTTTCTATTGATTTAATTAATTAAATAATTATTTAAATCATTTATCAAATTAATTATTTATAATTTGAACATTGATTTAAACTTATTTATTAATTTAGATACCAATTTATCTTAATTAATAAATCTGCCATAATTTCTCTTTTCTTCTCAAAATTACACTACTCCGTGAAACTATCCAAAATTGACCTGGTCAACTTTGATAATTCTAATTGATAATTAAATCAATTAATTGAGAATATCTAGATGATTTTATCCAAGGTACAATGGGGATCACGGGCCTATGAAATCAAGCTCCAATAAGTTATCATAAATCTAACAAATAAATTTACTAACTTATTAATTCCTCGTGACTTCACTATAGACTTGGAATTGCATTCTTGAATTCATAGAACGCTCTATAACAAATATAGATACGCTATTAATTATCCATTTTTACAGCCATAATTGTCACTCAATCCTCTATAGACGGCCTACAATGAGATAGGACTAAAATACCGTTTTACCCCTCATTGTATTTTATCCTTAAAACACTTAGTTCCTTGTAAATGATCTTTCAGTAAACTAATTTAATTACTGAAATGAGATCTCTATCATTTAACACCTTGAACCAAACTAAAAGAAAACCATCGTTTCACTTCTTCATCAGAAGATATAGATGTTCATATCTATGATTAACACTCCCACTCAATTATACTACCGAGTTCCCAAGATGTAAGTATGGGCTAGTCCGTAGGGTAAGCTGGTAACGAACAAGTCAAAGAACTCAAATAATACAATCAGTTAGAATACTAACCACTCAGAATTGAGATTGAATTGACCTATGGTCAACTATATGATATAACTAGAATAGATAATAACAGTATGTTTACTTATCATATCAACTGTCAATATCGGTCCAGTCCGATGTAACAAATACATCCGATCTTATCTACTTTGCTAATGTTCTGGAAAGAACATAACACTATAATGTGTAAGTAGATCATATCGTAGATTGGCAAGTCAGTGTAAATCCTGGGCACTGACTAATCTTAGGACTAACTTATTTTGAACATATAATCATATTTATATTCCACTATGATTACGTCACTACAAATAAGATTAGCTATATGCTCCACCCCCAAGAATAAACACCATTCCAGAAGTAGACTTTCTGTCATCGACATCAGTCTAAAAATCTGAATTGGTGTAGCCTACAGGGTTCAGAACACCACCCTTGTAGACTAACATATAATCCCTAGTCCGTCTCAAATACTTCAGGATATGCTTAAATGCTATCCAATGTTCCAGTCCTGGGTTTAACTGATACCTGCTCACTACTCCCACTGCATAGCAAATATCTGGTCTAGTACACAACATGGCATACATCAGACTTCAAATTGCGGATGCGTAAGGAACTTTTCTCATTGCATCTTCCTCTTCAGGAGTCTGGGGAGACTGCTTCTTTGAAAGATGAATTCCATGGCGGGACAGTAGACGCCCTTTCTTGAAATTTGTCATTGAGAAACGTTCAAGCACTTTATCAATGTAAGCTGCTTGAGATAGAGCTAAAAGTTTGTTCTTTCTATCCTTGATGACCTGGATACCTAGAACATAACTTGCTTCACTCAAATCCTTCATCTGGAATTGAGTGCTCAGCCAATTCTTCACATCTGATAATTTCTTAATATTGTTTCCAATGAGTAAGATATCATCTACATAAAGAACCAAGAATACCACTATTTGATTTTCCTTCAGTTGGTAAACACAGGGCTCATCAATATTTTGTTCAAAGCCATAGGTTTTGATTATTTCATCAAACCTAATATTCCAGGAACAAGAAGCTTGCTTAAGTCCATAGATGGACCTATTTAACTTACAAACTTTTCCTTATTGTCCAGATACTTTAAATCCTTCTGGTTGATCCATATAAATGACTTCGTCAAGCTTTCCATTAAGAAAAGCTATCTTGACATCCATTTGCCAGATCTCATAGTCGAGAGCGGCTGCTATGGATAGAAGGATGCGAATGGATTTGAGCATGGCTATCGAACTAAAAGTTTCCTCATAGTCCACGCCTTCTTTGCCACTAATTGAGCTTTATAAGTCTCGATATTTCCATCAACACCTCGTTTCTTCTTGTAGATCCACTTGCACCCAATGGCCCTAAAGCCACTAGGTGCTTCCACAAGATCCCAGACGGAATTTGAGTACATGGACTCCATTTCCTGTTTCATGGCTTCGAGCCATAGTTCCTTTTCAGGGCTAGTCATTGCCTGTTTGAAAGACAACGAATCATCATCACTAGTGTCACCAACAACCATATTGGTCTCACCATCCTAACCATAGAGAACTGGGTTTCTAGAAACCCTCCCACTACGACGAGGCTTCGTGACTGTTTGCTTAGGAACAGTGGTACTTTCTTCATTTAAATCGACTTGCGTCGGTTGTACATGAAGAGTGGGAATTTCATCATCGACTTGCGTTGATGATGATGGAACATTGGTTGGAGTCAATTCTTTAACCATCTCCTCTAAAACTACTTTGCTGCGAGATTTAAAGTTTTGGACATAGTCATTTTCCAGAAAAGTAGCATTTGTAAAAGTAAACACTTTCTTTTCTGAATGACTATAGAAAAGTCCACCCCGAGTACCTTTAGGATAGCCAACAAACATGCAAACTTCAGCTCGCGGCTCTAGCTTTCCCTCCTTTTTCCTCAGGACGCGAGTGGGACACCCCCAGATTCTATAATGGCGTAAACTAGGTTCACGACCATTCCAGTGTTCTAAAGGTATTTTGGGGATTGATTTTGACGACACGACAATGAGAATGCCATTCGCGGTTTCAATTGCATGTCCCCAGAATGAAGTTGGTAGAGTTGAGTAACTAAGCATGCATCTAACCATTTCCAATCAAGTTTGTTCCGACGTTCCGCTACATTATTTTGTTGCAGAGTACCTGGGGTAGTAAGTTGTGATAAAATCCCAAGTTCAGTTAAATGATCTTGGAACTGCATATCCAAATATTCTCCACCCCTATCAGATCGCAAGATCTGTAACGTTTTACCTAATTGGTTCTGAGCCATTGCTAGGAATTCCTGAAACTTTGAAAATGTTTCTGATTTCCTATGCATTAGGTAAAGACATGAGTATCTAGAGTAATTGTCAATGAAAGTGACAAAATACTAAAAACCACCCCTGGCTTGTACATTCAAAGGTCCACAAACATCTGAATGCACAAGACCAAGTGGTTCTTTGGCCCTATCACCCTTTGCAGAGAATGGACGCTTGGTCAGTTTGCCTTCTAGACAAGATTCACAGACAGGTAATTCACCTAAGGTGAGTTCCCTCAAAGGTCTGTCCTTTGTAAGTCTTTGAATCCTATCATAGCCAATGTGACCTAGTCTCAAGTGCATTAAATACGTCATATTATTGTTATCGGTCTTTTGACGTTTATTGGTCCTAGGTTTAGCTACTTTGAATAAATCATTATTAAGAGCGAGGGGTTCGTTAGGTCGCAGAATATAAAGCTCGTTTTCCAAACATGCAGTATACAATTGTGATCCATTGAAAGAAATAGATATATTAAAACTTGTGAAAGTCATAACAAATCGTTCTAATTGCAACATGGAAACTGAAATTAAATTTCTACTAAAATCCGGAATAAAAAATACATCTTTTAAAATTAAAAATTTATTTCCGAACTTCAGACGAGCTCTTCCTCTAGCTTGGACCACAACGAACGCTCCGTTCCCAACTCTAAGCTTTAAGCCACCTTCGTTCACTTCTTCCCTCGATTAAAGAAGCTGTAAAGAGTTACAAACATGGTTAGTAGATCCAGAATCAATAATCCAAACAGAGTTATCATTCTCTAAAACACATGTTTCCAAGATAAATGAACTATAATCATTACCTTTGTTTTTATTTGCTAGAAACTTGGGGCAATCTTGTTTCCAATGCCCCTTCTCTTTGCAGTGAAAACATTTACCTTTACCTTTCTTGTTTTTCCCCTTAGGCGTCTGTGCACTTGGTTGTGCACTCGCCTTTGCAGGCTTGGGGTTGTTGTTTTGTCCACCTTTCCTCTTGTTTCCAGCTTTTGAAGACGAAGCTTGGTTAGCTTCAGCCTTAGCTGGATCAGCAATAGTAGAAGTAGTTGTCTTCTTTTCTCCTCCCTTACTAGGTCCACCCATGATAGACTCAAAATTCTGAAGCTCATTCATGAGCTGCTTCAGACCATAGTTGAGTTTATTCAACACATAGTTGGTGGTGAATGGAAGGAAAGCTGGAGAAAGACTATTGAGGATTAAGCCAACTTGAGTTTCCTCATCTATTATGGCTCCGTGCAGTTCAGCTTCCTAAAAGTATTTTGTCATCTTGATCAAGTGATCACGAACATGTTGAGAAGCATTGGCATATTTCTTGGTGGCCTCAAAACGAGTCTGCGCTGACTTGGCACCAAACATGTCTTGGAGCTGATCCATGATTTCGCAGGCTGTCTCGACATTCTCCATCTTTGTCTTGAGAGTGTCGACCATACTAGTCAACATGTAGTACCGCGCCTTGTTGTTAGCCGCCTGCCAACGCTCATACTTGTCCCTCACAGACTTGGTAGCTCTTTCAGCTGGAACTTCTGGGGATTCCTTAGTCATGACAAACTTGGAGTTGTCACCTATCAACACAATGTTGATGTTTTGCTTCCATTTAAGGAAGTTTTCTCCAGTGAGTTTCTCCATCGAAAGTTGAGAAAGGATGGGAGTAGACACAACCATAACTCAATACTACAAATTACCAATAAAATAGAAATCAATCACATTTGCTCAATAAAACTTCTATTCACACAAATTTCAAGAAATAACACAACATATACCAAAATATGTAAGATATGAGAAAAAAATACAAAAAACAATCATATCTCTATTTCTTTAGGTTTTTAACTAATCTATGATATCCTTGTCCCGGTTGGCGAGAGTCAAAAATACCACTAGTTAAATAGAGTTGTAAACTTATTTAATAATGGACACCATTATTAACAACCTACTATTCGATCAAAATAAGAAAATAAAATCTCTTATTTTACGAGCTAGACCCACGGTTTCAATAATCATAGATTTAGTCCTAGTAGTCACCGTAGGGGTGAGTCTAGTAGAATTTGACCTATAATTATCTATCTTTCGAAATCTAACCTTGTCAAAATAGCTAATGAACACCTTCCGTAGGTGGACGAATCAAAGCGTCTCGAGGCCTCATTAAGCTATTGACTATGTTAAACCAACGGTAGAGATCGAATAAAAATCTTAAAATAAGCTCATTATTAAATTAACAATAGTATTTTTATTATTTATTTTTAGAAAATTAATGACTATGGTTTTCCCAAAAAAAAATTAAACAGATTAAAATTTTTAAAACCAAAGTCCTATAATTTCTTATTAACTCTAAAATGTCACATTGAAACAAATTCAATTAATTTATAATTAATTTGTTGCTAATCAATATTTAGGTTTAACTAATATAATGAACCTATACAATTAAGTCCAACTTAGGTAAATGAGTCTTAACAATTGGGCTTGTATGGATGAGGGCTGGGTCCAGTATGTCGTTCCTATTATAAAGGCCCCCTATCTTCCATACAAGGTCCAAAAGACAGGAATTTAAACCTTCGTTTTATTAATTGTTATTAATTGATTAGGCCCACTATAGTCATGCAAAGCAAATGGGCATTCACAAGTGGAATCACCCACAAGAGAGGAATTTAAACTTTACATTTTCTAATAGGCCCAAATAAAACCTATCATTTTATGAATATTTTATTTGGCAAAATACCATATATCTAGCAAACATATGGGCCACTATATGCATCTATGCCCAATTGCAAAAATACCACATATAGTGCAAACAGACATGTTATAATTGGATGGGTATAATCATGTCACTATATAAGCAGTTCTATGAATTTATGCAAAAATACCACAATTTATTTTATTTGCAAAAATACAACAATTAATTATCTAGAATTTATCAAAAAATTCAAATTAATTAATTTTTTACAAAAAATAAGTCAATTTAAATGAAATTTATCAACAATTAACAATAGTTAATTTAAATTTCATTTATCAACAATCAACTTGGTTTTAGGTTAATTTGATAAAAAAAATATTAATTTAATTTAAATAGGATTTATCAACAATTAACCAAAGTTAATTTAAATCCCATTTATTAAAAAAAATATTTTATTAATTGGCTGAAAAAAAATGATATTTTTCAAAATTTAACCAATTTTAAATTTTAAAATCAATACCTTAACTATTTTCCAAAATATCTTGTGTTGTTACAACTATTTGCTAATATTTTAACCATTTAAAAAAATATATATAAATAGTTGTAACAATCCTAAAATATCTCAAAATAGTTATACAAATTCAAATATCCATAAAAATATCTAACTAACAATATTCAAATTTCAAATAATTTAAATATTAAAAAAAAACTATAGAATAAAAAGATATTTATATTTTCAAATAAAGATTTAATAAAAAAATCAAGAATTTAAATAAAAATATCTTAAATATCTGATATCACAATTATAATATTTTAATATATTAAAAGATTTAAAATTAAGTTGTTAGTTTATTTTTAAATTTGAATTTGAATCTTTGTAGAAAATATATAATTATTTAAATCTCAACTAACAAAAATATCTTATTTAAAAAAAAAAATTTAAATGATAAAACAAAAAAGATATTTTTTTTAGTTTTGATTATAAATAATTTATTTCCACAAATTAATTTTTTTTTAATTCTAAAAAAAAAAAACTGGATGAACAGTACAAATTTTTTTTTAGCAATTTTTCAAACAAAAAGCATTTTCTAATTCATTTTTAACATGTTTTACACAAAATAAAGCATATATAAAAATTAATAACATAGAAAACACAACAAAATAACCTAAATTGCTAAAATTCACATAAAATCAATATGTGCATAAAAACATGAAAAACCATCCAATTATTCAAACATATCAAATAATCCAATTTTAAACATGTTCATGCATGAAAATAAAGATTACCAAATGCTCTGATACTAGTTGTTGGATTAGCTTATACAGGATCTTTATTTATTTTCATGTATATCTAATATTAAACAAATTAATACGAGATAGCCTAAAACATATTTCTAAAATTGAATTCAAAGAGAAGCAAAGAATAGAATACTTACAGTATACGCAGCGGAATTAAATAGTCATTCCTTCAGTTTCTCTAACTCTTGTATCCTATCTGTCGCAGAGTATTATCAAGAAACTGAATCGATCTTCTACTTTCTTCACAATCTTCCAATGTATCCTTAGAACCACCTAGATTAGTGTGGGCAATTCTCAACACATGAGATAGGTATAGAGAGAAGAAGAGAAAATAACAAAGAGGCTTAGAAAATGACTTGTGTTTAGAGAGAATCTAAAACTATCAGAAAATCTCACTTGTGACTTATCAAACTTATGTTTTGATTTCTTTCTAAGCACTCCTTTTATAGACTCCATTAGGTCATTTAATTTAATTAAAAAATCAATAAAATAACAGCCATTTTGAAGCCCTAGGTCGAAATTATCATGGGCTATAGGCCCGTGAAATTTCCCATTTGATTATAAGCCCATTGGACTTAAAATCAAGGCCTGTATTATTTTCTATTGATTTAATTAATTAAATAATTATTTAAATCCTTTATCAAATTAATTATTTATAATTTGAACATTGATTTAAACTTATTTATTAAATCTGCCATAATTTCTCTTTTCTTCTCA
Organism: Humulus lupulus; assembly: GCF_963169125.1. Classification (NCBI taxonomy): domain Eukaryota; kingdom Viridiplantae; phylum Streptophyta; class Magnoliopsida; order Rosales; family Cannabaceae; genus Humulus; species Humulus lupulus. The sequence goes on from NC_084793.1 coordinate 77,360,325, forward strand.
AAATTACACAACTCCATGAAACTATCCAAAATTGACCTGGTCAACTTTGATAATTCTAATTGATAATTAAATCCATTAATTGAGAATATCTAGATGATTTTATCCAAGGTATAATGGGGACCATGGGCCTATGAAATCAAGCTCCAATAAGTTATCATAAATCTAACAAATAAATTTACTAACTTATTAATTCCTCGTGACTGCACTATAGACTTAGAATTGCACTCTTGAATTCATAGAACGCTCTATAACAAATATAGATACGCTATTAATTATCCATTGTTACAACCATAATTGTCACTCAATCCTCTATAGACGGTCTACAATGAGATAGGACTAAAATACCGTTTTACCCCTCATTGTATTTTATCCTTAAAACACTTAGTTCCTTGTAAATGATATTTCAGTAAACTAATTTAATTACTGAAATGAGATCTCTATCATTTAACACCTTGAACCAAACTAAAAGAAAACCATCGTTTCACTTCTTCATCAGAAGCTATAAATGTTCATATCTATGATTAACACTCCCACTTAATTATACTACCAAGTTCCCAAGAAGTAAGTATGGGCTAGTCCGTAGGGTAAGCTGGTAAAGAACAAGTCAAAGAACTCAAATAATACAATCAGTTAGAATACTAACCACTCAGAATTGAGATTGAATTGACCTATGGTCAACTATATGATATGACTAGAATAGATAATAACAATATGTTTACTTATCTTATCAACTGTCAATATCGGTCCAGTCCGATGTAACAAATACATCCGATCTTATCTACTTTGCTAATGTTCTGGAAAGAACATAACACTATAATGTGTAAGTAGATCATATCGTAGATTGGCAAGTCAGTGTAAATCCTGGGCACTGACTAATCTTAGGACTAACTTATTTTGAACATATAATCATATTTATATTCCACTGTGATTACGTCACTATAAATAAGATTAGCTATATGCTCGGGATTTAATAGAAGTTTATATTAAACAAATAATCATGAAAATAAAACATGTGATCAAAGTGATTGACCAAGTCCAAAAATGATTTCTATTCTTTTATTGATAATAAAATGAGATTACAAAGAATTTGGGTTTTAATTAGGGCATAAAACCCCAACACTATCCGCTTCTATCCACGGATCCAATTCATTCCTCCTCTCGGACCACCCTCTGCATTGGCTGTGGTGGTGGGATTGGATCAGCGTTTTCCTCTTCAAGAGGTTTTTCATGGACCATGTAGATTGGTCGGGCAGAGACGTGATAGCAATTTTGAGCGCTTTTATGATCTCCCTGCATGGTTCCCACTCTTCTGTTATCGCATGGGAACTTCATGCAGAGATGGCAGATGGAGGTGCTGGCGCCAAAATCGACCAATGCGGGATGCCCAAAAATAACGTTGTACGCAGTGGGGCAGTCCACCACTACGAAAGTGCAATATTTGAACGAGCTCTGAATCTCATTCCTCAACGTCGCGGGTAGTTGAATCTTACCCATCGAGAGCAATGAATACCCGTTAAAGCCATAGATCTATGATGGGCATGAATTCAGATCTGCCTCGGTCAACCCAATTATTGTGAAGGACAGCTTGAACAGTACATTGACGGAGCTCCCGACATCCACCAACACTCAGGATACTCTTTTGTTGGTGATTTGGGCATCAATGCCCAAGGGATCATGATGCGGGAAATGAAAGTTTCGGGCACCCTCTTCCGTGAACGTGATGGGTAGATTCATCAATTTCGGGCGCTGGGCTGGAGTTTGGACCAAGGCGCATACCTCATGGTTGTGATTGAGCTCACTGAGGTATCGTTTTTTTATCATTCTGGGATGGCCCTCCCAGATGCAGGCCTCCTGATATGGTGGCCACGTGACCATCTACTCGCAGAGGCGCGGTTCCAAGAGGATATGGCATTCCAGGTCCAGGTGCTTGCACTATTGGGGCCCCCTGGGGGCCTGTGCTTCCAAACCTGTAGCGTACCCTCCCTCAGGAGGTCGGTACGATCAAGGTGCAACTGAGGCCATAGGTTATCCGGGAACTGCTGGCAGTCCCGGAACCCCTATTGGCATCTTGACCCTTTGGTGGAGATGCCCTAGATTGATTAGGTTCTCAATCTCGTCCTTCAGCTGACGACACTCTTCGATCGTGTGACCCACGTCCTTGTGGTAGGCGCACCTTTTGTTGGTGTCCCTCGAATTCTTTCCCTTTTTGAACATGGGGGCTGGATTCCGATAATGTACTACGTTGCCCATTGCTAGATAAATGTTTTCCCGGGTGTCAACCAGGTTGGTATACTCCGTGTATTGGGGTTCGTAAGCTGTTTTTCCCTTCTTCGAGGGCTCAAATCGGTTTTGACCTTTGCCCAATCTCTTTCCTTGGGAAGGGTTTATACTTGCCTCAGCTCCTCCGAATTGAAGCGGTTGGATACCACCAAGTGCGACACTGTAGCCGGCGGGTGCCACTTCGTACCTGAAAAATGGGGTCGGCGGAAATAGAACGTACCCTGTCGAAGTGGGCCCATAGACCATCGAGGTCATGAATGGCATCCCATGGGTTTAGCAGATCCGAACGCCGCTGGGGGTGCCAGATAGAGATTTTTCAGATACTACACTCCGTATCTGGGGAAGGTTTGGGCGGTCGACTGGGTCACTGGCTGCCACCCAAAGGCTTGGATTCGGGGCTCCTCCCAGTTGATGAAACCTTGTGCCCTCTTGATGAATTCTTCAAGGGTGGCTGCCTTGCTACTGCATGTTGTCCCAGAGAGCGGATCCATCTCTGATCTCGAATTGGAGAGCCACAAGGCGCTGTCTGATGTAGGCGTGTAGGTTCGGCACCTTGAACCCCTTTAGTAGTACAACATCTAGTATGTGTTTGGTGCATGGATCATTTTCCTCTTCTTCGAAGTCGGAACCTCCGCTTTCTTGTTTCTAGACCAAGCGATTCATGACCTTCTTAAGAGCGGCCACTGTTCCACGAACTGTTTGGCCATTCCATCATCTAGGGGGACTCTCTCGTTCCTCCTATCATTGAGGTTATTCCTCAAGTCGCCTCCTCGGGGGCGAATCTTTTCTTTGCGGGCCCCTTTCTTTTGAGCATTAAGGCCATCAAACAAGTCTACTCGGGAAGTATCATCTTCTGAACTGATGGCTTCTGGTTCTTCTTCACGTTTGTGCCCTCCGTGATCCTTGTTCACGGAGGCGCTGAGATAAAAGCGTCGTTCCTGTTCGTCCTGTCTTGGGACGTTTCAGGGCTTAATACCCTGCGGGCGCTTCCCCTGCGGATCGTTCGGATGATCCCGTCTTGGGATAGGATTCATCCATTCTTTCCTAGGGAATTTCCCTTGGTTAGCCTCGGTTTTTGGAATGGGATGAGCTTTCTCTGGGGGTTCGCTTTTCCCATAGGATCGGCCATTTTTGCTTTTCCTTTCTCATGAGCAGGATTCGACTGGCAGGCCTTGAGATGTGATCCCAAAGGAAGAGTAAGGCTAGCATTGTTGGGTACTCTAGTCCTGATAGGTGGGACAAGCGGCTGCGTTCCTAGAGGTGGAACGACTGAAGGATTGGCTGCCAATCCTTGGGAAACAATGAAGGCCTGAAGAGCCAAGAGGGACTCTTGCATTTGGCGGGTAGCCTCTTTTTGTTCAGTTATCCTGGCTTCTTGATCCAGGACCTATTGTCTCAGGCAGATCACCTCCAGATCCTCCTGTTCGGGATCTACATCCTTCTCGTCAGGATCAACGGGATTTTCGGCCTCGTGATCCTCATATTCCCCTTCGTCTTCCTCGTAATAGCCTTCATCGTAGTCACCCCCATCCCCAAAGTTCTAGGAATCGTCGGGCAGAGGGCCCTGATAAGGCGTATCCTTGGGTTAGGCTTGAGGAAATGTTTGGGTTGGGCAATGGTTCTCCATTGTCTTGTTGTTGCTAGTGAGTAGGATCAAACACAGTGTGCCTAGTGTTCACCATTTTTGTAGATGATCAAGTTTGATTCATGCTTCCTTCAGCTCTCAATGAAAGCACCAAATTGTTTACAAAGATTTTTAGAAACTATAAATAGATAAAGAAATAAGATCTGGAAAGAAAGGATAAAAGATGAACAAACTGAGTTTTTATGTGGTTGGGGCATTAATGAGCCTTAGTCCACGAGTCTATTGTATTAAACTTTAGAGAGCTTTTGACAATGGAGTTTTCTGCAAGTTTTAGTAGAGTAATTGCTTACGAGAGAAAATATGGGATCCTCGCTACAGTGCACAACTGGCCCTATTTATAGGCAGTCAAGGGATGTAGGCTTGGGCCGGACTAATCCGGGCCCAATAGGGATGTAATCACACTTTGCTTGCTAATGGAGTCATAATACAAAGAATGCTACATAGTAAAATATAGTTAATCTGGGCCCATTGGGCCGGCTCAGGCGTGGCCAAGCCTTACAGCTACCCATTGTATGTTAGCTCGGACTGGTCTACGTAGGCTTCTAAGGGGATCATGGGGACAAGATCTGTCAGAGTAATGGCAGTATCGTTTCCTAGGAATAGTGTACGTTCCGTGCGTACACTCTTCTGCAGGTTAGTTGAGGAGACCAACTTTCAGATTTCTCGGGGACATGTCAGCATCAGGGAAGATCAGGTTTACTCTATCCAGACGTATGGCCCAGGTTCGTTTACTAATGTCCCGGTTTATTTACCAGAGTCCTAGTTTGTTCACCAGGACTCGGGTTCATTCACCAAGATGAACATTGTGACACTGAATACTCTCTTGGATTCTTGATACGACTAGTTAGTCTGCCACCTTAATTGGTATCTCGGAGGATACAGGTAGGTTGGGACCGGGAAGATGAGTCGGGCCTGCATCTTAGTCTCGGTTCCCTTATTATGGTCACACCCATCGAACGTTGTTGGGCTCGATAATGATTAGGCTATCAGGATTTCTTCCTTCCCTGTTCATTGGGCTCAGGATGGACTCAGACCTCCTTAAGAGGGCCCACGGACCCCTTGGATGATGCCACATGTTACGGGTGGAAAACAGGGATAACAACTAGATTATCCATTGCCCCACTAGCCCTCAAAGCTTAGCACTAAGGGTAATTTAGTCATTTGGCGTTAATTCCCACTAAACCTCGAAATTCACCTAAAATTCCCAATTAAATTCTCAAATCTTCAAATCACCAATATTTTCCCCATAATATTCCAATAATCCCCAACATACAGAAATTACCAAAATACCCCTTGGCTTGCCCCAAGTTGAGTATAAGTCCCATTTGTGACTTTTCTGCTAAATTGCTCACTAGAATCGCCTCGTGCCTTGTATCACAAATATATCCACATAATAATGTGGTCACAATCATATAACATATAAAATTTACCAATATACCCTCAACAGGTCAAAATTATAAAAAAATATATTTTCTAACAGAAATGGGCCCACGAGCATATTTAACACACTTAACACATGCATAAGCAACCATATCATAATATAATCATATAATTCACATAATTTCACATATTATCACACATAAATCATATTAACACATAAAAATCCAATTATGCCCTCCTGGTACACTAATCAAGGCACTAAGCCTTTTTAGCAAATTTGGGACGTTACAATAGCGATCCCAAAGCTCTGCCCCCAAGAATGAGAAGTCGCTCTCCTGGTTGAAGCACCAAAATTTGTAGAATAAATCATCTACAATTGAGTTTATCTTGGCTTTGTTGGCATCAAATTTAGTCTGGAGATCGTCAACTCTGGCCTAAAGCTGGTTCAAAGCTTTGATCACTTTGAGGGCTTGCTCTTTTGCTCTCTTCTCATTGGCTCGAGTTGTTTCAAGCTATGCCTGAAGTTTGGGGCACGACTCTCCAAGCTAGGAGTTAGCGTCCTCGAGCTGCTTTCACTTATCCTTGGCCTCCACTAGCAGGGAGTTAACGTCCTCGAGATGCTTGCATTTGTCCATGATCTTGGCCCCTGCTCGGATCTGGACCAAGAATGGCTTTCAACAGAAACAGTCAAAGGTTATGCCAAGTATGGAATAAGCAAAAGAAAAATCATTTGAGGCTAAAACTTATGGTCAGTTGCATCCCCAAGATTGAGTCCATCACGTCCTCAGGAGCTTAATCCTCTACTTTCACCACCTCGCGATCGGTGAGTTGGTTGACGTGGCCCATCATGTCACTGGCCAAGACCTAGATCGAGCCTCGGAGACGAGTTGGGAATTTGCCTACATACACACAAGGAGATGGGAAGAGGCTTGGAGGAGCCTCTAGAGGGTTAACTTGAGGAGTTGGAGGATCAACTCGGGGAGCTGGAGGTGGAGCATCTTAGACCGTGACCATAGTTTCCTTTTAAGGTCGGAGTTAGGAAGAGGGCAATTCTTTGCCTTTAGTTTGGACCCTTGAAGAAGAACCTCTAGCCCCAACTATGCTCTTCTTTATCAACTTCTGGATTCTTATGGTTGGACGAGAGCTGGTGATGGCGGCCGTTAAATCATTCATGTTTTCCTCTACAAAATAGCCAAGTGTGAGTCAGATAAACTTTATTCAAACTTGAAAAATAAAAGGTAAAGAAGAAATTGTTGGGAATTGTGCCCTTAAAGCAATTATAATTGACAATGGTTTTAATGAATTGAATTATTGTGTATATGTAGCTTATGTACTATATTATTGTTAATAATAAGTAAATATCGAAAAATTCTCAAGTTCATCTATGTGGTCTCAGTCTCATATTGATATGAGAGGATCAAGATTGCGATAATGGACTTAAATAGTTCGCAGTAAGATAAAGTTTTGGAATCCGGGTTACTAGTGTAGTAGGACATTTTAGTGGAGGTACTTTGCATACTGAGAGTATGTAGAACTGGACTAGATGTGATTTTATAATACTTGTTTAAATACCGTTTAGTAGTATTATAAAACACATCAACTGATGATCATATACAAACTTATCTTAATCCTGAAGTTACTATGAACTCCTACATATGTCACTTGATCATTTGATTCATGTGTTACGGTTTGTTAGAATGATCAAGCTAAGTGTTAGGAGTGTGTCCTAAAAGCATATAAAGACATTTTTTTTTCTGTGAATAAATAAATACAATGGTTTATTATTATTGTCATATTTAGATTGTTAAATTATTGTTTGAATAATTTTGTAAATATCAGAAAAATTCCATATTCATTATTGAGGATGTGATCTTGTATTAGTACGAAAGAATTAAGATCACATGAATGAATAAAAGTAGTCAACAATGACAGATTAAAGTTATGGAATTCTTTAATTGGAGTTGTACGTACGGTTTACTGAGTATCATAATGATACAAATAATCTAGATTCAGATTATTGATGTGGTAAGACATCTCGGTAAAGGTGCTTTATATAATATGATTATATATGACATGGACCGATATGAATTAAAGTCTTTATCCAAAAACCATTTAACAATAAAGACTTGTAATTCATATCATAACTGATGATCATTTATAGATCAACCTAAATCCTGAGTGTTCATGAACTCCTGTTCATGTTTATTAAATCTTTTGATTCATTCGTTAAGGTCTCTTCAAAGAATGAGGCTAATGACTTTTGTTTTGGAGATTTAATATCATGGATGGCTGGGAACATGTATCAACAATACGGAATCTAATCTTTCCTAACAGATCGTATATTAGTTCCCTTAAGGGTTAATTCTGGAACTGAATGATTTTGAGCTCAAATCTATAATTAGATTATAGATTAATTATTCACTAGTGAATTAATGGTACTTAAGGAATAAGAAGTAAATTAGAAAGGTTAAATGGTAATTCTCCCATTCTAATTTATGAACTAATTAATTAGAGGGTTGAACTATTGTAAGATGGTTATATCAATGGACGACTTAAGAAAAAGATTTATGTAAAAGTATATCTATAACATAAAGAGTGCAATTCTGAATTTATAGTGGAGTAATATCAAAATTAATAAATTAACTATTATAATTAAAGAGTTTAATTATTTAGTTTCAATTTATTGGAGCTTAATGTTATAGGTCCATAGTCCCCGAAATGTCTCAAACAATCATTGTCAAAGGCAAATACAAAAAATGGGCAAAAAGGACTCATGTGATAAGTAAAATATTTTTCTATATATCAAACATAATTATTGTTTAATTATGTGTAATTAATTAATTAAGAATTAATTAATTATTTGATTTAACAAAAATATAATTAATTTTGAATTAATTTATTTTTGGGATTTTTGGTATTTAAATAATAATAAAAATTGGGAAAAATCACATGCCTGCACAGGCATGTGGTACACGTGTGGCACAGTGCACAGGCACTGTGCTACAAGCATAAGAGATGGACATAGTCTCTTGATTCCACAATTTTAGTTATTTAAATATTAGATAAATAATGAGATATTTTAATATGATTAAAATATTATTATTTAAACAAAAATCTGATAACTAATCAGTTATTTTGAATTTGTTTAAAATAACAAATATTTTAATATATTGGATATTATTAAATATTGGATATCAATTTTCACAGAACGTAATTTTTCAGGGATAGAAAAATATTTAGGATTCTCTCAGAGAAAAGAGAACAGTGACAAAAACAAAGGTCATTGTTCTTCACAAAACCTAGGTCCAAACTTTATCAGATTTCATGTGTTGAGAACATCTGACAAATAGTTATTGCCTATTATTTGTATAGCGAGCCCACACTCGTTCTTTGTGTGCCTGAGAACATTTTGGTAGATCTTGGTGTGAGATCTCAAGGATTCAGCCATACGAAAAGATAGCAGCAAGGAATGACCTGAGGTAATTTTTCTATTCTTGTCCTTGATTCAATATATATATGAGTGTGAAGAAGTAGATCTAGAAATCTTATGGGATTAATCTGACAATTTGATTGTTGTTCCGCTGTGCATAATCTCTGATTTGATCAATAAAAACCAACACTAAGAACTATTGTTTTGGGGACTCAATGATGTATATGGCTAGGGACATAACTTAACAGATATGGAATCTATACCTTCTTATAGATTGAATAGTGGTTCCCTATTGGGTTAGCTTTTAGAATTGAAAAAGTTATTGACGTCATCAGATTATGAATTAACCTTCACTAGTAAAGTCAATGGTACAGTAGGAATCGAGATATAATTAAAAAGGTAAAACGACAATATCAATGGTTGCATAATTTATAGTTACAATAAAGTACTCAGTAAATATATGTCTTTAATTCTCAAGAGTCCAGTCTCAGATTTATAGTGGAATAATCATGAGATTAATAAATATGATTATTGAATCAAAGGGTTTTGGTTAATAATCTATTATTTATTGGAGCTTGGAATTATTGGTCCATAGGTCCTCGAGGCGACTCTATCAACACTATTCAAGGTAAGAGTTGATACAATGGTCAAAATATGAATGTGCTATTTGAGAGAATATTTATTCTTCAGGATAAATATACAATTATGTGATAATTGAAGTTGCATAATTTATTATTTCATTAATGCAATTTTCAAAATTGTGTAGAAATAAAAGAAATTGATTTTAATTAATTATTTTATTTAAGTGAGAAATGATAAATATGAATATTCAAAATTGGTTTTGATTATTATATTTATTTAATTAATAATAAGATGATAATGAAAATTCAAATTTTGAATTTTGAATTTTGAAATTTAAGTTGTTATCTTTTCCTTAAAAAGATGATACCTTATATGAATTTATAATTATTAATTAATTAAAATAAATATGCATGAAAAATTAAATCCCTTTATTTTAGGGAGGTGTTACACACATAGGGCTTCCTGGACTGCCCTATGCATGTACCACTACTTATAATGATGAATTATTGCTTATTTCATTTATTTATTTAATTAATAAAATATTTTGAAAATAGTTTTAAAAAGGAATGTAAGAGTTTTCTTTAATTATCATTTATTTTTTTTATTATTTAGATGATCAATTTTATTTGATTATTATTATGATAATAATACCTATATATTCAATATGACAGAAAATAGGAGAATAAGTTTAATAAAAACAAGAAGCATCAGAAAAAGAATTCATATTTTTCTCACAAAAGAAAAACCTTTCTCTCTAGCATATAATCAAGAGTCTCATGTGTTGAGAATAATTTTGATTCACAAATTTGATTCTTTTTCTCTATGTGCCCACCCACATCTTAAGGTGTAGAGAACGTCTTGGAAGATCTTGATGTGAGCACTCTAGCGAGTATAAGAAGATCAAATTATATACGAAAATATTCAAGGATTCTTGATAGGCTACAAGAGGTAAATCATATCGTATTAATTTTTACGTATACATATTTTTGTTGATTAACATACTGCATATTAAAGGATCCTCATATAAAGTTGTTTATATGAATTTTGTTGTTGTATACAATACGACCATTACCGCAATTTCTGCTGCGCACAAGGAACAATTCCTAACAGAAACTCCTACCCTTTGAGCTAGAGGAGGAAACTATAATAACCGAATTTGGAATGGGGACTGAGATAAGTAAGGGAGGATTGGCTACTTCTTCAATGACTGGATCTGGGGGATAATCTAACATAATGATCTCAGGCACGACATCAGGTAGGATCTCGTGTTCATTTTATGAGCTCAAATCATACTCTAGGTGCGTGGAGATAGGAAAGAGTGACCAGGGGCTAAAATTATTCCAAGATGAATAAATGTGCCATATTGTTGAAAAGTGGCGCTCCTAATGTGTAGGGTATTACATACAATTATTTTCTTAACAGGGAGACCCCGGTCGTAATGGGGAACTAATAGGTCGACACACTGTTGGATGGTGACATTTTTGTCTAGATCCTCTGGATGTCTAGTCACGATTGCCCTCGGGTCATGCTGAGCTAACATTGATCTATCAGTAGCCTGGTCAATATCATTTCCATCATTACCTTGCACAGAGGTGTTGGCCTTCGACTGAGTCCGACCTAAGTCATCATTCAGACCGCTTTGAGAAGGGCGTCTATGCACTAAGGGTACGGCCTCTTCTTCTTCTTGGACCTCCTCCAAAATGGCCAAGGTCCTCATTTTGGTAGGACCTCGAGGTCAGAATGCAAGTTATTGGCTGTCTTTGATCAGCTTGTAGGCCACCATGTTGGCATCTCTTATTCTTCTTCTTCTCCGAGGAGCGCATGTTGTAACTGTTGTAACCCCTGACTGATAAACGTATGAGACCAGGTAGTCAATATTTTTATTACATTTATTTTTACATTTGGTGAGTTACTTAAACTTGAACGTTACTCATATGTCAAATGTCACTAAATTTTTTCTGTTGAACCACTATAAATAGAGGGGGAATGGACCAAAAAAGGGACTGAACTTTTGTATGTCAAAAATCTGCTAAAATTCTCGTAAACAATTTTCCCCGAGATCACAAGGCAATAATGTAGACTTGTGGACTAGGTGAATTTTAATCAATGAACCACGTAAACTTCCGAGTATTTTTACTTACAGTTTAGATAAAGCCTAATTCCTCATTTTCGAACTTCTTAGTTCACCGTTGGTGAAAAACAATGTCAACAAATTAGTGCTTTCATTAAGAGGAAAAATTAGGCTTGCGACTTTTTCATCCAAAAGCTTTCTCTGCAATCATAGTGGTAGCCCGAAGCCGAAAGTCTGCTTGTGAAGGAGAGTTAGAAAGGCCTGGAGACCAGAGAGATGTTTGAGTGGTCAGTCCTACTAGGGAAGGCACTTCGATGCCTAGGCATCCAGGATAAAAACCTTAGTTTCATCCCGGAAATAACTAGGAAACAGGCAGTTCATCGTCACAACACCATCATGAAAATTCTTATTATATAGGATTGGTTGAACAAAGGAATGCTGAGCTCAGAGGTCAACTCGCTCATGTAACCAGGCGCATTGATGAGATCTCGAGGGAGTATATCATGAAGGAAGGTCCATGAGCCGTTCAATTTGGACTTCCACTCCGAGCACTGTGCTGTCAAGGAAAATTTCCAAAAACGACCGACCTGAACACATTAAGAAGAATGAGCAAACTGTTAATGTGTCTAGAGGATAGCCTGGTCAATATGGATGGATTAGAACAAATGTAAGCCGAGGTAGGATCCCCCTGAATCCACCTGTTCAAGTCCTTGTTGGTAAACGAGGTCAGGAAGAGGGTCTACCCTTGTAAAGGATATCGGGGTGGATGATGGGCGATTGTAACGCCCTAATTTCTCATTAATTACTGAGAACACATCATTGGATTATAATCATAAATATTGCTCTTTTATTGAATAAAAACTTAAAAATAAATACATGGATCCATGGTTTTACAAAAATAAAATAATTGTCTTTAACATAAAAATGAGAAACATTTAAATAAAAATTTAAAATAAACATGCTTTAATTAAAAAAAAATAGGCCCGCTTGATCTTCCTCGACTATATGGTCCCCACGAGTACATCACGAAGCTCCTAGATCCCACTCGTCACCGGCCTTTCTATCATCATTTTTTTGTACAACAACATCATAAGGGGTGAGCTTCTAAGCCCAGTAAGGAAAATACAAACAAGAGTTAGTCATATAATTGTTTAATCAACATATCCTAAATTACACAAGAGTCATAACAAAAACTTATTTATACTAATCATATCACATCAAAAAACCATAGGTGATATCATAGCCTAAGTCATAATCATAAATCATCATCTAAGTCATAATCATAGTCATAAATCATAGGTCATAAGTCATAATCGTAACTATAGGTCATAGATCATAATCATAACTATAGGTCATAATAACAAGTCAAATATAATAAAAAGATAAGTGCTTATTATATAGGGGTGGCAATTAAGCCTCGGACAATAGTCCGTCATACACCGGACATCAACTTAGGTCCGTCATAAAGTTTTGGCAACCGAGCCTACCGGACATAAGTCCGTCGTCCATCATTGGACACCTTAGGTCTAGACACACTCACTCCTTTATTGTACCTGAAATGTTAGGTTATACAAAAAAAACATAGCCTAGATCATAAACTAAACTATCTAATTTTCCTTACCAAAAACTGGGATATTGGAGACAAGAGTGGGATTGGAAACTCCTAAAACCAAACATAAAGAAACCATAAGTCCTCTAGAGAAAAGAAGATGAAGAAAAGATCTAAACCATCAGAAAAAGACTTACCAAAAACCTTAGGTTTGAACACTTAACCAAAAGTCATTACAACAAGTTAGGTTTTGAAATAAAAGGAAAGAATAAGAAGAATGGAAATGGACTAAACCTGAAGATGAACAGCACCTTAGATACTTAGAGCTTCGATCTATACCTCAAACACTGAAATCACACAAAAGCTTACTTCCCAAGTGTTTAGAAAAGCTTAGATTTGAAAGCTTTTAACCCTAAAATCCTAGTGTTTCTCTCTAGAACGAACTTAGCAGCTTGAAGGCTCTAAAATGTGCTTGAATGATGAAGAGAATGGCTGAGTGAAAGGTCCTATTTATAGAGTTCAAGGAGTGAAACTAACCCCTTTTAAAATGAATAAATAAATGAATATAAATTGAATAAATTTGAATTTTCAGTTCAACAGATGCCTAAAACTTGGTCAAAAACGTTTAGGAATGAGTCAAAGTTGTTGAGGATTGTTTCTAGTTTCGGATTCCACAAAAATTAAAAAATGGCTACTGGAGTCGATATATCACCTCCTACAGGCGATATATCGCCTACACCATAATCCCGAGGGCCTGTAGTTTCGTTCGTGCGAAATCAGCGTGTTTTCTGTATCAACATAGGCAATATATTGGCCCCTAAAGCTGTGATATATCGGCATACACTGATATTTTAAACACGTTTTTGCACACTTTCAACAAACTTGAATTTGTTTAAACCACTTTGACTGAGTAAAACGTGATTCTAACAGATGTTGGAAGATTCTAGAGCTTCTAGATCTATCTTTTATTAATTTATTCATCTAAAATCCTTAAATCCTTCATAATCATACATGTGACAAGTGTCACATTCTTAGTTATTCTATCTAAACCCTAGGTTATAATAAATAATATTTCTAGGACCAGCTATGTAACGACCCAAATTTACTAATAAGGCTTAAGGGCCTTAATTAGTGTGCCGGGAGGGCATAACTAGATTATATGTGATTTAATGATTAAAAGCATGTTATATGATTATTTGAATATCTGCGATGCATGACTATGTGTATTAGTATGCATGTAGGCCCTAATTAGGTTAGAAGGGCATATTCGTAATTTTAGCTCGTTGAGGGCATAAATGTAAATAATTGTAATAAATTGTTGAGACCACATTATTATGTGGATATATTTGTAATTTGTGACTCGAGGCGATCTTAGTGAGCGATTTAGCGAAAAAGTCACGGCGGGGATTTATACCCGGCTCGGGGCGAGCCTGGGGGTAATTATGAGAATTTAGGAAATATATTGGAATTTATTTTGATATTCAGGAACATAATTGGTGATTAGTTAGGTGTCGGGAAGTAAGCAGTAAATATTAGGGACATTCGAGGAATTAGCAGGAATTGGGTGTAATGACTAAAATGCCCTTAAGATGTTTAAAAGTTTAGTTATAAGTGGGAGGGTGTTGACGCGGTTCTTCGGCAATAGATAATTATATGAATAAAGAGATGGATTAGTGCTAAATGATGAACCGCAGTATATGAATAATCTCGAAGGAAGATTATAACTCGTCTAATTTTTTAGGTAGTTCGAAGGTTAAAATCCCTCTAGTCCACCAGTAAATATTATTGATATATCTCTGATATTCCTTACAGGGTATTTCCTTACAAATTAGAAGCCAACCCTTTGCAACACCCAGGGTCTCCATATTTATAGGGAGAGGACACCTGGGTGTTGGAAAAGGAGGTCATCCCGTGACCTTCTTACCCATCATGTCACTTCTGTGACATTTATGATTAATTCCTAAAACGTGACAATGAAGTGTGGTCTAATCAATAGGTAAGGTGGATAATGGGCCGCATGGCCCAAACTAGTCGTGGGGTGCCTGAACACGCACATTTATGCTGAGTGTCCAAGAATTCAGGAATGGAGTAGACACGTGATGTCTGATATGCGGACG
Organism: Humulus lupulus; assembly: GCF_963169125.1. Classification (NCBI taxonomy): domain Eukaryota; kingdom Viridiplantae; phylum Streptophyta; class Magnoliopsida; order Rosales; family Cannabaceae; genus Humulus; species Humulus lupulus. The sequence continues at coordinate 77,375,379 of NC_084793.1, forward strand.
TTTACATTGTGTGGTTGACTTTATAAAGGGTCGGAGGTGTCAGCTCCAGGTCGTACCTTGAGCTTGATGTAATCTCAGCTCGTGGTGTCCACACTTCTGACCCGATGCCTTTGAGTATTCTTACTAAACCTTTGGCTACCTCGAGCGAAAGAGGTAGAGACTTGTAACAGCAGCTCTGGGTAGGTGGCTTCCACGTGGCTGATATGATTATGCCCTTTTCCAGCTCGCTAATAACCCATGGATATTTAGGGCGTACATTTGCCCCCCAAGCCCCTGATCGTGGCATATGACATCACCTGTGGGGGCTTTTAGAATTCCTTGTCGACTCTTCATGTCCTGCCCATTGCGCTGGTATTGGATACATGGAGCATCGTGGTTGGTGACGGTCCATCTTCCGAGAACTGCATTAAATGGCCTAGCCTATCTTCGGCCGTTGTTTCATCTTTCGAGTTGTGATCCTCGTATCCCACATCAAGACAATCGAACGACCCTCATTCTTTTGCCGTATATATAAGGTTGGCCACCTTTCGCATGAGCCACATTTTTTTTGAAATTTTTACTCATCTTCTTTCTTTTCTCTTCTTAGTATCAAAACCCTTTCTTTCTTCCGGTCACTGTTCCAAACATTCCTGAGTTTCAGACACGAGGGTTCTTTCGTGACTCCGGTTCCAGAGATTCCACCAATATTCCAACTCCTACGCTCTTTTCAACCTCCACGCAGCAAAACACTTCTGTAAGTCCTCTGCCTGCTGTATGCTTTAAACGTTTCCATTTTTCTTTGCTTAGGTAAATTTTCTTCTTAGCCGCATGCAGTAGATTGTTTTTCTTTGCTGGTATTTTGTGCGTAGGTTTTTATCCTAGGGGTATCGACCGTAGGAAAGAGAATGCTTAGGAACATGACTCATAGGAAAATTTTCTGGGTAAAATTTTTTTAGGCCTATTTGGAACAACAAGTTTCTGGAGTGCAAAAACCGGGTAGCTTAGGGGACACGCTTCACAGGTGGTTTTGCCTTTTGAAAATTTCCTTCCAAGGAAAACTTTATCCTAACCCTCCTGACACATGGATCCCGAGCAATCGGGGACCCGTTGGGAGCATAGGCGCGCGTTCATAGAACCGCGTGGTCTCACTCGCCGCGGGCTGAGATTACCTCAGCCCGTGTAAAGGAAACCATTCTTCGTGTTAGATTCTTTCTTATGCTTAGGTCACCTTTTCTAAACTTTCTTCATCTTTGTTCGTTAGGCGACCAGATGGGACCCAAGAAGAATATGTCCAAGAAAAGTGTCGCCAGTTCGTCATCCCAGCAGGCCAGCAAAGGAAAAAAGGTGGCAACAGACTCCCCTTTTCCCCACTTCGGTCCCACCGTGGAGAAGGAGGTCGAGGTGGGACCTGATGCCTTCTTTGAGGCCGAGAGGATTGCCTCAAAGGTCACAACCCAGGGGAAAGTCAATAAAATCATGCTCTCCCATAACATCGAGATAGGGAAGGGCGCCCTGGTCGTCCGTCCTCCCCTGGAGGGCGAGCGGAGCTGCGCACCGCTCAATGAGGAGTTCGCGGCCTGGAGCGACGAACACCTCAAGGCTGGGGCCTTTCTCCCCTTAGACCAGTACTTCACGGACTTCCTAAATTTCTTGAAGCTGGCCCCCTTTCAGCTCCCCCTAACTCCTACCGTCTGTTAGTGGGGTTGAAGTACTTGTTCCCCGAAGCAGGAATGGGAGGTCCCCACGCCGGCGGACATCCTCTACTTCTTCTGCCTCAAAGCCAGCCTGGAGCAACGGGGGCGAGGTGACGAGTTCTATTACCTGACCCATTTTCCCAATTCGGCTGTGGTCATCGAGCTACCCAGCCACCCCAATGACTTCAAGGATCAATTCTTCATGTCAACGGGGTTTCGCGACTGCGAATACCATTATTTCAACTGTCCTCATAAGTTCCTTCTAACTTTAGCTCACAAGATCGTCGCTGACTAGTTTCTTTCCATTCATTATTGACTTGAAAACCATCGTGCAACTATTTTCGCAAGGACGGCTAAGTCGGTGACCCTTGGGGGTCAATACGAAACCTTGGCGGGGCTCCCCCCAAGTGAAAAAGACTACCGCCAGCTCGTGTCTGATGAGCGATGCTAGCATGTAAGTTAATTTCTCTGGGCCAGACTCTGGCCTTGAGGAGGCCGCGGACCATCCCAGCAGCTCGCGAGATGGCGCCCATCCCCGAGGAGGAGGCTGCGGATGAGGACGAGGACGAGGACGAGGTGCCCTTCGTGCGCCGGAAGCGGGCTCTTGAGGTCGCCCAGGAGGTCAATGCAGAGCGGACCTAGTCCGGGGCAGCAGCCGGCCCTTCTGGCCAAGGTAACCCTTACTTATTTAGGGACGTAGACAGGGCCGCCGCAGACCTACGACTTGCTAGGTTTAAGCCCAGCCAACTCGTTCACCGCCACCAAAATGACCCAGACCGCAACATCACTCTACTCTAGTGTGTTGATCAGCTCGTGTTGCGTCATGACATGGGCCGCCCTAGGGGTACTGTAGTAGTAGATGATACCCTGGCCTTTAGGTCGTCCTTCTTTGAGGAGTACGGGACCAACCTTAGGTCGTGGCCCTCCCTTCTGGAAGGTGTGTAGCTCCGGGTCTTAGGCAGTATGTAAAGGAGTCCAGTCTTGAGGCAGATCCGGACCTAGAGCCTCCTCTCACTCGTGAAGTCATTATCTTAGACTCCCCCGTAGAAGCTCCGGGGTCGGAGGTCTTGACAATAGATTCCTCTCTAGCTCGGAGGGTAGGACCCTTTTCAATACATACTTTAGCTTTTTTTTTTGTTTTCCAATCAAATATTTTTACATGCATTCTAATGATTCGTTGACTTTGTTTCAGACGAGGAGATGTCCCAGCCCGGGGACAATGTTCTGCGGTCTATGTTCCAGGGGGGAAATCCCTCCTCCGGGTCTTCCGGGCCCTTGATGAAGAGGCTCCGGTTGGCCAAGAAAACCCCTGGGACTTCTTCCAAGTCTCCTGCCAAGGGGAAAAACCAGGGTCCTCCTGCCATAGAGAAGGGGCCTCCACCCCCTCCTACAGTGGAGAAGATGGCTCCACCTCCCCCGCGACCTCCTGTCCCTAATCAGGAACAGGATGTACCAACCGGGACCTTGCCAGCCTCGATTCCTGGCGTGCGCGTCCCAGTCAACCCTCAGGCCTTGGAGAAAATCCTCGAGGTCTTTAGGGGGACGGTTTACGAAATCACGACCTACATGGTGGACCACTGCTACAACGCCAGCTCGAGGGACTTGCGGGAGATCGAGACGAAGAGCCCCGAGAATGTGATGGAGTCTTCACTGGGGATGACCCTCACTGTAAGTTCGCTTTACCGCTGGTTCTTTCTGTTGTTTTTCTTTTAAAGCACTTGCCTTATTATCTTTTTGTCTTGCAGGCGGCTTTGGCTCTCCACCGGAGCATATCCCGGTCCAGGGCCAGGATTGACGAGATTCGGAGCGAGCACTAGGCTGGCCAGGCCGCCTTCGCGTTTGGTCGACAACAAGAGCAGGATGCCAAAGCTGCCCTGGCGACTGCCCGGGAAAGCGAGAGGGTTGCGTAGGCTACCTTGGTCACTGTGCAGGTCGAGCTGGAGGCATCTCGGGCCAAGCTGCTGGAGGCCGAGGCTGCCAAGGTTGCCCAGGACGCCGCGAAGGTCAAACTTGAAGAGGCCAAGGCCACCCTTGTGGCGGAGAGTGCAGCTTCCAGTTCCTCCATGGAGGCCATGCTGTACCATTGCTGGGCCTTCAACCAGGATGGTGACTTTTCCTTCCTGGGGCCGGGCATGTGGGGGGTCCTTCTTGGAGAAGTTTAAAGCTCGCCTTCAACAAGAGGCGCCCTCCGAGACTGGGGAGACTTCCACTGCCACTGAGCAGGATGGCGAGGGGGTGACTTCATCAGAGCGGCCTGGCGGGGCTTAGGACTTTTGCTCCTTTTCTTTTTATATTTTTTTTATTTGTAACTTTACATTACGAGGATTTTTTTTATCCTCGAAACAATTGGCATCCCCAGATTTATTTTAATCTATTTACATATTTTTGGTGAGAACTTAGTTTTTGTTGGTGTTGTGATTGACATCTTATGCTTTTTAGGAAAAAACATCCGTTAATCAATTTGAACCAACTTCTAAGTCTTAAGACCTGGTTATATCCCAGACATTAATTTTAAAAACTTAGTTCGTGTTAATCCTTTATCGATATCTCGTGCTTTTTAAGAAAAACATCGATCAATCAATTTGAACTAACTTCTAAGTTTTAGGACCTGGTTATATCCAGGACATTAATTTTAAAAACTTAGTTCGTGTTAATCCTTTATCGATATCTCGTGCTTTTTAAGAAAAACATCGATCAATCAATTTGAACTAACTTCTAATTTTTCGGACCTGGTTATATCTAGGATATTTAAAAAAAAAAAAACTTAGTTCACGTTAATCCTTTATCGATATCTCATGCTTTTTAAGAAAAACATCGATCAATCAATTTGAATCAACTTCTAAGTTTTAGGACCTGATTGTATCCAGGATATTAATTTTAAAAAAAACTTAGTTCGCGTTAATCCTTTATCGATATCTCGTGCTTTTTAAGAAAAGCATCGATCAATAAATTTGAATCAACTTCTAAGTTTTAGGACCTGGTTGTATCCAGGATATTTTTTAAAAAAAAACTTAGTTCGCGTTAATCCTTTATCGATATCTCGTGCTTTTTAAGAAAAACATCGATCAATCAATTTGAATCAACTTCTAAGTTTTAGGACCTGGTTGTATCCAGGATATATATGCCCCCCAAGTAATTAGGAAATGGTCTTTCATGGTTACTTGACGTTACATCCACAGACATATACAATAATGTAAAAAGATTAACTCTTATTACTTATTAAACAAAAGATGGCTTTTCTAATTAAGCCTTACAAAGATATTATTGATAATATTTCTTCAAGTGTATAGCATTCTAGGTCCGTGGGACTGCTTCAAAATTAAGCCGAGCTAGTTTGTAGGTTCCTTCTTTCACAACCTCGATTATTTGATAGGGCCCTTCCCAGTTCAGTCCCAACACTCTGTCCTTGGGATCCTTACTGGCTAGGAAGACTCTTTTGAGTACCAGGTCGCCAACGCTAAAGACGCGTTTTTTGACCTTTGAGTTGAAATAAAGAGTGACCTTTGGTTGATAATGCGCAAACTGCAGCTGTGAATCTTCTCATTTTTTGTCAATTAGGTTGAGGGATGCACGGAGCAAGTCATCGTTCCGGTCTTGGTAAAATGCCTGGACTCTATGTGAGGCTACCTTTACTTCGACAGGAAGGACTGCCTCACTCCCGAAGGCTAGGGAGAAAGGAGTATGACCCGTCGGCGTTCAATGCGAGGTCCGGTATGCCCACAGTACCTGGGGGAGCTATTCGGGCCAGACTCCCTTGGCTTCATCCAGTCTTTTCTTAAGGCTTGCCTTTAGCGTCTTATTGACAGCCTCGACCTGCCCATTGGCCTGAGGATAGGCCACGGATGAGAAGCTTTTAACAATGCCGTGCCTCTCGCAGAATTCAGTGAAGAGGTCCCTATCGAACTGCGTTCCATTATTCGACAAGATCTTCTTTGGCAGCCTGAATCGGTAGATAATACTCTTGACCACGAATTCGAGGACTCTCTTTAAAGTGATCGTTGCCAGGGGCTCTGCTTCTGCCCACTTGGTGAAGTAGTCGATAGCCACCACCGCGTAGCGAACTCCTCCCTTTCCAGTAGGGAGGGCACCAACCAGGTCAATCCCCCAGATCGCGAATGGCCATGGGGATGAGATCATCTTCAGCTCGACCGGGGGAGCCCGGGCGATTGTGGCGAATCGCTGGCATTTGTCACACTTCTTGACGTAGGAGATCGAGTCCTTTGACAAAGTGGGCCAATAATACCCTTGCCTTAGTATCTTCAGGGACAGGCTTTGCCCCCCAGTGAGATCTCCGCAAAAACCCTCGTGCACTTCCTGCAAAATGGTCTTTGCCTCGCTTGGTAGAACACACCGTAGGAGAGGTAAAGAGTGTCCACGCTGGTATAATATCCCATCTATCACTGTATACCTTAGAGCCTGGTAAAGTACCCGCCTTGCGTCATTTCGCTCCTCGGGTAACTTTCCTGCTGTGAGATACTCAAGGATGGGAGTCATCCAAGTCGGTTTGGCATTAATCATCTCGACCTCCGCCCCGACTTCCTCTATGCTCGATCTTTCCAAGAACTCTACCGGCACCAGTCCCAAAGTCTCCGCCTCCCCAGAGGTAGCGAGCTTTGCTAGGGCGTCCGCGTTGGCATTCTGCTCCCGAGGCATCTGCTCGATTGAGCCGTGCTCAAATGCGGATAGTTCTTTCTTTACCTTGGCCAGGTAAGCAGCCATCTTGGTTCCTCGTGCTTGGTATTCTCCTAACACTTGGTTTACCACGAGCTGGGAATCGCTGTAACACTGGACGGAGCTGGCCTTCAGCTTCTGGGCCACCCTTAGCCCAGCCAGTAAAGCTTCGTATTTGGCCTCGTTGTTGGACGCTTTGAATCCGAATCGCAACACCGAGTGGAATCGATGTCCCTCTAGGGATATCAATATGATTCCAGCCCCGGAGCCGTTCTCGTTAGACGAGCCATCTACGAAGACCTTCCATGAGGCCTGGGCTAATGAGGCCTGGGCTGACTCTTCTACAGGATCTTCTCGGAACCCTGTGCACTCTGCCACAAAATCAGCTAGGGCCTGGCTTTTTATTGCAGTTCACGGTATGTACAGTATCTCAAACTGGCTGAGCTTGATAGCCAACTTCAACAGACGCCCTGATGCTTCAGGTTTCTGCAAAACCTGCCTTAAAGGCTGATCGGTTATGACATGTATTGAGTGGGACTGGAAATATGGCCTGAGCTTCCGGCAGGCCGTAATAAGGCAGAAAGCCATCTTTTCCATCAACGGATATCGGGATTAAGCTCCGAGAAGCCTCTTGCTGATGTAATAGACTGGCTTTTGAGATCGGTATTCTTCTCGGACTAATACGGCGCTAGCTACATCTTTCGTGATAGCTAGGTAGAGGAAAAAAGGCTCTCCTGCCGTTGGCTTGGATAATACGAGTGGCTCGGCTAAATGTGCTTTCAGGTCGAGGAAGGCACGTTCGCATTCCTCGGTCCACTCAAATTTTTTATTTCCCCGGAGCAGGTTGTAGAATGGCAGACATTTGTCGGTAGATTTAGAAATAAACCGATTAAGGGCCGCCACCCTTCCTGTCAGAGTTTGAACGTTTTTTCGCGATCGGGGTGAGGGCATCTCGAGTAGCGACCTGATCTTTTCAGGGTTTGCTTCTATTCCCCTGGTATTGACAATGAAACCTAGGAATTTTCCTGACACGACCCTGAAAGTACACTTCTGGGGGTTTAGCCTCATGCCGTATTCTCTCAATATCTTAAAGCATTCCTCCAGATCGGAGACATGGTTATCGGTAGTTTTCGACTTGACCAGTATGTCGTCAACATACACTTCCATATTCTTCCTGATCTGGTTGGTAAACATCCTATTTACCAACCTCTGGTATGTAGCTCCGGCGTTTTTCAGCCCGAAGGGCATGACCTTGTAACAATAAACGTTAGTTGGGGTCATGAAGCTAGTGTGTTCCTGATCTGCCGGATTCATGGCGATCTGATTATAGCCCGAGTACGCATCCGTAAAAGACATGAGCTCGTGCCCCACCGTGGCATCTACCAATTGGTCGATCCTTGGCAAGGGGAAGCAATCTTTGGGGCAGGCTTTGTTCATATCGGAAAAGTCGATGAAGGTCCGCCATTTCCTGTTGGGCTTCGGGACCAACACAGGATTGGCGACCCAGATCGGGAACTTTGCTTCGCGGATAAAGCCACACTTTAAGAGCCGGGCTACTTCCTCCTCTAGGGCCTCAGCTCGGGTTGTTCCTAGGTGCCTTTGTTTCTGGGATTTTGCAGGCACGCTTTTATCCAAGTGGAGGGTGTGCATGATGATGCTCGGACTGATCCCTATCATGTCTCCATGAGACCAGGCAAACACATCTAGATTTTCTCGCAGAAACTTAATCAGCTCCGCCTTTCTTTCGCTACATAGATTTTTCCCGAGCTTTACCACCTTCCAGGGGTCTTGTGGGTCAATAGATACCTCTTCGAGCTCTTCAATGGCCTAGAGCTCGGATCTATCCTTGCCTATTCTGGGGTTGATATCATTATTTAAGATGATATCCTTCCCTTTGGCATTCTGAGGTTTTTCAATCTCAGGACTAGGCACAAGTTCCTGAGATTCCTCATTCCCACCCTGGATGGTCATCGTCTACTGCCCAGGTTTTGATTTTCCCTTCATGGAAATGATATAGCATTCCCTGGCAGCGAGCTGATCACCTCGGACCCTGCATATCCCCGAGGAAGAGGGGAATTTTAGTGCGAGGTGGCGGATGGAGGTTATGGCTTCAAACGCTATCAATGTAGGTCGGCCCAAAGTAGCATTGTACGCAACGGGACAATCGATGACCACAAACTCAAGGAGTTTTGAGACAATCCGAGGTCCTTCTCCATAGGTGATCACTAGCTCGATTGTTCCTATTGCTACCGACCCTTCTCCAGAGAATCCATATAGCATCATGGAGGTGGCTTTCAACTCGGTGACAGATAAACCCATCTTTTCCAGCGTAGACCGGAACAACAGGTTCACTGAGCTCCCATTATCGACCAGTATCCTCCTAACTCTCCAATTAGCGAGCTGAGCGGCTACGACCAGAGGGTCGTTATGAGGGAATTGGACGTGACTGGCATCTTCCTCAGTGAATATGATTGGTTGCCTCTCCAATCATTGCTGTTTGGGTAGATGCTACTCAGGGACGAACTCCACTCCATTATGAGCCTTAAGTTTGTTGACATATCTCTTCTGGGCACCTTTGCTCGTGCTAGCCAGATGGAGGCCTCCGGAGATCGTGGAGATCTCTCCTCCTATCACAGGAGGAGGGATGTCCTGATCTATCCGAGACCCGGGTTGACTTATCGAAGCTTCTGGAGCTGGTTGATCGGCGGGAACTCTATCCCGTGCATACTGAGCCAAGGGTCCGGCTTTGATGAGAGTCTCGATCTCATCCTTCAGGTGCCTACAATCATCAATGTTGTGGCCAATGTCATTGTGGAACCGACAAAACTTGGAGGGGTCTCGCTTACCCTTCTGGTGCTTCAACGGTTCCGGCTTCTTCCAGGGGAGGCGAGCAGAGTTTGCTAGGAAAATGTTCTCCCTAGTGTTTGTGAGCTTGGTATAAGTCGCGTAGAGTGGCTTAAACTTTTCCACAGAATTGTTCTTCTTCGGGCTGTGCTGGCCGCCCTCGCTGCTCCCTTTTCTCTTACCTCCACCAAACTGGTTATTCTGTGTAACGGTTTGTGTCGCTGTCACGACATCCGTTCCCACTCCAGCGGGTTGTTCAGGGGCCTGGCTGGTTCCTGCAGCCGATGCTCGCACCTCCTCCAGGTTTATCCATCCCTGGGCCCTATTTAAGAATTCGTTCACGGTGCTGACACCTTTTCTCTGTATCTCTTCCTAGAGCCCGCCTCCAATGAGGATTCCAGTCCTCAAGGCCATGAGCTTGGAACTATCATCTGCGTCCCTGGCCCGAGCTGCGACGTTTGTCAATCTGCTCAGGTAAGCTTTCAAAGGTTCGTCGGGCTGTTATCTTACGTTCGCCAAGGTGTCGGCTTTGATGCGGGCAGCCTGAGAAGCTCAGAATGCCCTCTTGAAGTTGGCAGAAAAGGTTTTCCACGAGTTGATGGACTGCTTTTTACTCTGTTTGAACCATTGCCTAGCTGGCCCAGTCAAGGTGGAAGGAAATATTAAACATCTCAGCTCGGGACCGATGTTGTGGGCCATCATTAGGGTGTTGAACATACCCAGATGATCTGATGGGTCCCCATCCCCATTGAACTTGGACAAGTGAGGCATACGGAAACCAGGTGGAAATGCCGTAGCTGGTATGCTGGGGGCGAAGAGCTCGAGTTCGTCCCCCGAGTCGTACTCATCTTTTTCTTTTTCCGATAAGAGCTTCCTCATCAGATCCTCCATCTGAGCTAGACGCTCAAGGGTTTGATCCTGACTTCCTTGGTTGTTCCGGGGCTGTTCAACAGCTCCAATTCCATGGTACGCATTAGGCGGGTTATTATCCCTCCTATCTTGAGATAGGTTATGTGGGACATTCCCGCTGTCACGTACTTCAGACAGGCCTTCCCCTTGGCGAGTATGACTGCCATTTCCAGCTGGGTCTCCTCTCTGAGAGTTGAGACGATTTTGGAGGTCGGCCTTCGGGGTGGCCCGAGGGCTTTGAGCCGAACTCAAACAATGGTGCAGTTCTCCGCCGAACCTGCCACTTTGATTACTCCCGGTCCAGTAACTTCCATTTGAGAAGCTCGGAGCCCCCCACTGAGGGTGAGGATCCGGGACTTCCCTTGGCGCCCGGCTGCGATGGGAAGGTCCGACGGAAGGAGGATTTCTCCTACTGCTCCCATGAGCCGGAATGTCTCGAACTGGACGGGGAGGAGATGGGTATCTTATTGGTGATGGAGGATGCTTGACCGATGATGCGATCCTAGTCCCATCGGGGCAGATTAAGCTAGGTCGCGACCGCTCTGTTCTACCATACCCCGCATCATGCGCTCGGCGGTTTGAGCGTGGTGCAGGACGGCTGGCCGGGGCGGCCTGTCGTCGCGAGCCCTCCCCGGATATCCTTCGCGAGCTGCCTCGAGCCCTCCTGGGCGCACTCGAGGGTGGAACTGAGCTAGGAGTCGAGGTCTAGACCGATCGGCTGAACTGCTGATCGACCCTAGAAAGTTCCTCAAATATAGTTTCCTGGTGGTGCGATAGGGGAGTAGAATTTGATGTCGAGGGTCTGACCGACCGACTGGGCGTGGAACGGTTACCCCGGTGGGACTTATGAGTCCCACCATGCCTCTTTTTGATGTAAGCATTGGTTGTAAGAGGGGGTAATCTGGCTAAAACCTCTTCGATCTGCTTGTTTGCTTTTGCCAGCTGACTCCTCAACTGTGCATTTTCCATTTCTACCGCCGTGTAGAAATTCAGGTTCGGATTGGCCGGCTGGGGAGCCGAATTTCCAGTGTCGTCTTGGCCCACTGGCAGCTTTCTCGGTCGCTGCAGAACCTCAAGGTTTTGTTCATCGGATATGGCGGCATGGTGGGCCTCTTGCCCATCATGTTGATCCGCCTCGTTACCATGTATCGAGCGAGTAACTACCATGGTTGGGTTTCTGTGATAGCACTAATCTAAAAACTCTCAATGAAAGCACCAAACTGTTGACGCGGTTCTTCGGCAACAAATAATTATATGAATAAAGAGATGGATTAGTGCTAAATGATGAACCGTAGTATATGAATAATCTCGAAGGAAGATTATAACTCGTCTAATTTTTTAGGTGGTTCAAAGGTTAAAATCCCTCTAGTCCACTAGTCAATATTATTGATATATCTATGATATTCCTTACAGGGTATTTCCTTACAAATTAGAAGCCAACCCTTTGCAACACCCAGAGTCTCCATATTTATAGGGAGAGGACACCTGGGTGTTGGCAAAGGAGGTCATCCCATGATCTTACTACCCATCATGTCACTTCTATGACATTCATGATTAATTCCTAAAACCTGACAATGAAGTGTGGTTTAATCAATAGGTAAGGGGGATAATGGGCCGCATGGCCCAAACTAGTCGTGGGGTGCCTGAACACGCACGTTTATGCTGCGTGTTTGAGAATTCAGGAATGGAGTAGACACGTGATGTCTGATATGCGCACATTTACATTGCGTGGTTGACTTTATAAAGGGTCGGAGGTGTCAGCTCCAGGTCGTACCTCGAGCTTGATGTAATCTCAGCTCGTGGTGTCCACACTGCTGACCCGATGCCTTTGAGTATTCTTACTAAACCTTTGGCTACCTCGAGCTAAAGAGGTAGAGACTTGTAACAACAGCTCTGGGTAGGTGGCTTCCACGTGGCTGATATGATTATTCCCTTTTCCAGCTCGCTAATAACCCGTGGATATTTAGGGCGTACAGAGGGAAATATGGTCATTTGGCTTATAGGGGATAAGGGTTAAGTCTGCTTTATGCCTTAGTGGAATGTCTAGAATTTGAAGGAAGTCTGAAAGAAAATAAAGAAAAGAAGGAAAAGGAAAAAAGGGAAAACAAGAGTCTATATTTCTCTCTCTCGGTTGGAGGTCTCTTCTCCATTTCTTGAAGGAGTTTGAAGCTAAAACTTAGAGAGAGTATGGGCAGGAGCTTGAGGCTAGGATCCCTGGGTTGGTTTGAAGAGTTAGCAAGGGTTGTTCATCATTTGAGGTAAGGTCTTGAGGTTGATATTTAGTTCTTGGTATGGTATTGAATTGGTTTTTCTAAGCAGAGTTTCTGTGGGAATTCTAGGGAATTAAACCTAAGGGTTTGAGGAGGTGAAGGCTAAGCAAGTGTGGTAGACAACCTAGGCTGAGCTCATCCATCTCAGGTAAGAAAATTTGGTTTAAGTTCTGTGATCTCAGTTGATTTCTGTTGAATTTTGAGCTCTAGGTTCAGCCATAGTGAATTTTGTGTTTTGGGGTGCATGTGATTGAATTGTTTGAGGTTAGGTTGTTTGGGATGAGTTGAGGATGTCAGGAGGCTTGTTTTGAAGTTTGGTTGAGGTTTGGTTGAGTTTTGGAAAGGTTTGGTTCAAGGAAATTCAAAGAGGAGAAAACTGGGTAGTGTCTGGCTGTGACTAGCGCTGTAGCTGATGGCTGTCGTATGCCACACAAATTTAACAATGATTTTTCTTTCAATACTTCCAATTATTTCAGTATAATAGCAAGCACAGGTCGAACCCACGAGGACTATCGTTCACTTTATTAATCAATAATTAACACTAAAACTTAAAAGGGGATGTTGATTTTTAACTCAAAATTAAATAACATAAATTAGAAAGCAAATAAAGATTGATATTACGATATTAAGAAACAATTAAAGGTTAATCTCCACCCTCAACAATCATTCATAATCACTAATAATAAATATTATTCCAATTTCTCAATTAAACTATTAACCCCACAGATAACGCTGAAGCAGTCAATTATCCCAGTCTCCCTATTATAAGAAATCAAGGCGAAGCACTCAATAATTAACTCTTTTATCTAAGCAATAAATCTATGAAGCATACGATCTATTTAGCTTAGATAAAGCATTAAGTCCTATGGAAACAAGTTAATCTAGGAAATAACTTAATGAAGCATATAATTCATTTAACCTAGGTTCTATTTTTCATCACAATCAACAATTCTTTTGACATCACTATCAATTGCAATTTATCACATACACTTAGAATCCTAAACTATTAGGTGAGTAGTAATTCTAAGATGACAATTGAATAATGTAAAACCTTAATTATTTGGCCACCTAACAAGAAATCACAAAATTCATAACATTAAATTGGAAAAATAGAAACAATTTAATATTGAGAGAAATTAAAGAATGATATTCATTATCAACAATCAAGAATTCATGTATTGGGTTTTGAATTAACCTTTAACCTAAAAAGAACCTACTCCATAATTGTAATCATAATCACAAATATAATTATAATTAAAATTAAAGAGATTAAGGGAAGAAAAGAAACTAGATTGATGAACAAAAGTAATGTAGTCTTGTAGTCTTCTCTTCAGCCCTTTCTCAGTCTTTTTCTCTCCTAAACTGTCATAAAAATCCCTCTCAAATTAACCCTAATCATCCTTTATAGTCTCAATTAAATTCTAATTGAAAAGTAATAAAAAATCTGAAAACGACGTTGTAAGCCGCGGCCTGGAAAATGCGAGCTGCAGCCTAGAACAAAATCTGTGCACAAATCTGTCACTCAGGCAGCGGCCTGAAAATTATGAGCAGCGGCCTAGCACACTAGGCAGCAGCCTGTCTGGAAGAAAAAATTCTGAAACTGCAATTCCATTTAAAGTGCCGCGGCCTGAGTTTTATGAGCCGCGACCTACCTCCAATTTCTTCAATTCTTGATCTTTGATAGCTTGCACGATGCCACCACTTCCACATTTCAATCCCGAAAGCTTTGAATACACCTAAAACTTTATTTTAACTACACTTGCCATCAAAATGTCAAATTTATCGTCATAAAATGCAATGTAGAAAATATGTTATAGAATCGCGAAATTAAATTAAAACTATTAAAAAAAATGCTATCATAACACCATCCAAGCATAGAAAAAGTTAACAAATATTAATACAAAAATGACCTTATCAAATTCCCCCACACTTGAATATTGCTAGTCCCTCAGCAAAACACTAAAATAACAAAACTAAAAATAAAACAAACTAATCTAGACTCACTAAACAAAGGTCTTGTCAAAAGCTTGAATGTCTATGAGCATCACACAAATAAGTAATGCCAAAACAATTCAGATTTTCATACTCATTAGAATTTCAACTCCATATGTAATTTACCATTTGATTTTCAAAAATAATTTACTAAGTACTTAATCACAACACCAACTCAAATGCATCAAATTTAATCCATACTTGCCAAATCATTTTTTTAAAATCAGTCCCTATATACCAAAATGTTTTTCAATGAAAAGCATCCACTCCATAGACATTAACCAACCATTCTCCACTAATATAAACACACAATGATCAAAAATCAAAAGGTCTTTATAGGCTTGTAATGTAAGGCTAAGGTTAAGGATAGTTGAGAAAGATACATTTAAGCTCAAATCACACCATAGCATACATCAATTTCATTCTTTGAACTTGCCCCAAATTTTCCCATACAAATCAAGAAGTACCTATTTTTTTTTCTTACTCTTCTTTCCATAATGATCTCACTATTTCCCCCACACTTATACTTTTGCAAAATTTGCATATATGCATTTTCTTTCATTTCAAATCATTTTTTCTTTTGTTTTTTTTTTCCATAATATTCCAAGGAGAGAAATAGAGATCATACATAAATTACAAACAAACAAATAACCCATAAGTATATATATATATATATATATTTTAACAAACCATCCCACAAGATAAAAAATCATATATAAATAACCATGGTGTAATGGGTTACAATTTTTTTTTTTTTCAAGGAAGTATAAGGTCAAAAGTTCGGTTCATAGAAGAAAAGAAATAGTCATCATGGCTCAAACATGGGAAACTAGGGATTATCATATAATAGGTTGGCTTGAACGACTCAAACGATCCAAAGAACTGCCTTAATCATCTTCCTAATCATGTGTACTTATGATTTCGCATCAAACAATTGATTAATGATTTTTAGAGTGGTTGGGACTTCAATTTTTTTTTTTCAACAAGCATAAATTTTTTCCAACACATTTAAGTGGTGAATTCAATCGTGCATAGAGTGAAAAACAACATAAATCAAAATAGCAATTCACATAGGAGTCAAGCACACAAATCATACAAAATTCCTCATTGTCTGACATCACTTTAAGCATAATTCAAAGTTTCATCATCGACCAATGCTTTCAACAAGACCAACACAACTGAACACTAACAGACACTAAATAAACGAAAAGAACAGAAAATTAACAAAGACATAACAGAACAAAACATAGAATTTCTTCCCCTCCCCACACTTAAACAGTACATTGCCCTCAATGGACTTAGGAAAATAGAAAGTAAAGTGAAAAGAGAAGAAAGAAAAACTCCCTCATAACACATCACTCCTCAGGAATATCCATATCTGCCGCGCCAGCAACATCCTCATCATCAAGGGCCTGATATGGCACCATGGGCATGGGAACCGGTGGTGGGTATGGCTGCAACCAAGTAGGAGCAGGTGGATATCTAGACATATCCACATTCAAACGAGCTTGATCCATCCTATAACAAATATCCTGATAACTTGCATATTCCACAAACCTCTGGTTGTGATCCAGGATATGCTGAGTATTTGCCCGAATATCAAGTCAGCCATAATAAATCTCTTGCTCCAAAGCTTGCAAGCGTTGTTGAGTGGTTCTTCTACTATCGTTCAGAGGAGGAACATGGGCCGGAATAGAAGATTGGACTTGATCATTAACTTGAACAGCGGTTTTCCCCTTCAATCGATCAAGGGTATTGTGATCAATAATGCGCAATGGATGCACATTGTCTTCAGACTCATCCCAAGGAACACCGGCCTTCTTACATAACGCAATGATCAATGAGGGAACATAAATTCCATTCGTCACTTGGCTCATACTTCGGATGATGGAAGCATGAATAATTTGCCCCACATTAATTGTTTTGTCAGTGAGAATTGCATAAAGAAGAATTGCTTCATGAATATCAACATGACCAAGTTGGGCTGTCGGCATTAATTTTGCCCCCATGAACCACTGCCAAGCTTTTGTATTGCTATCCAGATAAGCGACTTTGATGTAGCGAGGAGCCCCATTATTATATAAATTCCATACAGCACCCAGCATTGCAATTTCATCAATAATAGCTTGATGATCAAAATTATCTTTAACCGCACCATATTCATCGCGTTGAAAGTGAGGTAGCTCATAATAGCTATTAATATCATCTGCTTTGAAGGACACTTTAACACCTCTCACTTTCACCTTGTAATTTTCATGAGCCACAGCGTTGGCATAAAACTCACGAACAATAGGACCAATGCCCGGTTCAGGATGAGCACACAATTTTTCCCAACCCCGAGACTCAATTTGATGCATGAGGAAAGGTTGATCATGATGCATATGAAGATCAAATCCTCGCTCAGGGACCCATGCCTTATCATGAGCAATGGCATTCAAGTAACTCTCATAGGCCTCAATAGACACAAATTTTTGGGGATCATAGGGAATTGGTATCAATGAAGAAGCTTGATTCCTATTTGTCTTTGGAGCCATGGCTGTCCAAAAATTAGAAAAATAAAGAACAAGAACCCAAAAACACCATTGTTAGTCATTAAAAGATTAAGAGAAAAAAACCACAATGGCCAACATTAATCCATACCAAAGTTTAAATGCCCCCAAATCCGGGGTCAAAGTGACACAATGCATCAACTCAACTCCTACATAACAAATTCTAACTCACCCCAAGAACAATCATACACCAACCATATACTTCATTCCTCACAAACTTTTTATCAAACACATAGAGTGCAGAAAAATACCATCTCCAACAAATTATAGACCATGAAGTAAAACTTCCCAAAAAATCAAAATGTCCATGAATTAATAATCAAAGTAATGCAAAAGACATTGATTACCAAAATAAACAACCACACAAATGTTTCCAAAATACACCACACTTCAATTATTCAAGTAACAAAACAAATATTTTTCAAAGAAAAACTTACTTGATGAGAGCAATGAATATGAATCCAAACCTCCTTAGATTATAAATATGAAATGTATAGGAAATGTGGAAAGCAAAAGGGAATGTGTGAATTTCAGAATAGTGTGGGGAATTTCGGATTAGTGTGGGGAAATTAAGGTAGAGATGTGTTTATGGAGTAATGAAGGAAGAAAGAAAGAAATGGGTAGAATGAATTAGGGTGATGGATATGGGAAAAGAATAAAGAAAACAAGGGAAAATGGAGGAATTAAATCAATCTCTGCCTTATCGACCTCTATTCCCTTGACTGAAATCACATGACCCAAAACTATACCTTGGTTTACCATAAAATGGCATTTTTCCCAATTAGGCACAAGGTTAGTTTCAATACACCGCTGGAGTGCCAAAGTGAGATTATGAAGGCAGCGATCAAATGAGTCACCATAAACACTAAAATCATCCATAAAAACCTCAATGATGTTTTCAATATATTCTGAAAAAATGCTCATCATACAACGCTGAAAAGTGGCAGGAGCATTACATAACCCAAACGGCATACTTCGGAACACAAATGTACCAAAAGGGCATGTGAAGGTTGTCTTCTCTTGATCTTCAGGAGCTATAACAATCTGATATATCTTGAATAGCAGTCAAGAAAACAATAATATGGATGACCCGCTAACCTCTCAAGCATTTGATTAATGAAAGGTAATGGAAAGTGATCTTTACGGGTTGCCGCATTCAACTTTCGGTAGTCTATACAAACTCGCCACCTGGTTTGCATTCTTTTTGGTACTAGCTCATTTTCATCATTCTTTACCACTGTGATTCCAGAATTCTTTGGCACTACCTGAACAGGACTCACCCATTGACTGTCTGAAATTGGGTAAATAATACCCACACTAAGGAGCTTCAGTATCTCCTTTTTCACAACCTCCATCATAGGTGGATTCAATCTCTGTTGTGCCTCACGTGTTGGTTTAGACCCTTCATCAAGTAAAATTCAGTGCATGCACATAGAAGGGCTAATCCCCTTAATATCAGCAATAGACCAACCAATGGCTGTTTTATATTCTTGGAGTACTCTCATTAATCTTTCTTCTTGGACTTGATTAAGATCTCTTGCAATTATAACTGGAAGTGTCTCGTTCTTCCCCAAGTAAACATATTTGAGATGCTCTGGAAGTGGCTTCAATTCAAGTGTAGGAGCTTGAACAATTGATGGCTGCAATTTCTCATTAGAAATCGGCAAATTAAGAAATGCAACCTTCTTAAAAGTCTTGTCAAAACCACTATTGAGTGTGGTTATGACATCCATGATCTCATGAGACAAATCTTCATCGGTCAACACAAGATGCTCTCTCAACGCAACCTCCAAACAATCTTCACTATGCAAATCTAAAACTCGTTGAGAAAGGAGATCCAACACATCAAGAGAGTAAACAGCATGTACATCACTTGGATATCTCATAGCCTAAAAAATATTAAATTGAATAGTCTCCCCATCAAATTCCATGGTCAATGTACCGTCATGCACATCAATCTTAGTTCTCGCAGTTTTCACGAATGGCCTCCCCAAAAAAATTGGAGTGGAGCATGGAATAGATTCATCTTCCATATCAAGAACATAAAAATCAGCCAGAAACACCAATTCATTCACTTGAACTAAAACATCTTCTATTACACCCCTGGGATAAGCATTCGACCTATCAGCAAGTTGAATAATCACCCCTGTTTCTTCAAGTGGACCGAGATTCAATGAAGCATAAATGGAGAATGGCATGACATTGATAGAGCACTACAAGAATTTTGAGTAAATATTACGTTAAGATATAGCATATTTTTTAAAGTGTTATTAATGATTTAGCTCTAAAATATTCGGGGAGAAATTTAGCGCCAAGTGAATTAGTAATGGCGCCTTTACTTTTCATTTTTTTATTATTTTACACAACACTCTCATTCTAATTATGGGTTCTCTTTAAACACCTAAATCCCTTCATTCTCACCATTCATTTCATCGATTCTCTCTAGCCTCCACGAGAGAGTGCTTAAACCACACGACGTCGTTCTCCTCCACCGGTGGTCAGATCGGTCTACTCCAACATCATGAAGTCGCTCTCCACCCCATCGGCTTGACTTAGCAAACATCAGAGGTACTCTTTCTTGTCCTGACCTCACTCTGGTAATGGTTCCTACTCTTCAGTAAATGAGAGAGATCCCTAAGCCGCTGCCCTCTCCTCCTCTCACTCCTATCTATTATTCTTCTTTTTCTTGGAAGAATAGGTGACGGCGCCTGGCGGAGGCAGAGGCAAAGGCGAGGTCACGGGTTCGACGATGCGTGGGTCTTCTTCTCCTCAGCACACGACGGAGGTGAGATCTGGTATGTTTCCTCTCGACTTATTTTTTGTTGTTGTTGGTTGGTACATGGTAGTCGAAGCCTTAGAATGGGGTATTTTAATTACTGTGTGTTTAATAATCTTATAGGTTTTCTTCATAGTATATGTTTTGTCTTTCATTTTAGTTATTATATGTGGATTTTTGAATATGAGTATGAGTTTAATGAAGTTTGAATCTGGGTGTTGTTCTTCTTTCCTAGTCACTCATTCCATTGTCATCTTTCTGGCCTCCCTCCCCCATTCCTCAACCTCACCATTCATCTCTCAATATTGCTCCATCAATTTTGATTTATGCAATTTTTTGTCTCATGTGTATATATAACTATAATATTGTGATTATTTGTGGGAATTTTTGTTTAAATTGGGGATTGAATATACTGTACTATGTTCGAAGCAAGAAAGAAAGTTTGTGAATCATTATTTACAGTTAGCATCATTTTTTTATTGGTTTATGGGAGCATAAAATGAAGGTATGAGTTCTCAAATCGATAGTATATTTTTAAATTTTACTTGTACGTTCAGGCTCGCGATGGACTCGTGAGGTTAGCAGAATTCTTGTGATGATTTTTTGTTCTTAATCTGATTGTGGTAATAATTTTTGTTTTCAAGTTCTCTCCCTCTTAATGTAATCTGTCATGATTTTTAGGCTAGTCTATCCGGTTTTGGAAAGTTTCCATTTGTTGTGATGGCAAACAAGGTAGTTATTGATGGTGTAAACAGCCGGGTGGTAACTTATTTTATCCTCTTTGTATTTCTACCAAAAAATTTTGCTGCTGTGTTTTGCTTGTTTATAGCAAAAAATAATGGTGATTTTGTTCTTTTAGAGTGTGCCCCTGCAGCTGTCTTATAGTGTATCAAATTATTTTTCAACTTCCTCTGCTGGGTATTCTTGTAACGACCCAAATTCGCTAATAAGGCTTAAGGGCCTTGATTAGTGTGCCTAGAGGGCATAATGGGAATTATGTGTGATTTTAATGATTAAGATGCATGATTATGAGTTAAAGCATGTTATATGACTATTTGAATATTTTAGATGCATGAGTATGTGTATTAGTATGCATGTAGGCCCTGATTAGGTTAGAAGGGCATAATCGTAATTTTGGCCATTGTGGGCATAACTGCTTTGTTATATGTGATAATTGTCGAGACCACATTATTATGTGGATATATCTGTGATCTGTGACTCGAGACGATCCTAGTGCGCAAAGTAGCGAAAAAGTCATGGCGGGGATTTATACCTGGCTCGGGGTGAGCTTAGGGGTATAAATGGGAATTTAGCGAATATACTGGAGTCTATTTTGACATTGAGGAATAATATTGATAACTAATTAGGTATTGGGAATTAAGCGGGAAATATTAGAGACACTCGAGGAATTAGCGGGAATTGGGTAAAGTGACTAAAATAACCTTAAGTGGATTAAAGGGTTTAGACTTAATGGGGAGGGCATACTAGTCATTTGGCTTACATAAGTTAAGTTATACCAAGGTTTTATGTTAGTGGGATGTGTAGAATATTGGAGAAGTCTGAAAAAGAAAAAAAAGGAAAGGAAAAGAAAGGAGAGAAAACAGAAAGAATTGTCTAGGTCGGCTTATGCTTCCTTCACCTGTTTCTTGAGGATTTCTGGAGTAAAGCTCAGAGGAGAGCTGGGATTAACTAGGCATCAAGGATCCTAACCTAAGACTGAGGAATTGACAGAGGTTTAGCAAGGGTTCATCAGCACCTGAGGTAAGACTTAGAATTCTTCAGTTTCAGTTTCTGGTTTTTGAGTTGTGGTGTTTAAGATGAATTGGATGGAACCTTAGGGAATTCAGACTTAAGACTGAGGAGGAGCAACCCAAGGGAGTCTAGAGACAGCTTGTGGTCAAAATTCTATCAAAGGTATAAGGTCTAAACTCTAAACTTTGATGTTCAGCTGGTTTTTACTGGGTTTTAGAGCTTAGAGGTGATTATGGTGAATTATGAGTTTGTGGGTGCATGTGCTTGGGTTTTAGGTGTTTGGGGTGCTTGGGATGAGTGGAGTGTGGTCATGAGGTTGTTTTTGAGTTTGGGTAAGAGTTGGAAGAGGTTTGGTTGAGGTTGGTTCGAAGAAATCGCATAAGGGAAAAATCAGTGCAGGGCTGTCTGTGACTAGCGCTACAGCGCTAGCCTTTGGGCGCTGTAGCGCTAGGCCATTATGCTGAAGGGAGTTTGGCTTCTGTTTGTAGTGCTGTAGCGCCCTCCCAAGAGCACTGTAGCGCTACCCTGCCTCCTGAAGGGGATTTTAGGGTATTTGCAAGGGTTTTTGACCTAAGGTTTGGGGTTTGGTTCCACCACCTTGTTTGGTGGAACTAGGACTTCTCGGGGGCTCGGGATTGGCCCCGGGGCTAGGTTTTGAACTTGGGGATTTATAATGACTTTGGCCATGATTGTGACTAGGTGAGCGCTAGGGCTCAAGGGGGATCGTGCTCAAGGAGTCGAGGGATCAAAGTTATTGAATTGAAAGGTAAGAACACTGCACCTGTTTATATGATTGTGATGGGACTAAGTGCTCCCGAGAATTGTATCGTGTCAATGTTGGTATTACGCCATGGGACATGTAAAAGCGGCCTAAGAGTGCCGTACATGATATTAGCGCACAGGGCGCGGATTGGCCACTGGTAGCCAAGGACAACGGGATAACAGAGGGAGCGGCCTGTGAGCGCTAGCCCTAGTTATCATTTGTAAACTGTACATGTTATGAATTGATATGCCTGGTATGTGGAGTACTTGATTATTCTGATTGATTATATGGTTGAGGTTATGTAATGCAATGTGAGATATCGACTTGTCTGCTAATTGCTTGTGCTCTGTTGTTGTTGTGTTTTCTTGCTGGGCCTTGGCTCACAGGTGCTACGTGGTGCAGGTAAAGGCAAGGGCAAGCTAGACCAGGCCTGAGGTGGAGAGCTCCGAGGTGAAATGTACATAGCCAGCTGTTCGATCACCATGGTCGAGGAGTGAGTCAGGACAAGGATTACCTAACTGTTTATTTTGCCTTAGAATGGCTGGTTATTGTACCTGAGTTTTATAACTTTTGTAAACGATCTTTAAACTTGTATTTTTGGGATCCCGTGTTAACAAGTAACGTTCCTTAATGAAAATGTGACTTTTGAGACCAACACACTTTTAACCCTAGTTCCTTTATAGCTTCTGTGACACGATTTTAATAGTATGACTTGGTTAGCAAGTCTGGCACTTTACAAACACACAGTGTAACGGTCTTGGTTATCCAGGGCGTTACAATTCTCCTCCAATTCGGTCTATATTATAATATATATATATGTACATATATGTTTACTCTATCTTTATTTGCCAAAAGTGATGCAGTGAGATTTAAAGTTGTGGTGTTTATTGTAATCATCTTGAAAATTAAATTGGCAGGTAGTTTATTAAGTGTTTGTATCGTTTGTTTCTATTTCATAAGATTCCATCCATAAATGTATATAAGTTATATTTTTGAGTATTGGACAGTCCATAATTTTTTCTATAACTTGCTTTGTTTCTGGGTGTTTCATTCATTTGCCTTGAAACTGTTTTATTAATTTACTACAAGAAATTTTTTGGGTGATATTTCTACTAAAGACCATAAGAATGCCCAATCGTAGTGTGAACAGAATTGAAATGTCCTTGAAGTAACCATAAGTATGACATGATTTAGATTTTCAATTCTTTTTATCTTAATAGCTCAACCCTTTTGACACTTGCCTGCCTCCTTTATTGAGCGAATTTTCAATTACTTCAGGTGACTATTATGGTTCTAGACCAAGAACTTGATTTCTCTAATGTGTTTTCTGTTTGAATCTTGTAGTTGATCCCTATGGCTTCAATCTTATAGCCTTGTCTCTTCATTGAAGTTATTTCTGTCTTTGCTTACTTTCAAAGAAGTAGAAATAAAGACACCAACTATGCCAGTTTCTTCTTTCTTTTAATTTATTATTATTATTATTTTATTTATTAAAATAATTTTTATATGGATTTTCCATTATTTATGTGGATTAATGATATAGTTGGTGACCTCCTTACGTTTTAGCCAACCTGTGAAATCTTGAGTGATACCAAGTAATTAACTGAAATTTGATTGACTCTTGAAGTAATAGACGTGAAACCTTGAGTCAACCTGTTCAATGAAACTTACATTGTCAAAGAGCATTTGTGATATTGACCCTTCTTTTTAAGACATAAAAATTGATTCTTTCTATTTGTGCAACAAAGTTTTGATGCCTGATTAAAACTTACTGTACTGATCTTTGAAATAAGAACAGTATAAACTCTTTACTGTACTGACCTTTGATTTAGGATTAAAATATTTTTTTTTGATTTGATTTCCATCTTTTCTTGATGCTTTTCAGAACATCAAAAGCTTCTTTTAATTTTGGTTTATGGGTGGATTTTTTATTTTTATTTTGTTTTGGTATTCAGAGAGATGAATGTGATCTTCACAAGGTTTGCGAAATTAAAGCCTTGAAAAAGTCAGGGGTGGAAAAAGCTTGGAAGATTCTTGAAAATGTGGCCAAACAGATCCAACCCATTATGTGTAACCACAAATGGCGTGTCAAGCTTCTTTTTGAGGTCTGGTATATTGTTGTCTTTTTCTCTAGTAAGTTTTTTTGGAGCTTATTTTGGTAAAAAGTTGCATTTTTGTTATACCAATTTGCTTTTACTGTGTTTCATATACAAGTATGAACAACAGCCCAAAAAATCTGTCTCTTCTGGGGCTGAATGTAGGAGGAGGTCTTCAAGAAAAGATAAGGCTTAGAAGGCCGAATAGAGACTGAGATTTCTTCCCTTTTGATCAAACTCTTGATACCATGTTTCATGAGCTTTGCTACAATGTTCATGGCCCTCATAATGCCAACTTCTACAAGCTTTGGGACGAACTTAGAATGGTATATATTTGTATACATGCATATATATAGCTCTCATTATCTTTAGTAATGTTAATGTGATTGTTAAATTTGATCGTTGCATTTGTTACCTTTTCATTTTTTTGGGTGGTGGTTTATTCTTGTCCCATGTGCCTTTTCTTTTAATTTTTTTATGGAATATACGTGTACAAGTAATGTTAGCATTTTCTTTTTTATAAGTTGATGCAATGTCTTGAGATTATTCCTTTTAAGGTTGAAGACTTCAGCTGTAGTTGTCTGAGTTATGATTGATGTTTACAATAGTGATTGTATATAATTGTTGCATTGAATTGTTATATTTCTAAATATAACATGTTTAGTTACGTTTTAATTGTAGTCATAAGGTTTCTTGTTCTACTGATTTTCTTTATTGATTAAGATAATATATAATGTATTTTCTTAGCTATGCATATACATGAACTGTTCTAATAGGTGATAATAAATAAAGTAATCTACATTTGTTTTGATGAGTTTTTGTTGCTAAACCATCTAAGGGCTTCTCTTTTCTTCACTCAATCCCACTCTTGTTGAATTTGATTGTTGGCTTGTTTAATCAAAGAGGTGTTCTCTGCATTTTCTTTTCTACTTGGCTATTATTAGTATTCATTGAAAGGCTTAGATGGGGATAAAATTGGTCTCAAGAGTCAAGACAGTCCATGGTGGTAAAGCAACAGTATATGAACCTATCATTTTTAATATCTATGTTAGTTCTTTGTTTCTCCCTTTTATGGAATTATTGTTTGTTTGGGATTGATCAAGCAAAGATTACAACTTGATGATGTAAAATATATTTTGTATTGGGTTTATGAAAGCTGATAGTTTCATAGCTTTTGATAATGTAGCTTTGGTTAGTTTCATAGCCTTTTATTTTGTATTTGATTACCCTTTGATAAAAGATAAGTTTATTTATTTATTTTAGTTTCCCCTCTTTTGTTAGGAATTTTCCATTTTGTGAACTTTGAATAATCTTTTTCCTATTTGTAATACTAATGTATTTGGAGCTATTACAGTTTTGGTTTCGTTTGGTGCTTGTAGTTAATTCTTAAAATAAATTAGCTATTAATGGTTCTGTTTTGAGTCATAATTATGTGTGAGATAATAGTATTGATGTTGTTTTCTCTGTTCTTTTGACATTTTTTTATTATCAATTTTATTATGTAAATTGGTGAACAAATATAATTGATTCTCTTGAACAATCAAAAATGTATTTATAATCTATTTGTGTGTATTTATGTTATTAGTTATGTTCTGTTAGGGTTCATCTATGTTTTGCTATATTTTTATGTCAAATTTTTCTCTGTTTTTGACAGATTTTTACAAGATGGTCTATGAGGCAGATGAAACTGATCTAAATATACACGTATTGGTTGTCATGCTACCACATTATGATGGCTTGAGCTTGTAAAGAATGCTGCTTAACAGTTCATCAGATTATACTTCTGTTATTATTAGAGATTGTAAAGAAATAAGAGTTTGTTTATAGCATTGGATTTGACATGTATCTTAGGATTTTAGTTGTTTTAGTTAGTAAACCTCGCACGTATTCTTTCAGTGTGTAAATATATGTAGGGAGGGATTCATTTGGTGTGGTTTGCATACATATTCAATTATATTGAATTTGATCAGCCAGATCTTACATTAACCTTACTGAAAGTTTTATAATTGGTGGCCTTGAGTAGTGTTGGTTTCTTTAACTTTTATTGTGCTTGAATGCATTTTTAATTGAAATCAGAAGTAATTAACTAGCCATTGATTCTCATGGTCTTCTAAAGTAGCATCTTTCTGATTATAATGTAATGTTATGATCTGAGTCTTTTCTAGTTTCATGGAGAATACTATCATTTATTATTCATTTATAGAATGCTTTTGACAATAAATTTATTGATGTGGAAGAAATTGCTTGCTTTTGGGTGCATAATATAAATTACAAATGACTTAGACACTTAGCTATGCTTATTTCTTTCTGTTTTGCAGGTGCACCAGTGGCAGTGAGGTTTGATGGTGGCAGGGCTTGGAAAGGCGAGGTGTAGGCTCGATGGTACGTATCTCTTCTAAATCTCTCTCTCTCTCTCTCTTGTCTTCTGATTTTGTTTTCCCTCATAGGAGCGACAGAATTTTCTAGTTTAATCAATGGCGATCCCCTATTTTTTAGATTGCGACATTTAAATGATGAGTATTTCCTTCTATTATGGTGTATTCAGTATTTCCATCTGTTTTCTGTTAATTTTGTTTGCTTTTGTTTACAGCTTGCTTGCAGCTACATTTTGGTCTCTGTTTCAGGCTCCTGTTAGTGGTATTTTTTATGCTCTGCAACTAGTTTTGTTTTATGTTTTTATGCTCTACATTTTGATCACATGCTTTTAACCTTTGAAAAATGGCACTACTAAATTTCTTTTTATTTAAGTCTTTTAACTCTAAGGCTAAAATGGTAGCTACAAAGGGGATACCTCCCAAAGACTAGGAGCCTAAGACAATTGGCATCTAATTATGTATCTGAGCTCTATTTATATGATCTTGTTTAGTTTCTGACCTTAAATTCAACCTAATTGTTTCTAGATCTTAATCTACATGCTCCTTTCATTATTTACCCCTTTTCATGTGTTTTTAAGAAGGAGAAATTGATTATGTGAGGGTTTTGAATGGAGCCCTTCCAAATGATATGGGAGTTTTAGGCTGGTGTTCTGTTCCAATTGATTTTAGTGCAAGGTTTTTCCACTGTAAATTTTAGAGGTTTTTGAGTAGTAAAATTGTGGAGCAAATATATTTGCTCTCATATTGCTTCTTTGAAAGATGAACTTGAGTGTTGCTCTGTCTTACATTGGTGTTTGGACTTGTGAATGATGATAAACTGTAATAAACTTTGAAAGATGAACTTGAGTGTTGCTCTATCTCGTTTTAATGTTCTTTCATTACATGGTATCACCTCTCTTTTCATTAGATCTTTCCATATTTGACTTATTTAGTGAATTATTTGTTTACTTTTGTGTGTGTCTGTGTCTGTCAGTGTTGGATTGATTGTCTTCTGATGGTTGCCTTATCCAAAATACAGGTTTAGCTATCTGAGCAGGGAGTACAAATATTTCTTTTGGGAAGACAATCTAAATCTCTAGGTATATCTTTTAGCTCTTTTCGATTAGCTCAATAAATGATCTGTTTTGTGTGTTGGTTCAGTTTAGAATTAACTTTAATTAGTTGGCTCATGTTTCTCCAGGCAATGGAAAGCTCTGGTGAGAAATTTATAGGTGAACATGACTTTCGAAATTTCTGTAAGATGGATGCACTAAATGTGCACACCTGCATGCGTCGTGACAAGTCATTTGAAATTGCTCCTTGTGATGTGAGGTTAACACTGGTAGATTAATTCTCTCTCATTCATGTTGAAATTCAGTTGTTAAACTTGACCTTTCTTGCCTAGGTTATAATTATCGTTGTACTTATTGATTTATTCTATAAAACATGTAATTGAGGGTGCAGGAACTATGTGTGAGAACTATTGGGTTTTCTTTATAAATTAGTTGTTGTATTGTATATATATATTTATATGTTTGGTTGGTGTTTCATTTGCATTTTCATTTCATAATCATAAAGTGTTTGAACTAACTTTTCTAATGAGTATTTTACCAAGCATAAATCTTCAATCTTTCATGCCTATGTGCAGTAGTTAGTGTAATTGCATGGCCATCTTATAAAGTCGTAATGAGGTTATTAACTTTCTTTCTTTTTGTACTCTTTTAGTTTATTATTAACTCTAAGTTTAAGCATTAATTATTTAAACTCTTGTGTAGCTAAGCAAATCAACCTCACAACAAAGACAAGTGCACAATGGAATGGATGATGAATTGGAGGGTGGAGCAAGCTTCATGGTTTACTTTTTGTGTATCTTGTTATGATTCTGTTTTTTTACTTTTGAAGCAAAAAATGTGAAGACTATAGAATTTTATTATGTATGCTTTCAAACTCAAGTTAGAACTAAGAACTTTTGAAGTGGACAACGTCATCATGGTTTGAAGTAGTTTGTCTTCAAATGTAAAAATACTCATGGTTTATCATATATATTGAATATTTTAGATTTTTTGATCTATTTAATATTGCACTTGTGATCAATTGTGATTTTTTTAATCAAAATACAATAATATAAACTTTTTACAGCAATTAAAAATGCATACTACAAAATAACAAAATGTTATTACTGGGAGAATTTACAATAATTATGGTTGTTTTGTATAATATATTATAATTGGGACAAAAAGTTATGATTTATATAATAGAATGAATTAAAAACGTTATAAAATGATCAAATATAACAATTTTCATAACAGTTGGAAAGTGTTATGCATAAAGTATAAGATTAAACTTCAAATTTATAACCTAATACTCTAATTAAATGTTATTATTTGAATATTATAGCAACTAAAAGCGTGTTATTGAATAGTTTAAGATAACATCGAACATAACATTCGAATAATGTTATAGAAAAGACAGGACTTTTAATAACATGGGCTATCTTAGCGTTTTCAGAAGTGTTATCAATACTCTCGGTTAGCAGTTTTTAAGTGTTATGAATACTATTTTTTCTTGTAGTGGAGGCCCCCAAATCCAACATACAACGCTCAATTCTTTTATTACCAATAGTGCAAGGGATAATAAAAGTACCAGGATCCTTACACTTTGGTGGAAGCTTCTTTTGAAGAACTGCGGAAACATTCTCCCCCACACTAACTTTTTCATTACCCCTCAACTTACGCTTATTAGTGCATAACTCTTTCAAAAACTTGGCATAGCGCGACACTTGTTTAATAGCGTCAAGAAGAGGAATATTCACTTCTACATTTTGGAATGTATCAAGAATTTCCTTGTCAACCTCTTCCTTTTTAGTCTTCTTTAGTCTGCTTGGGAATGGAGGTGGAATGACAAAAGTAGGCTCAGGGATTAGTTGTGTAGGGGTGGTTGGCTTTGGAGGAACATCTTCATTATTTGAGCAATCAACTTGTGGCTTGGATGACAATTTACTGGGCATTGGAGGACTAGGTGGATCATATTGTGTCCCACTTCACAAAGTTACTGCACTAGAATTCTCCTTGGGATTCATCTCAGGTTGTGAAGGCAATTTATTTGACAGATGAGCTTCCAACCTGTTATATGATGCTGCTAATTATCCCACCTGATTCTCCAAACTTTTGATGGAAGCTTGGGTGGTTTGCTGAAATTGAAGAGTATTTGTAGCAAGTGCATTGATTAAATCCTTAGTAAAAGGTTTGGCACTTGGTGGTGGAACAACTTGCGGTGCTTGTGATGGTCTAGGTACAAAATTATTTTGAGACTGCTGTTGCATAGTGAAACCAGGTGGTCTCGCTGATGTTGGTTGTGGAGCAATTTGTTGTTGATTCCCATAACAAAGATTTGAGTGATCACGCCAGCCAGGATTATAAGTTTGTGAAAATGGTTCATAATACATGTGACGTAATTGACCAGGGAAATTTCCTACAGCGTTACCACCCTCAGTTTCTCCCTCAACTAGA
This sequence comes from Humulus lupulus, assembly GCF_963169125.1. Lineage (NCBI taxonomy): Eukaryota > Viridiplantae > Streptophyta > Magnoliopsida > Rosales > Cannabaceae > Humulus > Humulus lupulus. The sequence goes on from NC_084793.1 coordinate 77,405,537, forward strand.
GTAGGGCAAGTATCAGTAGCATGCCCCACAATTTGACAGATTCCACATGGCCTCACCTGTTGGCCTAAAGCTAGTTGTTGGACCACTGCAGTTAATTGAGCCAATTGTTGACCCAGCTGATTAGCATTAGAGGTGTTCACTTCATTAGCTGATTTGGGTGGTGGAATAGGATCTTGGTGAATGCCAAACTGTTGTGAGTTAGCAGCCATATGAGAAATCAAGCTCCTGGCTACAGTAGGAGTCTTATGAACTAGTGCACCCCCACTGGCTGCATCAATCATACTCCTATCCAGTGATTGTAATCCTTCATAACAGTATTGAATGAGGAGCTATTCACTTATCTGATGATGAGGGCAACTAGCACACAACCTCTTAAATCTCTCCCAATATTCATACAAAGACTCTCCTGTATACTGCCTTATACCACATATCTCTTTCCTGATGCTTCCAACTTTAGATGCTGGAAAGTATCGTTCTAGGAACATAGTATTCATACCATTCCAAGTTTCAACAGTACCAGGTGGAAGATAGTACAACCACTCTTTAGCTGCATCCTTTAGGGAGAAAGGAAAAGCTCACAGCTTAATTTGTTCTTCAGTCACTGTAGCAGGTTTCATACTAGAACAGACAATATGAAACTCCTTCAAATGTTTATTCGGATCCTCACCAGGCAGCCCATGGAAAGAAGGCAATACGTGGATGAGTCCCGACTTCAGCTCAAAGTTTACATCCAACGGTGGATACTGGATGCAAAGTGGTTGTTGGTCAAGATTTGGCGCTGCCAACTCTTTCAATGTCCTTTGCTGGGCCATTGTTCTATAGGATCGAACTGAATCGTCAGAATCAGATTCATTGTCAGACGGTAATGACACTTTAACAGGATTGACTTGTGGAGCAAGATGTTGAAAGAGAGGATTATCGGTGATAGTCCTTGAAGAACGAGAAGTTGACGATGACTCGAGATATTGTTGAAGCCTAGATAACTTTTCTTGAGTATCGTCTTCACCAAACATATACACCTGATAATTCCATAGTAAAAACTAATTAGTCACAAATAAATAAATTTGAATAATAAAGAGAATAACAATAGTCCCCAGCAATGGCGCCAAAAATTTGATGGCTGTCGTATACCACACAAATTTAACAATGATTTTTCTTTCAATACTTCCAATTATTTCAGTATAATAGCAAGCACAGGTCGAACCCACGAGGACTATCGTTCACTTTATTATTCAATAATTAACACTAAAACTTAAAAAGGGGATGTTGATTTTTAACTCAAAATTAAATAACATAAACTAGAAAGCAAATAAAGATTGATATTACGATATTAAGAAACAGTTAAAGGTTAATCTCCACCCTCAACAATCATTCCTAATCAATAATAATAAATATTATTCCAATTTCTCAATTAAACTATTAACCCCACAGATAACGCTGAAGCAGTCAATTATCCCAGTCTCTCTATTATAAGAAATCAAGGCGAAGCGCTCAATAATTAACTCTTTTATCTAAGCAATAAATCTATGAAGCATACAATCTATTTAACTTAGATAAAGCATTAAGTCCTATGGAAACAAGTTAATCTAGGCAATAAATTAATGAAGCATATAATTCATTTAACCTAGGTTCTATTTTTCATCACAATCAACAATTCTTTTGACATCACTATCAATTGCAATTTATCACATACACTTAGAATCCAAAAACTATTAGGTGAGTAGTAATTCTAAGATGACAATTGAATAATGTAAAACCTTAACTAGTTGGCCACCTAACAAGAAATCACAAAATTCATAACATTCAATTGGAAAAATAGAAACAATTTAATATGGAGAGAAATTAAAGAATGATATTCATTATCAACAATCAATAATTCATATCTTGGGTTTTGAATTAACCTTTAACCTAAAAAGAACCTACTCCATAATTTTAATCATAATCACAAACATAATTATAATTAAAATTAAAGAGATTAAGGGAAGAAAAGAAACTAGATTAATGAACAAAAGTAATGTAGTCTTGTAGTCTTCTCTTCAGCCCTTTCTCAGTCTTTTTCTCTCCTAAACCGTCATAAAAAATCCCTCTCAAATTAACCCTAATCATCCTTTATAGTCTCAATTAAATTCTAATTAAAAAGTAATAAAAAATCTGAAAATGACGTCACAAGCCGCGGCCTGGAAAATGCGAGCTGCAACCTATAACAAAATCCATGCACAAATTTGTCACTTAGGCAGCTGGCTGAAAATTATGAGCAGCGGCCTGGCACACTAGGCAGCGGCCTGTCTGGAAGAAAAAATTATGAAACTGCAATTCCATTTAAAGTGCCGCGGCCTGAGTTTTATGAGCCGCGACCTACCTCCAATTTCTTCAATTCTTGATCTTTGATAGCTTGCACGATGCCACCACTTCCACATTTCAATCCCGAAAGCTTTGAATACTCCTAAAACTTTATTTTAACTACACTTGCCATCAAAATGTCAGATTTATCGTCATAAAATGCAATGTAGAAAATATGTTATAGAATTGTGAAATTAAATTAAAACTATTAAAAAAAATGCTATCATAACACCATCCAAGCATAGAAAAAGTTAACAAATATTAATACAAAAATGACCTTATCAGTAGCGCTAGCCTTAGGGCGCTACAGCGCTAGGCTTGGGCGTGTGGGAGCCTGATGGCTCTTTTTGTAGCGCTGTAGTGCCCACTTTAGGGTGCTGTAGCGCTACCTTGTTCCCAAAAAAGGGTTTTTGGGTTATTTCTTAGGGTTTTTGCCCGAGGGCTTAGGGTTTGATTCCACCACCCCGTTTGGTGGAATTAGGGCTTCCTGAGGGCTCAGGATTGGTCCCGAGGCTAGGTTTTGGAATTGAGGTTTGGAGTTGGTTCTAACTTGTGACCGTGACTAGGTGTACGCAGTGCTAGATGTACATGGTATGTTGAATACTTGAATAACATGAATATTTGGATTGTTGAGTACATGTTTATACTGTATGAGTTATCTGGTTGCTTGCTTAATGATTATGCTCTGTTATTGTGTTTTCTTTCTGGGCCTTGGCTCACGGGTGCTGCGTGGTGCAAGTAAAGGCAAGGGAAAGTTGGACCAGTCCTGAGATGGAGAGCTTCGGGGCTGAATGTACATAGTCAGCTGATCGGCTGCCATGACCCAAGAGTGATACATGACGAGAAAAGCTTAATTGTCTGTTTTGCCTTAGAGTGGCTAATAACTATATTTTAATCCTAAAATTTTGTAGACTGTCTTTTACTTTGCTACTTTTGGGATCCCATGTAAAGAAAATGTTTGTTTATAAGAAATGAAGCTTTTTAGACCAAAATCTTTTAACCCTAGTTCAACTATAGTTTCAGTGACACGTTTCAAATTAAATGACTTGATTAGCAAGTCTTACACCTTTATAAACACATAGTGTAACATTCTTGGCTATCCAGGGCGTTACAACTTGGTATCAGAGCGTCCTAGGTTTAAGGGTTCCTGAAGACTGGCTGGACATGTGCATTCGCCGCGAAAGACAAGCTCGACTCAGGGTTTGGTAATTGTGCATACACGACTATATGTTTAAATGATCTGAATGAAATATGACTGTGGGTATCTGCTTGATTAATAGGGAGCATGAGATACTGATAGGGCCTGACCCTTGACTATTGCATGATGATATTGAGGCATGCTTATTAGCATTGCTATGCATGTGAATGGACATAAGGATGAATATTTGGATAAACTGTTATATTTTGATTGTTTGTGAATGTTTGAGTCCCAGTGGTGGATCATGAAAGGATTATTACCCTGTCATCATAGTCTGACTACCGAGTCGTTGATTGCAGATTGACTTGGATAATTATGCATCCAAGAAAATCTACGCGACTAGCTAGCATCAGGTCTGAGACTAGAGATGATGACCAGGGCCATACCCCTCTGCCAGTCCCTAAGAACTGGCAGCAACTTATGGCAGACATGCAAGCATGGCTAAAGAGCCAGGATGAACAGATTTGAATTTTGCGACAGCAGGCTCCATCAGGGAGTGCTGCCCCTATTGTGCCATCTGTAGTGGTACAAGTTGTACAACCGGTAGAGGTTAGGAACAGATGGTAGTTGTTGTATGAGCGGTTCAGGAAACAACAACCCACAATCTTTGAGGGAGGACCTGATCCACTGAAGGCTGAACAGTGGATGACCATGATTACTAACATCCTGGATTTTATGAGGGTAGAGGGACATGATAGAGTGGTCTATGCCACATATATGCTGAGAGAGGATGCCCGAATCTGGTGGGAAGTGGCATCACAGACCAGAGATGTTACTGCTTTGACTTGGGAAGGATTCAAGGACCTATTCAGTCAGAAGTACTACAATGTTACCATCAGGGCAGCGAAGGTAAATGAGTTCATGGGGCTGGTTCAGGGCAGCATGACAAATACAGAATATGCCCTAAAGTTTGACAGACTTGCGAAGTTCGCACCCGACCTTGTGCCTACTAATGCAGCTAGGCTGGACATATTTATTAGAGGGCTTAATGCTATGATAGCCCGAGATGTGAGAATTACAACAGTTCCTGGAGGGACAACTTATGCCCAGGCTGTAGAGAAGGCTCTTACCACTGAAGAGGTGGAGAATAAGATATGGAGAGAGAGTGCGGCGAGGCGGCAGGGCCGCAGGGCGATGCCTCCATATTCCGGTTCTGGTAGGGGCGGAGGCCCCAGTGATTTAAAGAGGAAGACCCCTGATGCTTCGACTGCTCTTGGTCCTGATAGGAGAGGTCGGGGTGCTCAGGGTGGCCGTTAGGGAGGCGGTGATTCATGGAGGACCTATCCAGAGTGCACGAGGTGCAGAAGACGCCATCCGGGCGAGTGTCGGGCTAAGGCATATTACGTGTGCAGGGTGGTGGGACACCTCAAGAAAGATTGCTTGACAGTGAAGAAGGGGGATGCGGGGAAGGTGGACAGCTTGACTCCAGCTCGAGTGTTCACCTTGACCCAGGCAGAGGCCGAGGCTAGTCCCTTGGTAGTGACAGGTCAGCTTTCTAGTGCTGGCTCTCCTTTTACTATATTGATTGACTCTGGTGCTACACATTCGTTTGTTTCTAGTAAGGTGATTGATAGACTGTGTAGACCTAGTGAGTATTGTACTTCAGGGTTTGGACTATTTTGCGTACAGGGGAACTGGTAGTTTCTAGGAGGTGGATTAGAGCACTGCCAGTGATAGTTGATGGTAGAGAGTTGTCAGTAGACTTGATTGAGTTGAGTATGGAGGACTTTGATATGATTTTAGGTATGGATTGCTTGGTTAGATATGGAGCTACTATTGACTGCAGGAAGTAGATGGTGACTTTTGAGCTTGAAGGCGAGGATCCCTTTGTCTTTGTGTGAGTGGTGCATAGACCCCGCATACCCAGAATTTCAGCGTTGAGAGCTAGGGACCTAATACAGGGAGGATGTATAGATTTCCTAGCTAGTGTGGTGGATACCACCATGGTTTCACCAACAGGACCGGAAGATACCAGAATGGTTTGTGAGTTCTTGGATGTGTTTCCTGAGGACTTGCCTGGGTTGTCGTCGCGTAGGGAGATTCAGTTTGTCATTGAGTTGGCGCTAGGGACAGAGCCAGTTTCGAGGGCACCGTATAGGATGGCACCGGCAGAACTAAAAGAATTGAAGATACAGTTGCAGGAGCTTCTGGATTTGGGGTTCATTAGGCCTAGTTAATCGCCATGGGGTGCTCCAGTTTTGTTTGTGAAGAAGAAGGACGGGAATTTGAGAATGTGTATAGACTAAAGGGAATTGAACAAGTTAACTATCAAGAATAAGTATCCCCTACCAAGGATTGACGACTTGTTCGATTAGCTGCAAGGTAAGACGGTGTTCTCGAAAATTGATCTTCGATCTGGTTATCACCAGATGAGGATCAAGGATGAGGACATACCGAAGATGGCCTTCCAAACGAGGTACATGCACTATGACTTTCTGGTCATTTCGTTTGGTTTGACCAACGCCCCAGCAGCCTTTATGGACCTAATGAACTGGGTGTTCAAGGACTTTCTGGATCAATTCGTTATTGTCTTCATCGACGACATCTTAGTGTACTCCAGTTCAGAGGCAGTGCATGAGATTCATCTTCGACAGATTCTATAGAGATTGAGGGAGCATTAGCTGTACACCAAGTTTAAGAAATGTGAATTTTGGTTACCAAAAGTGACATTCCTTGAACATATTGTGGGTGCAGATGGGATTAAGGTGGATCCATCTAAGGTGGAGGCAGTTAGGGGTTGGTCGAGGCCAAGGAACGCCTCGGAGGTGCGGAGTTTTCTTGGTCTAGCAGGCTACTACAGACGGTTTGTGGAAGGCTTCTCGAAGATAGCGACACCAATGACAGGATTGACACGGAAGCGACGACTTATTACTGCGCCTGTGTTGAGTCTTCCTTCGGGGGAAGGGAAGTTTGTTGTTTACTGCGATGCATCAAGGTTGGGTTTAGGCTGTGTGTTGATGCAGAATGAGAAGGTCATAGCTTATGCATCACGATAGCTAAAGGAGTATGAACAACGATATCCTACCCATGATTTGGAGCTAGCAGCGGTGGTATTCGCACTGAAGGTTTGGCGACATTATTTGTATGGGGAGAAGTGCGAGATATACACCGACCACAAGAGTCTGAAGTATTTCTTTACACAAAAGGACCTGAACATGAGACAAAGACGTTGGCTAGAATTGGTGAAATATTATGATTGTGATATTCTTTACCATCCAGGGAAAGCCAACGTAGTGGCGGATGCATTGAGCCGGAGAGGCCCAAGTCAGTTATATAGTTCCACCCAGATCTCAAGAGAGTTAGCTGATGAGATGGTCAGAGCGGGGATAGAATTGGTGGTCGGCCGGTTAGCCAATATTACTCTACAGTCGACCATACTAGAGTGGATTAAAGAAGGGAAATTGGTAGACGCTCAGTTACAGGAGGTTAGAGAGAATGTCTTAGCGGGAGTAGCTAAGGACTATTCTATTTTTGAGGTTGGTTTGCTTCGGTATCAGGGAAAAATTTGTGTTCTGAATGATGAGGGGATCAGACAAGAGATATTGGATGAGTCTCATACGACACCGTACTCACTTTATCTGGGTATCACGAAGATGTACCAAGATCTACAGACGTTATATTGGTGGCCCGGAATGAAGAGGAATGTGGTGGAGTACGTAGCCAGATGTTTAACCTGTCAGCAGGTGAAAGCTGAGCATTAGCGACCAACATGATTGATTTAGCCTTTGGGTATTCCCGAGTGGAAATGGGAGGATATTATGATGGATTTTGTGGGAGGTTTACCCAGAACTATAAGGCTTCATGACTTGGTGTGGGTGATAGTGGACAGATACACCAAGTCAGCCCATTTTCTTCCAGTAAGGTCGACATATACTGTGGATCAGTATGCAGAGTTGTATGTGAGGGAGATCGTACGTCTCCATGGGGTTCCTAAGTCTATAGTGTCAGACCGGGATCCTATCTTTACCTCCAAGTTTTGGAGTAGTTTGTAGAAAGCTATGGGAACTCAGCTGAAGTACAACACAGCCTTTCATCCTCAGACTGATGGACAGTCTGAGTGGACGATTGAGGTGTTGGAAGATATGCTCACAGCGTGTGTGGTTGACTTTGACGGATCATGGAGTAAGTATCTCCCGTTGATAGAATTTTTGTATAAAAATAGTTACCAATCAACGATTGGAGTGGCTCCCTACGAGATGTTATATGGAAAGAAGTGTAGATCACCCATTCATTGGGATGAGATGGGTGAGAGGAAGTATTTGGGGCCAGATATGGTTCAGAGGACAAGTGAAGCTCTAGAGAAGATCTGAGCTAGGATGCTCACCTCACAGAGCAGATAGAAAAGCTACGCTAATCCCAAGCATAAGGATGTGGAGTTCTAGGTTGGGGACCACGTGTTTCTCTGAGTTTCACCATTGCGAGGGGTGAGGAGATTTGGAAAGAAGGGCAAGCTAAGCCCTAGGTGCATCGGACCTTTTGAGATCCTGGAAAGGGTCGGTTAGGTGGCTTATAGGTTAGCCTTGCCACCATCATTGTCAGGAGTTCATGACGTGTTCCATGTTTCTATGCTCCGGAAGTACGTCTCAGATGCGACACATGTGTTGAGGTATGGAGACTTGGAATTGCAAACAAATCTAGCCTATGAGGAGCAACCGGTTCAGATCTTGGATCGGAAGGACAAAGTACTACGGAATAAGACGATTCCTCTTGTTAAAGTGTTGTGGAGGAATAGTAGGGTCGTGGAGGCGACCTGGGAGCTTGAGACAGCGATGCGGGATCAATATCTCGAATTATTCAGGTAAATTTCGAGGACGAAATTCTCATTAGGAGGGGATAGTTGTAACGACCCAAATTTACTAATAAGACATAAGGGCCTTGATTAGTGTGTCGGGAGGACATAACTGGATTATATGTGATTTAATGATTAAAAGCATGTTATATGATTATTTTAATATCTGTGATGCATGACTTTGTGTATTAGTATGCATGTAGGCCCTGATTAGGTTAGAAGGGCATATTCGTAATTTTAGCCCGTTGAGGGCATAAATGTAAATAATTGTATTAAATTGTTGAGACCACATTATTATTTTTTTGATCAAAAGAGAGAAAATTTCATTGATCAAACAAACTGGATAATACAAAAGGGAGAAGCAACCAACCCTCAGAACTTACAAAGATTTTATAAACTCAATCATTTGCCTATCTCTAGAAGATAAGTTTCTAGAAGTTACATTAAGAACTCTAGCTTTGACTGCTTGCCTAATCAAATGATCTACTTTAAAAACAGTATAACAACTATCACTAAAACAACAAGCATTCCTATTTAACCAAATGAAATAGGTACAAGCAGCAAGAGAAGCAACCACTATAAAGTGAATCCAATCCGACTTCCAGCTGGGCAGCCAGGCGATCCATTCCTCAAATTTGCCAGACCAAGTAACCCCTCCAAGCCAGTGAGATACCAGCTGCAAAACCTTCCTAGAGAAAATGCAATAAAAAAATAAATGGTCATGGCTTTCCTCAACAAGACCACAAACCGGACAACTCACTGATGCTACAGGAATGTGATGAGAGATAAGTAAGTCCCTAGTGAGAAGATGCTGGTTTACAGCTTGCCAAAGAATGAATCTGTGTTTAGGTACCGAAATCTTACACCAAAATGGTCTCACATAATCAATTTGCTTACTCGACAGAACCTGAGTATATAAAGTACCCAGATGAAGTTTTCTTTTGACCACTGCAGCCTGCAAATCAGACCACGAAGTTGATTTACAGAAGGAAATCAGCTTCCTCCAATACCAGCTGGAATCATACTTTGGCATATAATCCCAGAGGCTAACTCCTTTTAGATAAATGCAATTCACCCACTTAACCCAAAGCTGATCTTGTTTTGTTTCAATCGCCCAAATATATTTGGCAAGCATCAATTTGTTCCAAACAGTCCCCTCACGAAATCCCAAACCACCAAAAGACTTAGGACGAAAAACTTGCTCCCAAGAGGTGAAATGAAACTTACTACGGGAACCATTCTCACCCCAAAGAAACTGACGACAAATTTTATCAATATCCTTCACAACACTTTGAGGAAGCATGAATATACTCATCTAGTAATTTCGAATACCCAGCAGAACCGAATGGATAAGTTCGACTCTACCAGCATAAGAAAGATGGCGACTGGACCATACATTGAGCCTCATCTGAATCTTCTTAAAGATAATATCACAGTCTGCTGCCTTCCATTTGGTAGGACGAAGGGGAACCCCAAGGTATTTTAGCGGGAAAATGCCCTCAACTAGCTGCGAATAGTCCAATATTCTAGCTTTAATCTCAGCTGAAACACCTCCAAAGAATATATGCGATTTTGAGTAATTAATCTTTAAACCCGAAGAGCAACCAAACTCAGAAAATGCCTCAATAAGAACTTGAACCGAGGAAGTGGTTCCTTTGCAGAAGATAATGAGGTCATCAGCAAAACAGAGGCCAATAAGATTCAAAGACTTACACAAAGGATGGAATCTTAACCGGTTATCCATAGAAGCCTTGATCAGAAGGCGAGTGAGATACTCCATCACTATAACAAATAATAAAGGGGATATGGGGTCTCCCTACCAAAGCCCCTTACCACCCTTGAACTTCCCTTGAATCCTTCCATTTAGAACCAGAGAATAAGATGTTCCCCTCAAGTAGACCATAATCCAATTAATGAACCGACTAGGAAAACAAAGCATATTGAGTAAATTTTCCAAGAAATCCAAGTCAATGGTATCATATGCCTTGCTCAAGTCTAACTTCATAGCACAACGTGGCAAGCTATTTTTCCTATTGTATCCTTTAATAAGATCTTGAAAAATAAGGACATTGTAAGCCAAAGATCTCTGTTTTATAAAGGCTCCCTGATTAAGATTAATCAGCGAAGGAAGACCACTGCCAGCCGGTTACAAAGCATTTTCAAAATGCATCTGTAAATAGAATTGCAACAAGCAATAGGTCTGAATTTAGTAGCATTTGATGGCTGGTCTACTTTCGGAATAAGAGACATGATAGTATCATTAAGCAACGGAGGAGTTCTGCCTGAGGTAAAGAAGTCTAAAACAACCACAGATACTTCCTTGCCTATATCCTTCCAAAGAGCTTTGAAGAACCCTGCTCCATAGCCATTCGGGCCAGGACTTTTGACAAAGTTTATAAACATAGATGATCAAACTTCTTGATAAGTAAATGGTATTATTAAGTGCAGCTGGTCATCCAAACTCAAAACAGGACCATGCTTAATACAGTCAGAATCAATTTGACATGTAGCCCTGTTAGTATTACCCAAATGATTCTTAAAATATTGAAAATAATAGTCAACAACCTTATCATAATCATCCACAAAACGACCATTATCATCAATATAAGAAACAATGCGATTAGAGATCTGCCTCTGTTTCAAGCTTGCGGGAAAATATGAGGAGTTTTCATCACCAAAATGAAGCCAAGTAATCTTACTTTTTTGACGAAGAAAACTAGCATAAATCTTCTCATGCCTGAAGTAATCTTGCTGAGCTGCTTTTTCTTTTGATAGTAACTCAGTATTTGAAGGGTCAGAACAAAGAGAACTTTGGGCTTGCTGATAGTTAGCTTTGCTCTCCTCATAATTAGAAGCAACATCACCCATACTTCTCCAGTTGAACTTTTTTAGAACATGCTTAAGCCTTGTGAGTTTTCCAACAAGGCGACACAACCCTTGCCCCTATAAAGGAATAGAACAGTTGTGAAGAACAGTATCCCTGAATTTGTCATGAGTTGCCCACATATTGTAAAACCGAAATGGCTTCACTCCCAACCTATGGAAATCCCCCTGTTTAATCAGTAAATAGCAATGGTCTGAAACCACATCCCATTGAGCATATGCTACAGTTAACGGGAAGGCATCAGTCCAGCTTTCATTAGAAAAAAATCTGTCCAATTTAGAGAAAATACGAGCTCCTCCATCTTGCTTATTAGACCAAGTGTAATTAGGACCCAAAGTCTTCAATTCAGTTGCCTCTCCCAAAGCCAACCATTGACGAGCATCCTCCATTTCCTTAACAGAAATAGGTCTTCCACCAATACGATCATCAACATGGAAGACAGCATTAAAATCTCCCATTATAATCCAAGGGTTAACCGGTCTCTGAATAGTAGCTAAGTCAGACCATAAAGATTTCCTTTGTTTCCAATTGATTAGAGCCATAGACTACCGAGAGGCAATAAGCTAGATTCCCACTAAGCAAATTAACTCTGCAATGTAGCAGCTGAGCATTCTCCTGAATAATTTTAACCTTCATCAAGTGAGCTTTCCAAATGAGCAAAATACGCCCCTCCACCATAGAACTACTATAACAATTCTAACCAGCAAAAGATGAGTTCATAAAATCCCTTATTCTGTCCCCTTTTAGTTTTGTTTCAATCAAAGCTCCAAGGCCAATTTTATTCAACATGCAAACATCTAAGACTGCTTGTTGCTTATTCTTATTGTTTAATCCCCTAACATTCCAACTCAACATGTTGATGCAATCCGTTTAGACCAATAGGTAGAGGTAAATCAGATGTTTACTGCTGGTTTTCCTGCAGAATTCTAAAAGAGTTCCTTTGCAGATCAAGTCGTGGCTTGTCAATTGGCTTCTTCATCCCATACTTTCGAGGGGTAACCCATTTGGATCCACTAGGTACTGATAAAGCATCACCATGACTAGGCACCTCAAGGGGCTTTTGCTGATTCTGGGAACTGTTATCCTTGCCATCAACAGAAATGCTACTTGCTTTAGTATCAACTTCATTAGTCTGGTTTTTAGACTCTGTTGATTTCTTAATAGCATATGGAGCATGCTTGCAGACAGCAGCAGTATGCCCCAGCTTCTTGCAACCAGAGCATTTAGTTGGAAACCACTCATACTCGATGGGTTGCTCCATAACCTGACCTCTCTCATTTAGATAATGAATATGCATGGGGAGATGTTCAGCAATTTCCATATCAACTAGGATTCTAGCAAATTTAATCATAATTCTAGCTTTTGTGACCTTATCGATCATTAAAGGAGTACCAATCGTGCTAACTAGAGCACTCAAACAGTTCACACCCCAGTATTGCAGCCCAAGACCAGGTAATCGAATCCAAATAGGGACAGATTTTAATGACCTTAAAGACTCAACATCTGATGACCAAGGTCGGAGCACTACAGGCTTCTTGTCGAAATGAATCACTCTAGATTCAAGCACCATATCCCTAGTTGCCTCATCTCGAAACTTAACCATTGTGAATCCAGAATTCATCCGGGCCACACGATCAATTCCAAGGTTACCCCAAATTCTTCTAATAAACCCTTCAAACACAACTAGGGGAGGGTTTGCCCCAATGACCACACAAATCAAAGCAGATTTCTAGAATGACGCCTCCACTTCAATCTCATCGATATCCAATTGAGCCACCAGCTTACCATCACGTTGGATTGGATCCTGATAATGGAGCCTCGTACACCCAAAATTAGGAAGGGATTCCTTAAAGCGAGTCCAGTTTTCTTTGGCCGAGTCTTGGAAAGACCGCCCTTCGACTTCAGCTACCCAAGAGGATGGGTGAGAGTTTACAGCAATGTCATCTTGAATCACAGGATTCGGGAACATTGGATCCACATTCTTCTCCTCAGTCGCATCTACTTCCGTCTCCGTTCGTTCTTCCTCTACAATTAGATCATTGGATGAAGGGGGCTCCGAATCAATCATTCTTGCAAGCTTCTGCATAGACTTTTCCTTCTCTCCATGGAGAGAGAGAGGTTGTGACCACATTTTCTCCCCTTTTAAGTTTTTGAGACCACTTAAAAGGTTTAGCGAAAAAGTCACGGCGAGGATTTATACCCGTCTCGGGGCGAGCCTGGGGGTAATTATGAGAATTTAGGAAATATATTGGAATTTATTTTGATATTGAGGAACATAATTGGTGATTAGTTAGGTGTCGGGAAGTAAGCGATAAATATTAGGGACATTCGAGGAATTAGCGGGAATTGGGTGTAATGACTAAAATGCCCTTAAGATGTTTAAAAGTTTAGTTATAAGTGGGAGGGAAATATGGTCATTTGGCTTATAGGGGATAAGAGTTAAGTCTTCTTTATGCCTTAGTGGAATGTCTAGAATTTGAAGGAAGTCTGAAAGAAAAGAAAGAAAAGAAAAAAAAGAAGGAAAAGGAAAAAAGGGAAAACAAGAGTCTATCTTTCTCTCTCTCGGTTGGAGGTCTCTTCTCCATTTCTTGAAGGAATTTGAAGCTAAAAATCAAAGAGAGTCTGGGCAGGAGCTTGGGGCTAGGATCCCTAGGTTGGTTTGAAGAGTTAGCAAGGGTTGTTCATCATTTGAGGTAAGGTCTTGAGGTTGATATTTAGTTCTTGGTTTGGTATTGAATTGATTTTTCTACGCAGAATTTCTGTGGGAATTCTAGGGAATTAAACCTAAGGGCTTGAGGAGGTGAAGTCTAAGAAAGTGTGGTAGACAACCTAGGTTGAGCTCATCCATCTCAGGTAAGAAACTCTGGTTTAAGTTCTGTGATCTCAGTTGGTTTCTGTTGAATTTTGAGCTCTAGGTTCAGCCATGGTGAATTTTGTGTTTTGGGGTGCATGTGATTGAATTGTTTGAGGTTAGGTTGTTTGGGATGCGTTGAGGATGTTGGGAGGCTTCTTTTAAAGTTTGTTTGAGGTTTGGTTGAGTTTTGGAAAGGTCTAGCTCGAGGAAATTCAAAGAGGAGAAAACTGGGTAGTGTCTGGCTGTGACTAGCGCTTTAGCGCTAGCCTTAGGGCGCTACAATGCTAGGCTTGGGCTTCTGGGAGCCTGATGGCTCTATTTGTAGCACTGTAGTGCGCACTTTAGGGCGCTGTAGCGCTACCCTGTTCCTAGAAAGGGGTTTTTGGGTTATTTCTTAGGGTTTTTGCCGGGGGGCTCGGGGTTTGATTCCACCACCCCGTTTGGTGGAATTAGGGCTTCCTGAGGGCTCGGGATTGGTCCCGAGGCTAGGTTTTGGAATTGAGGTTTGGAGTTGGTTCTAACTTGTGACTGTGACTAGGTGTACGCTAGGGCTCAGATGGGATCGTGCTTAAGGATCGAATTGAACAAAGCTAGCGAAATCTAAAGGTAAGAAAGCTGCACCTGGTTATGTGTTTGTGATGGGACTAAGAGCTCCCTATATCTGTATGATGTCATAGATGGTATTATGCCATGGGACATGTGATAAACGACCTAAGGGTGCCGTAAATAATACTTGCGCACAGGGTGCGGCTCGGCCACTGGTAGCTAAGGACAGCTTAATATTTACTGAGCTCGGTTTAAGCGGGCCGGAGTCAGTGGGATAAATAGAGGGTGCGGCCTAAGGGCGTTAACCCTGGTTATCATATGTGAATTGATTATTGATATGAGATGTTGTACTTGGTATGCTGAATACTTGAATAACATGAATATTTGGATTGTTGAGTACATGTTTATACTGTATGAGTTATTTGGTTGCTTGCTTAATGATTATGCTCTGTTATTGTGTTTTCTTGCTGGGCCTTGGCTCACGAGTGCTGCGTGGTGCAGGTAAAGGCAAGGGCAAGTTGGACCAGTCCTGAGATGGAGAGCTTCGGGGCTGAATGTACATAGTCAGCTGATCGGCCGCCACGACCAAAGAGTGATACAGGACGAGAAAAGCTTAATTGTCTATTTTGCCTTAGAGTGGCTAATAACTGTATTTTAATCCTAAAATTTTGTAGACTGTCTTTTTCTTTGCTACTCTTGGGATCCCATGTAAAGAAAATGTTTGTTTATAAGAAATGAAGCTTTTTAGACCAAAATCTTTTAACCCTAGTTCAATTGTAGTTTCAGTGACACGTTTCAAATTAAATGACTTGATTAGCAAGTCTTGCACCTTTATAAACACACAGTGTAATGGTCTTGGCTATTTAGGGCGTTACAAGCTATATTAATCAAACCTTATGTTAAAATTAATATTTCTAAACCATAGGTTAAACTTATAAAATCCATAACTATTTCTAAGAGTTTCTAACTAAATCTGGGCTTTGACCAATATCCACGAAAACTAAAATTCTACAGCTACTACTACTACTACAACTATCTTGCTAAGCAAAATTCCTAGACGCTATAATTCTCCCATACTCAAAATAATTTCGTCCTTGAAATTTACTTACAAAAAAAATATCGAGAGATCGCTCCCGTATATATTCCTCCAATTTCCATGTGGCCTCTCTTTCTGTGCTATTGCTCCACAAGATTTTAACCATAGGGACACTTTTGGACCTTAACTTCTTAGTTCCCCGCTGTAGAATGCGTATTGCCGTTCTTCATAACTGAAATCTTATTTTAACTCCAAAGCCTTGTAATCGAGCACATAGGATGTATCTGATATGTATTTTCTCAACATCGATACATGAAAAATGTTATGTGTTTCAGCTAATGATGGCGGTGAAGCCAACCGATATGCTACATGTCATACTTTTTCCAATATCTCAAAAGGACCTATAAACCTCAGGCTTAACTTTCCTTTCTTTCGGAAATGCATAATCCCCTTCGTCGGAGAAACCTTGAGAAATACTTGATCACCTACTGAAAACTCAACAGTCCGCCTCTTACCGTCAGCATAGCTCTTCTGGTGACTTTGAGCAGCAATCATTTGTTGTCTTATCTTTTCTACTGCCTCAATTGCTTCTATTATAGCCTTGGGTCCTAAATATTTTCTTTCACCAATTTCATCCCAATGAAGTGGTGATCGGCATTTCCGTCCATATAGCATCTCATAAGGTGCCATGCCTATCGTTGCCTGATAACAGTTGTTGTAAGAGAATTCTATTAACGAAAGATACTTGGTCCATGATCCTGAGAAATCTAAAGCACATGCCCTCATCATATCTTCTAATATTTGTATGGTGCATTTTGACTGACCATTGGTTTGAGGGTGAAATGTCGTACTTAGTTTTACCTTAGTGCCCATTGCACGTTGTAGACTTTCCCAGAACTTTGATGTGAAAACCGATCCTCTATCAGAGACTATCGTCTTTGGAACTCCATGTAATCTCACTATTTACGCCACATAAAGCTCTACGTACTACTTAGCGTTATAAAATGTTCTTACCGGCAAGAAGTGAGCAGATTTTGTGAGTCTATCTACTATCACCCAAACAGAGTCATGCTTCTTGGTGGTCCTTGGTAATCCTGTCATGAAGTCCATCACTATATCTTCCCATTTCCATTCAGGAATTTCTAGTGGTTGAAATGTTCCAGCGGGTCTCTGATGTTCGACCTTAACTTGTTGATGGTAAGGCATTTCGGTACAAATTCTGCTATGTCTTTCTTCATCCCCGACCACCAGTACATTGTCTTGACATTGTTGTACATCTTGGTCGATCCTGAGTGAAGTGAATATGGAGTAGTGTCTGCTTCCTTCATAATACTTTCTCTTAATCCTCCACTTTCTAGCACACATACTCGGTTCCTATATCGTAGCATGCCTTCTTTTGTCAAGGAGAAATCAGCATTCTCTGAGCTTTGTAGTGCTGCCTTCATCTTAAGAAGAAACTCATCTTCTTGTTGTTTCTCCTTTATTTCCTCCATTAGTGTTCACTTGATCGTGAGGTCAGCTAGTTGTCCAGTTACTAACTCAATTCCGGACCTCTTAATATCATCTTGTAAGTGTTGAGCTATCCTTTCGTAACTCTGTCTACTAAGTGCGTTTGTCACAACATTAGCCTTTTCCGGATGATACAAGATCTCACAATCATAGTCCTTTACTAACTCCAGCCACCTCTGTTGCCTTATATTGAACTCCTTTTGTGTAAAGAAGTACTTTAGACTTTTGTGGTTCGTATAGATTTCACAATTTTCTCTGTACAGATAGTGCCTCCAAATATTTAGAGCAAAAATCACTGCTGCTAATTCTAGGTCATGGGTCAGGTATCGCTGCTTGTACTCCTTTAGCTGTCTCGAGGCATATGCGACCAATTTTTCGTCTTGCATCAAAACACATCCAAGTCCCTACTTTGACGCATCGCAATATACTACAAACTTTCCCTTATCGTTTGGGACGCATAGAACTGGGGCTGATATGAGCTTGTCTTTTAATGTTTGGAAGCTTTGTTCGCACTTCTTCATCCATACAATTTTCTGTTGCTTTCGTGTCAAATTTGTTAAAGGTGTAGCTATTTTGGAGAACCCTTCAACAAATCGTCTATAGTATCCTACCAATCCCATAAAACTTCTCACCTCCGTGACACTCTTGGGTTTAGGCCAGTCCTTTACTGCTTCGATCTTGGCTGGGTTTACTTCTATGCCATTTTTAGACACAATGTGTCCTAGAAATGCCACCGTCTCTAGCCAGAATTCACATTTATTAAACTTAGGGTATAATTGATGACTTTTGAGTCGTTCCAACGTCAATTGCAGGTGCTCTTCATGCTCAGCTTTCGTCCTTGAGTAGATCAATATGTCATCTATGAACACCACAATAAACTTATCCAGGTAGTCCTTAAATACTCGGTTCATAAGATCCATGAACGCGGCAGGCACATTCGTTAAGACAAAAGACATTACTAGGAACTCGCAGTGTCCATATCTAGTCCGAAAAGCCGTCTTTGGGATATCTTCTTCTCGTACTTTTAGCTATTGATACCTCGACTGAAATCTATCTTTGAAAATACCATAGATCCTTATAGTTGATCGAAAAGATCATCTATTCGAGGTAAAGAGTATTTGTTCTTGATCATCACTTCATTTAATTCTCGATAGTTAATGCACATTCTCATATTTCCATCCTTCTTTTTGACAAAAAGCACTGGTGCTCCCCAAGGTGAATAGCTCGGTTGGATGAAACCCTTGTCTAGAAGCTCCTGCAGTTGTATCTTAACTCCTTTAACTTGGTAGGTGCCATTATATAGGGAGCTTTCGAAATTGGTGTCGTCTCTGGTGCCAATTCTATTTCAAACTCGATTTCTCTACTTGGAGGTAATCCTGGTAAATCTTCTAGAAACACCTCGGGAAATTTTCATACAATATGTACATCCTTTGGTTTAAGCTACATCTCTCGTGTTTTGTCCACCACACTGGCTAGAAACGCTTGGCAACCACTAGTGATTAACTGTTGTGCTTTGAGAGCTGAGACTATCGATATGCAAGTTCGGGAAACTTCTCATTTGAAGGTGAACTGTTCTCCGCCTTCTGTTTGAAAGTTGACTATCTTACCCTTACATTCTATCATTGCCCCATATTTTGTTAAACAGTCCATGCCTAAAATTACATCATAATCCTTAAGGTCTAACTCGATCAAATCTACCGGTAATTCTTTTGCTTCGATTCTAACTAGAATGCTACGCACCCCTCTACTAGATAGCATTATTTCCCCCGAGGGTAACTCTGTGACAAACTTATCTCTAAAAAGATCGCATGGTTTATCTAAGCTATCAGTCGTATTCATAGAGAAAAAAGAATAAGTAGCCCCCGAATCGAATAAAACATTGCATAGTTTACCAGAGATAGTGACCTACCCTGTTACCACTGTATTACTAGTTTCTGCTTCACCTCTAAAGAGTAAAAACTCTGGCTGGCACAAGCTTGTCATCTTTCTTTTGGTCTTTCATCTTTGGGCAATCCTTTTTAATGTGCCCTTCTTCTCCACAATTGAAACAACCTTTCGTCTTATATCGACATTCTCTTGAATGCTTCCTCTTGCAGATAGGGCACTAGGGATATTCCACATAGGGCTTCTTATTCCCGTTACCTTCTGATACAGTCTTATTTTTCTTGTCGGCTTTTTGATTTTGACCACCGTCATGTTTTTATTTGTGGTCGTTCTGTTCATTGTTATTCTTTTTGGCATCTCTTCTGACCGCGCCGTCCTTCCAAATCAATTCTTCTGCCTGCTCAGCTTCCAAGGCTACCTCTAATGTTTCCGCATAAGTGGTTATTCCCCGAATCAAATTTACGTCACAAGCTATCATAGGTTTCAGTCCCTTCAAGAATCTTTGAATTCTCAGCGTCTAAGTGGGTACCATGTCCGCTGGAACATAGCCAGCCTATAAAACTTCCTGGCATACTCTGTCACAGTTGAATTCCCTTGAGTAAGCCCGATGAATTCGTCCACCCTTATGGCTAGAATCCCAGGACTAGTACTTCTTGTTGAACACTTGGATAAACTCGTCCTATGTCATAATGTTCACATATTTAGTTTGCTTCACTATATCCCGCCAGATGCGGGTGTCTTTCTTTAGCAAGCTAGAAGCGCACGAGACTCGATCTTCGTTTCCCAGCTGCATGTGTTCTAATATGGACTCCATCGATTGAAGCCATTTTTTTTTGCTTCTATTGGGTCAGATCCACCGTCAAAGTTCAGCGGTTGCTGCTTTCTAAAACGTTCATACACTGCCTCGTAGCGAGGTTCTGCCAACTATAGTAATTGTACTAGAGGAATGACTTGCTGCACCACTTTTTTATGTTGCCCTGAGTTTATTTGGAACTCTTCTTCCTTTCTTCTTAGCTATGCCCTAAGACGGGTATTTTGTCTTTCCAAATTTTCTCGAGTAGCAACAACTACCGGCTCTTCCACTACATTGGGTGCTTCTGGCACTCCCGGGTCTGCTGGAAATTCTTCATATGTGGGGGTGGCAGCTACTCCTCTTCCTCGCCCCCTTCCCCTTCCTCGGCCTCTACCTTGGCAACTTCCTTGGCCATTTAGTCTTTTAGATCTTCTTGGTTTTTGCTCCATGTGTCTTTTCTGTTTTCCCCAAAAGAGAAAAGTTTGAAAAAGCTAAGACAAACAAAACAAGTAGAGGTTACAACTTAGCCTATTATACTACTATCTATTAGGTCCATCTATCTATCAAAACTACCCTATTACAATTAAGTCCAACTCGGGTAAATGGACCTTAATAATTGAATATTCTATGGAGGAGGGCTGGGTTCAATATATCTTACCCACTACTAAGGCCCCCTAACTTCCACTTGGACTCAAAAGACAAGAATTTAAACCCTTGCTTTATTAATTGTTATTCATTTTAATTAGATCCAATCTATTAATGCAAAGAAAATGGGTTTATATAGGGGTGGCAATTAAGCCCCGGACAATAGTCCGTCATACACCGGACATCAACTTAGGTCCGTCATAAAGTTTTGGCAACCGAGCCTACCGGTCATAAGTCCATCATACATCATTGGACACCTTAGGTCCAGACACACTTACCCCTTTATTGTACCTGAAATGTTAGGCCATACAAAAAAAACATAGCCTAGATCATAAACTAAACTATCTAATTTTCCTTACCAAAAACCTGGATATTGGAGACAAGAGTGGGATTAGAAACTCCTAAAACCAAACATAAAGAAACCATAAGTCCTCTAGAGAAAAGAAGATGAAGAAAAGATCTAAACCATTGGAAAAAGACTTACCAAAAACCTTAAGTTTGAACACCTAACAAAATGTCATTACAACAAGTTAGGTTTTGAAATAAAAGGAAAGAATAAGAAGAATGGAAATGGACTAAACCTGAAGATTAACGGTACCTTAGATAACTTAGAGCTTCGATCCATTCCTCAAACACTGAAATCACACAAAAGCTTACTTCCCAAGTGTTTAGAAAAGCTTATATTTGAAAGCTTTTAACCCCAAAACCCTAGTGATTCTCTCTAGAACGAACTTAGCTGCTTATAGGCTCTGAAATGTGATTGAATGATGAAGAGAATGGTTGAGTGACGGGTCGTATTTATAGAGTTCAAGGAGTGAAACTAACACCTTTTAAAATGAATAAATAAATGAATATAAATTGAATAAATTTGAATTTTCGGTTCAACAGATGCCTAGAACTCGGTAAAAAATGTTCAGGAACGGGTCAAAGTTGTTGAGGGCTATTTCTAGTTTCGGATTCCACAAAGATTCAAAAATGGCTAATGGAGCCGATATATCGCCTCCTACAGGCAATATGTCGCCTACACCATAATTCTGAGGGTCCGTGATTTCGTTCGTGTGAAGTCGACGTGTTTTTCATATCAAAATAGGCGATATATTGGTCCCTAAAGCTGTGATATATCAGCATACGCTAGTATTTTAAACACGTTTTTGCACACTTTCAACACACTTGAATTTTTTTAAACCACTTTGACTGAGTAAAACGTGATCTTAACAGATGCTGAAAGATTCTAGAGCATCTAGATTTGTCTTTTATTAATTTATTCATCTAAAATCCCTAATAATCATACATGTGACAAGTGTCACGTTCTTAGTTATTCCATCTAAACCTTAGGTTATAATAAATAATATTTACAGGACTAGCTATATTAATCAAACCTTATGTTAAAATTAATATTTCTAAACCATAGGTTAAACTTATAAAATCCATAACTATTTCTATGAGTTTCTAACTAAATCCCGGCTTTGACCAATATCCATGAAAACTAAAATTCTACAGCTACTACTACTACTAATGCTACTGCTATTGCTACTGCTACTGCTACTACTACTGCTGCTGCTGTTGTTGCTCCTGCACCTGCTCCTGCTCCTACTCCTGCTGCTACTGCTACTGCTACTACTACTCCTGCTGCTGCTGCTGCTACTGCTACTGCTACTCCTGCTGCTGCTGCTGCTACTGCTACTCCTGCTGCTGCTGCTGCTACTGCTACTGCTACTCCTACTACTACTTTTCTTCAACCGAGTCTTTAGAATATGAACTTTCAGGATGACCCTTTTCATTTTCTTTCAATGAGTCTCTAGAGATTAAACTTTTCGGTTGACTCTTTTTGGGTTAAGGTACGTAATTAGGCTTTTCAATAATTTTTCCAGACCTAAGAATAGAAATTGATTTGACTTCTTCATTAGATTTATATGTACCTACCTCATATTGACCTTTTAGACTGGAAATGGGTTGACAGGGATTTTTTTTTCCCTTTTAGCTACAACGGCTATAAGCTGACCCATTTGTGTCTTAAGTTTTAAAAGTGATTGAGAATTTATTTGCAAATCTTGTTGGGTTTTTTGCATGAACTGTTGTAGGGTATCATTTGAAAATTAATTTATTTGTTGTTGTGGAGGATATGACATATTAGGTTAGGCATGACTTTGATTGGGTATGTGAAATTGACGCCTTTGGTTCATTGGAGACTAGTATTGTCTCCATGAAAAATTTGGATGATTTCTCAAATTTGGATTATAGGTGGGAGAAAATGGGCTATCAGATGGTTTCCCATAAGCTTGAAGAGCGATGGCTTCATCATAGAATGCTTCTCGGTAAATAGGCAATGAAGGACAAGATTGGGTATTATGATTTGTACTAAAACATAGATAACAAAAGGAGTATTTTAGAGTTTAGAGGCCTTCATCACAATTCTCAACTCTCTCTCTAGCTCTCCAAGATCATAAATTATCTCCAAGAAATTCATCAAAAAAGTGCTTGTCTTGAGAATTTTAAAGGCTTATTCATCCTCAATTCCATTTCTTTTGGAAAAAAATCCTCAAGCATCTATGGTGGGCTAAAAGATAGAGGATTTAGACAGCGATACTCCTAGTGTATGAGCTTTATGGTGTTTCTTCCCCAATTTTGAAGTTTTCAAGTGGTGTTCTTATTCTTGGATTTTGCACTCTCCCCCGACACTAAAATGGTGCTAAGACAAACAACATAGTAGTAAAATAGCCTTAATTAAATAATATTGTACTAAGTTACTTCTAGGACAAACAACAAAGTACTAAAATTGTATATTCCCAAAATAATATATATTTGAATATCAATCTCAAAATGAAATATGTTCAAAACATACATCATGGTAATCATAACACTTAAAAGATAATAAAAGAACAATTATAAATTACATCATTTTATTAATTTAAACTTTAGTTTATTTAAATTTTATTTTTTTAGCAAGTTGATACCCAATCTTTTTTTTGCAAGTTGGTCCTTAAACATTATGTGTACAAACAAATTTCTTGGGAATTTGATAGTGTAGGGTCACGACTACTAATAGATAGAAAGTTTTGGGACCACTTTGCAAAAAAAAAAAAATTGGGGACCAACTTGTCAAAACATGCAAAATTTAGGGACCTGTTGTACAAATAAACTAATATATAAATACACACAAGCTAATTATACCTCATTCCATAAATAAAAAAAGTAAATTTATTTTTAACTACAGTCCTTATATTTCCTATACTAGGTCTTGAATTCTATACCATTCAACAAAAAATAAAATAAAATCTTGCACATCATTTATTAAAACTTATAAATTAAAGTTTTTAAATAACAAATTGAATAATTCTTATACAAGGTAGATAATTCAATAAAAAAAATAAATATTTAATACAATCTCAAAATAAATTTATGAAAAATTAATTTATAAAATAGAATAAACTTACTTTTATATTATATGATTTTTCTAATGTGAAAAATTTATTATTGTATTGTTACATAATTTTTAGAGATTGGAAAGACACAATTTAAATGAAAAAAAATTATAGTTTTAATTTTAGTAAAAATGAGGATTTACCAAGTGTAAAATTTTATAAATATAATTCAAGATTTTAAAATGTACATTTTAGTCATTTTACTTTATGATACATATGTAATAATTTCTTATTTAAAAAAAAAATAGGTTGTATTCATACCTTTATAACGTGTAAATATAACTTAACATAATGTTTAATTGATTTAATAACTATTTGATTATATTAAATTAGTATAATATTTTAAATTACAATTAGTAATTAGTTACTAAAATATAATACTATTATAATATCTTATTTAATTTGTAGAAATAAACATTTTTTTATATGTTAGTTATTGGGTATTAAGGTAAAGAAAAATGAAAATTAAAGTCTTTAAGAAAAATATTTTCTTTGGTTTAATATTTGGTGTCAATGATTAGAGTTGTTATTGAAAAATGTATGCAATCTGCACTAAATTGATGAAAACGTTACACCCAAATGGTGTTAACCTTTGGAGAAAGTCCAAAGAAACACCAAATTCCAAATTGAATTGGTGTGGATCATTTTTCAACTCCAGATTTGGTGGGAAACTATTCATCTAAATAAATTTTGTGTGGAACTTTTTATTTGTCATTTTCTTATGTTTCTTTTAAAATCAACCTTATATGTGTTTTCTCCACGTGATTCTTGACCCTTCAACCCCTAGGGTTTCTTTCCTAAAAGTTTCAAATATCTTTCACCTGGAGCGCGCTGCCACCACATTGTCCTTCCTTATGCATGGGTGGTGCTTTGGCATATAGGCATGAGTTCTCCTTGTGCTTGGAGATTGGACTCAAGGTGAAGCATGTCATCTATTGTTGTTGCTCTGGCTTTAGCTTGGTTCTCCCTCTTTCTTCCATCAGCTCTTCTTCTTCGGGGTGGGCACCATATGTGTGGGCTCAATGACGCTAGATTTGGCGATTGTTGGGCTACTGGCACTGGCTTGTTTTTGGTGAGATGGTTCTTGGTGGGGGCTATAAGATTGGAAGCCGATAGAAGGGTGGTGGCTCTGCGTGGGCAAGGGTGCGGTGTTTGGCTGCCTTTTGTTGATCTAACCCATGTGTTAGGGGTTTATTTTATTTTAGTTTTGTTTTGTATCATTTGCTTTAGTCTTCCTTTTCAATTTTTCTTTGGATTGTTGATGTAATAAGGGTGTTCAATCACTTTGTCCTTCGATGACCTTTGCTTGTGATTTATTGTTAGATTTTCCCCTCTTTTAGTTTGCCCTTAGTGGTGTCTTGGAGTTGGTTCAGAACACGATAACTCTTTTGCAAGATATTTTAACGGCGACTCTTTGTTTTGTGTATTTGAGTGGGTTTTGACATGGTGTTAGTGTCTACCATAATTGGGAATGCCTTTAGTTCTTGGTTGATTTACTCTATTAGTGTACTTGGCTAGGTTATCCTTTATTTTGTCATCTCTTTGTGAGATTTGTGCGACTCTTTGAGCATTGAATGAAAATTCTTTGCCTTTTAAAAAGACAATCAACATTATATTTTACTCAAATTAAATTTGACCACATTAATATCTTTTTTTTTTTTACATTTTTAAAATTTTGTTTAATTATTTTATATTTTAATATTTAGAATAATTATATAGCTAAAAGATAACATTTTTTAAATAAAAAAGACATATCACTAATGTAGAATACTAACTTTTTTTGTTTTTTAATATAAAAATCATAAGATAAGATAATAATAATTTAAAGTATTAAGATGGTAAGAAATTACAAAATAACAATAACAAAAAATAATGATTTTTTTTTTTATAAAATATATAACAATAAACTTGTTGACGGTGAGAACTCGTCAACAAACATAGATCAAAAAGCTCAAAGTTTAGTAAAAAATCAATGAACTTAGAACATAAAAGGAAGTTATAGAGAAATATTGTTTGTATTGCTTAATTGCCTTTGGCTACAATGATTTTTTCAACCTCCCATAAATGATTAGGGAAGGCCTTATTTATACGGGAGCTCTAATGGCTCTCAGTACAAAAACAGTCCCAAGGGGACAAAGAGGTGGTAGTACTATGTGGCACCTCAGAGGATCATGGAGAAGACGTTAGTGGTGTTGAGCTTCAGGCTTGTAGGGCCTGAAATTTTTCGGAGGCATGGGAGGAGGTGTTCCTTGTCCTAGTATTTTGTGCGACCACTACCTGTCTGAACATGTACGACCACTACTCTTTTGACTTAGTACGACCATTACTCTTCTGATGGCTGTGTCTAGTTCGTACTATGTACTACTGAAGCCTTTTTTGTACCTCCTCTTTGTCTGTATCTTGATAAGCCCTTGAGTGCAAGGCATTTATAGCTTAATGTTGAGGCGGTACTTTGCCTCAAGAATATATGGACTCTTTCAGCTTGTTTCCTTTCAAGCTTAGTGATGGTCTTAAGTTTGTATTCCAAGGTTGTTGAGGCCCTATGAACCATTTCCTTAGCTTCTAGGGACTCTTGCACACGGTTCATTGTCCTGGGAGGGGTCAAACCTATGCTTGGGCTTCAAAAGGGCCCTGAGCTCGCCCCCTGAGCTCACCCCTTAGTTGTGCTCGCCCCCCAGGTTGCCCCCTGATTAATGCTCAAATTTATACATTTTAAGGCTTCAATTTTGTACATAAAATCAATTTAAATTAATTATTTTTATGGTTTTAATTGTAAGATTATTTTAATTGAAAATATTTTATTTATCTTGGTTTTGTGTTATTTTCCAGATTTGAGAAGTTGTATAAATAATAAGATGACAAAGCCTAATTGAAGAGCCTAAACCAAGCTTAGCAAGTCCAATTTCGCTAAGTGGCACCCTCATATTCAGTGAGCCAAGCCAAAGTCGAGTCGAGCCATCCCTGCAAGCCGACACATGTCACAAGATCCAGCCACCTAATGCACGCTGCCACTCGCCCGATAAAGCTCCTTCCGAGGCGACGCGGGTCCTAACTGCTCTCTACCGCGCCTGCTAGCTACTGTCGACATTCATGCAGAGCCAACCAGTGTGCGCCATGTGGCCTTGTTGTCTACCACACCCCAACACCATTTATGCCGAGCCTCTTAGAAATAGCCACGTGTCCCACCTTGTATCAGACTAGGAAGCCAATTCTCCCACTTTTGCTTAACTTTTGGAGCCCTTTCTCCACCACATTACATGTAAAATGCCAGTTTATGGGTAGAAAATCTATTATAAATAGCAGCTTAATCAATAGATTAGGGGGACACTTGGGAATACACTTTTTGAGAGAAAAAATTAGTGTTCTTTTTATTTAGATTGTTCAATTATTTTCTTACTTTCTCTTTAGAATTTGTGAAATAATTAAACGATGTAGGCTAATTTTCTCATTGATGAGATTAGAGAGGAGCTTATGTTAGAATATTTTATATGTGAAATGATTATCTTGATTGTAATGTTCACATTTTGAATTTATTCAAGTCTTCTTCATCTTCTTCCTTTTATTTATTTACAATGTATTATATGCCATATTTTATATAAGTATTTGTCATGCTCTACTTATGTAATTTAGCCATGTAAGTATTTTGCTAGCATTATTATATATGATAATCTTTTACTGCAAATTTGCCAGGAAGAGTATTTTGTTGCTTTTTAGATATCTTATATTGATAATCAATTGGTACTTAATGAGAAGGCTTAGTTTATTCAAGATAACCATAGAATATGAATTATTTTGCATGTAAGATACAAAACATAAGTGAATCTTTGTCTCACTACTTTATACCATTGAATTAATTTCACAACTTTTTAAACTCTTGTTCAAAATTCTCAAAATATTTACTCATTTTTGTCACTTCATTATTCATACTTTAATTTACTAATCTTTCCTTTTATTTGTATATTGTCTTTTTGTGGATACGACATAGCTCATTTACTACTGCGACAACAAGGTGAATTATGGGGTGATATCACCCCTAGGTGAGCTCGCTTCTAGGGTCCTAGGGGTTGTGAGCTTGGTCCTTGTGTATGATCTATCTCTTGAAAGCACCTCTTAGGCATTGGCATCATATTTTGCTTCTCTTGTCATTTATCCATGCTAACACTAGTTGTTTAGTAAACAATAAACTCCATGGAGGCTTAAGCTCGCCCCCAAGCGCCAGGAAGGTGCCAGTTTGATCCTCGAGGCTTTTCCTATCTCTTGGGACTCATCTTGGGTGCTTTTTCTGCGCTTGGCGTCTCTTACCATTTTTCCTCATCCACACCTCGCATTTCCCTTGAGAGACATTAAGGCCACAAATGCGAGACCATGAGACCTAGGTGTACGAGGCAGAGGCCTTGCTAGTGAGGTGAGACTTCATGACTCTTAGGTTGCACTCAGGCCTTTGCCTTGGTGAATTTTTTTGTATTTACAAAACTAACTCAGAAAATTAAATTACTATAAATTTGTGTTTCTTTTTGACATTTTAGACTATTTGTAATGTTTAATTTCAACGCGCCAATTTTTTAAAATTTTATTTATTACTAATTGTTTAAGTGTTTAGTTATTTTAATTGAATTATTTAAGTGTTAAATATTAATTGTGTGAATTGATTTTATTTGTTTTATTTATTTAAATTATTTTGTAAATTTTGTGCATGAGCTTCGATTGTGTGCATGAGAGTGTATGGTTAGTAGTTATAGACTTGTGTGCATGTACATGTTATGCATGGAGAGCAAGCAATAGATTACCATGAATTTCGACCATATAGAGAGAATGTTAGTAAGTTCCCGATTTTTATAAAATTTTGTAAAGAAAATTCTAGAGCAATTGTGTTCACAAAAATGAGAATTTGATGAACAAATAGTAAGAGAGAGAAGGAAAGTGGTGTGAGGCTTGGATGAGCAAAGGAGAAAAAAGTTTCCTTATTTATTATTGTCTTCTTTTCTTTGTTTGAAATTAGAGAAAATAATATTAGGTAAGAGATATTATGTGATTGATTTTATTAGTTGCCTTTTGCTAATTTTGAGTAAGTAGGAAATTAGAATTTGATTGTGCGAGTTGTCATGATTAAACAAGAAAGTGAGAAAGAGAGAGAAGTGGTGAGCAAGGAAAATAGTTGCCATTTTTAGAATTCTCGTAACTCTAGACCCAACCTCACTAAAATGACCATAATTAGAGCTCTATGAGTCCGATTTGAGAAATCTTGGCATCTTTAGAAAGCTAATTCAATTATCTACAACTGTTTAGAAATAGTATTTTTCCACTTCGAATTTCCATTCTTTTTTTCCCTTAACCTAGCTATCACCTAAAAATAGGTCCTTAAGTCTCTTCCTATCAGCTTTGAAACCCTATCTGCCCATCTAGAGAGTGAAAGAGAGACGTAACGAGAAAGAGAGAAAGGAAGAAGTGTAGTGCACTAATTTTTTTTTAGTTATTAAATTTTTTTGTTTTATTTTATTTAATTGTTAAGTGTTGTGAATTATTTTATTTAATTGTTTGTTTGTTTAAATTGATTGTTAGAATTGTTTGGCAGAATTTCGTGAATTTAATTGTTAAATGTTATTTATTTATTTTAAAAATGTGATTGATTGAGTTTTGGTTGAATGCACTAAGGTGCATGGTAGGTAGTGATGCACCCTAGTTATTGATTATGTGTGCATGTGCATGGTTGCATGGTGCACATGTGTAGAATTTTCTACACACTTGTAGTTTCCTTTTATTTAGATTTTATTATTTATTTGAAAATAAATAAATAAAAGAAAGGGGAAACAAGAGCTTGGACGTGTGGAATATAGTGGGAAAGGGGAAATTCTTTTCCTATTTTATTCGGGTCAATTCTAGTTAAAAATAGAAGAGATGTTGTCATCTTTATTCCATACCATTTTAAAATAAAATAAATTAAATAAGAATTAAGAGAAAATAATTAGGAATATGAAACTTACCATTTGGTGTATTAGGTTATTTTGGGCCACTTTAGAATAAAAGGGAAGAGAGAAAATAAGCGCGTAGAGAGAGAGAGGAGAGAGAGAGAAGAGTGGCGAGCTAGAGAGAGAGGGGCTGCCATTTTCTAGAGAGAAGGAGGAGAAAGGAAAAAGGGTTTCAAAGCTCTAGGTATGTGTTCATCTATGGTGTTTTTTTTAAACCCTTGGTTAAGAATATTTCTCTTCTTTAATCTTAGAATAATGGTGTTTTTCTTTCTTTGGCTCTATGGTGTCGAAACCCCTAAGACTCTGAGCAAGGAGGTGATTCTAGTTAGGCTCTTGATTTCTATCAAGAGAGGTATTGGATTTTTCTCCTTCAATTTATTGGTTAATATTATTTTATGTTGTTATTTGGAGAGATCATGGCTGAAGTTGAGTTTGTATTTTGGGTAGGATACTATGTTGTGTTGAATGATATTTTTTTATTTTGGAATGAATGGTTATTTTGTTTGATGTACATGAAAGTTTTGGCATGGGCGTGTGGTGTATATAGGCAAGCATGGTTAGAGATTATGGTCATACATGAAATCAAAAATTCTTATGGTTATGTTTCATGGTTATTTTGAATCAAAGGGTTTATGTAATAAGAATATAAGGATGATGATGAATTCATGCAAATGTATTATTGTAGTTGTTGAATCATTATTTTATCTCACTCTTGGAAAACATGTTAGGATTATGTGATCTTGTATTTTTATCAGGGTTCATAAGTTTATTGAAATTGTTAGTAAACATGCCTATGAGTTTGGGGTAAATTGTTAATATGAGGGAATTGTGATGCATGGGGTTTCAGCCTATAGGGTGTGATGCCTGTTGTGATGTTTTTATTTTTGTGTCACTTATACATGTTAGGAACATGCTAGGTTAATTTGGTTAAAAGAAATGATTATCTAAAATCTTTTATAAATTGATATATTAGTGATTTCACGAAGGTTATGATATATGCTTGAATTTCATGATGATTTATGCTTGCTGATTTTGTGAATAATTGGTGAATAAGTTTGGTGAAATAATGATGTGCATACATAAGTGATGTCTCTAATGATATGTTGATTTTATGAGAATAGAAGGGTGTTTTATTTCACACTTAAAATGATATTTTTGCATAAATAATTACATACAAATTTTTTTTTTTATATTTTTGATGAAAATATGAGTTTTTAAAGATTAGAATGGTGATTTTGAGGACATATTTAGTTGCTGGAATTTTAATAAAAAAGAGGTTGTATTTTTAACAAAAGGAATTTTGTGTGTATGTTGAAATAAATCAATACCCTAACCCATAAAATTATTTAAAGTGGTGTTTTAATATAACCATGAGTGTTTATTTTAATAGATATGATTTTTCATTATTTCAATTAAGAAAAATGTTGAATTTAATTCACTTGTGATTTTTAAATAATTAAAATCATTGTTGAAAGTATAGTTAAATATTTATAAAAACTAATTATTGGATTATCACATATGAATTTATTCCACTTAAAATTAAGTCTTAAATTAATACAAGTAAGAATGTATTTTTCCACACCTAACAATTATATTTTTCTCACATCAAATTTGTAAATTTGATAATTAGATTATAATGTTATTTTCTAAGTAAACATGTTAAATTATGAGTATTTTACATAATTTTTAGTCCTTATTATTTTATGGAATTTAAAAGTAAATAATAGAATTATTATATTTTTTTAATGGTCAAATAAATTATTTTATGAAATACAATAATGTTTTAAGATATTTAATCAACTTAGTAATTTTAAAAAGATAAATAATGGTAATCAAAGCATGTTACAAATTCATTATTTTTAAAACGATAGAAATAAGCGTGTAGGAATTATCGTTTTTAACGCCATTTTATAACAACGTTCCCACGTATGCATGTCGCATGCAAATGCACTTTTACGTTAAAAAATATGCCTATTATGCAACCATATGATTTTTATAGAAAGACCATGCATGTAATATAGGTATAAATTGCATTATTCTTTGGATGACTTTATGTGTAATTATGCATAGTTTGAATGTTGTGAGTAGTTTTCACCATGTGTGCATAGCCCATGCACACATGGGTTATATGAGTGGGCAAAATAGAGTTTTATGTGATGCTAAAGGATGTTATTTGGTTATGGTATAGGCTCGTTGTGAAGTTGTCATTTTTGCTTTGCTTGGATCTGAGGTAAGGAAGTTAGATAGAATTTTGGTTGATTATGCTATGTATGGTAAGATTGCACTATATGGATAAGAATGTTATGTATGATGATATTTTGTGATATGAATTGTAAATTTCTAATGTATGTTGTATGAATGTTTTGTATGCCTTTGAATGCTGTATGATATGAAATGGTTGTTAGCAACACGACACAACAATAAGGGGGTTACTAAGGATGTGAAGACATAACCCGAGTTACTAAGGATATGAAGACGTAGCTCATAAGGCGGATGCGTCGAGGTTATTCAAGGACCAGAGATCCTGTTTACCTCAAAAGGTGACATGGACAAGTTAGCGGGCCATGTTCACAAAGACATGATGTTATGTTTATGATGTTTATGCTATGATGTTATGATGACTATGATGATGACCTTGTATATGATGCCAATGTTGTGATGATAATGCTTATGTTTACGATAAGGATGCTATTACGATAATGATGCTATGATGTATGACGATGTATGAATGTGAATATGTTTGGTTGTGATTTGCTTATGTGTTATTTGTACTTCCTTACTGGGCTTTTAGCTCACCCCCTTACTTTCCCTTCCAAGTAGCAAATAGGTTTCTCTATGGCACGCGTGGTGATGTGGGGAGTTCTATCATCACAGTGTGTATGGCGTGGGGCATCATATGGAGGAGAAACAATAAGTTTAAATGCCATTTTTCTAAAAATAATGTTATGTTTATTTTGACATTCAGAACTTATCAGTGAGACTTGAACTTTGGTTATTTTTAAGAATATGGCATGAAAACTACTATTTTTCTTTTTAAACTATTGGACCCAACTTGCATGTTTTAGCAAGGGCCCACTGGGATTTTACAATAAGTGGATTTTTCTCCTATAAATTCATGAGTATGCAAATGTTTTATAAAGTATTAGATTAGGGTGTTTTACAAATGGTATCAGAGATGGTCGTCTATGTTTCCAAGGACCCTCCCCATACACGCTAAAGACGGAAAAATCTCACCTCACCGCGTCGTAAGTATTTGTTTATGTGCTATTACTTGTTTCTGTTTGATTTAATTTTATAGTTTCGTAATTGCAGTATAGTAATATGCCTCCTGTTTTGAAAACTACTAAGAAATAACTACTCAAGGAGATCCGCGCAATACCCAAGGTCTAGCTTGAGGAGGATCCCTACGATTGGCAGATAGCGGTATTGAAAACAACAAAGGTGGTTTGTGATCGCATGGGATAATGAACAAAAGACGAGCCTTGCTATGGCCCATAGAGCAATATTGGGTGTTGAGGGAAGCACTATCGATGTACTCGGAGGCCCTTCTCCAGTTGGATCGAGCATGGAATGACATTAATCAAGATGACTTGGAGTTTAGTACCATGGAGTACGTAATTCGTGACCTTATGGACATCTACAATTTTAGTCATCTGGAGCTAGTATTAGTGAAGAAGGATGACAGAGAAATAGAGGAGCGTTTGGAGACGGTGCACGACGTGGAAGGAGCCTTGGCAATTGAAAAAGTAACTCAAGCTATACCACGTTTGACCGCTAGGATGGAGATAATGGCGAGCGCTCCCGGCTACTTTCACATCCCCGAAAACGTCTTTGATTAAAGCTCAGGGGACGAGTCCACCTTTGAGGACTAGAGTCCATTGCATAATCGTTACATGAGGCGCAAATAAATAAAATGGGATATTTTTTTAAGACCTTAAAGGATTTATGTTTTGGTCTTTAGACACTTTTGGGATTGTTTAAATTTTTGGAATAATTTGAACATTTTGAATGCTATGGTTTAATATTGTTTACCCAAAAAATGACTGCTGATGATGTGGCAAGGATTTCTCATACGTGGTTGACACGTGGCGGAAGTGCTGTTCGACTATCGACCAGAGGCACATCACTTCATCAGGCTTAACTATTAGATACGACTAGGCTGGTCGTATAATTTGATTATTTACTTCTAAGATTGTAATCCTACAATAATTGCATTGAATATTTCCTCTTTATTACCTTGATACGCAGTTATTAAGGAAAGTTAAGGCCCATTGGCCCATGTAACCCTCTTTGAGCCTATAAATATGTATGAAATAGCTTAAGGAAGGGACTTTTTTGATCTCTGAATCTTTTTCCTGAGTATTGAGAAAGAAACCTATAGTGTGATTATCCATCATTTCATTGTAATTCTCCCAAGGTTTGTGAAACTCAAGAACCCTAGTTCTTTGATTACAGCTTTGAGATCCAATATTAATAATAACACTAAGTGGACGTAGGTCATTACCATTCTTTGGGGCCAAACCACTATAAATAGTTGGTGTTTTCTTCTTTACCATTAGATTAAACTCTTAATTGTCGTCTCATTTTCTATTGTATATTTGAATCCGTGTCGTTGGCCAAATCGAGGGTCAACATTCTAGTGCTTTCATTGAGAGATTGATAAAAAATTGTAAGAAAATAAAATGGCAAAAATATCCAAGAAGACTGGACAGGCCGCTGGCGCTACACCATCCCAACCTCCTCCCCCAAATGTAGCTGAGAATGAGCCACATTTGGAGTGTGAAGAGGAGGAGTTAGATTTTGAAATGCTGAGGGCAACGCTGAGGGTATTGCAGGATGAGTTGGCTAATCTGAGGGCCAATCAGGAGAATGCTGCAGAGACAATGGCGTTGCAGTAAAGAGAAATAGAGCACTAGCGCCAGGAGCTCAGTAAGCGGTAGGTGGACATGGACCGTCGACAAAGGGATGCCATGGCCGCTCTTAAAGCAGACATCCAATTGGCTCGAAGTCAGGCTGCGCCAGCCTCTCAGCCAGATCAGCCGCTGAGTGCGCTGCCTCAGAGGGCTCCCAATCCTAGTCCTCTCCTCCAGCCAACAAGCGCTCAAAGGCCGGAGCAGCCCTCTGTGGCTCAGGATGATGTCCCAGTTAGGGATCCTAAGCAGCAGCCTCCCTCTCAGGCTGGTCGAGGCAATCCCCAGCGCCTGAGGCAGAATAGGGTCGGGCAACCGCCTCGCAGCCCTAGCGCCCAGGGGATGAAGAGCCGAATCTACCGAGCAGGGGACAACGTCCTTCCGCCAACAGAAGGAACATCGAGTCAGGCTCTGCGGTCAGAGGCCCCCCACGGCATAGCAATGAACGGGGACCCAACGACCAGCGCAGGCCTCCCTCTGACGCTCGGGAGATGCCAGCCCGAGGAGAAAATAGCATGAACAGCTGGTCACACCGTAGTTAGCCACAATTTAGATTGCCATGACTATAATGAAGCTGATTCCGGCAGAGGAAATGCGGGTCGGAGAAATGAGGAAAGAGGTGGAGGAAGAAGCCCCCCACCTAGAGAAAATAGGCCAGCTAGCCATAACACTAGGGGGCAACCCAGGCAGCAGAATGTCTTTGATCGGCTAGGAGTTAGTGAGCAGAGACGCAGGGATGATGATTTAAGGGATGTACTTAACGACCGCCGTGAGAGGCACGACAAGTACGCTCCCCCGGCACCGGTTGCCCCAGTAGTCCCAGAAGCGGTTCAGGCTCAGATTAATGCTCTAAACTAGGCAGTACAACAGCTGGTCGGGGGATGAACGTCCCATATAGAGTACGATAGGAGGAGGGGCACTCCCTTTGTATAGAGGATTGCTGCGGCTGAAACCCCCAGTAAGTTCAAGATGCCAACATTGACGAACTTTGATGGGTACGGAGACCCAGTATCTCACGTTAATAAGTTTGAGATACAAATGGATATACAGAAAGTGTCGGAAGATGCCCGCTGCAGGATCTTCCCCACGACACTATCTGACACCGCCCAGGAGTGGTTCTTCAAGTTCCCTCATGCTAGTATAGTATCTTGGGAGATGTTCGTAAAGGAATTTTACGAACAATTCTACGCGGGTCGTGTACACTCCACATAGGCCAACCAACTGGTCGAGAAACGCCAGGAAGAGGGAGAGCCCTTAAAAGAATATGTCCAACGCTTCATGCGAGCATCAGCTGGAGCCAAGACAGTGGGCGATGAAGGTAAGATGATGGCTCTAACTGCTGGGGTTAGGCGCCATTCACCCCTCTGGAGTAGCCTCAGAAAGAATGGGGTAAGAAGTACCCAGGAGTTTTTGGATCGGGCTGATCGATATATCAAGCTCGAGGACGCGATTGCCAACGAAGGGAAATTTCCAACAAAAGACAAGGGGCCAAAGGAAGAACCCGCCAACGGGTCGGAAAAACCCAATGGCAACGGCAAGGGCAGTGGGAATGGAAATGGTAGGAATGGTGGAAAACGGGAGAACAATGAACCCTCAGCTTCTGAGAATAAACGCCCTAAAGGCAGTCGATACGAGCCGAGATTCACCAACTACACAGCCCTTGTCGAAAGTCGAGCGGAAGTCTACTAGGAAACCAGCTCAAGCGTGCCTTACAAATGACTCATACCTATAAGGAAAGATATCTCCAATAGAGATACGACGAAGTTCTGTAGTTTTCACAACGACTACGGGCACGATACTAACGAATGCAACCAATTGAAAGATGAGATCGAGTTCCTGATTAGGCAAGGACATCTAAGGAGATTTGTGCGAGCCGCAGGAGGATCCCAGCGAGAGGCTCAAAGTGGCAATGAGCAGGTGTCTGCACGCCAACACTCGCCACCCCTATAGCCAGCTCTTGTGGTAGGAAATTTACTCACCATCTGTGGAGGCCCACACCTTGCAGGGGACAGTTGGAAGGCAAGGGAACGATATGCTCGAACTCTATGCCACAACCAGGACATCGAGATGATGAGTGTGGAGGATCGAGCACCAAAGAAGGCTCAAACAGAGCAGGAATTAATAACCTTCTCTGAAGACGATGCCCAGCACATATGATTCCCGTACTCCGATCCACTGGTCGTGGATGTGCAAATTGCCAACATGATGGTGAAGAGGGTGTTGGTTGACAGAGGAAGCTCGGTCAACATCCTATACAAGTCTTCATTGGAGAGAATGAAGCTGTCCATCAAGGACCTGGAGCCATGCAACCAAACCATCTATGGTTTTTTCGGCGAAGGGCTCGCCCCAACTGGGTCGATTAGGCTTCCAATTACAGTAGGTACTGCGCCTGCTAACAGGACATTACTCACTACTTCCATAGTAGTTGATTGTCCTTCAGCATACAATGCTGTAATTGGGAGGAAAATTCTGGTCGACCTACGAGCCGTCACTTCAATATGGCACCTTGCCATGAAATTCCCAACAGATGCATGGGTAGGATGCGTATTGGAAAATCAGTGGGAGGCAAGGGAGTGCTACAATGCCTCGATAACCAAGGCAAAGAAATGCGTGTCGAGAGATGTTCCCGGGAAAGAGTTGCAAATGGCAATTGATGCTCAGGCCCAGTCAGGTGACAATGTCACCAAATAGGGCGTTGCCCAAAGCGAGGATAGAGACTTGGATCCTCGCTTTGGGGATTTTGAGGAAGAAATAAGAGCCATCGAGGACCTGTAAGAGGTCCAACTCGATGAAGAAAATCTGACTAGGGTTGTGAAAGTTGGTAAAAACTTAGAGACAACAACAAAACAAGCAATGGTGGAGTTTTTGAGGAAGAACCAGGAAATCTTCGCCTGGTCGCACAAAGACATGGTTGGAATAGACCCTGCAGTCATCAGCCATGTCCTGAACATCGACAATAGTTTTCCACCAGTGCAACAGAAAAGAAGGCTAGATCAAAGGCCCTAAAAGAAGAAGTCGAGAAGTTGAAGGAGAATGGGTTCATCAGGGTGGAATTTTATCCATCGTGGGTCTCTAATCCCATGTTAGTTCCCAAGCCGAATGGAAAATGGCGAACATGCGTGGATTTCACAGACCTCAATAAAGCCTGCCCCAAGGATTGTTTCCCACTCCCAAGAATCGACCAACTGGTCGATGCCACTACAGGGCATGAGATTTTCTCTTTCATGGATGCATACACCGGATATAATCAGATTAATATGCATCCCCCTGATGAGGATCACACTAGCTTTCAGACTGATACAGGGCTTTACTATTACAAAGTGATGCCCTTCGGTTTGAAAAATGCTAGTGCGACTTACCAGCGACTAGTCAACCACATGTTTAAGGAGCTGATCGACACAAACATGGAGGTCTATGTCGACGCCATGCTGGTAAAGTCAAAGAAGGCAGAAAGGAATATAGAGGATTTGCAGGAGTGCTTCAACGTCTTCAACAAATATCAGATGAAGCTGAATCCCCTTAAATGCTCCTTCAAAGTAAGATCAGGGAAGTCCTTGGGATTTATAGTTAACTCGAGAGGAATTGAAGCCAATCCTGAGAAAAACAAAGCACTGATCGATATGAAATCGCCAACAAAGATTAAGGATGTTCAAAGTTTGACCGGAAGAATTTCCGCTCTCAGTAGATTTATTTGAAAATCAATGGACAAGTGAATTCCATTTTTTAATCTACTTAGAGGCAACAAGAAATTTTAGTGGATGAAGGAGTGTGAGCAGACATTCCAAGCATTGAAGACTCACATGGCACAACCACTCGTTCTATCAAAGCTGGTCGATGAAGAAACTTTGTTTGTCTACTTAGCGATTACATGGTATGCTGCTAGTGCTATTTTAGTAAGAGAAGAAGAAGGCATACAAAAGGCTGTTTATTATGTAAGGAAAAGGCTAATTGGAGTGGAGCAGCGGTACCCAGCTATTGAAAAGTTAGCCTATTGCTTAATTTTGGCCTCTAAGAAGCTGCGACCTTACTTTCAAGCTCACCCAATCACAATTTTGACTGACCAACCTCTATGGCAAGTTCTACAAAAGCCAGAGGTTGTGGGAAGATTGTTGAAATGGGCAGTCGAACTTGGACAGTTCGATATCTCTTAATTACTGCGAGTAGCAATAAAAGGGAATGCCCTGGCTGACTTCATTGTAGAGTTCACTGAACTTACAGATAGCGAGCAGACCGAAAAGCCTGATGAGCTGGAATCTCAAAACCAACCTCCCTCATGGAAGTTGTTTACAGACGGCTCTTCTAATGAATATCATGCAGGCGCGGGGGTGATCCTGATTACGCCTGAAGGGCATCAATTTCACTGTGCAATCAGGTTTGAGTTCACTGCTTCCAACAACGAGGTTGAGTATGAAGCGTTGCTTGCTAGGTTACGATTAGCCAGGGACATGAATATAAAGACACTTGACATCTACAGTGACTCTCAGCTGGTGGTAAATCAAGTCATGAGAGAGTACCAAGCCTGAGGTTTAAAGATGGTTGCCTATTTAAACAAAACAAAGGATCTATTAGGAAAGTTTGACAAATCCACCCTTCAGAAGGGACCTCGCGACCATAATTCAAACGCTGATGCTTTGGTCAAGCTAGCAAGTGCAAAAAATGCTGATACTCTGAACATAGTGCTAGTTGAACGACTATCTGTACATAGCATCCAAGCAGAGGAGACCACTCTGGTGATCCAGGTCGCGGATACATGGATGGCACCATACATAGAGTATCTAATGCAAGGCATGTTACCAACGGATAGAAACAAAGCTAGGACCCTTCAGCGACAGGCTGCTAGGTACATCATAGTCGATGGAATCTTGTACCGAATGGGATACTAAATGCCACTCCTCAGATGTGTTTCGAAAGAGAAGGCCAAAGAATTGATGAAAGAAGTACACAAAGGATTTTGTGGGGACCACGCTGGGGGGCAAAGTTTGTCGAAAAAGATCCTGAGGCAAGGGTATTTCTGGCCAACAATGAATGAAGACTCGATGGAATTCGTAAGGAGGTGTGACAAGTGGCAGAGATTCTCAAAAATCCCGCGAGCAGCCCCTAATGAACTGAAACAGATGCAAAGTCTGTGGCCGTTTGCAGTGTGGGGTATAGACTTAATCGGATCTTTACCCACAAGAAAGGGCGGGGTCAAATATGCTGTGGCTGCCGTCGATTATTTCACTAAATGGGCCGAAGCTGAGCCACTCGCAGCCATAACGACCAAGAAGGTGCTGGATTTTGTGGTAAAAAACATTGTTTGTCACTATGGATTGCCAGGGAAAATTGTCTCAGATAACGACACACAGTTTGATAGTGATTTATTCACGGAATTTTGCGAACGGCATGGGATTATCAAGAGCTTTTCTTCAGTCGCTCATCCCCAAGCAAATGTGCTTGGGCAAGCATGAAGGATTTTAGAAATGCATGTATGCATGAGTAAAGTGTGTAAGAAATAAGGATATGTGTTGTTATGTATATATGAGTTAAAATTTAATGTCTTGGTAATAAAGATTCGTATTGGAATATTGTTGTTCTTTAGATCTTGTTGTTTTGGGAAAGAAAAATGCAAATTTAATAAGAAACATGCATAGGGTTTCTTAGGGGATGGTGTGTCTTAGAATGATGTAATTTTATTGATCGATTTGCTTGGTTTGTATTATTTTCTATATTTTGTATAGTGTATGTCTCGGCCAAAGCATGATATTAGGGTTTATGTTTCTAAAAATGATTTAGTTATTCATTTGCATACTAATTGTCATATTTCAATCCGTAGATGTATATTAGCATGCTAGGGGAATTCGTTAAAATGATTAACGAGAAAATTGTGAAATTTGAGTACATTTTTGCTTATTTTATGGTAAAATACATTTTAATTAAAAGGATAGCAAACATATGTCTTATAAACCCACAATTTAAAACTAATATAAGTAAAATGTGATTTTCCATACTTTAAAACTGTGTTCTCTTTAAAATATATATGCAGATTTTATTGACAAAATAATTAAGGAGAATTATTTTTTTAGATGACTAATGAATTTAATTAATAAAATGTGAGTATAATAAGCCATTTTTCCAACATGTAGATAATTATGAATTAATATGAAATTTTGTGACCTAAAGGTCTCATTTTTAACAAAGGTCAATTTATGTCACGTTTTTATATTATCTACTCAATTAGGTTTTTCCAAGTTAAATAGAGAAATTTTTATGAAATTAATTTATTTTTCTCAAATTAATTATTTAATGAGAAATAGAAAAATGTTGTCATGTTTTATATATATTTAAATAATAAATGTGAATTTATTATTTTGGTACAAATATAGCTAAAGAACTAGTTCAATAAAGTAATTTTGTGAAATACAATCTAGAGTGAAACTTTATGATCTAAAGAGGTAATTTGGTAATATTAACAAAGTTGGTAAATTATTCATTTCTTGCTGAATTTTTAAGAAAGTAACAATAAAATAAGGAAATAGAATTTACCAACTTCAAGGCGAATTTTAAGAACCCTCCCATGTATGCATGTTACACGCAAGTCGATGTTTACGTTCAAATGTATGATAATTGATCAAGTATATGATCTTTGTTTTGAAACTATTGGGATTTCCTTAGTAGAAATGGTATGATTCCTTATGAGTTTATGTGAGATTATTGTATGAATGAATTGAGATGCAACTCGTGCCATGTGTGGATGACCCATGCACACATGAGGTGTGTCTGTAGGGTGTGTTTGATTTTATTTGGTATTAAGACAAGTGTTTGATTGTTTTCTAGGCTCGTTGTGAAGTATCTTGCTCTTTAATTTGCTTGGACTTGAGGTAAGGAAGTTATCTAGAATTCTTATGCTATTATGTTGAATTGTATGAGATATCAGTTGTGAGATAAATTGTTATGTATGTATGTGACGTATGACTGTATGAAAAGCAGAGTGTTGTTAGCGTGCTGAATGAGACACAACAAATGAGTTACTAAGGTATGACGTAACTGATAGGGCGGACATGCCGAGGTTATTATAGGACCTGAGATCCCAACTACCTCACAGATGAGGATTTACCAGTTTATGATTTACTGGTTTCCTCATAGAACTGTTTACTTTATTTGTTATGATGAATTATTCAGATAAAGTGTATGAGATTATGATATGCCATTATAAGCTTATGTATGATGAGAATAGTTTTGTATTGTACTTATGTGAATTGTTGT
Source organism: Humulus lupulus (assembly GCF_963169125.1). Classification (NCBI taxonomy): domain Eukaryota; kingdom Viridiplantae; phylum Streptophyta; class Magnoliopsida; order Rosales; family Cannabaceae; genus Humulus; species Humulus lupulus. Next base: position 77,447,555 of record NC_084793.1, read on the forward strand.
TCTTATTTTTACTTCCTTACTGGGCTTTGAGCTTTCCTTCTTTCTTTGCCCCTTTCAAGTAGGCGTTAGGTTTTGTGATTGGCACGCATGGTGATGTGGGGAATTCCATGGTCTAAGTATGTATGTCGTGGGGCTCTGATGAACAGAAAATGATCTAGCAATGCCTAGGAACATGATAATGAGTTTATCTTGTTTAATTATATTTTCAGTGGGACTTTAACATTTATTTTTAAATTGCATGAAAGAAATTATGTTTTTATTTTAACAAATGGATCATATTGCATGATTTTATAAGGCCTCGCTGAACTTTTAAACTATTTCAGCGTTTTTCTAAATAAATGTCGATTAGTTATCGTTTGCAAAAGATAGTAGAATAGGGCATTTTATAAATGGTATCAGAGCCAGGTCGTTCATATTTCAAAGAACCCCTTCACATACATGCTAAACACTGGGAAAATCTCATCTCATCGTATTTTAAGTATTTTCTACTTGTTTTATTTGCTTTACTTTCTTTTAAGTTTTAGTAAAATGTTTGCAGAACTTTTACTATGCCTTTAGTAATTAGGACTTCTAGAAAGAAACTTCTCGAAGAGATCAGTGAGGTCTCAAGGGTTCGTATAGACGAGGCAAACAATGGAGACAAAAGGGTTTCAGTCCTCCAAAAGATGTCTGCTTCATATGAGGGCATCGAATGGATGAGATGCATCATAGGAAATCTCAAGTATGACACTATCAAGTTTCAAGTAAAGTGGATAATGGAATACAATGATGGTAATATAACTGGACACTATTAAGATCAAAAGATACGCAAGCTTTACGAAGAAGTCGTTAATAAGTTAGAAGACATAGGCTAGGGAGTTTACTCCATGACATTATCTTGTGAGGTGATGTTGTTAACTAGATAGATACACGCAATCGCTAAGGAGTCTTCAATGGGGGAGCATACAAAGTGGTCATGACACAACATTTAGTAGCGAACGACAACAAAACCTCGATGGAGTGGATGGAGACTAAGGACGCGGTAAGGTGAGTAAATTCATGACAATGGAGTTCAACATAGAGTACAATGACAAGCTATGAACCATCGCAACAATGAGGACAAGTAATGAGTTGCGACATGATGAAACAAGACAAAGGCTACTGGTACAAGCTAAGGATTTACCAGGGAAAACAAGATAATTAGCAATCCTAAATATGGTTGCTAGAATTTGGTGGGATGTGGTTAAGCAAACATGACCTTTATATACATGACATGGGCTGACTTTGTACAAGTCTTTAGCAAAAAGTACTACAGCGTTGTAGTGCTAGCAACCAGAGTTGATGGGAATGTGACGCTGACACAACAGGGTACTCTTTCAGTCATAGAGTATGCCCAGAATTTTGACAGACTAACAAGGTTTGCACCTGAGATAGTCCCAATAGAGACCGTGAGAGTTTAGAGATTCATAAGAGGACTAAAGCCTATTATTGCCAGAGATGTCAAGATGACCAATATAGAGCTGGTTAGCTATGCTGAGATTTTGGACAAAGATTTAGGTGTTAAGTACATGGAAAACCACATATGGAAGGATAATGCTGCAAGGAGAGAGGCAAAGAAAGATAAGGCCTTACAATAAAGTAACAAGAGGAAGGCCCAAGAGGGTCAAAACAATGGCACTGACAAAAGGCCCAAGGTCACAACTCCCAATAGTAATAAGAACAACCACAACAACTACAATAATAATCACAATTGCGAAAACCACCAAAACCGCAGGATCGGGTTCCCCAATTGCCCCAAGTGTTCACGCAAACATTTAGGAGAATGTCAGGCAAGTTCAAACATATGCTACAAGTGCAGTCAAGCAGACCACTTGAAGGAGGATTTCCCATAGTGGAGGGCAGGAGCTGGACAAGGAAACAATGGCAATCTAGTTCCAACTATAGTTTTTGCTTTGACCAAGGGAGAGGTGGCCAACAGTAACACGATTGTCAACTACAAGGCTCCTCACCTTAATGAGAGCTATGCTTGAGACGTCAAGGTTCCTTTCTTCTATACCACGGGATTCCCTACATGAGCCAACCCTACTTTGCTATTGGACTTCAGCAGAGTTGGTAAGTCATGTAATCCTTTTCCGAGAATGTCTTAGTTTTAGGCTTCTTGTACATAACTATTTTCGTGTCTATAAGGACTTTCCACCACACTCCTCGAGTTGCTGCCTTACATATTTGGTTGGAGGCAATGAAGACTTTTCCCGAAGTTGCATTGAAGCTAAGCCAGCTGGTAACGGCCAAGAACCTTGTCTGGGCTGGTCCCCTGAAAGAGGGTCAAAACATTGGAACCATGGATTTACCAAGTTCTACAATTCCAAGGGGACCAAAGAACAGGCTGCGAGGCATACATAGCAAGTTTACCTAATGGCCTAACAACTGGTCATCGAGCATATGGATAGCTCCTAAGCAGTTCGAGAGGGCCAAGAAACCTTCATCGAATAAGAAATTGAGGAGGAAATTGATGGAGGGACTTTACTATTGGCGAAGCAAACACTTCCCCAAGGGGAAAAGAGGGATGATGGGGCTTCAACCTCGGATCAAGGTAAAGCCCCTCTTATTCTTTTTCATGTTAATTCTGACGACGAGGGTGTTAGTCCAAATCACATGTGGGTATCTCCCACCATTCTCAGATGTGGCTTCAGTGATGGTCGATGGTGGACTCAGAAGGATTATCAAGATTATTAGGACATCATTGATTACTACCTCCAACATCCTCGGAACTGTTTGTCTCATCAAGGTTTCATACCCTTGATCGCGTAACCTTATTGTGGGCCTCTTGATTTTATAAGTATGAATCTAACACTACTGGAGAAATGGGTCGGTTGATGAGTTCTTTTGCTCATTCATTGCTTCATCTAGAGGAGCCAACAACTAGTGTGGCTTCTTGAGAAGCTTTGGCATTTCCAACTTTCCTTCTAATCCTTAGCATGTACATTTATTATTTTTTGCTTACAGACTAATGTTGTGCTCTTTTCTTTTTGCAGAGTTCATGGATTTTGCAACCATTTCCCGAAAAATCTACTCTTCCAGACCCTTTCTCTGTCAGGGAGAAAAGGCCCTGGGAGGATGTGGGCTGCTCCCAACAATCCAAACGTCGTAGAGTCAACATGACATTCATTAGTGAATTTGAAACAGACTCAAAAGTACTAGTCATGGAGGTCTTCTCAAGTCATACTACTTATCCTGCAAGGCAACCGACGTAGACACACTCAACATTCCAGGCGTTACCTTCGGAGGATCTAGTTCTTCTTGTGTACCCGAAGCATTACAAATGGAAACTTCTGAGTGTTATAATGCTATGGTTGAGCATTTAAAGGCTCGACTGGAAGCCACCTCGACATGTGCTGGAGGCTCAGAGGGCTTTAGCTCCCATTGGTCAGGATTAGTTGGAGACGTTGTTCTCCGAGAAGCTTAGTCCTAATATTGCTCCTTCGGCAGTTGAACTTCTTCAGGGGTTAATCGACACCATGTGCAAGCTTACAGCGATGAGATTTTCCAAGCTAGGGAACAATAACGAGGCTTCCCTCTTGGCTTCCTTCCAATTGAGCACTGTGAAGGTAATTTCCCTTCCCTTTCTTATTTATGTTAAAGTTTCTTCTTTAACTTTGATAATAACTTGCATTATTTTGCATTGAAGTTCGCTTTCATGGTTCAGTGTCTCATCTACATCATCATGGAGTTGTCCTACGAGCTTAGGTGGGCTTAGGAAAAGTTGCTTGCGATGAAGTTGGGCATGCCAACTGAAGAGGCAGAGAAGCTTCGATCAACAACTCGGGAAGCTGAGTGGCTTTAAGAGTTAGAGTAGAAAAAGGTTCTTGAGCTTGAGGTTACTCTTGTAGCGAACCATTATTTATTTATTTATTTATATTAATTAGATTATTTTATTTTGAAATGTGTACGTTGTGAATAATTAAATGATTATTTTATTATTATTTTTATTAAAGTGTTAAATTGAATGTGTGACAATAATTAATTTAATTTCTTTCCTTATATTGTGTGTGCATTTGTGTTGTATGCATGATGGTGTGTGTGTGGGTGCATGGCAAGCAAAGTGTACATGCAAGAAGAAGGGCTTGAACCTAGACGAGATCATGGAAATGAGGGGTTTCCTTGTTTAGAAAATTCTACCAATAAAAGAATTGATTTTATTTCCCTTTGATAACATGTGTTCATATATTAAAAAGGAAAACAAAAAAGAGAAGAGAGAGAGAGGGAAGTGGCATGTGAAAAAGGAGGAGCAAGAGTTGAAATCTTGTTTCCATTTTTGGAGACTTCTACATTAGTGTTAGATCAAAAAGAAGAGGAAAGTCTACCAATTTTTCTTATTAAAAACATAGGAAATTAATTGACAAAATAAGAAGGAAATGAGTGTTTCCTTTTCTCACCGGGCTTAGGGTTTTGGCCACTAGGTCATTTGAAAAGAAAATGTGAGCTTGAGAGTTCACATCTTTGGTGGCAGCCGAAACAAAAGATAGAAGAGATAACAGAAAAGAAAAGAGAAAGAGAGAGAGGGTCATGCAAGGAAGAGAGAAGGAAGAACAAGCTAATGTTTAGTTTTGATTTTCTTTAAGCTTCTTCTTTTTTCTTCTTGATTCTAAGCCTTTTTATTTTTGGGTGGTTGGTGAGACAAGGTTGTTATGATGCTAACTAGTGTTCCAAGGAGTTTCCACTAGTATTTGTTTCAGAACTATTGTCTTCAAGAGGTATGAGATAAGGGCTATGTCTTGTTTCCTCTTCTCCTCCAAGATTTTGCATGCTAGGGTTTCTTATTTGGTTTTAGTGCTCTTGATTTTGTGTGATGCTTGGTTCGGCCATGATGCTATAGGGATCCTAGAAATTGAGTCTTTTATTTTGTTTAGCACATGTGTTCTGATATGGATTTGAAAGTCATGGTGATGTTTGAATCATTTGAGTTATGATAAAATATATATTGATTTTGATATTGTTTAGATATTGGTAGTTTTGAAATTTGCAATAATGATATGTGATCTATAGGGAGCATGTTATAGCTCTTATCTTGTTTCATTATTCATGCTATGATTTCATGTGGGTTATTGCACTGCTTTTCTTATGGAATACTAGGGTATCTTGGCCAAGCTAGTTGTAATATCATATATGTTTTCGACCTAGGCTATATTGTATGATGTGTTATTGTATCTAAATGGGCAAATGAGATTATAAATTATTAGGGACTTGCATAAGATGCTTGGAAGCATGGTATATTTATCAATGTATTGTTGGTATATTATTAAAGTGTTATTTCTTATTTCATAATTCCATGTTAAATGCTGAATATTATTTTAATATATGTGATTAGCAAGCATGAGTAAACTAAGGGTGATTTTGGTGCTAGTATATTGATTTAGTTTATAAAAAGGTTCTTATTTTTTTTTGTTGGAATAGGAAGCATGTTAGGATTTGATTCATTATGAAAAGTGATGCCTAAAAATTGTTAGTATATTGATTATGGCTTTATAGGTTTCGACCAACACTATATTTTTGCTTGAAAATTGTTAAATTATTTTTAAGTTGATATTGTTTCTACATTAGTTATGATTATCAAACAAGTTTTTGAATGAATGTATTGCAATGTTTTGATATAAGAATTTGGTGTCCTTTACCTATAGGGTTTCGACCATAGTAGTATTTTAAGCATGAGTTGTATTATTTTTACATAATTTTATGCAAATAAGTTTAAATGATATTCATGCCTATTGTTTGTTTCGGCCTATATGTACTTAATGGGCCTTGTGTTTTCTTGAGTTTATAAATCTTGGCATGATTTGAAAGATAATATGTTGGAATTGTAATACCTTACTCTTGCCTATGTGTGTCGGCCTACATTCATTAGAGCTAGGGTTTTGGGATTTTATGACTTTGATGCATGACTTACAACTCTTGAGGACTCTAAGGTTTTGGCCATAAGTTGAAGATGTGTAATAGTTGCCACATGTGCATGACCCATGCACACACACGTGGAATATGCTTTTACATGCTTGTGTGTGTTTTACATGATATTAAGACAAATGTATTGACTATTATTCTAGGATCGTTGTTAAGTATTCCTGCTCTTTTTTTTTTTTGCATGGACTTGAGGTAAGGAAGTTAGCTAGACATTTATGAAATATTGTTATGAATGTTTGAATGTAAAACAGGTACCTTATGCGGTAAGATAATGCAAGTATTATGATTGTTTTGTTTGAATGACAGTATGAAAGAAACAATGTTGTTAGCGTTATGTTTGCAACACAACAAAGGCATTACTAAGGTATGACGTAACCCACAGGGCAGACTGCCATAGACCCCCAAGTTGGGATAGGAGGATCAATTTCTAGGGTTTCTTGGTTCCTCATACAATTGTACTTTATCTGCTTGTGTATTTATTTCTTAATAAAGAATACATAGATTGAATGACTATGTGTTATATTTCATTAAAGGCATGATAGTAGTGTAGAAATGTTGTATGTTTATGTTGATTGTATTTGTTTTACCTTAAAATTAGCACGAGTTCAATTACTTAGCTCGAGTACAGCTGGCAGATAAATATGTGGAGAAATAGCTAAGTAGGATATCTGGTTAACAATGATGTGAGCAGCTCAAGACTCAATCCAGGTCGTACATGATATACAGGTTATTATCAGATCGCCTCTCAAGATAATAATCAAGTTCGAGACCTATAATGGCCATATCCAAATTTGGGCGCTCTGAGCTTAAAACCAGCTAAGGCTCAAATAGTCTTTGAACACGAGCTCAGGTGAGATATTCAGCTCGTGGAAACCTGGAAAAAATGTATACTGAAGGATCCCAAAAGATTTAGAGGTTCCTAATACGCTCATTAATGCCCAGGTTGTATTGCATATTTATCATTTATTATTCGAGATATCGGGAGTATATTCTATTCTGTTATACAAATCATATCCCATGTAAATAGGATTAATGTGTATAAATGTATACCTTATTTATTCACACGGTTACCCAAACATGCCCAGGAAATTCCCCTGTAAATATTAGGAATACTGGACGAGGAAATGAGAGGCCTTTTTGTATTACTAAAACTCTACAGAAATTGTGAGAAAAAAACAATAATATTGTCTAGTGGACTAGGTGGATTTTAACCACTGAACCACGTAAAAGTTGTGTGTGTACGAGAGGGTTCTTATTGTTTTTCGTTACAATTTACAATATAGCATTAATATCCATATTAGATTTCTTAATCTACTATTGGTACTTTCGTTGAGAGGAAATTAGTGCTTCAAAAGTTTCAATCGACATTCATCATGGTGCTCACTCGATTGATGCATGACAATGACATGGAGCAGCCTGGTGGGCAGGAGGCCCATCATACTGCTATGGAGACCTGAGGAATGGAAGATATTGGATGGGGAGCTAGCGTGGAGACCTGAGGAATCATCTGAGCTCAGCACAAAGTCCATGGCATGATCCACAGCCCAACCTGCGCGATCATTTGAACTCACAAAGAAGGTATCTAGCTCGGAACAAGGATATTAGTTAAACTCGACATGAGGGAGGTCCATCTATAGTACGCAAAAATGGGAATGTCCCACTTAACCAAGCTCGAACTTGGAGGGACAACAACCTATCAAATGTATACAACCCCCAGCTAATCTAGAGACCAAGGACCTAACCCTTGAGCAGCTGGCCTTGATGGAGGAACAGATGAAGAGGCTCTTATCTGGAAAGGGAGCAGATGATAGCGACTTAGATGAAGAACTTGAACCTTTTGCTCCAAACATTGCAGCAGCTACGTATCCTATTGGCTTTAGGATGCCAAAAATGTCGACATTTGATGGAAACACAGATCCATGCATTCACCTCAGGATGTTTAACACAATAATAAAATGTCGGGCTAGATCTAAGGTGTATCATATTCCCCGCGACTCTGACCAGACCTGCCAGACAGTGGTTTAAACAATACAAGAAGCATTCGATAAGCTCATGGAAGAAGTTGTCTTCTGAGTTTAAGAGAGCATTCTGAGCTTCACAGGCAGCTCGTGTAGAGGCCAACTCATTAGCCAATGTAAAACAACAACCTGGTGAATCACTGAAAGTGTATCTAAGCAGATTTTCCAAAGTTGCAACACAAGCTAGAGACGGGAATGATAGCTCAAAGCTCATGGAAATGAGGACAGGAACCCTGGTGGGAGGCGACCTATGGAAAGAACTCAAATGAAAAGAAGTTAAAAGTGTAGATGAATTATTGGCCCGAGCTCAGGAATGGATAAATACGGAAGAGGCGCAATCTACTATCATAGGAACTAGCTAGGCCCCTATCCAACCCGTTGGAATGGTAACAGATGTTGCAGCCATGGCTCAACCTGCTACCCAGAATAATCAAGCAGAAAACAACAAGAGGATGGGGAATGGTGATGGCGCCAGAAGGGCAGAAAAAAGAACAAGTCTATGGAGAAATTCAAGCCCGTTTATGCCACCTACACAGACATAATGGACACCCGGGAACATATCTTCCTGGAAAATTCTAATCGCCTCCCGTGGAAGAAGCCAGAACATTTAAGGCACCAGAGGGCGAAGAAAGACCCCTCAAAGTTTTTGTCAGTTCGACAATGACACTGGTCATAACACCGATGATTGCAGATAGCTAAAGCATGAGATTTGGAGTCTCATTCAGGCTGGACCATTAGCCCAGTACGCCCAAAATTGGGTAGTTCCCCATCAACCTACCGGGCAGAATCTTCATACAACTTCGAAAACCCCGACAGGTCAGCCTGGAGCACAGATGAATCAAGTCAATCCTCCCTAGATAGTAGGAGGAGATATAACTACTAATGTCGGAGGACCTCATTTGGAGGGCACGAGCAGCGGGGCCCAAAAAAGGTATATTGCTTAGTTGAAAACTTATAATGGTGTGGAGTTTGTTCTGGAGCAGCGGTTATCAAAACAACAACGGTTGGAAAAGCAACCAATCATTTTCATGGAAGAGGATGCTAGCCACGTTCAATTCCCACACAATGACCCACTGGTGATAACTGTGCAGCTCGCTAACTGAAGGGTATAGAGGATACTGGTGGATAACGAAAGTTCCGTAAATGTGCTTTTTAGGTCCACTTTAGAAAAGATGGGATTGTCTGTAACCGATTTAAAGGCGACCTCAATGGCTATGTACAGATTTTCAGATGAAGGAACAAGGCCATATGGACGATCAGACTGGTGGTTACATTGGGAGAAGAGTCACGAAGTGTCTCTAAAATACTTGAGTTCATGGTAATTGATTGTTTGGCCGCATATATCATAATTTTGGGACGACCCGCACTGATGGCTTTTGAAGCCATCACCTTGATCCGACACCTGGCAATGAAGCTCCCCTCGACCTCGGGAATATGCACAATAAGAAGAGACCAACTCGCCGCCAGAGAATGCTACAACATTTCCATGAAGGGAAAATCACAACCTGGGCAGGAGGCGATGGTTATAGGTGAAGGACAAGAGGTGTCTCGGGAAATGGAAGTTACCCGTAGGATGGAAGGACCTCGAGAAGGAAGTGATGAAGTCAACTAACAAGACAACATCGATCCGTGGGTAGGCGAAGACAGATATGAGCTTATAGTAATAGAAGAGCTCGAGGAAATAAACATCGACCTATAAGAACCTTCAAGAGTTATGAAAATTAGAAAAAATCTTGAAGTCGAAAGGAAGAAGGAGCTAGTCGAGTTCCTAAGGAAGAATTTGTATGTTATTTCCTAGTAACACGAGGATATGGTGGGATCAGTCCGAGTATAATAATGCATACTTTAAACTTGGACAAGAATGTTCTTGCAATGTCCCAAAAACGGAGGCTTTTGGGGACAGCACGATCTGAAGCGTTAGAGGAAGAAGTAGCTCACCTACTTAAATGCAGATTTATCAAGGAAGAAAAATACCCGATCTGGGTTGCTAACCCCATTCTAGTCCCGAAGCCAAGCGGGAAGTGGATAACTTGTATTGATTTCTCCGACCTCAACAAGGCTTCTCCCAAGGATTGTTTCCTGCTACCAAGAATTGATCAATTTGTAGACGCCACGACTGATCACGATCTCATGTCTTTCATGGATGCATATTCGGGATATAACAAGATTGCGATGAACCCTATAGACCAAGAGCACACAAATTTCATGACCGAGCATAACGTATATTGCTACAAAGTTATGCCATTTAGACTGAAAATTGTCGGAGATACATACCAACGATTGGTCAATAAAATGTTCGCTAACCAGATCAGGAGAAACATGGAGGTGTATGTCGATGATATGCTCGTCAAATCAAAGATTGCCAGTAACCATATATTCGACCAGGAAGAATGTTTTGGCATATTGAGAAAGTATGGCATGAAGTTGAATCCCAAGAAGTGGACTTTTGGAGTTGCGTCGGGAAACTTTTTGGGGTTTATAGTCAAGGCAAGGGGGATAGAGGCGAATCCGAAAAAAACCAGGTCGTTGTTGGAAATTCCTTCGCCCAAGTCGCGTAAGGAAGTATAAAGCCTAACTGTAAAGGTGGTGGCTTTAAACCACTTCGTTTCAAAATCTACTGACAAGTGTCTACCATTCTACAACTTACTCAGGGAAAATAAGAAATTTGAATGGGCCAAATAATGCAAACAAGCATTTCGTGATCTGAAAATGCACCTATCTGAACCCCCCGTACTATCAAAACTGACATCCAGAGAATGCCTGTCTCTTTACCTGGCCGTGACAGAAAATGCGGTTAGTGCTGTGTTAGTTTAAGAAAAAAATCGGTCGCAGAAACCCCGTATATTATCTAAGTAAGAGGCTTCTAAGAGCTAAATCACGATACCCGTTGTTAGAAAAGCTTGCGTTCTGTCTCATTTTGGCTTCAAGAAAGCTTAGGCCATACTTTGAGTCCCATTCTATTCACGTCTTAACCGACCAACCTTTAAGGCAAGTTTTGCAAAAGCTTGAAACATCAGGACGTTTATTAAAATGGGCCATCAAACTTAAGCAGTTTGAGATATTATACATGCCACGAACGACAATCAAGAGCCAAGCCCTTGCTGATTTTATGGCTGAATGCACAGGTTTTCAGGACGAGTTGATAAGGGAGCCGGTGCAGGAATTATGGAAAATTTTCATTGATGGATTTTCTAAAAAAAATGAATCAGGAGCTGGGATAATCTTAATCTCACTTGAAGGACATCGATTTCATATAACCCTCAGGTTCGGGTTTGAAGCATCCAACAACGAAGCAGAAAACGAGGCCCTATTGGTAGGGCTAAAGGTGGCGAAAAAGCTCAAGGAAAAATCCATCCAATGTTATAGTGATTCTCAGCTCATTGTCAATCAGATATTGAGGGAATACCAAGCACGAGGCATCAAGATGGCAGCCTATTTGGCTAAGGTAAAGGGCTAGTTGTCTGAGTTCAAGTTTAGCTTCGTTGAGAAGTTACCCCTCGAGCAGAATTCCAATGCTGATGCTGTGGCTCGACTCGCTACCACAAAAGAGGAAGATACATTGAATGTAGTTCTGGTGGTGTTCTTGGAAAGCTCAAGTATAACAACAGGAATGGTTGAGGTTGGAATGATTGACATAAAACCGACTTGGATGACTCCCATAGTGGAGTACCTCACAATCAGGAGGCTACCTAATGATAGGAAGGACGCGAGACAGCTGCTATATCAAGCTCTGTGGTATGTTATGATTGAGGAGATTCTATATCGACGAGGGCATTCATTGCCCATCCTGTGATGTGTTCTGCTCGAGGAAGCACATACTATTTTGCAAAAAATACATGGAGGCTTATGCGGAGACCTTGCTGGGGGGCAAAACCTAGCTTTAAAGGTACTAAGACAGGGCTATTTTTGGCCCACTTTGCAAAGGACTCGATCTCATATGTGCAAAAGTGTGACAAATACCAACGCTTCACCATAGTTTCCTGAGCTGCTCTAGTCGAACTAACCATGATCTCATCCCCTTGGCCATTTCCAGCATGGGGAATTGACATAATTTGTTCCCTACCAAGAGGAAAATAAGGAGTTTGTTATGCGGTAGTCGCAATCGATTATTTCATGAAGTGGGTAGAGGCTGAACCTTTGGCAATTATCACCTCGAAGAGAGTCCTGGATTTTTTTGTGAAGAATATCATATACCGATTTGGGCTCCCTATATCAGACAACGGAACTCAGATCGATAGTGATCTCTTCACACAATTTTGTGAAAAATATGGCATAACCAAGAGTTTTTCGTCGGTAGCGTATCCACAAGCCAATGTGCAGGTCGAGGCCTTAAATAAAACCCTAAAGGCAAGCTTAAAGAAAAGACTAGATGAGGCAAATGGAATATGGCCCGACCAACTTCCACAAGTACTCTGGGCCTATCAGACCTCACATAGAACCTCCACGAAACATACCCCTTTTTCCCTAACCTTTGGAAGCGAGGCTATGCTCCTAATTGAGGCGATGGTAACGACTCACAAACAAAAGACCTTTGATCAAGATCATAATCACGAGCTACTTAGTGCATCCCTCGATCTAATCGAAGAAAATAAGAGGCATCGCAATTACAGCTCGTCCATTATCAACATAAGATCACTCGTTATTTTAATTCATAGGTTAAGGGACGCAAACTCAGATTAGGAGATCCAGTTCTCCGAAGAGTCTTTTAATCAAATAAAGATCCCAAGGACGGGGTGTTAGGGCCGAACTGGGAAGGGCCATATAAAATCGTAGAGGTCATGTGCGAAGGAACTTTCAATCTAGCCTGACTAAGTGGGGAAATAGTTCCACAGACCTGGAATGCCCTACACTTAAAAAAGTATTGTCAATATTTTCGTTGTCTTTAATGTTTTCAAAATTACTATTTATGTAAGGCTTATTTATCAAATCCATTTTAGTTCAATAATAGTTGGATTATTAAATAACCAACTTTATCGTTTCATTATCACGAGCTCACTTTGTAAAAGCAACCAAGAACGTTTATAAGTTATGGTTGTTTGGGGGGCACATAACCGAAGAGAGTTTAGCTTATTCGGATAAAGATTAAAACTTAGAGTTTGGAAAAATTGATTATTCAACGACTTTTTAAAGCCCGAATTTAAAAAAAACCAAATGGGAACTAAGTTGAGAAATCTCTAAAAACCCTGGATATAACCAGGTATGAGGCCTGATTCTTAATAGGTATGACACAAATAAGCGAACAAAATCTTGGATACAACTAAGATATCGATAAAATCTATATCGATCTAAAGCCAACCCCTAATATTTCGAATGTACAAGAATCTATAGATTCATAAACATGAGAAAATAATAGAATAAGGGAAATAAAAATAGATCACAAGTTAGATGTATATTGAAAAATATATTGTCATCTCGAGGAAAAAAACCTCGACTTGAGCCTGAAGGCAATTGTTTTGGTCCCAATGGACTTAGTTACAGAAGCTTAAAAAAAAGTGAAAAATAAATCACTGAGGTCCATCAGCTTGCTCCTGAGAAGTCACCTCCTCGCCATCTCCCTCAACAACTTCAGAAGCTTCGGGAGTCTCCAATGGTTCTTGTGAGAACTGAATCTTGAACCTGGCAATATATGGTTCCCATAGCTTGGGCTGCATAAAGGAGAAGTTCCTGTCTTGGTTGAAAGCCCAGCAATGGTAAAGAATATTATCCATTTGAGTCGATGGCTCTGCATCTTCCTTCTTTATCTTGGCCTTGACCTCGTTCAACTTCTTTCTGAGTTCTTCATTTTTGACCTGAAGCTGGTCCACGTGACGACTCATCTCCATGACTTGATTCTGGGAGGCAGACAGGGTGGCTTTTGCAGACTTCTTGCTTTCCTAGGAGGAAACCAGGGCAGCCTTGGCAGTCTGTTTCCCCTCTTGAGCGCCCCCAGGGCAACTCGGAACTCCTAGTCCCTAAATTTAACCCGAGAAATTCCTCGAAATTGAGCCAGGACGAACTGCAAAAGAATGAGGCAAGTCAAGAATAGTTTAAAAAAAACTAAAGAGAAAGGAAAAGTTAGGAGAGTGAGAAGGACTCACGGTGAGGTTCATACCCATGGCAGATTCGAGGATGTCCTCAAGAGTACGCTCCTCTATAGCCCTTAAGTCTCTGGCGTGGGCTCTATAAGCATGGCCGACCATATGGCTTGCCAACTCGTACACAGTACCCCAAAAAGCCTCGGGAATCTTGTCCAGGTCAAGTGGCTTGAATGGGATCTCGATGGTAGGAGCCTAGCCTTGGATCACTTGAAGATTTGAAGGAGGTACGTGTCAAGGAAGGGGAGGAGGAGCTTGGTGAACCATGACTGTTATTACCGGAGCTGAGGGGAGTTTCTTTTGTGGCTGCTCTTGGGTGGAGCTGACACCTTTGTCTTTAGCCGGAGAGTCGGTGGTACCCCCAGTCTTCGGAGCTGTTATCTTGGTCACTCTGGCTCTCTTCACCATGGGACCAGCTCCGGCCCCACCAGCTTTAAAAGCATCCCTCAAGCTCGGGGCTTCTGGCAGCTCCGTCTCTTCACATGAAATAGATGATTCAAATTAAAGAAGTAATTATTCAAAGTATTATAAACATAAGAGAAATAGCAAGAACCCCACCCTCCGGGCTAGGGGAGGAATCTATTACAATCAGCTCGGGGGTTATTTACTGGGCTGGGCACAACCTCTAACTCTTGGATTAACAAGGATGGGGGAGAATCTAAAATTATGACCTCCTGGGTCCTAGGGGATTCAGGTCCTTCCTCGGGGCTGGACTCATCTACGTACTGCCTAAAATTAGGGGCATATACACCCTGACACAGGGAAGGCCAAGTCCTGAGGTTTGTACCATACTCTTAAAAAATGGAGGACCTAAAATTGAGAGTGTTGTCAACCACGATGGTACCTTTGGGGTAGCTGTGGTCATAGCGTAGCACCAAATGGTCCACACACTGGAGGAGGGTTTTATTTAGGTCTGGATCAGTATGATGACAACTAATGAGCTGGTTAGGGTTGAATCGAATTAGTCTATAACTGGCAGTAGCCCAATTTAACTCTCTGTATGGGTATGAGTTACCTTGGCCAGAGGAGCTGGCTGCTACCCTGGTTGCAGCTCGTTCTGGGTATGGCCCTTAATTAACCTTAGAAGCTCACCTTTTCTGCACCAGTGGTGCCACGTCTTCATCCTCTTCGATGTCTTTGTTGATTTTCAAGGCTTTTTGAGGGAGGGGGGAGCTCGGGGATGACAGGAAGACGAACTTGGGTCTTGAGAGCTAGCGTCTGGACCTTGCAAATCAAGTTGTAGGCCACCTTGGTGGTGTCATTCACAACCTGATGATAGTCTTTCTTCGTTGGAGGAAGACTAGACAAGGTCTCATATTGACCCCCAAGGGTCTCAGATCACTCCGTCCTCACAAATATAGTTGCATAAGGAAATAACTCAATCAAAATAAGAAAAAATGTGTGTGAAACTGATAAAAAGTTCACGTGCTAAATTCATAAAGATAGGAGACTTAGGAGGACAGTTGAAGTATTGGTGTTCGCAGTTCTTGAACCCATTTTACATAAAGAACAAGTCTTTATAGTCATTTGGGTGGCTGGGGAGGTCGATGATGGATGCTGAGTTGGGAAAAGGAGTGAGGTAGTAAATATCGTCACCTCCCCCCTTCTGGTCAGGACTGTCCTTGAGGCAAAAGAAGCACGTAATGTCTGCCGGAGTGGGGGCCTCCCATTCGTGCCTCAGAAACAAGTACTTTAACCCTGCCAAAAGTCTATACGAGTTTGGTGGGAGCTGGAATGGAGCAAGTTTGACGTGGTTCAAGAAGTCTACAAAATACTGGTCCAAGGGGAGGAAGGCACTTGCCTTCAGGTGCTCATCACTCCAAGCACCATAGTCATCTTGGAGAGGGGTGCAACTCCGCTCTCCTTCCAACGCATGTCGGGCATGGAGGCCATAAGCTCCCATCTCAATCCCATGATTCAGTAGGATCTTGTTAACTTTCCCCTGAGTAGTGATCCAGGATACTATGTGCTCGGTCTTGAAGAATTAATGCGTTGGGGTCAACCACAATTTGCCTCTCCACCATGTGGTCAAAATGAGGGATAGAAGAGTCAGAGGTGCCTGCTTGCTATAGTCTTTGCTCTGAGCGAAGGAGTTCGCAGTGTTTTTCTTTGTGGGGGCCATAATTTAGATTGCCTGATGATAAAACGACCTATTAGTGGGGACCTAAGATGATTACTATCTACAGTTGTGGAGGTATGGAAATCTGAGGGTTTAAGTAGTTTACTTTTGGGATCTGAAAATTTATACGAGCTAAGTTGTGTCCTAGCCTCAACGCGTGGTATCACGTGTGGTCCTAGGCCACACGCTTTGATTTCTTAAAATTCCCCGATACTCTGTGATTCGTGTGTCACACTTGTCAGATCCACTACTTTTCTTTTGAAAGTGGTTTAATGAAAATTCGCTTAAGGAATTGTAACCTTTAAGCTACCCAAGACCAAGCCTAAAATCCCTTTGGCTTCTACACCCCAAGCAGGTATTCAAATCAATTTACTAGTAGAATTTTCTTTGAAAAACCAGAAAATTTGCCCAGTTTTATGAAATCCTTATTTCTAAATAAGCCTAGTATCGTTCATTTAGCCTAAACCGAACCTTACTTCCTATTTACAATTAAACGTAACCTAATTGACATTGAGCAAAGGATGTTTTTCACAAAAAATAAAAACTTATTAGAAAGCAAAGAATTGAAAAATTCAAACCAGGTGAGGAAATACTTACAGTGTATATGATTAGTTCAAAGAAAGTGTCGATACGTCCACAGGAAACTCCCTAAAAGCTTCTGAGAATTCAAAAGGTGATGAAGGGTTCTTGGGAGAAGTGGGAGAAGAAAAAGGGAAATTTTGTTTGAGAAAAGGAAAGTGTTGAATGCAAAGATGGTGAGGGTTCAGGTCTGATCACCCTATTTATAGGTAAACTACGGGAATTAATTCTGGCCATTAGATGGGGTTAGCTCGAGATCCAAAGGTCAAGATTAAATGAACCATACAATGGTAAAAAGTTGATAGGACAAATGTCGCAGTCCTCGAAACCCGAATAGACGCAAATTATAGACAGTCACGTGTCCAATACTCGAGTAGTGGGCAGACACGATTTTACATGGAAGAAGCCTAAAAGCCCCTACTGTGCATGTCATAAAGTGAAGACATCGAGCATGATCAGGAGCTTGGGGGGAAAATGTTGTACCTTAAAATTAGCACGAGTTCATTTACTCAGCTCGAGTACAGCTGGGAGATTAATATGTGGAGAAATAGCCAAATAGGATATCTTGTTAACAATGATGTGAACAACTCGAGACTCAATCCAGTTTGTACATGATATACAGGTTATTATCAGACTGCCTCTCAGGATAACAATTGAGTTTGAGACCTATAATGGCCATATCCAAATTTGGGTGCTCTGAGCTTAAAATGAACTAAGGCTCAGATAGTCTTTGAACATGAGCTCGAGTGAGATATTTAGCTCATGGAAACCTGGACAGAACGCATACTAAAGGATCCAAAAAGATTCAAAGGCTCATAAGACGCTCATTAATGCCCAGGTTGTATTGCATATTTATCACTTATTATCTGACATATCGGGAGTATATTCTATTCCGTTATACAAATCATATCCCATGTAAATGGGGATAATCTGTATTAAATGTATACATTATCTATTCATGCAGTTACCCAAACATGCCTAGGAAATTCCCTTATAAATATTAGGAATAATGGACAGGGAAAGGAGAGGCCTTTTTGCATTACTAAAAATCTGCAGAAATTGTGAGAGAAAAGCAATAATACTGTCTCATGGACTAGGTGGATTTTAACCACTAAACCATGTAAAAGTTGTGTGTGTACGAGAGGGCTTATTTTTTTCGTTATGGTTTACAATTTAGCACTAATATCCCTATTATATTTCTTAATCTACTGTTGGTAAAAAACCGCGTTAAAAGTATTATTTGTACTTCCTTACTGGGCTTTTAGCTCACCATTACTTTCCCCTTTCAGGTAGGCATTAGGTTACTTGTTTGGCACACATGGTGAGCTGAGTGTTCCCATTGACATAAGTATGTATGCTGTGGGGAGCCAGTGGATGGGAATTGATCTAGAATGCCACAGAACAATTATCAATTTACTTTTATTTATTATTGAACTCAGTGGGTTGTATTTATTTTTCTCTAAATTGCATAAATACGTATTATTTTGCACATTGGGCTCAGATTGCATTATTTTAAAAAAGGCCCCACTAAATTTTCTAGACAATTATAGGTATTTTTCTATATAATTATCAAAAGTATTATTTTCGTAAAGATATATAAGATAGGGCGTTATAAATCCCTCAAGGCGGAGAAAGAGGTAGCTGCTGGTTTGGAGGCCGATTTGAAGAAGCAGCTGCCCCTTCTCACCTTGGAACGCGACACCTACGTCTAGAAGGCAAATAAAGAAGTGGAGGAAGCCAAGTCCCTTATAATGGCAAAGCAGTTGGTGGAAGCTTGAGCTTAGACTCTCGAAGGGGAGAACAAGAACCTATATGAGGAGGTAAATAGCATCGTTAGTGGTGCTTTTTACTGGTCCTAGTTGTTCCATCAGGACATGGACCTAAGCTTCACCAGAAACCCTGATGTTGCTCGGGAAATTTTTGAGAAATGCCCATGCTGCCAAAGGTCTGCCTAGATCTAACCCTGTTGTAACCGTTATGGAGGAGGTTCCTCAGGGTCAAGATTAATATTCTCCTTAGTTATTTCTTTTGTAGTAGGCATGCGAGCCATTTTTCTTGAGCGAAGACAATTTGGATGCTCGAGCTCCCGAGCACTTGAATATATATTTTTTGTCTCCTTAACAACTTTTTGCACTACTACTTATGCCTAATTTTCCTAATTATCCTTTGAATTTTTTTATGCTTATATATATATATATATTTTCACATATTGTTTAATACTATTACAAATTGGAATAAATGTAAAGACCTGAAAATACAAGACCAAAACACAATGCGAAAAATAACATTTTCATTATAAAAATGTCCCAAAAATTCACGTAAAAAAATTAAAAAAGAAAAATTTGTGAGCGCACACTTAACCAGTTAATTATGTTCTTAGACATTTAAAGTAAACATAAATAGTTTAAACATAACCAATAAAACAGTGTTAGCCCCAAAAGATATTTTCTCAAAACATTCCCCAAAAGTCGGGCCACATGTACACTCCCGCAAGCAAACTCCAGCGCTTACTGCTCTGCATTTCCTTTCCACTTACCTACATCAAGAAACAACTAGGTAAGAGAAAATGCATAGTAAGTTCAACCTTACAACATGAAATCATAAAAGCAGACAGGGGTCAATGACAATCATTGACTTAAAATCAAACCACTTACAGAATTAGGGTTCCAGATAAATCCATACTCGATAACCAGAAATAGTGAAATTAACCTTGCATGTAGAAAATCCCAGAGCAAGCAGATATATATAGGAACAAAATTCATAAACATAAATCCTAGAAGCTAACTTGGGAGTTGCCAATAAATTCAGGGCGTTTGGGTGCTCCCTTAAATTAAACAATACTAGAGACCCACCTCTAAGCACTAATAACATTTCCATAAATCCCCAACTAGGGTAAACATCATTTTACCTAGGGCATCAGTATTATCAAGAGTGTAACCATAGTTACATCAGCTCATCGAGACTTCTAAGTTTTACGAGTATGCCTAACACATAGCTAGATGTCATGGACTTGAACCAGACTAAAGGTCACAGACTTAAACCGAACGAAGGGTCATAGACTTGAAAGACAAAGGGTCACAGACTTGAAAGAGACAAAGGGTCACAGACTTGAACCAGACAGAGGTTCACAAACTTGAACCAGACTAAAAGAATATCAAAGGTAGAAACCACCTGCACTTTGCTAACATAGGGGGGGGGGGTACCTACCGCACAATCCCATAATGGGTCTAAGCACCCCTAGTCATTGCCTCTAATTGATCCCCTTCCCCCAACTAGTGTAATATCCTAATTCTATCAATCAATACACTAGTATATTTCATGTTGTAGCTAGAGAAGTCAAAGGTTGACTTACTTGTAATCCTTTCCTCCAAGCTAAATTCTTAAACCACAACTACATGCTCATTTTAACAAATGCTGTAAATCATATAGTATAATCAGATTAATTTTGGCAATTAAGTTATTAATAAACCATTAGGGCATTTTAGTCGTTACCGTTTACTAAGTAAGGGTATTATCGCCCTTACTTAGTTTAGCCTACTAAACTGCATTTAAAACTTTAGGTGTAATGCCCCGAAATTCCTAATGTGGTGTAATGGCTGGATTAGTAGGCCGGGAGGGCCATAATTGTTTAATTATTCCATTAACTGATAATATTCATGTTTATATGAATTATATTATAATATGATGTTATATGCATGCATGTGGGTCCACATTTGATTATTAGGGTGTTTTGGTAATTCGGCCGTTGAGTGCATATCTGTGTATATTGGGTGCATATTGTGATTTGTGAATGAGATCCCATTATTATGGAGATATATTCGAGTTATTCGGCATGAGACGGTCTTATATTATAAATTAGCTATTTTGTCATAACGGGGTCATTTATTGGGATATTGAGTAATGAAAATGTTATTTGATGATAAATTGAGAATTATTGAGATCAGGAGGAAATTCTGGGAGTTTTGACTATAATGTCCCCGGGGGTGTTTTCGGGACCCTGAGCACGAGGTTTTATTTGAGGTTACTTAAGCTTGAAGTAGCTTGTCAGATAGAACCATACGTTAGAAAACCTTTTCTCTCTTCCTGTTAGTTCGTTTTACCGTTCGAGGCATTTTCGAAGAAATCTCGATTTCTAGGAGTTGGAATCAAGCGAAGATCGAGGCATAGCGATCCTAGGAAAGATTAGAAGCTTCTTGACTGAAGGATTTGACGAGAAACAACCCAATCAAAGGTAATCTAAGTTTTAAGTTTTGAGCTTTTAGAGTTTCTAAGCTTTGAATTGGATTTTGTGAATCGTTGAGTTTTTGGTTTGTTTGAGCCTCAGGATTTAATGGTTTTGGATCATTGGGAAGCTTGGGAACTTTGATTTGTGGATTTGGAAGTGTTTAGGTATGTTTTTGGAGGGTTTGGGATGATGGAAACCGAGTTTGTGGATGGATCTGGGTTGGGGGCTGCGACCCTAGCTCAAAGAAGCAGGAGGAGCTCTTTGCCCTTACTGGGCGCTGCGACCCTGGGTATTGGGAACCACGGCCCTTGCTCCTGGTGTGGCTGGGGGCCGCATCTCAAGGTGCTAGGGCTTCAGCCCTTGGATGGTTTTGAGCCTGTTTGAGTGTTTTGGCCTCGGGATTGTTCCTACTACCCGGATTAGTGGGGATTGATGTCCCGGAGGCTAGATCTTGGTTTGGGAACCTTTGTTGTTAAATTTATTGATGGTGTCCCATATTTGGTTATGACTAGGTGAATGCTAAAGGACTAAAAGTCAGATCGTTCTCAAGAGTCGTTCTTTCATTCATTCTCGCTCGAATCAGAGGTAAGAAAACTGCACCCCATATGTGACATGCATGGTTATTCATGAGGCATGTTGAATATGTAAATGTGGACATGGATTGATTATTGAATGCTTAACAAATCTTGCTCACTTGTGCATGGCATTGACTAATTAGTCAGAATTGGCAAAGGTGTCAGTATCAACTATGAAGCTGGAACTTATTAGTCAAGTTCGGCAGTGGTACTGGGCACTGGTCACACAGTACTGTCTCATAAGTCAAGAACGGCCTTAGCGTTTTCAACGCAAGCTAATAAATATTAGATCTAATCGACATCTGCATTCAATGACTTAGAAGAGCGTTAATGCTGGACCGACCTCAAGTTCGATGAAAACTAAAAGTGCTTGTGTGACTTACCCAGCAGTCACTCATCTATTTAAGTTAGTGACTTACTCATCAGTCACTCATCTGTTTAAGTTAAGGACTTACTCATCAGTCACTCATCTGTTTAAGTTAGTGACTTACTCAGCAGTCACTCATCTGTTTAAGCTAGTGACTTACCCAGCAGTCACTCATCTGTTTAAATTAGTGACTTTCTTGTCAGTCACTCAGTATGGTTTACCAGAACCTCAAGTGTTGAATCACTCATTTGGTTAGAGCTATAAGCTCTGTGTGATTATAATAATAATCATTTGTTGATATTTATATGCATTACTGTGTTTTCTTGCTGGGTTTTGGCTCATGGGTGCTATGTGGTGCAGGTAAAGGGAAAGAAAAGCTCACCCAGCCTTGAGTGGAGAGCTTAGGTGGTTTTGTGTAAATATGCAGCCGCTTGACCACCACAGCCAAGGAGTTATTAGAGGAACTAGGGGGTTTACCCTATTTTTGCCGCTTAGGTCGGCGGGTTTGTAAATTTGAAACAGTAATGACCATTTTGAGTTGTAAATAACTTGTAAAAGTTTTTGATGGGCCCATGAACATTTTTATGTATTAAATAAAATATTTCCTTCCCTTTTGATTCGTTTTTCACCTTAGCCTGTTAATAATACTTAGAAGCACGTTTTTAACCAAAGGACTCGGGTAGCGAGTTAAATTTCCAGTTCACTGTTTACCGTAACTGTTCTGGGGTAACCAGGGCGTTACAACTTGGTATCAGAGCGTGCCAAGGTTAAGGCTCCTATAGACTGGCTGGGCATGTACACACATCACTGAAGTTAAGCTCAACTCATGGTTTGGTAACTATTTATGTAGTTATTTGTATAACTGCTTAAATATAGTATATGTGCTTTACTTGTATGCATGAGACACCATATTATACTTGTGCCCTGAAATATTATATTCTCAGCAACCGTGTGCTAATTAGTACTGAAATTGCTGGAACATACTTATTAGTATTGTTGATTGTGGATTATTATGTGATACATGCTAAGTGCTAAATGCTATAATCATGTATCCAATTGTATAATTGTATGACTGTGGAATATGATAATTGTCTGCTTGTTCTTGGACCGTAAGGCGGCAAGAGGTTTAGTTATTACTACCTGACTGGCCGTATTGATCATTGTTTCAGCAAGGTATCAGTGATAAGAATGAATAATACTCAAGAGATATCAATAATACTGACTGGTGGACTAGAGGGATTTTAACCTTCGAACCACCTAAAAAGGAAAGGAGTGATAACCTTCCCCCGATACTAATTTCGCCAGTTTAGAGTTACGACATTTTCATAGTACGGTTCACGATTTAGCACTAATCCATCCCGTTTCTTCGTATAATTACCTGTTGGCGAAGAACCGCGTCAACAATTTTTTTGAAGTATACTTGTTCCACCTATTTCATCAATGAGTATAAATCATAATTATGAATTTTTCATTATTGTACAAATCATAGATTTAATAAAGACATTTTTATTCCAACCCCAATTAAATGAAACATATATGTGTATTATTTTTTAGAATGATTTTTAATTAATTAGAAACATAAAACAAATAAAAGACAATCTTTTATTGCAATCATTCAATGGTTCTCTCCCTGTTTATAAAGTTTGTTAATTAAAGTAAACCAAAAAGACTTTTCATTTATAAAGGCTCAAAAATCACATAATCGTTTAGCTAATACTTAGAGATGTATGTTGAACCTTTTAATGTTCAAAGCTAAAGGAAATAATAAATAGTAAGTCAATATTGATTGACATTTATATTAGACATGTTTAACTTTGATCAAATGCAAAGAAAATTTCTAGAACTTTTTATGCAACATTCAAAGTAAAGTCACTTAGAGACTTGTTTGAACTGATCAAAAGGAAGTCTGAACTCGAATTTGGAATTCAAGTAGTTATCATGTGAACTCGGAATTCAAACCCAACTCACATACAACTAGAATGCTAATCCAAATTAGTATTTTTGAAATGGAATATAATCATATTGGATAAGATTAAATAGATAATGAGTAGTCATTATCGTCTTTATTATTTCTATAATTTTAACACTTGTTATACTTTGTATATGGTTGATTGTACAACATCAAAGACTTAGAAGTTGGGATTCACAAGTCGTTATGTTAATAAATTGAAAATTTTTCATGAAGTCATCTAGTGAAACAATTTAATAATCATAATAGACTACAAAAGAGTTTGTATCTCTTAAAATTCTACTTTAATGAAGCATGATAATTATAATCACTATATTTTTTAGTTAAGTTGTACTAGAAATAATGACTTCAAGTCAAAGTAAGCGTGTTACTGATAATTAACAATGATATAACCAAAGAATATCACAAATTATGTAAAGCATTTTTGTAGTGGGAGCGTTAGTTAGTAACTACTTAATTACAAATGTAAACATAGTTAAATTGTGTGTAGCACAATCTAACTATACTTCATTCACATACTAGTATATGAAATGAAAAAGTTCTTACAGAAAACAATGGTTGAAACACCAAGAATCAAGAAATGGAATTTGGAATTCTATGACATATGGACTCTTGAACATCTAACTAAACAGGATATTCAAGATGAATAGGAGAGCAGAGGAAAGTACAGACTTTTCAAACTTAGGTTAATAGCCAAAGGCTATGAATAGAAAGAAGAATTTATTACTTGAATAAATGTCTTCTACTATAACCAAACTTGAATATGTTTACATACTCTTGTCCACTGCTTTATACATGGAATATGAGATTGATTTAAATGAATGTCTAAGCAGTCTTTACTGGTGTTATCCCTAAAATCAGAAGTGAATGATATGGCAGGCATTAATTACACGTGGTTGACACCTGGCAGAATCTGTGTTTGACTATCGACCAGGAAGACATCCAGTATCATGCGATCGGTTTCTTCATACGACCAGCCTGGTCGTATGCACATTATACGCGGAGGAAATCTTAGGCAGTATGATGGAATCCGAAATTATCTCCCATGATTTCCTGAGTATCCGATTATTTAGGAAAGAATATCTGTAACAAATCAATGTAAATCTTCCCTGAGCTTATAAATAGAGGGCTCAGGGAAGCGGATCCTTTTCTTTTAGAGCAAAAAAGATCATTTGAGATTAGAGAGAGATTACACGAGAATAATTGTATTTCTTTCTTCAGAGGATAGTGAAACTCATTGAACCCCAGTTCTTTGATCACCCCTTTGAATCTTATTTCAGTAACAATTCAAGTGGACGTAGGTTATTACCAGATCTTGGGGTCGAACCACTATAAAATCTTGTGTTCTTATTATTTTCGTCATCACATTCTTTTCAACGTATTCACCCACGTCTAGCGTATTTTGACTCTGTGTCAGTTGGCCAAAATCTGGGTCAACATTCTGGTGCTTTCATTGAGAGCTTGATATAGCATCGTTGAGAAAACCAATGGCGAAAAACTACCAGGAAAACTGGACAGGCAGCCGGTGCTGCACCATCTAACCCGCCTCCTCCTCCTCCTCCTCCAAACATGGTTGAAGATGAGCCACATTTGGAATTTGATGAGAAAGAACTGGACGACGCGACGCTGAAGAGTACCCTAGGGGCACTGCATGAGGAGCTGGCCAATCTGAGGGCCAGCCAGGAAAGTGCCGCCGAAATCATGGCGCGGCAGCAGTAGGAAATTGAGTGGCAGCGCCTGGAGCAGAGTGAAAGGCAGGCAGAGATGGACCGCCGTCAGAGGGAGGCCATGTCAGGCCTCGAAGTAGCCCTACAGTTAGCTAGGAATCAGGCTGCACCTGCCTCGCAGCCTGATCAACCCACGGATGGGCCACCTTAGAGGGGTCCCAATCCTAGCCCGCCGATCCAACCCTCGAGCCCACAAAGGCCCGAGCAGCCGACTGTGCCTCAGGAAGATCTCCCACCAAGGAATACTGAAGCACAGCCTATCTCGCAGGCTGGTCGTGACAATCCCCCGCAGCAGAGGCAGAATAAGACCGGGCAGCAGCCTCGTAGTCCTAGACGCCATAGGGGCGATGAGCCAAACCTTCCGAACAGAGGACAACATCCTCCTGGTAACAGGAGGAACTCAGAGTTAGGCTCTACGGTCTGAGGCCCCCCACAGCATGATAATGCATGGGGATCTAACGACCAACGCAGACCGCCCTCTAACGCTCAGGAGGTTCCAACCTAAGAGGGCAATCGAGGGAACAGTCGATCCTACCATAGCCATTCAAGATTCAGAGATGGCCATGGTTATAATGAGGCCGACTCAGGCAGAGGGAATGCTGGTCAGAGAAATGAAGAAAGAGGTGGAGGCAGGAGCCAGCTACCTCAGGATGACCAGCCTGATAGACGAGACGCTGGGGGGCAGCCCAGACAAAATAACGTCTTCAACCGGCTCGGAGCTAGCGAGCAGCGGAGGAGAGATGAGGACTTGAGAGATGTACTCAACGATTGCCGTGAGCGGCATGGCGAGTACGTCCCCCCAACAGCAGAGGCCCTGACGATTCCTAGCGCTGTGTAGGCCCAGATAGATGCCCCCAACCAAGCAGTGCAGCAGCTGGTCGGGGGAAGAACATCTTATATTGACCATGATAGGAGAAAAGGTACTCCATTCATCCAGAGGATAGCCATGGCGGAAAACCCTAGCAAGTTTAAGATGCCTACGCTTCCAAACTTTGACGGGTATGGTGACCCGGTATCTCATGTCAACAAGTTTGAGATACAAATGGATATTCAAAAAGTGTCCGAAGACGCTCGGTGCAGGATCTTCCCTGCAACACTTTCTGACACTGCATAGGAGTGGTTTTTTAAATTCCCTCCTGCAAGTATAATTTTCTGGGAAATGTTCGTGAAAGATTTTTACGGGCATTTCTATGCGGGTCACGTGCACCCTACCGAGGCAAATCAGCTGGTCGAGATACGCCAGCAAAATGGAGAATCGCTGAAAGACTACGTTCAACATTTTATGCGAGCAGCCGCCAGAGCAAAAACAGTGGGTGATGAAGGCAAAATGATGGCCATAACGGCAGGAGTTAAGCGTCGTACCCCTCTCTGGGAGAGCCTCAGAAAGCATGGGGTTAGAACTACCCAGGAATTCTTAGATTGAACTGATCGCTACATCAAGCTCGAAGATGCCATTGCCAATGAAGGAAAGCCCCCAGGCAAAGATAAGGAGACAGCCGAGCCCGTCAAAGCCGCCAATGGGTCCAAGCCCAATGGCAACGGCAAAGGCAACGGGAACGGCAACGGCAATGGCAAGAATGGTGGAAAACGGCCACACAACGAGCCTTCCACCTCTGACAACAAAAGGACCAAGGGTAATCGTTATGAACCTCGGTTCACTAACTATACTGCCTTTATCGAGTCTCGGGGAGAGGTATATCAGGCCACGAGTTCCAATGTGCCTTACAAGAAGCCTGCCCCCATTTGAAAGGATATTTCGAGGAGAGACACTACTAAGTTCTGTCGTTATCACAACGACTACGGACATGACACCAATGAATGCAACCAGTTGAAGGATGAGATCGAGTTCCTTATCAGACAAGGACACTTGAGAATATATGTACGGGCCTTGGGAAATTCCCAACGAGAAGCTCCAGGTGGCAATGAGCAAGCGCCCACACGCCAACGCTCGCCACCTTTGCAGCCTGATCCCGTAGCCGGCACCCTATTAACCATCTACGGAGGCCCGCACCTCGCGGGAAACAGCGGCAAGGCCAGGGAACGATATGCTCGGACCCTGCGGCACGACCAGGACATCAAGATGATGGCTGTGGAGGACCGCGCGCCGAAAAAGGCTCGATCAGAAGAGGGCGAGATAACTTTCTATGATAGCGATGCCCAGCATGTCCGGTTCCCACACTCTGATCCGCTGGTCGTGGACATCCAAATGGCCAATATGATGGTGAAGAGAGTGCTAATCGATACAGGAAGTTCAGTAAACATCCTGTACAAGTCATCTTTGGAACGCATGAAGTTGTCCGTTAAGGACTTGGAGCCTTGCAACCAAACAATATACGACTTCTTTGGCGAGGGACTCGCCCCTGCAGGGTCAATCAGACTTCCAGTGACAGCAGGTACTGCGCCTGCTACCAGGACATTACTCGCTACTTTCATAGTGGTCGATTGTCCCTCGGCATACAATGCCATCATTGGAAGACCCGTACTGGTAGACCTACGGGCCATCACCTCCATATGGCACCTAGCCATGAAATTCCCAACGGACGCAAGGGTAGGACGCGTGTTAGGAAACCAGAGGGAAGCCAGGGAATGCTACAATGCCTCAATCACGAAGGCGAAGAAGGGAACGTCAAAAAGCACTCCCTCTGAGAGGTTGCAGATGGAAATTGATACACAAACCCAATCCGGTGAAGGAGTCACCAAATAGGGTGTTGCCCAAAGGGAGAATAGAGATTTGGATCCTCGCTTTGGGGATTTTGAGGAAAATGTTGGACCCGTCGAGGACCTGGAAGAGGTCTACCTTGACGAGAAGGACCCGACCAGAGTCGTGAAGGTCGGGAAAAACTTAGAACCCACTACGAAACATTCACTGGTGGAATTTTTGCGAAAGAACCAGGAAGTCTTTGCCTGGTCGCACAAAGACATGGTTGGGATAGATCCTGCAATCATAAGCCATGTCCTGAATATAGACAAGAGTTTTCCGCCCGTGCAACAGAAAAGAAGGCTTCACGATAAGGATCGGTCGAGAGCCTTAAAAGAAGAAGTTGAGAGATTAAAGGAGAATGGGTTCATCAGAGTGGCGTTTTATCCATCGTGGGTCTCCAATCGAGTGCTGGTTCCCAAGCTTAACGGCAAGTGGCGAACCTGTGTGGATTTTACAGACCTCAATAAAGCCTGCCTGAAGGATTGTTTCCCACTCCCAAGGATCGACTAGTTGGTCGATGCTACTACAGGACACGAGATCCTCTCTTTCATGGATGCATATTTAGGCTACAATCAGATCAGCATGCATTCCCCTGACGAGGATCACACCAGCTTTCGGACTGATACGGGATTATATTGTTATAAAGTAATGCCCTTCGGACTGAAAAATGCAGGTGCGACTTACCAGCGACTAATTAACCACATGTTTAAAGAGTTTATCGGCGTAAACATGGAGGTATACGTGGATGACATGCTGGTAAAGTCGAAAAAGGCGGAAGGACATGTGAAGGATTGGCAAGAGTGTTTCGATGTATTGAACAAGTACCAGATGAAACTAAATCCTCTCAAATGTTCCTCCGGAGTTGGATCAAGGAAGTTTTTGGGGTTTATTGTTAATTCAAGAGGAATTGAGGCCAACCCCGACAAGATAAAAGCCCTGATCGATATGAAATCGCCAGAAAAAATCAAGGATGTACAAAGTTTGACTGGGAGAATTTCGGCCCTAAGTAGATTTATTTCCAAATCAACGGATAAGTGTGTCCCTTTCTTCAATCTACTTAGGGGCAACAAGAAATTTGAATGGACAGGAGACTACGAGCAAGCTTTTCAGGCCTTGAAAGCCCATATGGCACAGCCTCCTATTTTATCGAAACCTATCGAAGGAGAAACTTTGTTCATTTACCTGGCGATCACTGAAGTTGCTGCTAGTGCGGTGCTAGTACGAGAAGAAGAAGGCGTGCAAACGGCAGTTTACTATGTAAGCAAGAGGCTAATCAGAGCAGAACTGAGGTATCCTCCCATCGAGAGGTTAGTATACTGTTTAATCCTGGCCTCAAGGAAGCTACGTCCTTACTTCCAAGCCCATCCTATCACAGTTTTAACCGACCAGCCCCTTCGGCAAGTTCTCCAGAAACCAGAGGCAGCTAGGCGTCTATTAAAATGGGCAATCGAACTAGGGAAGTTCGATATTACGTATTCACCGCGAGCAGCAGTAAAGGGACATGTCTTGGCCGATCTCATTGCAGAGTTTACCGAACTCCCAGACGACGAGCAATGCAAAAAATCTAATGCGCCTGGGCCTCATGATCAAGCTCCCTCATGGAAGTTATTTACGGATGGGTCGTCAAACAAATCTCACGCGGGAGCAAGAGTGATATTGATAACGCCAGAAGGGCATTAATTTCAATGCGCCATTAGGATTGACTTCGTAGCCTCGAACAATGAAGCAGAATACGAGGCCCTCCTCGCTGGATTACGATTGGCAAAAGACATGGATATAAAAGTGCTCGATATTTACAGCGATTCACAGCTGGTGGTGAATCAAGTTCTAGGGGAATATCAAGCACGGGGTCTCAAAATGGGAGCCTACCTAAATAAAACTAGAGATCTATTGGCACAATTCCAGAAGTATACCCTCCAGAAGATACCTCGAGACTAGAATTCGAATGCAGATGCCTTAGCCAAACTCGCAAGCGCGAAAGATGCTGACACTTTGAACATTGTGCCAATAAAAAGATTGAGCGAGCCGAGCATACGAATAGATGTGACTAGCATGGAAATCCGGATGGAAGATACATGGATGGCGCCATACTTGGAGTATCTGACCAGCGGTACACTGCCGACAGATAGGAACAAAGCCAGAACTCTTCAAAGGCAGGCCGCGAGATATATACTGGTTGATGGTGTTTTATACCGAAGGGGATATTCCATGCCACTGCTCAGATGTATTACGCCCGAGAAAGCTAAGGAACTGATGAAGGAAGTACATGAAGGTTTTTGCGGAGATCATGCTGGGGGGCAAAGTTTGGCGAAAAAGATCCTGAGGCAGGGTTATTTCTGGCCGACTATGAACGAAGACTCTGCAGAGTACGTGCGGAAGTGCGATAAGTGTCAAAGATTTTCCAAAATCCCACGAGCAGCTCCAAATGAATTAAAACAAATGCAGAGTCCTTGGCCTTTTGCAATATGGGGAATAGAATTGATTGGATCCATGCCAACGGGGAAATGTGGAGTGAAGTACGCAGTCGTAGCAGTTGACTACTTCACCAAATGGGCCGAAGCTGAACCACTCGCTACCATAATGACCAAGAAAGTTCTTGACTTTGTCATCAAGAACATTGTTTTCCGATATGGTTTGCCTCGAAAAATCGTCTCAGACAACAACACCCAATTTGACAGTGATCTGTTCACCGACTTCTGCGAAAGACACGGGATTATCAAAAGCTTTTCTTCAGTTGCTCATCCACAAGCGAACGCACAGGTCAAAGCAGTGAATAAAACGCTTAAGGACATCCTGAAGAAAAGACTTGAAGACGCTAAAGGAGCGTGGCCAGAATAGCTGCCTGAAGTCCTGTGGTCGTATAGAACTTCTCACCGAACAGCGACAGGTGATACTCCGTTTTCCTTAACATACGGATATGAAGCCATGTTGCCAATCGAGTTAGATCCACCCTCGCATCGACGAATTACATATGACCAGGATCAGAACAGCCAATTGATGATGGAGTCCCTAGACTCAATAGAAGAAAAACGAGAAAAAGCCCAACTCCGAGTAGCTGCGTACCAACAAAAAGCCGACTGGTACTTTAATTCAAAAGTAAAAGAAAGAAAATTAAATGTCGGAGATCTAGTGCTACGACGAGTTTTCTTGAATACCCGCGATCCCACTACTGGAGTACTCGGACCAAACTGGGAAGGACCATACCAGATTGAAGAAGTCCTTCACCCGGGCACCTATAAACTTGCACGCTTAAATGGAGATCTCGTTGCACGCTACTAGAATGGAGAACATCTGCGCAAGTACTACCAATGAACAATCCTTCTTAAAGGACTGCCTTGTATTAATTCTTACTTTTTACAAGTTTCGAAAAAGGGTTAGCCACGTTGTATGGCTAATCGCTTATAAGTGTAAGATCTTTTTTAAGATCCCTCGTACAGACATGTTTAGTCCATTTTAATACGAGATTATAAGGGACTGTGCGCAGCCAATCATTCTGGCCGACCTTTGTAAATTTATTTTTACAAGTATTTGTTCATTATGTGTGTTGTTTTGCTGTATTACAAGTGTTGAATTCTATAACGAGCAGTCATGTTCGAACAGGTCGTGGTCAGGGCAAGTGACCAAGGACCTAAAGCTCCTCGATCACTTGGGGGGCATATAAGGTACATCGATAGCAAAGCGTACCATAAGGTATGTAAACACATGAAGAAAATGAGTGAAAGCATGCTACGGTACTTAGAGCATTTTTCAAAATTTATGTTTTGTAAAATCAAACCAAAGTACTATGCTAAGTTTGGTCATGCGAACAGGTATTATAATAAAAGAAACATTATAATATCAGTAAGGCAATCGTTTACACTGCGAGCATTAGTGCTCGGATGTAAATATGTAATTAAAAGGAAAAACCTTTTACACCGCGAGCAGTACTGCTCGGATGTAATAGTTCAAGTGTAAGTAAAAAGCTGCCCTCGCAGCAATAAAAAATAAATTGTCTTTACAAGTAGGCCCGTGGGCCATAAAAACTGAGATAAAAAGAGAATTACTGGGGAGCAGGAGGGTCTTCTGGGTTAGGAGTGCTCTTGTCAGCCAGAGGATCAGCCTTAGCATCAACAGCAGGGGTCTTGGCCTTAGCTCTCTCCTCTGCCAACAGCCGAGCAGTGCACTGCGCCATTAGCATCCTTTGCAACTTCTCGGAGAGGTAGTTAATTTTGGCCCCCCGGTTGTGTTTCCAGAAATCGTAGAAATTGAGGAAGGTGGCTTCCTTGTACTTCTTCAGATTTCTAGCCCCGTCCTCCTTGAGCTCCTGAATGCGCCCTTCAAGCTCCTGAACGTGCCCCTTAAGTTCCTGCACCCGTCCCTCGAGCCTCTTTGTCTCCTCCCTGCTGCCAGTCAGGTCAAGTTTGGCCTGCTTACATTCTTGGGTGACGAGTACAACACTCTCCCTCCATGTCTTACACTCCTCATTGGCCTTCTTCAATGCCTCTTGGGACTCCTGAAGCTCCTAGGTGAGAGTGGCTTGGTCCTCGCACAGTTGCTTGTTCAGCTTGAACAGCTCCTTATTCTCCATAAGCAGCTTATTGTTATCCTCGAGAAGCTTAGTGTTATCAGCCTCAAGCGCTTGCTTGGCCTGGGCCAGCTTGGAGTCATAGTTCTTTTCTCGGGAGACCAGCACCCTAGCGCGGCGCCAGCTAGCAGTCAAAGACAGCAGCCCCTGAAGAAAAAATGAGAAGGTTAGGGAAAGAAGTATAATATAAACCATGAAGTAGCAAAAGATGACTTATGCTGGCTATCTCATTCAACCCTCTGTTGATGATTTGGTTGACATCCATAGTAGCAGTGTCATTGATGGCGGTCTGGCTGCGTCTATGCTTCGAGAGCCGATATATTCTCTCCCTGGCCATGCCAACTGTAACGCCCTACTACCTTAGAGCCGTTACTAAGTGAGTTTAAAACAGAAATTGTGCATTTAATTGACTCAAGTGGTTTCTAAAACCAAAAGTGTGAATAAACCAGAGTTTAAGGCTGTACTCTTTGAAAATGTTTAGTTTCATTAAAAACGTTAATTATAAAACATCTGGGATCCCAAAATAAGGTTTACAAAATATTTACAACTCAAAATAGATTTTCACTTGATCAGCTATCAAAAGAATGGTTAAATACAGCCATATACAAAATGCCCCCAACCAAAGCAGTCGGGCAGGCCGAACATGTACGCGCCGCCCCCACGCTCTCCATACTCATGGACGGTTGACTGACTCCTTGCTTTTACCTGCCACACGGAGCACCCGTGAGCCGAAGCCCAGCAAGAAAACCCAAATAACACATAACATATGCAAAGTAAATAGCTGGCAATAATTCACTGATACATAGGAAAACCACCATAATAAACAAGTACGGCCATGCCGCTCCCAAGGCCTTACCAAAGCCTGGAGTTTCGGTTCTCACCGCGAGGATAACTCATGTATCCCTTGGGTCCCACCCTGAATATAAGCATCCCATGTGCTGTGTTACTTTCGGCCCACGGCCGCCCCGGCCTATGCCGTACCCGGCCTCTGCCGCTCGTTTCATCATAATAACACATATAGTACATTCAAAATAAACATTCACACACATCATGGTTCATTTAAGTTTAAGCATTTGCACGTAATACAATCCGGGGCCACGCCCTACAATCACACAGTGGGGCCATGCCCTAAACTCGGGTGTTACGGTTTTCTTACCTGTATCCCGTGCTTTCCAAAGTACCACGGTCACGAGCACGGTCCTTTAGCACGAGCCTCTCCGAAATCCTAGTCACAACACACATAAAACACTTTTAATACTAACCAAACCCAAAACCACTTC
Organism: Humulus lupulus; assembly: GCF_963169125.1. NCBI lineage: Eukaryota > Viridiplantae > Streptophyta > Magnoliopsida > Rosales > Cannabaceae > Humulus > Humulus lupulus. The sequence goes on from NC_084793.1 coordinate 77,481,687, forward strand.
CCGGGACCAATCCCGCACTCTCGGGACCTCTAAAACCTTAAAACAACACCCCGGAGGCATCCCACGAACCCCTGGAGCTAAGACCTAAAATTGCCAAAAAGAGCTACCCTGAAAATGGCCTTGTGCTGCGGCACCACATCCTTGTGCCGCGGCACCCATCAGACAGAAGCTCCCTTGCCGCGGCACACAAAACCCCTGCCGCGGCACGCCTTCGCAGACCCAGAATTCTGGGTTTTTCCTGCAATTTTCCCCGAGCTTTAACCTCCCCAAATCATCCCAAACCAAAACCTAAACCCCAAAACTCAAATCCAAACCTCATATGAACAATCTAACACCCCATAAACACTAGAATCAAATCCAAAACATCAATACACACAAGATCCACTCCTTTGATTTCAAATTCAACAACCCAAATCAAAACCCATGAAAATCTTAACTCAAGCATTAAATTCCTCAACCAACACAGAAAACAAACTTAAATAAGCATAAGATCCTTACCTCAAGAGTAGAATCCACCCTAAAAGTTCCCTTGATCTCCTTCTAAGCTTCCCACTTCAGCCCCTTTCTACACCTCTTCTTCTTTCTTCTTCTTTGCCCTAGCCTTTCTCTCCTCTTCTTTTCCTTCTCTTCTAATTTATCAAAGCCACAAGTGACCCAAATGCCCAAACCGTACCCCCTAAATCCCAGCTGCATAATGTCTATTTGCCTTGCCAAAAGACCAAATTACCCCTCCTTACTAATCCTTCTAAGCTAAACCTTCAAGGGTACTTAAGTCTTAACACTTTCATTTCAATTCTACCACTTCCTATCTTAAAACTTGTTACTCACAGCAGTTACAAATGGTTACCAAATTACCAATACTAATCACTCTTTCTAAACTCAACTTACAAGATTCCCGAAGTACCCCTGGGCTCCTCCCGAGCCGGGTACAACAACCCGTTGTGACTTTTAGACTAACTGGCTCACTAGGACCGTCCCGATGCGTGCATCCTGGTAAAATATCACACTCACATGGCACAATTCACATAGTATAATTATCACAGTTATGCCCTAACATGGCCAAGTTACAATCATGCTCATTTTAAGACAATCAGTTCTACATGCATACTGATTCACATAGTCATGCATCTCAAATAATCCAATAGTCATATAACGTGCAATAAATCATAATGATGCATTAAACTTAATAAAGTCACACACAAAATCCCATCATGCCCTCCAGGCACACTACTCCAGGCCCTTAAGCCTTAACACTGAATTTGGGTCGTTACACCAACTATGTGGCTGGACAGGGAGCCTTCGGACAAGTGCTCCAAAGTCTCTTTGTCTGCGACCTTTGAGGAAGGCTGAGGATTGACGGGCGTGGGGGTCGTCTGCTTGGGGACAGGTCAATGTGGTAAGTCCTCCTTGGAAGGGGCATCGATGGGAGCATCTTCTGTCCGGGCCTTCTTCAAAGGGGTCTTGCTACTTTCCCCTCGAGCCCTTTTACTGTCCTTCTTCGGGACAGAAGAGTCAGCGGCAGCTTGGTAATGGTCAAAGAAGTCCCCGGAATCCATACCTGCACAAAGAGAAACAATTCAAACGATGAGATAAAAGGGTTGCGGGAAAACAGAGATTAGAGTAGAAGGATTACAAAAGGTACCCGAGGTACACCTACTGGTCGTAACATTATCTACTGAACTACCTAGTTCCTGGAAGAAATCTGAATTTGAAGAAGGGGCGTTCCTAAAGTTTCCATCCCCATCAAATAGATGAGAAGGAATTGGCAGATTATTCAAAAACGAGAATGATGTACCGTTTACATCCGATGAGTCGTCAAATGGTTCGGTAGGCTCAGCAGCCTTTTGTTTCCCCTTGCCCTTGGGGACCGATGATTCCGCTGCTCGGTGGGGAACAGCAGGTTCCCTGATTGTAACCCCACTTGGCCTCCTCCGAGGAGGGGGTGACTGAGGTTGCTGCTCGGGTCCCTGCTCAGGTTCTGCATCAGCATGTACACCACCCGCCGCGGGTTCGTTAGTCGCAGGTTGGGAGCCCCAAAGGCCAGCCAACCTAAGGTTAGCCTCGTTAATTAAGTTCTTTACACTCTTAGCAGCATTTGACATACTGGCAAAGAGTGCTGCCCTCGACTCCGTTCCTGGAGTGGGGGTCGGGTGTAACCATGGACCTGGAACACAATGGAACAACGAAGTATTATGACAAGAAAGGATCAAAGTACAAAAACTATGGTTCAAGGATTATTATTTTCTTTACCTCCTCGAGTGAAGGCCAGATTATCCGCGGCAATGTCAGGCGTAAGGAAGTACTCTTGATGATACTTCCCCACGTTGGAGATGTGGGTGGTGTCGGACAGAAAGGTGCGTCCGGTCTCCTGGTGGCAGAAATGAAAGAACCCCGTACCATCCTGGTTGGGGTTGGAATTGAGGTCGAACAGAAAATTAACCTCATGAGGAGAAGGAGCTGGCCATTTCTTGAGCTTGTAGAGGATATAGAGCGCGGTCAGCATCCTATACCCATTTGGGGTGATTTGAAAAGGGGAACCCCAAAGTAGTTTGCCACCCCTTGAAAGAATGAATGAAGAGGCAGGGTGGCACCTGCCTCGATATGGTACCTCGACCAGGTGCTATAAGCCCCCCCTCGTAGGTTGGCTCGCTGGTCGATGGAAGGTCTGACCAGGGTCACCCCCGTCAGATTGTATTTGTTTAAATAGTTGGTGATCATGCGAAGTGTCACTGAACTTGGGGAAACGACGTGCCACTCGACAGCTGGCTGGTGGTGTGACGAGGACGGGCACGCCTCTGAACTTTGGTTTCAGGGGGGAATTCACCTCGACCACTGGTCGAGGGGGCATCGGCAGAAGGCTGACTTGGAGAGTTAAGGTTGCGTCTTTTTCTAGCTTTGGTTTTTGTTCTGGCCATTTTCTGATTGGGAATTGGTGGAGGATTTGGGTTAGAACGTGAAAAGGGGATTTCTGGAATCAGTGTGTATGGGTTCTCTTTGCCTTCGAGCAGTTGGGCCAAGAGTTCGTCTTCAATAGGTCTTTCTCCCCCCCCAAGGGTCTTGCATATGAACTGCAAACAGACAATGGAGGAGATAAGACACATTCCGCGAAGTAGTGTGGAAGATTGGGACAACGTTGCTCGTGCCTAAATAACCAGCAGCATCCTAATCCTACGCTAACTTCAACGTGAGTAGTTTGAAAGACGGATAAAAACAAAAAGGAAAGTAAACTGTTTTCTGAAAAGAGAACTTTTTCAACTCCTGAGGGGTGGGAAAAAATTTCGGTTTTTTCACCTTGCTTGAAGGTTGAATCTTTCGTCAACCTAACGTCCCAAACCAGAGATCCTAACTATCAAACTATAGTCTTAACCTATACAAAGCATAAAAACGCACTACCATGCAATAGGCGGTTTATACCAAAAAACCCTTAAAACCCTACTCAAGAACACAGAGGTCGTAGAGCATAAAAACGGTATGCATGGCGTAATAGAGAGCTTAAAGAATGGAGTTCTTACCTGGGCGAAGATGGAGATTCGGAAGAAGATGAAAACTCGAACCGGAAGACCATCGGCTAGACGTCAGACTGGTTTTCGAAGCTCTGAACTTTGGTGCAAGTTCTTTAAAATATTGGCAAAGATGGTGAATAAAAATTTCTTAAAGGGGAAGAAAAGCCTACTTATAGGGATCGAAGGGATGGCCAAAATGCAGTAATCATCATTTCCCACTTTCGAAACGTGGGGAAGTGTATAAGCTGTCAAATTGCCTTTTTGGAAACTGAAAAGGCTTGATTAGACATAATTATGTCACATTTTTAAAAAATGCACGGGGATTCTGACAGACATCATGGGGATGTGAACGGTTGTTCCCTTAAGTTTCTTTACTACTGGTCGCACTAAACAAACTTGGGGGCAAATGTTATCCCTAAAATCAGAAGTGAATGACATGGCAGGCATTAATTACAGGTGGCTGACACCTGGCAGAATATGTGTTCGACTATCGACCAGGAAGACATCCAGTATCATGCGATCGGTTTCTTCATACGACCAGCCTGGTTGTACGCACATTATACGTGGAGAAAATCTTAGGCAGTTATGATGGAATCCGAAATTATCTCCCATGATTTCCTAAGTATCTGATTATTTAGGAAAGAATATCTGTAACAAATCAATGTAAATCTTCCCTGAGCTTATAAATAGAGGGCTCAGGGAAGCGGATCCTTTTCTTTTAGAGAAAAAAAGATCATTTGAGATTAGAGAGAGATTACATGAGAATAACTGTATTTCTTTCTTCAGAGGATAGTGAAACTCATTGAACCCCAGTTCTTTGATCACCCCTTTGAATCTTATTTCAATAACAATTCAAGTGGACGTAGGTTATTACCAGATCCTGGGGCCGAATCACTATAAAATCTTGTGTTCTTATTATTTTCTTCATCACATTCTTTTCAACATATTCACCCACGTCAAGCGTATTTTGACTCCGTGTCAGTTGGCCAAAATCTGGGTCAACAACTGGAATGGCTAACATGACAAAATCATTTGAAGATCTCGACCAGAAAGATTCTGTTGTGATTCTTATTCTTGATATTGACAATGTTCTAATCATTAGGAATGATGTAGAGAAATCATCAATAGAAAAGAAATGGTTAGCTGAACATTTCTAAATATTGGATTTAGAAAAGCCAAGAATGTTCTGTACATTCAATTCTGTATAGATTGAAAGAATGATCCTTAGGCAATGTCTCAAGCAACTTATATAGATTAGAAGCTTAAATACTTTTAGTTTACAAATCCAAGAAAGGATTTTTGCCTTCCCGGTAAGGAGGATTTATTATCTAAATAATAAACGTCCATTTATTCTTTTACTCGAAAAGAGGGCATGAGACAATTATTCTTACAACTCAGTGATAGACTGTTTAATATATCGAATGTTATATTTTTTAATTGACATTTGCTAAATGGTGGGAATAGTTAGAAGTTATCAATCCATTATGGATTGAGTCATTGAATAATTATAAGGACATAGTTTTGAGTATCTTAAATAAAATAGAGTTTATATGTATGTGCATTTAGGCATAGACCTAAAATCCCAATGGATGATCTGATATTAAATCTTCAAGACTAATATCAAAATCAGATTCCATAACTATGGAGGAAACACATTAATCTAAAAATGTGTTAGACATTTCAGATTTATATGTTTCACCACAAAAGCTAATATATAAAAACTACTAGCAGTTAAATAGGCTATTTGATTTAGTTTAGTTCTTTGACATTCTGGAAAGGTTTTCAGACCAGAATAAACAACTAGCATCTCATTGCGAAAGTAATGGAGAAACAACTATTCTAGAAGAACTTGAAATCATGAAGGGGTAAAGCACATGAAATGAAGTATCATTGACTACAAAACAATTTTACATAATTGATGTAATAATCTTGAAGATAACTTCAAAATAGTTTCTTAGAAAACTATTACAAAGACATTGTTAGAAAAAATCGATTAAGGAGAATATGATTGACATAATAAAAGAGATGCCTCAATTTGCTTTAGGGCAAGTGAGAGATTGTTGGGAATAGTGCCCTTAAAGAGATTGTAGTTGACAAATATTTTAAATGAAATAAATAATTGAATTAAATTAGTATATATATAGACTATGTCCGATATTATATGATAATATTAAGTGAATATCAGAAAATCTTAAAGTTTAGCTATGTGGACTTAATCTCATATTGGTATGGGAGGATCGAGCTTAAGATAATATAAATAGTTCGCAATAAAATAAAGTTATGGAATCTTTAGATTAAAAACTTCTAGTACGAACCACTAGTATTATGAATACATGTGACCTAGATCCTGGTTACTAGTGTAGTAGGACACTTTAGTTTAGGTACTTTACATGCTGGGAGTATGTAGAACTGGACCAGACGTGATTTGTTAATACATGTTTGAACAATGTTTCATAGTATTAATCAAACACATCAAACAATAATCATATACATGATGATCTTAATCCTGAGGTTACTATGAACTCCTATATATCTCATTTGATCTTTTGATTCATGCGCTAAGGTTTGTCAGAATGATCAGGCTAAGAAAAATTGTTTTGGGGACTCAATGATGTATATGGCTGGGAACGTAGTTTAACAGATATGGAATATATACCTTCCTATAGATTGAATAATGGTTCCCTATTGGGTTGACTTTTGGAACTAAAAAGGTTATGAGCGCTCACGTCGCAACCTTACAAATTGAGGGGAGCCTCATAGGGATTCATGCAAAGTCAGAAGAAATACGGAGCAACCTTACAAATTGAGGGGAGCTAAAGCATGGACACAAGGCCCATGCAAGACAAGTAGTGGGAGTACTAGGAGAGGGGACATGGCCTATATACTTCTAACTAGATTTCAGAGCCAACACCACCACCAGCACCAATACGCCTGATGCCACTCCTCTGACACTCGTACTAAATAAGTAGTGGAGACATCCCCACGGAATCTGACCATGTACTGGAGCCAACACCACTACCCCTGAGACCACTCTCCTGACAGTGTACTTGTGTACCATCTGGTGCCCTGGACCACAATGTATCAGGGGCCATTAGAGCCCACTATAAAAGGAATCCCACTTCCACATGAAAAGGGGTTGGAAAAAACATTGTAGCTGGACACAAAAAAGAAATACAAGTTCTTTTTCCCATTTTTCTTCTGCAACTATTTTCTATGCTTCTGTTTAGATTTTTGAAGTTCTACATTCAGAAGCACCACACTTTGATTTTTCTAACTTAACTTCGTTGACGAGTTCTCACCATCAACAGTTTGGCATCATTTGTGGGAAGGATAAGTGTCAAGCCACTGTTCTTCCGTCGATTCTGATAAGAAAGAGATGCCACGACGTTCGAAACGATTGAGAGAGCCGCGAGAGGTGGAGGTCCATCTCGATGGAGATCAGCTAAAAGTGTCTATGAAGGATCCTCCTTCACCCACAAACGTGGAGGCCCCAAAGGAGCCTGAGGTTCACGGAGATGAAAGGGAAGCCTCATCCCTGGTAGTCCCACATGAGGAGGATCGTCCAAGGCCAACTGTTGCCCCAGCAAGGGATGCCGGTGAGTTCCTGCCTCCAAGGCCGCCGCAGGTTCCAAACTCCAGCCGTCAGGATCCAGGCCCATCGGTGCACAGACCTAACAAGCACCCTCAGGTCCACTCCGTGAGCTCGAGTTCTAGATCTCGATTCTATAAAGAGGAGATACGTGAATTGCATCGTAAGAACCAAAGGCTAGAAACCACCTTGGAAAACATGCAAGAGGTGTTAAATGACCTGTTGGAAGGGAGATCAAAAGTAACACTCCCTAAGCAATAAGAGAGAGGTCAGGAGGGGGCAGAAACCACCATCCTAGTAGACGATGGAAGGAATCGACTCTCCACTAGTAACACCCCCCGGACGAAGCAGCACGAACGTACTAGACCACCGAAGCAGCCCCAGAGGCCAGAGCCGAAGACCAATTTTAGCCTTCATAACGACGTTGAAGTCACCTCAAGGAAAACCCCTTCAGCTTTACGAGAGGAACTCAACAAAAAGAGGGCGGGTGAAGATGGCCACGAGAGCCTTAAGGCCAGAAGAGGCCAATCCCCACCAAAACCCTCAATCCGGGAAAGCCAAAGCGGTGCAAAGAATAAGAGGGCATATGAAGGAACAAGGGATGATCGGCCTCGAAAGCCCTAGTGCACTGATGAGCGTAGGCAGGGCCCTTACACCTTTTATACTGACCTCACCCACACTAGGGAACATATTTTCGTCACGAATGAAAACCAAGTCCTTTTCAGAAGGCCTCCGCCAATGAAAAAAGATCGGTCCAAAAGAGACCCCAGCAAATATTGCCAGTATCAAAAAGATATCGACCACACCTCCGCGGAATGCAACCATTTAAAGGTAGAAATCGAGGAGCTTATACGCAGAGGCCAGAAAAGGAGCATCCTCACTGCGGGCACAAGAGGCAGCCCCGGAAGTACAAGGAGAGGTCAAGACCATCTTTGGAGGGCCAGGATTCTGGGGCGAATCAAGGAAGGGGCGAGATAAATATGCTAGGGAGGCCAGACGAAGTCCACCACCGTGCATCTTAAGTTTGGAGCAACGCCCCCCAAAGAGTTTTAAGGGTGAAAATGACTCAATAACCTTCACCGAGGAAGATGCATGGGGTGTACATTTCCCCCATAATGACCCCCTAGTGTTGACTGTCCAGCTTGCAAACATGAGGGTGCATTAGGTCTTAGTGGATAACAGAAGCTTTGTGGACATCTTATATCGCCTAGCTTTGGAGAAGATGGGAATAAACATCCGGCACCTAAAGCCTTGCAGTACCTCCTTGTATGGATTTACTAGAGATTCAATACAGCCCCTAGAGGCGATTGAGTTAGCCCTCACTATTGGAGAACAGCCCAGACAAACCACCGTAACGGCAAAATTTGTTGTGGTAGATTGCGCCTCAGCCTTCAATGCGGTATTAGGGAGACCTTACCTAAGAGAATTGAAGGCGATAACTTCTGTGTACCACTTAACTATGAAATTCCCAACTCCCGGGGGAATAGCATCCATGAAAGGAGAGCAGAAGGAAGCGAGGGAATGCTATAACACATCCCTCCACATGACCACAAAGCCATCGGTGCCTATGGCAATGGTTGTGCATGAAGGCACAAACCGACACGAGTTAGACCCACGAGTCGCAAAAGAACCTAGAGCCGAACCGGTAGAAGAGTTGGAAGAAGTCACGGTCATGAATGAGCCGGTGAGAAAGTTGAAGGTAGGGAAAAACCTTATGGGTGAAGGTGACGTGAAGGAGAAGCTAGTAGAATTCTTGAAAGCCAACCTCGATGAGGACATGGTAGGGATAGACCCGGCAGTCATGTGCCACCACTTGAACATCGACCCAAAGGCAAGGCCTGTGAGGCAAAAAAGAAGAGCGCTGGACACAGAGAGATACGCAGCCCTAAAAGAGGAGGTTGACAAGTTGAAGGCAAATGGGTTTATCTGAGAGGAATTTTACCCACTATGGGTATCAAACCTAGTGCTAGTCCCGAAGCTCAACGGAAACTGGAGGACTTGTGTGGACTTTACTAACCTCAATAAGGCCTGCCCTAAGGACAACTTCCCACTTCCTAGGATAGACCAGTTAGTAGACGCCACAGTGGGGCACGAGCTACTTAGCTTCATGGATGATTATTCCGGGTACAACCAAATACCCATGAACCCGGCTGATGAAGAGCACACTTCGTTCATAACAGACAAGGGGCTTTATTACTACAAAGTGATGCCTTTTAGTTTAAAGAACGCAGGTGCTACTTATCAAAGGATGGTGAACAAAATTTTTGCAAATCAAATAGGAAGGAATATGGAAGTATACGTGGACGATATGCTAGTAAAAACAAAGAAGGCAGGAGAGCTCACCGAGGATCTCATGGAAATTTTCGACACCCTTCGAAAGTATAGAATGAAGCTAAACCCGCTCAAATGAACCTTCACAGTTTCATCAGGAATGTTCCTGGGTTTTATGGTGAATTCCCGAGGTATCGAGGATAACCCTGAAAAAATCAAGGCATTGCTGGAAATGAGCCCACCACGAAGCAAGAAGGCGGTGCAATGCTTAACATGGAGAAAAGCAGCCCTCAATAGGTTCATCTCCAGGTCCACTGACAAATGCCTCCCTTTCTTCAACATCCTAAAATGGAACAAAAAGTTTTCTTGGGATGATGAATGCCAGGATGCCTTCACCAAGCTAAAGGAACACCTTGGAAAACCACCCCTTTTGGCCAAGCCAGAAAAAGGGGAGAAGTTGTATTTGTATCTAGCTATATTAGAGCATGCTATAAGCACCGCCTTGGTCAAAGTAGAAAAGAAGCACTAGCAGCCCGTGTACTATGTGAGTAAATGGTTGGTAGAAATAGAAGCTCGGTACCCAGAAATAGAGAAGTTAGCATATGCCTTGATAGTGGCTTCTCGAAAGTTGAGGCCCTATTTTCATGCTCATGCTATCGAGGTGCTCACAAACACCCTTCTGCATCAAGTCTTGCACAAACCAGAGACTTTGGGAAGGTTGTTAAAATGGTCGATTTAATTGAGTCAATTCGACATCACTTACACCCCAAGGACCTCAATCAACGGGCATGTACTTGTAGACTTTATAGTCGAGTTTGAACACCAACCCCATGAGGAGGGAGAAATAGAAGAGAATGAACCGGCGCATAAAGAGGAAAAGTACCCTGAAGAATGGAGCCTCCATGTATACGGGGCATCTAACGAAGGAGGAGCCGGTGCTAGCATAGTAATGACGGGACCTGAGGGGCACAAGATGTATTGTGCGTTGAGATTTGGATTCGAAGCTTCCAACAATGAGGCAGAATACGAGGCGCTGTTGGCCAGCCTATGGCTAGCTAGGGAGTTAAAGGTAACCCATTTTCATGTCTTTAGTGAGTCGTAGTTGGTGGTGTTTCAGGTGAAGGGTGAATACCAAGCTAGAGGTCCAAAAATGGCTGCATATCTCACCAAGGTGAAAGGGTATTTGGATCAGTTCGAAAAATACACCATAGAACAGATCCAAAGGGAGCAAAACACAAATGCCGATGCACTCGCGAAACTCGCCTCCACATGAGACGAAGACACGCTTGAGTCCATCCCGGTCGAATACCTCCCCAAGCCAAGCATAGCAGAAGAAACGATCAACATGGTCAATAGCACTGAGGAGTCATGGTTTGCACCCATCGTGAGGTACTTAAATGACGGGACCTTGCCTTTGGACAAAAAAGATGCCTGTAAACTGACTTACAAAGCCGCTTAGTACACCCTAGTAGATGGAGCCTTATATAAGATAGGCTTCTCTACCCCGCTCCTACAGTGCGTAGATAAGGGAGAGGCTTTACAAATTTTACTAGAGAAACACGAAGGGGAATGTGGAAATCATGCTGCAGGGCAGTCCATGGCAAAAAAGGCCATCCGCCAGGGGTATTATTGGCCTACCATGGAGAAGGATGCGAGGGACTTCGCGAGGTGTGACAAGTGCCAGAGACATGTAAATTACCCCCGACAGTCAGCAAATGAGCTGGTGAACATGACCAGTCCGTGGCCCTTCGCTGTGTGGGGAGTTGACTTGATTGGAGCATTTCCAACAGGAAGAGGAGGAGCTATATACGCAGTGGTAGCAGTCGATTATTTCACTAAGTGGGTGGAAGCAGAGCCTTTGGTCAACATAACGGCTAAGCAAATCACCACCTTTGTCAACAAATATATCTTATACAGATTTGGAGTACCCTACAAGATTATCTCCGACAATGGAATGCAATTTGAAGGAGGAATACTGCAAGGAAAAAGGAATCAAGAGGAGTTTCTCCGCAGTAGTACACCCACAAGCCAATGGACAAGTAGAGGCCATCAACAAGATCCTAAAAAGGAACTTGAAAACAAAGTTGGAAAAGTTGAAAGGGGCCTGGGTCGAGGAACTCCCCAATGTACTCTGGGCCTACATGACCACCCCTCGTTCCACCATTGGGGAGACGCCTTTCGCCTTAGCCTATGGCTGTGAGGCTGTCCTCCTGATAGAATTGAAGACTTTTTAATCCGCACGCAAGCATATGATGACCAGGCTAATATCGCGACATTGGTCAGGAATTTGGACCTGTTGGAAGCCAAGAGAAAATGGGCACAACTGAGGCTAGCCACATATCAACAATGAGCAGTGAGGCACTACAAATCAAGGGTGCGAGAGAGAATGTTCAGGGTTGGAGACTTAGTACTAAGAAAAGTACTCCCCAACACGCGAGACCCGGGGGCGGGGGTACTAGGGGTGAACTGGGAAGGACCCTACCAAGTCGCTCAATGCATACCACCAAACACCTATAAACTGGCCTGCATGGATAACACCATCATACCTCGAGCATGGAATGTGGAACACCTCAAGAAATACTACCAGTGAGACTTCTGCACCCGATGCAAAGAAGACCTATGTTTAGTTTGTTCTTTGTTATGTTAACTTAGTATGTAGGAATCAAAGAGGCTACCCGAGTAACCTCCCAATTAGATGTAACCCTTTCATATATGTCATTGTAACCCGCTTGCTATGAATGAAACTGTTCGAAACTTCACATGTTATTTTTCTTTTCTATAGTATCCACCAAAGTGCCTGCTGGAATAAATTCCACAAAGGACTTGGGGGGGTAGGACAGGAGGCAAAATATAAAGCAAAGAAGAGGATCCTAAAAGGACCCTTATATCAGGAGGATCCTAAAAACCCCCTTATATCAAAAGGATACTAAAAGGACCCCTGACATCAAAAGGATCCTAAGAGGACTCCTGATATCAAAAGGATCCTAAAAGGACCCCTTATATCAGAGGGATCCTAAAAGGACCCCCTATCAGGAGGATCCTAAAAGGCCCCCCTTATCAGGAGGACCCTAAAAGGAACCCTTATCTCAGGATCCTAAGCGATACCTATATAGAAAAGAAGAGGATCCTAAAAGGATCCCTTATATTAGAGGGATCCTAAAAGGACCCCCTATCAAGAGGATCCTAAAAGGACCCCCTTATTAGGAGGACACTAAAAAGACCCCTTATCTCAGGATCCTAAACGAGACCCTTATATATATAAATATATAACCCCTTATAAATCAAGAAGAAGACCTTGTAAGGTATCGCTTGAGTTCACAAGGATTAGCTACCCTTATGAACATCAAGGAGGCCAAAAGGTCCTACAAGAAAAGCATCTAAATAAGAGTAAATGCTTCCACAAGAGGAAGTGCCTCAGGGGAAGCACCCTCCGAGAAGCCTAGAGCGCCCACCAAGCTGTCTAGCCAAAAAAGGTACTAAAAGAGACCCTTGCAAAAATAGTACTATGAATAATGACGAGAAGGACGCTTCTTGCAAGAAATAATAAGTGTGCGCAAAAATATATAAAAGGATAACTAGAACCCAAGGGGCCAATATATCCTTATAGGAACAATCAAGAGGCACCAAAGAGGGACCTATTGAACCCCTTCGCATGGGCTCCAAAGGACCTCAAACCTAATAAATAATAAAGAGAACCTATCGAACCCCATTGTGCGGGCTCAAAAGGACCTCGAACACAGAGGAATAAAGATGAATGATCAGAAATGTATATATATAAAAAAATAAAGAGTTTTGATAATATAACAGGGCTCGGAGAAATTACAAGCAAAATAGGGCTCTAATGATCATACAACCACATTGGACTAAACGGCAAAAAATGCATAATGATAATCTCAAGGCCTCCTGCCATAGGCGTTCCACTCAGCCGCCTCGGCAACGGCGTGCTCACCAAAGGTGGAGAAATAGAAGTTAGGATTTTGCTCCATACTCCATAGAGGGCGCGCTCTATGGATCTATACTAAATATCCACCTTGTCCGCCTCTAAGGAAGCGACCCTCCCCTGTAATGCTGCGATGGTAGCCTTTGCACCCTCAAGTTCGATCTCTAAGCAAGTGACCTTTTCCTGCAGCATCGTGGCCTTGGCAATTTCCATCTTCTTCTTTTTTGACGAGGAAGAGGCCTTCGCCAGGGCCTTATCTAGCTTAGGCTTGGTTTCAGCAAGTTCCCTCTCGAGACCCTAGACATAGATCGTAAGACAGTCCCTTTCAACATTCGACGTGGAGAGGTCTTGAGTTGAGTCGGCAAATCGCTGAACCACTGTATAGGTCTGCACAAGAAAAATAACGATAACAATGATAAGCAACAAAAAAAAAAGAGAGAGAGAAAAGGGATAAGGCCGACATAAGATGCATGAACTCACCCAAGCGGTGGAATGCGTAAGAGTCTCCCCGAGCTCCAACATGCCATGCAGCCCACCTGGGGTGCCCCTTCCGAGCCAAGGGCACTTGGTTGGGCAGGGACAGATGACCCGCTCGCCGAAGGAGGAGGGAGCGCAGGAAGATTGGAAAAGTGAGCCCCCGATGGACCAGGAGGGGTGCAGGAAGATTAGAAAAATGAACCCATGATGGACCAAGATCAAGGGAAGCCTACGGGAAAGTATCAAATTCCTCAGAATAAGGACAAACGAAACCCCTCGGCATGGCCTGTTGATCCTGGGATTGGGAGGCCATGTCATGTTCTGTAGGCGCTAAAGGAGGGCACTCCTTGGGAGACAAAGATGGCCGGTGGGGTTGCCTATGTCCTAGGGATACCCCCTCTGGCACACACTCAGCCTCACCCCCATCCGAGTGAGGATTAGCCAAAATGACCTTTTTCTTCTTTGATCGAGAAATAATCCACAACAACGCAGGCTTTGAAACCAGGGATAGCTTGTGAAAGTTGAGTTTAGTCTTGGTGAAGAGGTGCACAACCATTTTTTTGGCAGGATCGGCCTTGAGAAATTTATCCACTGCATCTTCCTCTGACCCGATAACTTCAAGCATGGCGAAATTTTTTACACAATCAACACAGTTGCTGGCACAAACATAAGTTCCAGAACAGTAAGTTCCAAAAAAAAAACTTGAAGTACTTACTAGGAGCTGAGCGAAAGTGCTCACGAATAGAGAGGGGACCCTTCACAAAGAAGAAGTCTTGCTTCCAAGACCCTGGGTTGGATACATAACCCTTTATCAAGGAGACCGAAGTATTGGCTTTTTTCAGGAAATAAAAGCCTTTGGATTTAGGAGAGGGCATGAGGTTGTACATGAAGTGAACCTCTTGGGCCGTGGGAGCACGCTTGAAGCACTCCATATATGTAATAAAAAGGCAACTCAAGGTCAGCCAGCTGTTGGGCGCCAACTAGAGTGGAGCAAGGTCAAAATAGTTGAGAACCGTGACGAAAAATGGGTGTAATGGGATTGTGCCACCCGCTTTCAGGATATGCTCGCTCATGGCCACGTAACCCGGATTTGGACGATCGACCCGACACTTGTTCGATGGAACCTATAATTTGTATTCTGGGCCAACACGGTTGTTCCCCATTATCTCCAAAAATTTATTTTCAAACACATGGGACACTAGGGTGGATGCCAACAGGGGGCCAGTGCCTTGATCCTCAGCGGTCACCTATCGTCGTGCTCTCTTTGGCATATCTGCAATACCAAAAGAAAAAGGTGGGGTGGAAACAGGGCACTTTACCCTCCATTT
This sequence comes from Humulus lupulus, assembly GCF_963169125.1. Lineage (NCBI taxonomy): Eukaryota > Viridiplantae > Streptophyta > Magnoliopsida > Rosales > Cannabaceae > Humulus > Humulus lupulus. Next base: position 77,496,795 of record NC_084793.1, read on the forward strand.
TTTCTTCCTAGCAAGGGTCTTCCATCGAGGTGCCGAGTGTGAAAGAGCTAAGCAAGGATAGATCGAGAACAAGGGTTAAGGAGAAGACGAGATGGCCCCATGACAATCATTAGGGGAAAATGGGGTACGAGGCTCAGGCGGGAGATTTCCCTCCATAAACTCCAACTTCGTCTACAAATCTAAAAGGGTCACCCTAAGGTTCGCTACATGGTCGTTAAGGTCAAGGGCGAAAGGTACTCAATCTCCCCTCAAAATTAAGTCTATTTTGCTATCTACCACCCATATTTTACGCCTAAGTTCATCCATTTGCTCAAGATGACGATTACGGGCTTGCCTTAAGGTGTCGTAGTATTCGTGTGGGTGGTCCTCGGGGGACTCCAAGTCTGAAGACAAGTCAACAAACTCAACCCCCGGAGGAGCGTCGAATTCACCTTCACATGCCATGAGACCTCATCCCGAGAGCAAAAAGGGTTCACGTATAAATGAGAGGATTGCTACAAAACACAAAGGAATGGGCTCAAAAACTCTAGGTACAAGCGCTCTAAATGACCCACTATGGGGTATGAATAAGGGCATGCAAATGGGTTAACTCACGACGAGCTCAGAACAAAGTACCCCATCCCGAGTGGTGCTAATTTGGGCCCAATAGACATAAGGGAGAAAGAAAGTATACCTCAAGCAAGTAAAATTGGGCGCTGTCGTGGTCAAAAGGAGGTCGAGGGCCAAAAGCACTGTCATGGTCAAAGCAAGGCAAGTGGTCGAAAGTATGCATCTGCAAAAACAAAGGAAAAGGATGTTTTAGTCCCTAAGCACCCACATGATTATGGGCATAAAAAAAAAAAGAAAAAAAAAAGGGAAATGACATAAATAATAAAAAGGGAGGTGGTGAGGAATTCAACTCCTCACCTCTTGAAAAGAGTAAGGTTTCCAAAACCACTAGGCTAAGGAGATTGAGTGTAAATAATAGGCTAGATGTGAAGGCTTATTTATAGAAGCCACAGGCTCATCTCAACCATTGAACCTAAAGAACTGATCAATGGTCAAGAAGGGAGCTTAGCACCTACACTGGGATCCGTAAAGAAAAGTAATAGGCTCATATTCAAATTCAAGTAATAACAACGATCATCACAGACACCGCCTATGCTTTCAGGACACCATACCAAAGAGTCTACCAGAGCGCCTAAAGGCCCTCTCCTAGATTGGGGGGCAATTGTGGATGTTGAAAATTCTACACTTGTAAAAGACCCGTATCTCATGCCTAAGGTCCCTGGGAGATCCAAAGCAACTATGTCTGAAATCCCTTTGATCCCTCGAAAGGATGCCCAAATCAACCTTGCTCCAAATGAACACTTCGCCTTGGACACCCACAAGCACCCCAGACATCTCGCGAGACTCGTCGCCTCGCACCAGCGAAGGTGCCTCACGAACACATATGGCGCCTCGCACCCATGTGGCCTCACAGGCGCATGAGGGTCTCGCGTACCCCCCTTATGTTGTACAACTGCCTCGCGTGCCCCAGACGTCTCGTGAGCCATGACGCCTCACGCGCCCCAGGCGTCTCGCAAGCTATGTCGCCTCGCCTCGCCCTGTGCATCAACCGCGCCATGGGCCTCGTGAGACCATTGTCTTGCCCTCACCTCGCCCTGCGCATCAGCCGCTCATGGGCCTCGCGAGACCAGTGTCTCGCCCTCACCTTGCCCTGTGCATTAGCTGCGCCATGGGCCCCGTGAGACCAGCATCTCGCCCTTGCCTTGCCTCGCGCATCAGTCGCGTCATGGGCCTCGCGAGACCTTTGTCTCGCCCTCGTCCTCGCCTCATCCCGTGCATCAGCCACGCCATTGGCCTTGCGAGACCATTGTCTCACCCTCATCTTGACTCGCGCACTAGCCACGCCATGGGCCTCGCGAGACCAGTGTCTCGCCCTCACCTCGCCCCATGCACTAGCCGCGCCATGGGCCTCACGAAAGACACCCCCACCTTGCCTCGTCACATCCGTGCCACTAGGGGTTGCGTACGTAGTGGGCCTCGTTGGAGGGGCCTAATATCTCCCCTTAAGACAAGTGATACTAACGGGGCACCACTCTTACTGTGGGTCTAACAAGAGGTAAGATCAAGGACCTCTTTAACACACCATTAAGAACGAATCAGGGAAGCCTCATAGCGATTCATGCAAAGTCAAAAGAAATACGGAGCAACCTGACAAATTGAGGGGAGCTAAATCATGGACACAAGGCCCATGCCAGACAAGTAGTGGGAGTACTATAAGAGGGGACATGGCCTGTATGCTTCTAACCAAATGTTAGAGTTGACACCACCACCAACACCAATACGCCTGGTGCCACTCCTCTGACACTCATACTAAATAAGTAGTGGAGACATCCCCACGGAATCTGACCATGTACTGGAGCCAACACCACTACCCCTGAGACCACTCTCCCGACAGTGTACTTGTGTACCATCTGGTGCCCTGGACCACAATGTATCAGGGGCCATTAGAGCCCACTATAAAAGGAATCCCACTTCCACATGGAAAAGGGTTGGAAAAAACACAGTAGCTGGACACAAAAGAGAAATACAAGTTCTTTTCCCCATTTTTCTTCTGCAACTATTTTCTAAGTTTCTGTTTAGATTTTTGAAGTTCTACATTCATAAGCACCACACTTTGATTTTTCTAACTTAACTTTGTTGATGAGTTCTCATAGTCAACAGTAAGCAGAGTGGCCATCTTAGAAAAACCTTCTACAAATTTTCAGTAATAGTCTGATAACGCGAGAAAACTTTTAACCTCTGACACATTCTTAGGTCTTGGCCAATCCCTCACAGCCTCTACCTTAGTTGGGTCTATAGCGACTCCATCCTTGGATACTATGTGCCCGAGGAACGCTACTTGTGATAGCAAAAATTCGCATTTCTTGAACTTGACATAAAGTTAGTGCTCCTTTAGTTGCAGCATGGTCATTCTTAAGTGTTCCTTGTGTTCGACTTCATCCTTGGAGTACACCAATATATCGTCAATGAACACCGTGAAGAATTTATCCAAGTAATCCTTGAAGACCCGGTTCATTAAGTCCATAAATGTGGCTAGAGTGTTGGTAAGACCAAAAGACATAACTAAGAAATCATAATGTCCGTATCGAATCCTAAAAGTTTCCTTTGGTATATCTTCTTCCCTTATCTTGAGTTGGTGATATCTGGACCGTAGATCAATCTTTGAAAATACAGTCTCTCCTTGGAGTTCATCAAATAAGTCAACGATCTGGGTTATCGGGTGCTGGTTCTTAATTGTCACCTTGTTCAGCTCGCGGTAATCGATACACATCCACATGCTTCCATCCCTTTTCTTCACAAATAGAATTGCTGCCCCCCATGGCGAATGGCTCGTTCTGATGAATCCCAACTCTAGGAGCTCTTGTAACTACATTTTCAACTCCTTGAGTTCGGTAGGTGCCATACGGTATGGTGCCTTTGAGATAGGCTCGGTACCCAGTATAGTTCAATTGTGAAGTCAATTTCCCGAGTAGGGGGTAACCCTTGTAATCATCAGGAAATATCTCTAGAAATTCCTTTATAATGTCGACGTCTACAACCTTTAATGGTGTTTCTTGTGCCACATTTGTGAGCTTTCTAAGAATGTGTGACATCCTTTCTCTATCATCCTCTGAGCTTTGAGAGATGAGATAAGTAGTGTCCGTAGTCCTGAAACCTTTCCCATAAAACATAGTTTCTGACCCTTAGGGGTTTCAAATGTCACTTGCTTGCGTCAATGGTTGCGCCATGTCTTGCTAGCCAGTCCATGCCCATTATTATGTCGAAGTCCTTGATATCTAGCTCTATCAGATCTTCTTCTAGCTTCGCGCCCTCAACTTTGATCGCTACTCCTCATACTATTCATGATGATAGAACGATTTTGCCTGAAGGCAGTTCCGTAACAATCCTATTTCTAAGTCTTTCACAAGGTTTGTCTAATTTCTATATCATTCCTAACGAAATATACAAGTGTGTTGCTCCCAACTCAAACAATACTGAACATATATTATCGAGTACAGGAAGCTGACTTGTGACCACCTTGTTACTAGTTTCGGCTTCTCCTTGGAACAAAATGAAGACTCTGGCTAGATCCATCTTATTGTCCTTCTTTTCTTCTGGTTTTACCTGCGGACAATCTCTTTTTCGATGATCTTCATGGCCATAATTGTAACAACCCTTGTTTTTTGCATGACACTTCCCAGTATGGCTTTTCTGGCACTTGTAGCACTGAGGGTATTCCACATAACCTAGCCTGTTATTACTGTTGTTGGTTCATGCTCTTTTTTCGGCGTTGGTCTACTTATTATTGGGATGCTTTCTTTCCTGCCCATTATTGTTATGCTGGTTGTTGTGGTTTTGACTATTATGAGTTTGATTCTACTACTTGGGTTCTAACTTGCTTGCCTCGTCCTTTCTAACATTTTCTTGGAGCATTTACACCTCCATAGCCATTTACAGAACATCGGCATTGGAAGTGGTTCCAGTGTTTGCAAGCATGACCCCTAATAAAATCTTGGGTTTGAGTCCCCTAGTAAACTTGGTTAACATGAAGTAGTCGTTTAGGACTAACTCTGGTGCAAACTTGGCTAGCCAATCAAATTGTCGAGCGTACTCGAATACCAACAAAACGTCCTATTTCAGACTGACAAATTCTTCCACCCTTGTAGCGATGACTGCCGAGTTGTAGTACTTTTTGTGAAAAAGCTCCACAAATCTGGCCCATGTCATGGTGGTGATATCGTGAGTTTGTTGCACCAGATTCTGGCATCCTTTTTCAGTAGAGAAGAAACACAAGATATGCGATTCGCGTTGCTGAGGTTCATGTGTGGCAAAATAAGCTCTACATTCCTGAGCCATTCTTCAGCCTCATAGGGGTTGGTTGTCCCTTCAAAATTTGGAGCGTGCTGCTTACGAAAATGCTCGCAGACTGGCTCTATGTACTGAGATAGATAGGACGCATAATTTTCCATTAGCCATTCCCCATACGGATATCCTCCATTATGCTCTTGTTGGCGTGCTTGAGTCGCTGGCTGAGGCTGCGGCTGAGATTGTTGCTGCTGCTGCAATAGTTCTTCTACTTGTTGTCGTAACCAGATAATTTATACGTCATTGTCAACCGGAGGTGGTGCATTTCTATTAGCAGCAGCAGTGGAAGTACGTTTTCCCCTTCTTCGGACTGGAGGGGCCTCGTGTGTCTCCCTAGCAGTGCTAGGAGAATTGCCATTAGTGCGTGTACACCTTCGGAGTGACATCTTCAGCAAAGTTTAAACAGAAGAGAAAAATACATTAAATATTACCCTAATAGTTTCTAAGGAAAAAAATTAATCTAAGCAAACATAACTCGGACCTATCAGTTATGATTTCTTATGAAAAATTTATGTAACTCATCTTTATAAATTAGGGTGTGTTTCTATACTCAAACTATTAGATGATTACTCTAGAATATAGAGTTATCTGTAATAATTTTAGCTTATAGTTTGATTAAAACAGATGAGTGATTTGTGTCTTTGTCTAAAGAATTAAGTAATTTTCTTTTATTTGGGTTGAGGGGTTAGTTTTGGTTTTATGAGGAAAAATAAGTATGAGAATGATAAATTGTATGAATTTGAGTGAATTGGAAATGAGCTAATGTGATTTAATATGATAATTTTTTGTGCAGGAATTCTCACGTTGCGGAAGCATTCTGTCCAGGCAGCAAGCAATTTTTGGTCAATATGAGGAGCTGCCACATCAGTAATATAAATCAACATTTTTAATTAACTTTACTTGGGCTGGAAAGTAAATGATGATATATGTTAAAAGAAAAAATATATATAAAAAAAAATGAAAGAAAAGTAGCTCATGTGGGGTAAGGAAAAAAAGCCCTAATATCACATATAATGAAACCTTTCCCTTTTTCTTTGGGAGGGCACACACAGTAGAAGCAAGGGACAACCAGCAGCCATTAGAGAGGAAAAGTGGAGAATGAAGAAAAAGAAAAAGAAGAAGAAAGGGAAGGATTCAAGAGAGGAGGACCATTTTGGGAACATCTTTTTGGCTTGATTCTCTCACCCTTCTCCTTAATATTTTATTATCTTTTTCTTGTATTTTCTAAACTATGATTTATTTTGTTATGGGCTATTTTGATTTTAGATTTGTGCTCTGGAATTCAACCATGAACTAAATCTTTTGTGGTTTCAATTGTTGATGAACTCTATGTCTTAATTCTAAATTTCTAGCAATTTATTTTAGTAATTGATCCATTGCTCATTCAAATGTGCTTATTGATGATTTCTTGTTGTTGATTGGCCACTAATGGCAAGATATTGAGTTATATTTATGATGGGAAGTTTGAATATAATTTAATGAATTGAATGACACAAGTGAATAATCTTGTTAGGTTATGTTTGTGAATATCATAGGAATGTGTTATTTACCTTGTGTATACATTATGAATTGATGCTTAAATTCTAGGTTCTTAAACTTGATTGGCATAGGAACATGTTAAATTAGGTGAAAGAATTAATACCATAGGATTTGGAAAAGTTCTATGAATTAATTTGGAATTCTTGTTAACTCTCGATAATTTGCTGAGATTTTGTTGCAGCAAAAGGTACATGTCAAATCACATAGATGAATATAATAATTGAAGCCCATTTCACCAAATTGAATTTTTATTACTAATATATTGTCATCATACTTTATTTTGAAGCATTTTCAATTTATTTTTCATCACTATTAAATTGTTTGGTAATATATTTGTGAAAAATTATTTGCTAATTCAATCCCTGTGGAGACGATACTCAACTTATCACTTTGTTACTTGTTTGCCGACTGTGTACACTTGCACAATTTTAATTGCTTAAATTTATGATACATTAGACCATCTTTATTATTTTCTAAGTCTATTTCTAACCACCCTATATGACTAAGTTCTCAGGCTCGAAACTTGTCGTTGTTCCAAAGTTAACTATATTGAGGGAGGGCTAGGATCAGTAAAATCGTTCCCATTAATATAGCCCCCTAAACTCTCAATATAGAACCCAATTCATTGATTTGTATCCACCCTCACCGAACTCAGTCACTATTTATTGAATTCATTCTAAATTAATTATGATTTCAAGAATAAAATCAATTCAAATATACAATTAAAAAAATAATAATAACTTTATATGAAAAATAATCACTTATTACAATAATCATTCAAAATAAAGAAACAATACTAATAATTGTTAGAGATATTTGTATTGTCTCAATGGAAAATAAGAAATACTATAACAAGTCTATGCAAAATAATAGAAAGACACAATAATTGATAAGATTACAACTCAATAATCAAAAAACAAGTAAATGTAGAAATAAGAGGAAGAAGAAAATTATAAGAACTACAACTCTAAAACAAATGATACAAATAAATATTTAAATAGAAAATAGAAGAAGAGAAGATAAAAACAATATTAGAAAAAATAACAAGAACAAAAAAGTAAAATACTCTCACTCACACAACCAAAGTGAAGAGCATTGGGGATGACAACCTTGAACAAGGTTTACAACCTTTGTCGAAAAACTTATTTCCTCCTATCTCAAGCACTAATGGATTCTCTCAATATTAGAAATAGCTCTCTGGTATAATCAAGCATTTTGGTGTATTTCTAACCAAATGCTCTAGTTGATAGAAATAGAATTGTCTTACAAGTAAGCATTAGACTTCTATTTATAGGGTTTGAAATACCCTTTGAATTTCAAATCCCACCAACCCCCATGGCTATTACCAATGTTTAATTGGATGTTTATGGAATTAAAATGGAGATTTAGGAGTTACTTAGGATGTTAGAACTGTTCAATTTGGAAAAAACTGAAAAAACAAATTGGTTGTCAGCCTCACTGGCCACAGCCAGGACTATCAGTGGCCGCGGCCATTGGCCTCTGTCCCCCAGGCCGTGGTCAGGGAAAGTCAGTGGCCTCGGCCATAGGCCATTTTCAGCACAAAATGTCATTTTTCCAAAATGTTCCAAAACGTCCCAAATCATTTCTCACATGATTTTGTAACCTCCAAACACCTAATGAGAGTTAAAAACATGTCTCCAACAACCATATTTCATAATGTATTTGTGAAATCCAATCTCAAATGTGTAACATAAAATCTACACATTTTGGGTAATATTTGGGAGTTACAAATTTGTAACTAATTTTGTAACTCCAAAATATGTCACATTTGGGCACACACACGTGTCCAATTTTGTGACTCTCAATAATATGTTACAAGGTGTGACAAATCACATTTTTTCACATTATTTAATCTAACATTATATTATATGAAATGATATAACATTCCCCCACTAGATTAAATAATCACTTTTTGTAACACTTATTTAATCAATCAAACATTATATTAAAATATAACATTCCCCAACTTGGATTAAATAATCACTCTCTATAGAAACATTTGCATTGGTGCATAAAGTTTGTTGAAATTTTTGTTGTCGAATCATTGAACCACTATCCCTTGATAACATACCGGTGATAACACACACACCTTTGCTATGTTCACTTGAGACCTCACTGTCTCGCTTTTTCACCGTTAATGACCATGTGCACATTCCATTCATAGACTTTTCTTGAGCATGACTCCCAATTCTCATGAGGGGTGGCACCACCCCTAGGTCTATATAGGTAGAACTCTTATAGCATTTTTTTACCCTAAAATACTTGACTTTTCAAGACCAAGTTCTATTAAAAACCCTTTCGGTTTTAACCCTCATTTTGGTAAAACACTACTACTAATATCTCAAATGGGACAAAATTTTAGTACTACTATTCACTTTATTGACTTGTTATTATCTATTGAACCTAATACTAGTTTGGTTACTAGTATTATGATAGGTTACCATCAACCGTGAATCTCTTTAGGGAGTCTAAGTCCCATCCTTTGAGATGTAGAAATGATTTTATTTGAGTCATTTTTTTTCTCATGTATGCATACTTAAACACTCTCATTATTTTATTCAAACTTTATTGCTAGCTATAGTTTGATTAAAATAGTTACCTCTTTAAAATAGTGAGTTTGACCATAATCAACACCCACACTATTTTATAATTCAATATCCAAGATAAATATTTTTCTTGAATATCAATTATAGAAACCTCTTTGTGTCTAAAATTCTCCTTTATGTTTTAAATTGATTCCTTCTTGAATCAAAATATTAAAAAACAATAACTTTAGACACCAAACATGTCTAGAATTATCCATTCTATACACATATAGCCAAAGTGATTTAGAGTGTGGATTTCCAAATCACCTATTTGATAGGATGACCAAAATAATCAATTATTATCAACAAAATAAATTTATTGACTCTGGAGCATCCCCCCACATTTTTGACATAGTGATAATAAAATATAACTTTAAAATAGATTTCTCTTCATTTCTATTAAGTATTTTATCCTCCAAGATAAATCTACACTTATAATTCACAAAGTTCATCATGAGTTCTCTAAGCCACATGATAAACTCTCAATAGATCAAAATAAAAAACCTCAATGTTTATCTTGATTTATTTACTTGCTAAAGCAAGACATACTTATTTGAAAGTAACTTTCACTTGGTTGCTTTCTTTTATATATATTTCACAAAATAAAATATGTGAGCACATGTGTCATGTAAAAATTTCTCAAACAAATAATTACTAATTTTTACTTTTAGCTGTCTAAATAATCGCAAAATCACTTAAACAACTATTATGTATTTCTTAAGAGTCTCTTTGAGATTCTTTTGAAAACACCAATTTGACCTCAATTGAGTTTCTCATCAAAATCAAAATGAAGATGTCAATTTTAAACACTTTAAATCAAAGAAAATAAACCTTCATTGATCTATTTAAACACTTTGATTTCTTATGCTTTAGTTTAAAATTGTCTCCTCATTGAGATTAATTTAAACATATCACCATCTTTAACCAAAATGAATAAAGGTCTCTTTAATCTATTCACAATTGGTGTAAAGATTCAAAATTGCTTCTCCAATTTCGCAATGTCTCCTCATTGAGACATTGAATATTTAAGAATTATTGTCACTAAATAATTCTCAAATATATTTTATTTGACCACACTCTAGACTATAAGTCTATTGAGTCAATATGTCATCCCACAATTTTTGAATCCATCTTGATCCATTTTTCTTGCAATGGCAAGACACTTCCAAAAAGATGTAACCCCCTTTGGTTCATCTTTTCTTATCTCATAAGTTGAGATGTTCAACACTTACATGAGAAATTTTAATTTCTCAAATTATTTTTTTATTTACCGAAAAAAATGGTTACTAATCACATTAATAATCATATTATATGGTACACTATAAAATCATGATAATTCACATCAATATATTTTTATATATTAACATAATTGTGTCTCAATATAAATTCACATAATTTGTCAACATATGTCTATCATATTAACATGCCTTTTGAATTTCATAATTAATTGTAAGTATATCACAAATATCATACAATAATTCTCATATCCACATATTGATTTAATCTATTGATTAACAACATCAATATATAGGCATGTGAAAACTACCAAATTATCATGCTTTATAAAATCTCAAAACATAATTTTCATATCAATGTAATTCTATCTCACCTATAGCATATACATATAAGTTTTATAGTCCCTATATTATCAAAATCATGTCAAAAGTTCACTTCAAAGGATCACACATTAACTTTCACAAAACAATGTGTCAACTATGTCACAATGTATCCTTATTGTGTTAACATGTTAACAACTACACTCTTATTCATATAAGTTTCCTTACTTCTATCACCACATGAGAGCCACTAGATCTTCTAAGATAAACAAATAAGAAAATTACATTATCTTACAATATTTTTACAAGGTCTCTATGATTTCTCCTTCCATTGAAATAAAGAAGGGTTATAAGCTTTTGATTGCTAGAGATATTTGTATTGTCTCAATGGAAAATAAGAAATACTATTACAACTCTATGTGAAATAATACAAAGACACAATGATTGATAAGATTACAACTCAATAATGAAAATAAATATAAATGTAGAAATAAGAGGAAGAAGAAAAATATAAGAACTACAACTCTAAAACAAAGGATACAAATAAAAATATGTAAATAGAAGAAGAGAAGACAAAAGCAATAGTATAAAAAATAACAAGAACAAAAATGTAAAATATTCTCACTCACACAACCAAAGTGAAAAGCATTGGGGATCACCAACTTGAACAAGGTTTACAACCTTTGCCCAAAAGCTTATTTCCCTCAATCTCAAGCACTAAGGGATTTTCTCAATATTGGGAATAACCCTCTGAAATAATAAAACATTTTGGTGTATTTTTAGCCAAGTCCTCTAGTGAATAGAAATAGAGTTGATGTAAGCATTAGACTCCTATTTATAGAGTTTGAGATACCATTTGAATTTAAAATTCCACCAACCCCCATGGCTGTTACAAATGCTTAATTGGATGTTTATGGAATTAAAATGGAGATTTGGGAGTTACTTGAGATGTTAGAATCGTCCGAATTGGAAAAAACTGAAAAAACAAATGAGCTGTCAGCCTCACTGGCCGTGGCCAGGACTATCAGTGGCCGTGGCCACTAGCCTCTATCCCCTAGGCCGCGGCCAGGGAAAGTCAGTGGCCACGACCATAGGTCATTTTTAGCACAAAATGTCATTTTTCCAAAACGTCCCAAATCCTTTCCACATGATTTTGTAACCTCAAAACACCTAATGGGAGTTAAAAACATGTCTCCAACAACCATATTTCATAATGGCTTTGTGAAATCCAATCTCAAATGTGTAACATACAATCTACACATTATTGGATAATATTTAGGAGTTACAATTTTGTAACTACAAAATATGTCACATTTGGGCACACACAAGTGTCCAATTTTGTGACTCTCAATAATATGTTACAAGGTGTGACAAATCACATTATTTAATCTAACATTATATTATATGAAATAATAACTAGGGTAAATTTCTAAAAATCAGGATCTTTTACATATGACCATTCATCTAGCATATCATCAATTATTTCCTCATAATTGTCAATATCATAAGCCTCAAAACTACAACGGGGAATATTCATTAGGATATTATTCTTTTGTTCATTGGTGAATTGAATCTCAAACCTATTGGTAAACCTATGTATAAGAAAATAATATCTAATGGCTACCGGTAAGTCATCTTCATCATTTATAGTTTCCCATAACTCTTCCAAATTTGAAACCACAAAAGGCATATCCTTAAAAAGTCTAATTAATAGGACATATTGTTCCATGGCTCTCATCATAATTTTCCTAGTGATTTGAAGGTGGACTATCTCCTTGTGAAATCTGATCAATCTTTAAATGATTCTTTCTTGCACACCTATTGTATCCCTTGGCTCTCTAATCCTTTTCAATGCCTTAATGACTCGGATATCTTGATAAGTCATGGCTCCATTCATTTTGACTGAAAACATAATGACTAAAACGTTAGTTTTTTTTAACATAAACATAATATTCATAACATAAACACTTACATTGACAGTTAGATCTGAAGCTTTTGCGTGTGTATACAGGAGAACTTCATGCATATGAACCGTGGTTCTGGTACCAACTATAAAGATCCAACTACTTAAAGACCTCGGACCATTAAAACTACTAAGACAATAACTACTATTGTTGGATACATACATAATATAATAGAGATTTATTATAGAAAATCCAAAAAAATTTACGGGTGATAACTCTTGAATAAAGAATTATTTCATGTGCTTTTGAGCTTATAATTGTGGAAAAATCATGGGTGATGTTAGTTTATTTTTAGCTTTTGTAGCTAACTTTGGTGTTTTAATTATCTTAGTTAACTTTAATTATTTTTGTAGTTTTTAATAGCTAATGGGTTTAAGATAGTAGTTTTATGGATAGATATTTGTACAAAGAATGAACTAACATTTAACACTATCTAAATTGAATTTTTGATGGCTGAATTAGCAGGTTTTGCAGTAGCAAAGCAGATTTTGTTGAAGCATTTTGATTAGGCAGCTTTTGGACACCTAGGAACACGTGGAAAGTCAAAGGGGTGGGCTAGAATAGTGGCTAAGGTGGCAAGTATAGAAAGTATGAATCAAAATTGGGAGTAAATGCCAAACGAAAAGAAGAGACCTGCGTTTTTAGAAAGAGGAGGGGCGATATGGTACTTTGAGGACCAAATTGGGAAACCTAGAATACACATATAGAGGGCCAGCCACATGTTGAAGAACAACAACCATTTTTGGAAAGAACAACCAACAAGAAGATGGAAGGAAACCCATAAATCAGCAAGAAAGAAGGAGGACAAAAAGATAAGCTCAAGCATCATTTGGATTTGTTCTTTCTTCTACTTCTGAACTTCATTTTTTATATTTTCTAAGTTGATTTCTGAATCTGAATATTATGGGCTGTATTGATTGTGAATTAATGTTTATTAACTCAGCCATGAACTAATTTTTATGTGGCTTGAGTTGTTGATGAACCCTATGTTATAGTGTAGTAATTTCTTGCACTTTATTTTAGTAAAATCTCTCATGTTCATTCAAGTGTGCTTGTATTAATTTTCTTGTTGTTGTTTGGCCGGCAATGACAAGATATTTAATTATGTTTAATGCTTGAAAGATTAAATGTAATGGGAAGAACTTGGATGACACAAGTCATAATCTATGTTAGATTATGTTAGTAAGTAACATAGAGATGTGTTATTTGTCTTGTGTAACTTTTGAGAATTGAACCTTGAATTGCATTCTTAAATCTAATTTCGCATAGGAATATGTTTAATTAGGTAAAATAATTAATATAATAAAATTTGGGAAAGTTTAATGAGTGTTTATTAAATTCTTGTTAACCTGAGAGTTTTGCTAAAATATTGCTGCTGCAATTTGTTCAGGATGACTAACATAGGGGTAATTAATAATTCAAGTCCATTTTGCAATCCATATATTTCTTTCAATTTTCTTGTTTAGTTCAGTTTTAATTTTCGTATTTCCATCTCTTTAATATTTTTTTTAGCCTATAAACAACCTAATTGATTTTTAGTACTTTTAAGTTGTGTAATAATTGTTTTGCTTATTTTTCTATTTTACAATCCCTGTGGAGATGATCTACTTATCATTATATTACTTGTGTGATTACGTGCACTTGGGTATTTAAATCCAAATATTAATTTTCACAACAACGAGATCCCATTGTTAATACATAAAATCATAACGAAAATTAAACCTTTATTTTAATTGTTCAAATACTAAATGTAGAAATCATAAATACATAATAAAAAGATTCAAATGTCAATGTCATCCTCGATCGATTCCATCGGTTCATTCCTTTAGTCCTCACCCAATACACATGCCAAAGCCACCTAGGATTAGTCTCGCCTTCCATGTTCATTTACCTGCACAATCTAAATAAAAAAAATGAGCCTAATGCCCAGTAAGGAAAAACTACTAAAACATAAACATGAAACATAAGACAGAAACATACAACATAAAACATAAAACATAAAAATGGACTACAATATTAATGGCCATTAACTCATCACCGTAGTATGTGATAGAAACCACTATAGTCTTCTTGCTACTATTTAGAGGTAGGTTTAAATACAACTATAGTCTATGATAATGATAAAAATCTTGGGATTTGCTATCTAAGAACCTATATTTCCCAAGAGACAAAAAGACATACAAATCTCGGGATTTTCTATCTAAGCAACTATATTTCCCAAGTGACCCAAGACATAAAAAACATACAAACAAGCACATAGCACATAAGCTTCCTAAACAAAAGAAGATGAAAATAAGATCTAAATCGTCAAGATAAGAACTTACAAAAAAGCTTAAGTTTTAAAGAAATCAAGCACCTAACCAAAAACCATTATAACAAGTTAGGATTTGAAGCAAATGAAAAGAGTAAAAGAAATAGTAAAGAACTAAACCTGAGGTTTAAGCGTGCCTTAGATAGCTTAGAGCTTTGATCTATACCTCAATACCAAAATCACACTCTAGCTTACTTCCCAAATGTTTAGAAAAGGTTAGATTTGAAAGCTTTTAACCCCAAAACCCTAGTGTTTCTCTCTAGAACAAAATTGGCAGCTTGAAGGCCCTGAGAAGTGTTTGAAAGATGATGCAAATGGCTGCATGAATGGTCCTATTTATAGAGTTCAAGGAGTAAAACTAACTCCCTTTATAATGAATAAAAATTGAATTTTTGCTGCTCAACAGATCCCCAGAACTCAGTCAAAATTGTTCAAATGCAAGTCCAAGTTGTTGAGGGATGTTTCTAGCTTCGGCTTCCAGGGATTTTAAAAAATTGCTGAGGGAGCCAATATATCGCCCCCAATAGGCGATATATCGCCTGCCCCATTTTCCCGAGTCTTTGTGGTTTTGTTCGTGCGAAGTCGACGTGTTTTTCGTATCAACATAGGCGATATATTGGCCCTTATAATTGTGATATATTGGCATACGCGATATATTAAACAAGTTTTTGCACATTTTAAGCACACTTGAAGTTGTTTAAACCACTTTGATTGAGTAATTCGAGATCCTAACAGCTGAGGGAAGATTCTAGACTTCCTAGGTTTATCATTGATTATTTTATTCATCTAAAATCCTTACATCCTTAATAAACATACATGTGACAAATGTCACATTGTTAATTATTCTATCTAAACCTTAGGTTATAATAAATAATATTTCTAGGACCAGCTTCAATAATTAAACCTTTTGATAAAATTTATATTTCTAAACTGTAGATTAAACATATAAAATCCATAACTATCTCTATGAATTTCCAAATAATTCCGGTTTGAACAAATAATCACGAAAACTAAAATACTACAGCATAAGCTACAATCAAGCTCCAATACATAATAGATTATCAATCGAAGATCTTTGATTAAATAATCTGTGGATGCTCAAAATTCCATACTTGTAAAAGATCCAAAGCACGTGCTAAGGTCCCATACACGCCTAAGTACATACCTGTCCCATGAGGCCCTTGGGCCACCATCGTCTCGCGAGGCCATCACGTGCGCCCAGGAGGTGTACCACGCGAGGCCCTAATGCACCTACGCCTCTGCGAGACCCTCGAGCCACCATCTTTTTGCGAGGCAATCGTGCGTGCCCAGGAGGTGTGCCACGCGAGGTCCTCATGGGCCTACACCTCCGTGAGGCCCTAGGGCCACCCTCTTCTCACGGAGCCATCATGCGCGCCCAGGAGGTGTGCTACGCGAGACCCTCATGCGCCTAAGCCTTCGCGAGGCCCTCAGGCCACAATCTTCTTGGGAGGCCATCGTGCGCGCCCAAGAGGTGTTCCACACGACGCCCTCATACGCCTACGCCTATGCCTCCACGAGGCCTTCGGACCACCATCTTCTCGCGAGGCCATGACACCATCGCCTCACATGCTGGGTCCGTGCCGCAAGGAGGTAAGTGCCTCGCGGCCTCCACGGTGCCCCAAGGTGCCTTAGACCAAAGACTTCTCGCGAGGCCATCATGCCCTCGCCTCACATGCCTGGGTTTGTGCTGCAAGGAGGAAAGCATAGCAAGGCCTCTCGCCCTTAGGAGCCTCGTAAGGCACGACCATTGCATGGGTCCTCCCTACCTCACACCTATGCATCGCGTATGGGGGCCACGGGTCATTGGTCTCGTGAAGTGAGACCATCGACTCACACATGGGTGTCAAGTCTTATTGCATACGTAGCAGGTCTCGTTGAAGAGGCCTCATCTCTCTCCCTGAGATAAGCGCCACCAACGGGGTACCTTTTTTCCAATGGGCATCACAGGATGTAAAGTCGAGGATCTCTTTAACTTGCGTTAAGGGAAGGCCTCATAGCGATTCGAGGCAAAGTCAGAAGAGGTACGAAGCGCACTTACAAACCAAAAGAAGTTAGAGTACGGACATAATATCCACGCCAGAGAAGTGGTGGTGGTACGAGTGAGGTACATGTTGTGGTCCTCACCAGCCAATCTCTGACACTCGTACTAGGTGAGTAGTGGAGGTACAACCGAGTACTAAAGTGGAGGGGCTCCCACAGACTCTGACCATGTACTGGAGCCGACACTGCTACACTTGTTACCACTCTCCTGACAATGTACTTGTGTACAATCTGGTCCCCTGGACCACAATGTATCAGGGCCCATTATAAAGGGAACCCCACTTCAACATTGAAGGTGGTTTAAAAAACACTGTAGCTTTATACCAAGAGAAATACAAGTTCTTTTCTCCATTTTTTCTTTCTGCAACTATCTTCTAAGCTTCTTATTATATCTGTGAAGTTTTTCATTTTTAAGCTATATACTTTGATTTTTTCTAACTTAACTTCGTTGACGAGTTCTCACCATCAAAAGTTTGGCACCGTCTATGGGAAGAATAATTGTCGAGCCTCTACTCTTCCATTGATTCCGGTAGGGAAAAAAATGCCAAGACGTTCTAAACGACTGAGAGAGCCACGAGAGGTGGAGGTCCACCTTGATGGAGATCAGCTGAAAGCATCCATGAAGAATCCTCCTCCACCCAAAAATGTGGAGGCCCCAAAGGAGCCCGAGGTTCACGAAGATGAAAGGGAGGCCTCATCCCCGGCCGTCCCACCTGATGAGAATCGTCCAAGGTCAACAGCTGCCCTTGCAAGCGATGTCGGTGAGTTCCCACCCCGAAGGCCGCTGCAGGTGCTGAACTCCGGCCGGCAAGATCCGGGCCCATCGATGCGCAGACCTGACAAGCATCTGTGAGTCCATTCCCTGAGCTTGAGTTATGGATCTCAATTTTACGAAGAGGAGATACGTGAACTGCACCGTAAGAACCAAAGGCTAGAAACCACCTTAGAGAACATGCAAGAGGTGTTGAATGGCCTACTACAAGGGAAATCAAACATATCTCTCCCTAGGTGAAAAGAGAGAAGTCAAGAGGGGGCAGAAACCATAGTCCCAGTGGACGATGGGAGGACTCGATTCTCCACCAGTAATACCCCCCGAACAAAGCAGCACAAACGTCCCAGACTAGCGAAGCAGCCCCAAAGGCCAGAGCAGAAGAACAACGCTTGCCCTCGTAATGAAGTCGAAGTCACCTCAAGGAAAACACCCTCAGATTTACGAGATTAACTCAATAAGAAAAGGGTGGATAAAAGGACTACAACTCCTATGGTGCCCCGGGAAGGCAAAGGAAAGGGAGATGCTAACCCGTCCACGTTGAGAGACTCCTTCAACTAGAGGAGACAAGATCTAGACAAAGAAATGAGGAGCCTCCGGAGCAAGATCATCACCGCATCAAGAGGACAAGCCATTGAGGACGAGCTCAACCATGAATCGCCCTTCATTAAGGAAATCAAAGCCATTCGACTCCCAGCCAGCATCAAGGAGCCTCATATGACCCCATATGAAGGAAACACAGATCCCAAGAACCATATGGATGCATTTAACGATCTCGTGAAGTTAATGGGGATTAGTAGCGGAGCCTGGTGCCATTACTTTGTTGTCACATTGAAAGGACTTGCATACAAATGGTTCAAAAGACTTCAACTAGGGTCCATCAGGTCTTGGCAATAATTTTTTGATGAATTTTTCCAGCAACATCATGTTGTGCGTGATTACAACATGTTGGGCACCAGCCTCGCTACTGTGAAACAAGGAGAAAATAACAGTCTGAAGAGCTACATCCACAGGTTCAATATGGAGGTAGCTGTCACAGGGTTAATTTCTCACTCACAAATTTTCCCCGCGATGGCCTAGATTCCCCAATCTAGTCAGCCAACCCAACACTCAGTTTCACACACTCACTCACGTTCGAGGTTAACCCAGCGTTCACACAACAACACACTCTTGCTATCAAGTAAATAAACACAATGCACACAATATACAGGAATCCCTCCCAACCTTGTTATTTCACACAATATCAAGGATACAATATGTTTCAGCGCTGGACATCACATGCTGATGACTCAAGCACACACTGCCTATTTATAACCCAACACAAGGGTGCGGTTGACATCCCTAACCGCCTAGGCAATCACACATCAGCATTCCATGCTGATCCTAAGTAACACGCCTATGTCACATGGCCACGCCTTCAGCCCGAAGCATTGCATCTGCTCCCCAACAGATGTGTTCGAACCCATGCATCTGCTCACCAACAGATGTGACCGAACTATTGCATCTGCTCCCTAGCAGATGTGACCAACCAATGTGCCTGTTCCCCAACAGATCTGGCCGAAAGCATTACACCTGTTCCCAACAGAGGTGAAGAACTGATGCACCTGTTCCCAACAGATGCGCATCACCCAGCTGCTGCCACCAGCTGACATGCAACCTTGAGTGATGCCTAGGTCCGCCCAGCGGACCTTAGTGAGGGTCTCACAAACCACCCCCACCAGAAGAAATCGACGCCCTCGTCGACATACTTCTGAGGTACTCGTTCACCTTGTCTTCAAACTGCCACAAGGTGACGGCTTTCTACCATGAAGCCTCTGCTTCGCTTTCGCCTTCCCACAAAACCAAGTACTCTGTTCGTTGGTTCTTCTTACTGGCTCCGAACGTACGATGATTAAGGACCTTAGCCAATTTCTTCTCAAATTGCTTCCTTACAGTAGGAGGTGCCCGTACCACATGCTGTCTTCCTTCGGTCTTGTCTTCATGAAACTTCTTTAAAAAGCTAACATGAAAAGTCGGGTGCACCTTGAATCTCTCAGGTAGCTTCAACTTGTAAGCCACTGCACCCACTTTCTGCACAATCTCGAAGGGACCATCATACTTTTGAACCAGCCCTTTGTGGTAGCGTTTCTCTGTGATTTTCTTCCAAATCGGGGAAGTAAGTTTCAGCAACACTCGATCTCCCACTGAGAATTCCAAGTCTCGCCTATGCTTGTCGGCATATTTCTTCATCCGCCTCGAAGCTTTCCCTAGGCTATCCCTGGCAAGTTCCAGCAACTCGGTTCTGTCCCGTGCAAACCGATATGCTGCAGGGCATACTCCTTGAGACTTCTGTTTTGCAACTTCGTGTGGTGTCAGCAGCTGTCTCCCAAAGACTATCTCTGCTGGACTCATTCCTGTGGCAGAGGATTGTTGAATGTTATAGAAAAACTGTGCTGTATCAAGCAACTCTACCCAATTCCTCTGACTTGCTGTTACATAATGCCGTAAGTATTCCTCGAGCAACTGGTTCATCCTCTCAGTCTGACCGTCAGTCTGAGGATGGTTGGCTGTCGAGAACTTCAAGTCTGACCCCAACATGTTGAACAACGTCGTCCAAAACTTCCCTATAAATCATGAATCACGGTCACTGATGATATCTTCAGGCAACCCGAAATACTTCACAACATTCTTCATAATCAGCTCCGCAGCCACATCCGCTGGACATGCGTTTGGGGCAGGAATGAACACCCCATATTTTGAAAATCGATCCACCACCACTAAAATGGACCTGAACCCTTTAACATCTGGAAATCCCACTATGAAATCCATACTGATTGACTGCCACGGCTTCTCAGGTATTGGCAGAGGTTGCAACAGCCCTGCTTCCTGTCTCCGTTCAGTCTTATCCTGTTGGCATACCAGACACGTCTTCACATAGATCTCGACGTCCTGTTCCATCTTCGGCCACACGTAGGACTTAGATAGTAACGCCATCATTCTAGCCACCCCCGGATGACCAGCCCACTGAGGGTCGTGGGTTTCTTTGAGTAGTTCCTTGCGCAAACCACCACTACTAGGTACGAACAATCTGCCACCCTTGGCATAGAGAAGACCACCTTCTTCCCAGTACCTCATCAATTCCCCCTCTTTAGCTTCACTCAAAAGCTTCTTGTAAACGGGATCGAGCAGTGACTGCTCCCTCACCCGGTCGAGAAAGGTTGTGCTCACCTGAGACAACGCACCAACAAAAGCCTGTACTTCCTTGTGGCTCAAAGCATCAACCACCTGATTCTGTTTCCCTGGTCTATGCACCCACACAAAATCAAACTCCGCTAGATACTCCTGCCAACGAGCTTGCTTTGGAGTCAACTTTTTCTGAGACTTGAAGTAAGTGTTAGCAACATTATCCGTCACCACAGTAAACTTTGTGCCCAGTAAGTAATGCCTCCAAACGTCCAAACAATGCACCACTGCCGCCATTTCCTTCTCATGGCCCGAATATCTCTGCTCAGCATCTTTTAACTTTCGACTCTAAAAAGCTATCGGATGTCCCTCTTGCACAAGAACTCCCTCTAGCGCATGGTCAGATGCATCTGTCTGCACTTCAAATGTTAAGTCAAAGTCTGGCAATTTCAAGATTGGTTCTGAAGATACCGCCACCTTGAGCTTCTCAAAGGCCTCATTACAATCTTCAGTCCAACACCACTTCTGGTCTTTCTTGAGGAGATCTGTCAGTGCACTCACCTTCCTTGAGTATCCCCTGATGAATTTTCGATAGTAATTAGCCAATCCCAGAAACGAACGAAACTCTGACACTTTCTTAGGAATAGGCCAATCCATAATTGCTTTTACTTTGCCCTCATCCATTCTGAGTTTCCCTTGGCCAACCCAGTGACCCAAGAATTTTACTTCTTGCTTGCAAAACTCGCATTTCTCCTTCTTGATGTACAACTTTTCTTCTCGCAACTTTGACAACACCTTCCTTAGATACTGCAAATGTTCTTCTAATGAATTGCTATAGATCACAATGTCATCGAGATACACGACAACAAACCGGTCCAAAAACTCATACAACACATCGTTCATTAGATTACAGAATGTTGCAGGAGCATTAGTTAAACCGAAAGGCATCACTAAAAATTCAAATGAACCATACCTCGTAACACAGGTAGTCTTTGATTCATCCCCCACCGTAATTCGAACCTGCCAGTACCCTGACTGGAGATCTAGTTTGGTGAAGTATGATGCTTTCGTCAACCTATCAAACAAATCCGCAGCGTTTGGAACTGGGTATTTGTTCTTTACCGTGACTTTGTTCAATGCCCGGTAATCAACGCACATCCTCAACGACCCATCTGCTTTCTTCTGAAACAATACTGGCGCACCATAAGGAGCCTTAGATGGCTGAATAAACCCGCTATCAACCATCTCCTTCAACTGTGTCCTGAGTTCTTCCAACTCTGAAGGTCCCATCTTGTACAGTGCTTTGGCCGGTGGAACCGCCCCTGGTTCCAACTCAATCTTGTGATCAATCGCCCTCCTCCTCGGAAGTTCTTTAGGCAACTCGTTAGGCATTGTGTCAGCAAATTCTCTCAGCAATGCCGCAATCTCATCGGGTACCTCGACCCGCTGGTCTGGCTTCACTTCTATCAGGGCGGCCACATAAGCTTGATTCCCCTTCTTTCTTATGGAGTTCCCGAACTGCGTAGCTGTTTCCAACACAATGTCTTTCCCTCGATCTTGGACTGAAGTGACTGCTTCAACAAAACAAGGACAATCCTCGTCACAGATCATTACACCCTTAAGGTGTGGTGCAACCATTGCCCTTGCTGCACCCAGAAATTCTATTCCAAGAATCATCTCGAAATCATCCAACGGAACCACCATGAGGTTGCACTGAGACTCCCAAGCCCCAACATTGAATATCACTGTCGCAGATCCTTGAATCGGTTTCGCCTCTGAATTCACTGCTTTCAATCTAGTCGAACTTTGAACAACATCCAGGCCAAGTCTTTCTGCTTCTCTTGAGGACACAAAATTATTCGTGGCCCCCGAGTCCACCATAGCTTTCACTTCTTTTCTGTTAACGAACACCTTCACGTACATTAAGCCTTTGAACTGGCTTGTTTTCCCCGTAGTGATTGCATTCAGAAGTTGCATGGGGTTCATCCTAGAAGGAGCTTCTTGATCACCGCCATTCTGAGCTTCCTGTGTGATCATAGCATTCAGCTTCTCCCTCTTGGAACACTCCCTAGCCATATGAGGACCGTTGCAGATAAAACACCCAACACCTCTCTTGTTGGTTGCCTGGGAAGATCCGGTCTGGTTGTTCCCTCCAGAACCCTCTTTCTTCTTGCCATCGTTATTCTGTCCACCCTTGGACGAAGATGGTTTCCCGCTGCTCTTTTTCCCACCATTCGACTTCTTTGAAGCATCTCCTTGTGAAGTCGGAGTATTACTGTACTTGTAATCCACAAGTTTCTCGGCAGCCACTATTGCCGATGGTAGATCAACTACCGCCTGTCTCCTCAACTCAGCCTGCACCCAAGGCTGTAGTCCAGACAGAAAATTGAACATCTTGTCCTCCTTGGACATGTTCCTTATGTCCAGTAACAAAGAACTAAACTCTTTTACATAGTCTCGAACCGTACCGGTGTGTCTCAACTTCTTCAGTGACTCCCGAGCAACCCATGCAGTGTTGCATGGAAGGAATTGGTCCGTTAATTCCTTCTTCAGAACATCCCACGTTTCAATCTTAGGCCTACCAGCCCGTGCATCCTCCTCCATACGGGTTCGCCACCATAACTTGGCGTCCCCTTGAAGATACATGCTAGTGATCGTCACCTTTTCCGAATCCGGGATCCTTGCAGCCTTGAAGTATTGTTCGACGTCCCAAAGGAAGTTCTCCAACTCCTTTGAGTTCCGACTGCCATTAAAAGCTTTCGGTTCAGGCACCTTGATCATGGAGGACTGAGACGCAGAAGACTCAGTCATCGTGGCTGAATTCGCTATGGCCCTCTTCAACAATGTCACATCCGCATCAAGAGCAATGAATCGCTCTTTCACCGAACTTGACAGGTCCATAACACTAGTCATCACTTCTTTCATCTTCTCGCCAAATTCCTTTTCCAAGTCGATCATGGCCCTTCCACAAACAGTAACTTGGTCGGATGCTTCCTTCATCACATCACGAGCCAACTTATCAAGCGCGTCAAGTTGTTCAGAATGTTGTTCATACAGCAAGAACAAACTCACAGGTTCTTCGTAAGTAGGAGTCCCCAGCAACTCCTCGAGTCTCTCAACCCGAGCCGATAATTCAGCATTCGTCACCATGACTATTGCTTCTCAATACAAACAGCCTAAGCTCTGATACCAGTTGTCACAGGGTTAATTTCTCACTCACAAATTTTCCCCGCGATGGCCTAGATTCCCCAATCTAGTCAGCCAACCCAACACTCAGTTTCACACACTCACTCACGTTCGAGGTTAGCCCAGCGTTCACTCAACAACACACTCTTGCTATCAAGTAAATAAACACAATGCACACAATATACAGGAATCCCTCTCAACCTTGTTATTTCACACAATATCAAGGATACAATATGTTTCAGCGCTGGACATCACATGCTGATGACTCAAGCACACACTGCCTATTTATAACCCAACACAAGGGTGCGGTTGACATCCCCAACTGCCTAGGCAATCACACATTAGCATTCCATGCTGATCCTAAGTAACACGCCTGTGTCACATGGCCACGCCTTCAGCCCGAAGCATTGCATCTGCTCCCCAACAGATGTGTTCGAACCCATGCATCCGCTCACCAACAGATGTGACCGAACCGTTGCATTTGCTCCCCAGCAGATGTGACCAACCAATGCGCCTGTTCCCCAACAGATCTGGCCGAAAGCATTACACCTGTTCCCAATAGAGGTGACCAACTGATGCACCTGTTCCCAACAGATGCGCATCACCCAGCTGCTGCCACCAGCTGACATGCAACCATGAGTGATGCCTAGGTCCGCCCAGCGGACCTTAGTGAGGGTCTCACAGTAGCCAAGGTAAGGAACTTGACCCATAGAGAGCTAAAAATGGCCATCACGGCCGGAGTACGCCTGCGAAGTAAGTTATGGGATAACATGCTCAAGAGAGAGGTCACATATTTGGACGATTTCTACGAGCTGGCACAGAAATATATTCGCATAGAGGATGGTCACGAAAGCCTTATGGCTGGAAAAGGCCAGTCCCCACCAAAACCCTTAATCCGGGAAAGCCAAAGCGGTGCAAAGAAGAAGAGGGTCTATACAGGAACAAGAGAGGATTGTCCTCGGAAGCCCCAGCGCATCGATGAGCGTAGGCAATGCCCCTACACCTTTTATACTGACCTCACCCTTGCTAGGGAACATATTTTTGTCACGAATGAAAACCAGGTCCCTTTAAGAAGGCCCCTGCCAATGAAAAAGGACTGATAAAAAATAGCACCCAATAAATATTGCCAATATCATAAAGATAGCAGCCACACCACTGCAGAATGCAACCATTTGAAAATAGAAATCGAAGAACTTATACGTAGGGGACATTTGGGCAGATACGTCTGCAAAGAGAACCAATGGCCAAAAGAAGGGGTATCCATGCCACAGGCACGAGAGGCGGCCCTAGAGGTACAAGGATAAGTCAGGACCATTTTCGGAGGGCCAGGATTCAGAGGCGAATCAAGGAAGGGGCGAGTAAAATATGTCAGGGAAGTCAGGCGAAGTCCACCATCGTTCTTCTTAAGTTTGGAGCAATGCCCCTCGAAGAGTTTTAAGGGGGAGAATGTAACGCCCTGGTTACCCTAGAACAGTTACGGTGAACCGGAAATTTGACCCGCTACCCGAGTCCTTTGCTTAAAAACGTGCTCTAAGTATGATTAACAGGTTAAGGAGGAAAACTAATAAAAAGGAAATGGATATTTTTCATTTCAAACTGCTCTGCAGAGCTAATCAAAACATTTACAAGTTGTTCTTAGTACAAAATAGTCATTACTGTTTCAAATTTTACAACCTCGCCGACCTAAGCGGCAAAAATAGGGTAAACCCCCTAGTTGCTCTGAGAACGCCTTGGCCGTGGTGGTCAAGCGGCCACATATGTACACATCACCACCTAAGCTCTCCACTCAAGGCTGGGTGAGCTTTTCTTTTCCTTTACCTGCACCACATAGCACCCATGAGCCAAGGCCCAACAAGAAAACACAATATAGCATGATATAATATCAACAATGATCGTAATAATCATCCAGGACTATCAGTCCAAAACAGATAGGTGACAGTCGCAAAAGTCACAAAAGTGGGTACATCCCCTTCTAGCCATGTGACAATAGGGTCACCAGGGCTTATCTGATAAATGAGCTTTTCATAAGTTTGACCATGATAGGTGTATGGTGAATAGTCACCAACATAATCCTCCTCATGACCATAGAGTCATAACCCTAGAACATCGTTCTCTAGCCATGTGACAACAGTCACCGGGCCATATGCCCTGGCTCTGAATAACTAGTCTTAGACTAGCCAAGCGCTTATAAGTTCATTGACCTTAGGGTCGGTCCAATGTTAATGCCTTAGAGCCATTCAACACCGATATCGATTAGATCTAATCTTCATTCGGCCCTGCGTACAGGATGCTCATGCCGTTTCTGACTCTTAGGTCATTGTCCCTGACTAGTCAGTGTCATATACAAGTAGACAACATTCACTAGCATTTAATATGCAATCCATGTCCACATTTTCAATCAACATGCCTCAATAACCTTCATGCATGTCATATATATACAGGGTGCAGTTTTCTTACCTCAGGTTCGAGCGAGAAATATAATAAGGACGACCCCTGAGAACGATCGATTAGCGGTTACCTAATCATAACCAATTATGACCTCCATTAATGAGAATCAACATGAATAGGGTCTTAACCTAAGAACCACTCTTGGGACCTCGGAACATGCCCACACGGTGAGTATATTCGATCTCAGGCCTTAAGGATTGAAACCCCAAGTAAGAAACCCTTAAAAACACTCAAAACGGGACCTAGAAGGAACAGGGTAGCGCTACAGCGCTCCACCCCTAGCGCCCCAACACTATACTCAGAACCACCAATATGCCAAAAATCCTCCTGAGGAGCACTGTAGCGCCCTAGGGTAGGCTATAGCGCTACCTCCAGACCAGCACTACCATGAACCAACCTTTTTCAACTCCTTCGATTCCAACCTGATTCCCAAACTTCCAAATCCCATTCTTAATGCAAAATGTACCCAAAAAACATCCTAACACACCCCAAACATCACAAGCATAGGAACCCTAGCCAAAACTCTCAACAAAACCAAGTATTCACCCTAGAAATCACAGCTGTAAAACAAAACTAAAATAGAGCAAACCAGAGAATTATATGGTCAGAAACTTACCCAAAGCTCAGCTTATGATTCTCTTCAATGGTGGAACACACTCCCAAACTCCCAAGGCTTGCTTCCCAAGCTAGAATCCTCAAGATTGGTTCAAAAATCACAAAGAAAGGTGAAGAGAAGAAGGTACGGGAGAACTCAGAAACTTACTCTATTTTTACTTCCTTCTTTCAGCCAACACTAAATATATCTATCCTAGGGGTGAAATGTCCATTTTACCCCTAGGTCAATTAATAGTTTCTAAAGGCTCCCAAGGGCATATTTGGTACATTCCTCCTATCTCGTTATCATAATTAACGCTCTTCAATTCCTGCTATTCTCAATAATCTCAAACACCAATAATTCACATCCCGTTACCCTCTAATGCCCAGTAACGCTCTAATCATTAAAATCACCCCAAGACTCAACCCGAGCCCTGCACTTAAACCTGTTGTGACCAAACCGCTAATCAATACTCCAAGATCGTCTCATGCCGAATAGCTCGAACAAACCCACATTATAATGTGGTCTCAACACATATCATCGACATGCATACAATTATACAATTATACCCTCAACGGCCTAAATTACCATCACACCCCTGTAATTAAAATGTGGACCCACATGCATTCCTTAAACATCATATTATAATATAATTCACATATACATGCATAATATCATTTAATGGCATAATTAAACAGATATGGCCCTCCCGGCCTACTAATCCAACCATTAAACCACATCGAAGAATTCAGAGCATTACAAAGAACGACTTGATAACCTTCAATGAAGAAGATGCACGAGGCGTGCATTTCCCTCATAATGACCCCTTGGTGATGACTGTCCAACTTGCGAACATGAGAGTACATCGGATCTTGGTTGATAATGGAAGCTCTGTAGACATCCTGTATCGCCCTGCTTTGGAGAAGATGGGACTGAACATCCGGCACCTAAAGCCCTACAATACTTCCCTTTACGGATTTATAGGGGATTCGATACAACCCCTAGGTGCAATTGAGTTAGCCTTCACCATTGGGGAACAACCCGGGAAAACCACCATAATGGCAAACTTTGTCATGGTGGATTGGGCCTTAGCCTTCAATGCAGTATTAGGGAGACCATCCCTAAGAGAATTGAAGGCGATAACTTCTATATACCACTTAGCCATGAAATTCGCAACTCCTGGGGGAATAGCAAGCATTAAAGGAGAGTAGAAGGAAGCGAGGGAATGCTATAACACATCCCTCCGTACGGGCACAAGCCATCGATGCCTATGGAAATGGTTGTGCATGAAGGCGCAAACATGCACGAGTTGACCCCGTGAGTTGCGGAAGAACCTAGAGCCGAGTCGGTAGAGGAGTTGGAAGAAGTCACGGTCAGGAATGAGCCATTGAGAAAGTTGAAGGTGGGAAGAAACCTTACGGGTATCATGAAGGAGAAGCTGGTAGAATTTCTGAAAGCCAACCTCGACGTATTCGCCTGGAGTCACGAGGACATGGTAGGAATAGAACCATCAGTAATGTGTCATCACTTAAACATCGGCCCAAGAGCAAGGCCTGTGAGGCAGAAAAGGAGAACGCTAGACCCAGAAAGATACGCGGCCCTAAAAGAAGAGGTTGACAAGTTGAAGGAAAATGGGTTTATCCGAGAGGCATTCTACCCAATATGGGTATCAATCCCAGTGTTAGTCGCAAATCCCAACGGAAAGTGGAGGGCTTGTGTGGACTTTACTAACCTCAATAAAGCCTGCCCTAAGGACAACTTCCCGCTTCCTAGGATAGACAAGTTAGTAGACGGCACGGCGGAGCACGAGCTACTTAGCTTCATGGATGCATATTCCGGGTACAACCAAATACCCATAAACCTGGCCAATTAAGTGCACACTTCGTTCATAGCAGACAAGGGGCATTACTGCTATAAAGTGATGTCTTTTGGTTTAAATAATGCAGGTGATACTTATCAAAGGATGGTGAACAGAATATTTGCGAATCAAATAGGAAGGAATGTGGAAGTATACGTGGATGATATGCTAGTAAAGACTAAGAAGGCAGAAGAGCTTACAAACAATCTCAGAAAGAAGCTAAACCCGCTTAAGTGCACCTTCGGGTTTTCATCAGGGAAGTTCCTGAGCTTTATGGTGAATTCCCTAGGTATCGAGGCCAACCTTGACAAAATCAAGGCATTGCTGGAAATGAACCCACCACGAAGCAAGAAGGAGGTGCAGTGCTTAACAGGGAGACTAGCAGCCCTCCATAGGTTTATCCCCAGGTCCACTGACAAATGCCTCCCTTTCTTCAACATCCTAAAAGGGAGGAAAAAGTTTGCTTGGGATGATGATTTTTAGGAAGCCTTCACTAAGCTAAAGGAACACCTTGGAAAACCATCCCTTTTGGCCATGTCAGAAAAAGGGGAAAAGGTGTACTTGTATCTAGCCGTACCAGAGCATGCTATAAGTGCTGCTTTGGTCAAAGGAGAAAGGAAGCATCAGTAGCCCATGTACTATGTGAGCAAGCGGTTGGTAGACACAGAAACCCGGTACCTAGAAATAGAAAAGTTGACATATGGCTTGATAGTGGATTCTCAAAAGTTGAGGCCATATTTTCATGCTCACATTATCGAGGTGCTCACCAACACCCCTTTGCTTCAAGTCTTACACAAACCGGAAACTTTGGGAAGGTTGTTAAAGTGGTCAATTGAATTAAGTCAATTTGACATCACTTACACCCCAAGGACCTCAATCAATGGGCAGGTACTTGCAGACTTTATAGTCGAGTTTGCACACCGACCCCATGAGGAGGGAGACGTAGAAGAGAATGAATCGGTGGGTGAAGGGGAAAAGCACCCTGAAGAATGGAGCGTCCATGTAGATGGGGCATATAACGAATGAGGAGCCGGCGCTGGCATAGTGATGATGGGACCTGAGGGGTACAAGATGTATTGCGCCTTAAGATTCAGATTCGAACCTTCCAACAATGAAGCAGAGTATGAGGCACTATTGGCTGGCCTGCAGCAAGCTAAGGAGTTAAAAGTAACCCATTTGCATGTCTTTAGTGACTCATAGCTGGTAGTGTTTCAGGTGAAGGGTGAATATCAAGCTAGAGGCCCAAAAATGGATGCATATCTTGCCAAGGTGAAATGGTATTTGGATCAATTCAAAAAATACACCATAGAGCAGATCCTGAGGGAGGAAAACACAAACATCGATGCTCTCGCAAAACTCGCCTCTACTTGAGACGAAGACACGCTTGAGTCCATCCCTGTCGAATACCTCTCCAAGCCGAGCATAGAGGAAGAAAAGATCCATATGGTCAATAGCCATGAGGAGTCATGGTTTGCACCCATCGTGAGGTACTTAGATGACGGGACCTTGCATTTGGACAAAAAAGATGCCCGTAAGCTGACTTACAAAGCCGCCCAATACACCCTAGTAGATGGAGTCTTATATAAGAGAGGCTTCTCTACCCCGCTCCTATGGTTCGTAGATAAGGGAGAGGCTTTAAAAATTCTGCAAGAGATACACGAAGGGGAATGTGGATATCATGCTAGGCGGAAGTCCACGGCAAAAAAGGCCATCCACTAGGGGTATTATTAGCCTACCATGGAGAAGGACGCGAGCGATTTCGCAAAAAGGTGTGACAAGTGCCAGAGGCATGCAAATTACCCCAGACAGACACCAAATGAGTTGGTGAGCATGACTAGTCCGTGGCCCTTCGCTGTGTGGGGGATTGACTTGATTGGAGCGTTGCCAGTAGGAAGATGAGGAGCAAAATACGCGGTGGTAGCAGTCGATTATTTTACTAAATGGGTGGAAGCGGAGCCTCTATTCAACATAATGGCTAAGCAAATCACCACCTTCGTCAACAAATTTATCGTCTGCATGTTTGGAGTACCCTACAAGATAATCTCCGACAATGGGACGCAATTTGAAGGGGGAATGTTCGAGGAATATTGCAGGGAAAGGGGAATCAAGAGGAGTTTCTTCGCTGTAGTACACCCACAAGCCAATGGACAATTGGAGGCCATCCACAAGATCCTAAAGAGGAACTTGAAAACAAAGTTGGAAAAGTTGAAAGGAGCCTAGGTCGAAGAACTTCCCAATGTGCTTTGGGCCCGCAGGACCACGCCTCATTCCACCATTGGAGAGACGCCTTTCGCCTTAGCCTATGGTTGCGAGGCTGTCCTTCCAATAGAAATGAAGATTAACTCCATCCTCACACAAGCATATGATGACCAGGCTAATATCGCAACATAAGCCGGGAATTTGGACCTGTTGGAAGCTAGGAGAGAAAGGGCACAACTAAGGCTGGCAACATATCAGCAACGAACCGTAAGATACTATAATTCAAGGGTGCGAGAGAGGGCGTTCAGAGTTGGAGACCTCGTATTGCGGAAAGTCTTGCCCAACACTCGAGATCCAAGCGCGAGTGTGTTAGGAGAAAACTGGGAAGGGCCCCTACCAAGTTGCCCAGGTTGTACCCCCTAACATCTACAAGCTTGCATGCTTGGATGATACCATGGTACCTAAAGCATGGAATGCAGAACATCTAAAGAAATATTATCAGTAAGACCTCCATGTTGGGGCATGAATATTATTATTCTGACAACATGAAAATTAAATGTAATAGCTATAAGTTTAACTTGGATTCCTTAATATGTAGTAAGAACAAAGTCACATTATGTTATCAAGTACTTCACCTACTTCCAATGAATATGATGTGACATTAGATGAACATGTAGTAAAAGTTCTTGTTTAAGCAAAATGATTATCAAGATACGTGAATGGAATGATCAAAGTGCTTGCCGAGATAAATCTCGGCAACCACTTCAGGGGCAGAGTATATATCAAAGAAGAGGACCCTAAAATGACCCCTTATATCCTAAAAAAAATACCCCTTGTAAATAAAGAAGAAGACCTGGAAAGACATCACTTGAGTTCACAAGGATTAGCTACAATTATGAACATCAAAGAGGTCAAAAGGTCCTACAAGAAAAGCCTCCTAATAAAGTTAAATGCTTCCACAAAAGGAAGTGCCTCAGGAGAAGCACCCACCAATAAGCCTAGAGCGGCCACCAAGCTGTCTAGCCAAAAAAGGTCCTAAAAGAGACCCTTGCAAAAATAGTACTATAAATAATGATGAGAAGGATGCTTCTCGCAAAGAATAATAAGCGCGCGCAAAAATATATAAAAGGATAACTAGAACCCAAAGGGTCAATATTTCCTTATAGATACAATCAAGAGGCACAAAAGAGAGACCCCTTCGTATGGGCTCCAAAGGACCTCAAGCCTGATAAATAAAAAAGTATATGTAAAAAAAAGAGAGAACCTTTCGATCCCATTTTGCAGGCTCAAAAGGACCTCAAACATGGAGGAACAAAAGCGAATGATCACATATGTATATATATATAAAAAAATTATAATGTGACAGGACTCAGAGAAATTAAAATCAAAATAAGGCTCAAATGAACATGCAACCACATTGAACTGAACGGTAAAATTGCAGAAGCGAGATCTTAAGGCATCCCGCCGAGAGGGTTCCACTTAGCCACCCTGGCGATGACATGCTCACCAAAGAAGGAAAATTCAAAGGTAGGATTGTACCTCCATAGGCTATAAAGAATGCGCTATGTGGATTTATATTCAACCTCAGCCGCAATCGCCTCTAGGAGGGTG
The DNA here is from genome assembly GCF_963169125.1 of Humulus lupulus. Lineage (NCBI taxonomy): Eukaryota > Viridiplantae > Streptophyta > Magnoliopsida > Rosales > Cannabaceae > Humulus > Humulus lupulus. Next base: position 77,529,553 of record NC_084793.1, read on the forward strand.
ACCTTCTCCTGCATTGTGGAAACCTCAGCTTCTGCGCCTTCAAGAGCAACCTCCAGACGAGCGACCCTCTCCTGCAACATTACAACCTCAGCCTTTGCCTTCCTCCTCCTTTTTGAGGACGAAGAGGCCTTCACTAAAGCCTTCTCCAAATTGATCTTGGTATCAGTAAGCTCCCTCTCAAGCTCCTGAACTTTGATCGCCAGACGGTCTCTCTCAGCGTTCGACGAAGAGAGGTCTTGCACTATGTTGGTGAAGCGTTGGGCCACCAGAGAAGCCTGCGAGAAACCAAAAAAAAAATGGTGAGCAAACAAATAACCTGAAAAAAAAAAAAAAGAAGAAGAGAAGGCCATTGTAAGATGAAGGAACTCTCCCAGGCTGTAGAATGCACAAGAGTATCCCCAAGCTCCATCACGGAAAAGTTCCCGAAACCTCTCCACTCATCCTTAGGAATACCCTCAGCGACACGGGTATGCCTTTGCCCGTAAGAGGCTACCATGCGACGCACCCAGGGCGTCTCCACCGAATCAGGGGCGCTCGAGTGAGCAGGAACTGACGACTCACTTGTTGAAGGAGGAGGAGGCGCAGAAACACCAGGAAGATAAGGCTTTGAAGGACCAAGATTGGTAGGAGCATAAGAAGGTTGTCGTACTCCTCAGCAAAGGGCATGAAGAAACCCCTTGGCACGGCCTATGGACCATAGGAGTGAGAGGACACACCATGGTCCACAGGGACAAAATGAGGACACCCCCGGGGAGGCGAGTGAACGGGGTGGGCGACTGGGTTATGGGGAAACCTCCTCGGGCACTCACTCTACATCACCCCCATCTGAGTGAGGCTCAACTAAAATTTCCTTTTTCCTCCGCTCAGAAATATGCCACAACAACTCAGGCTCTGAAACCATGGATAGCTTGTAATGGTTGAGGTTTGTCACAGTGAAGAGACGGGCAGCCATTTTCTTGGCAGGGTCAGCATCGAGAAATCTGTCCATCGGATCCACCTCCAACTCGGGAACGTCGGGAATGATGAAGTTCTCTGCACAATCAACACGGTTTCCAATATGAACATAAGTTCCAAAATAGTAAGTTCAAAATATAAAAAAAAAAAAACTTGAAGTACTTACCAGGAGATGAGCGAAAGTGCTCACGAACAGAAAGGGGACCTTTCACGAAGAAGAAGTCCTGCTTCTAGGTCCCTGGGTTGGACACAGAACCCTCTATCAAGGAGACTTGAGAATTGGCTTTCTGTAGGAAATAAAAGCCTTTGGATTTAGGAGTGGGCATGAGGTTGTACATGAAATGCACCTCTTGAGTCATGGGAGCTTGATTGTTAAGCTCCATAAACGCCATATAGAGGTAGCTCAAAGTCAGTCAGCTATTGGGTGCTAACAGGAGCGGAGCAAGGTCAAAAAGGTTAAGAACCATGATAAAAAAATGAGTGTAATGGAATTTCACCAGCCACCTTCAAGATGTGCTCACTCATGGCCACATTGCCCTTAGGAGGGTTATCAGCCCGACACTTGTTCGAAGGAACATATAGCTTGTACTCCTTGCCAACACAGTATTTCTCTACAAATTCTAGCAATCTATTTTCAGATACGTTGGACACTATTGTAGATGCCAACAGGGGACTAGAATCTGGGTTCTCAGGAACCACCTGTCGCCGTACTCTCTTTGACATATCTGCAAAACCAAAAGAAAAAGGTGAGGTAGAAACAAGGCACTTTACCCTCCATTTTTTCTTCCTAGCAAGGGTCTTCCACCGAGGCACTGAGTGTGAAAGCGCTAAGAAAGGGTAGACTGAGAACAAGGGTTGAGGAGAACCTAGGATGACCCCATGACAATCATAAGGGGAAAACAGGGTAGGAGGTTCAGATGGGCGATTTCCCTCCATAAACTCCAAATCCATCTGCAGATCTAAATGGGTCTCCCTAAGATTTGCTATATGGTCGTTAAGGTCAAGGGGGAAAGATACTCCGTTGCCCCTCAGAACTAAGTCTATTTTGCTCTCCACCACCCAGATTTTACGTCTAAGTTCAGCCATATGCTCAAGATGATGTATACGAGCCTGCCTCAAAGTGTCATAGTCTTGGTGAGGGTTGTCTTCGGGGGACTCCGAGTCTGAAGATAAGTCTACAAACTTGGCCCCCGGAGGAACACCGGATGATCCTTCACATGCCATGGGACCTTATCTCGTAAGTAATTAGGGTTCATGTGTAAATGAGATGATTGCTACAAAACACAAAGGAATGGGCTCAAAACCTCTAGGCACAAGCACTCTAAATGACCAACTATGGGGTATGAACGAGGGCATGTAACTAGGTTAACTCACGACGAGCTCTGTCCAAAGCAACCCATCCCGAGTGGTGCTAATTTAGACCCAGTAAACATAAGGGTGAAAGAAAGTATACCAAGTAAGTAAAATTGAGCGTTGTCGTGGTCAAAAGGAGGCCGAGGGTCAAAAGCACCGTCACGGTCGAAGGGAAGCAAAAGGTCGAAAGTACGTGTCTGGAAAAACATAGGAAAAGGATGTTTTAGTCCCTAAGTACCTCCATGAATATGGGCATAAAAGAAATGACCACAAATAATAAAATAAAATGATAACAAAAATGAGGTGGTGAGGAATCGAACCCCTTACCTCTTGAAAGGAGTAAGGGTTCATAAAACACTAAGCTAAAGAGATAAAGTGTAACGACCCAAATTCACTAATAAGGCTTAAGGGCCTTGATTAGTGTGCCTGGAGGGCATAATGGAGATTATGTGTGATTTTTATGATTAAGATGCATGATTATGATTTTAAGCATGTTATATGACTATGTGTATTATGTTATGTGATAATTATGATATGTGAATCGTACCACGTGGGTGTGGTGATATCAATGTGATGCACTTGCTGAGACAGTCCTAGAAAGCTAGATAGTGGTAACTGGTGATTTGGTAACCTGCGTAACTGTTAGTAACCATAGAGAGTAACAGGTTTTGCTGGAAAGTGGTAGAATTGTAAAGTAAGTAAAAAGACAAGTGTGCCCTTGAGGTTTAGTTAGAAAGGGATATTTGAGGAAGGCTAAAGTGGTCTTTTGGCAGTGAATAGATGAGCTTCAGCTGAGGAAAATTTAGTCACGTATAACACTTAGGAAGATTGATTTATGCTGAAAATTAGAGGAAAATCTAGAAGAAAGGAGAAGAAGAAGGAAGCTGAAGTTGGGTGACCTAAGAAGAGAATTCTGATGATTCAAGGCAATTAAGCTAAACCTAGGCCAAGGTTACTCAGAGGTAAGGGTCTATCTATGATTTGTTTAAGTCTCAAGTCTGGTTTTTGGAGGATAAGCATGATTGAAGTAAGTTTGTGGCTTGTTTTGCATGAAAACTCAGCTGGTTTGTCAAGGGGAAACTCAATTTAATGCTTGGATTGGAGGAAGCTCAAGTTGAATTTCTGATTGAGGTAAGGGTATTAAACATGTTTGCAATCTCGTAGCTGTTATGATTTAAGGATTTAGAGGTTTGGTTTGTACTTTTCTCCACTTTTGGTTTAAGTGTTGAAATCTGAAACTTAAGTGTGAATTCTGAGAATAGTTGTGTGATTGAGTTAGATTATGATGTTTGTAGGTTGTTGAAAGGTTTATTTGGGATTTTGAGTTGGTTTTGGGGCTTAGGTATAAGGTTGGGATGATTTGGAGTGATTTGGGTTCGGGAAAAACGCAGGGTAAAACCCAGATTTCTGGGCTCGCGAAGGAGCGCCGCGGCGCGAGGCTGTTTCTGGGCAGAGCAAGTTCTCTGACTTGCTGGGCGCTGCGGCTCAAACTTGCTGGGCGCCGCGGCCCTACAGGGCTGCGCCGCGGCGCTAGGCCAATTTCAGGATGTTGGAATTTGCAATTTTGAGCCTTTGCTCCGGGGGTTCTGGGGATGCCTTTGGTGCATTGTTTTAGGGTTTTGGGGGTTCCGAGAGTGTGGGATTGGTTCCGGGAAGTAGTTTTGGATTGATTAATGACAAAGGATGTTTCATTTGTGTTGTGATTAGATCTTTGGAGAGGCTCGGAGTAGAGGATCGTGCTCGCGGCTTCGTTGCATCAGAAACTAGTGTATTGAAAGGTAAGAAAACTGCACCCGGTTGTATAATTGTGATGGGACTAAGTGCTCCCAAAAGTTATATCGTGTCATTGTTGGTATTACGCCATGGGACATGTAAAAGCAGTCTAAGAGTACCGTACATGATTTAAGCGCACAAGGCGCGGATTGGGCACTGGGCGCCAGAAACAACGGGATAATAGAGGGAGCAGCCTGAGGGCGCTAGCCCTGGTTATCGTTTGTGAATTGTGGATGTTATGAACTAAAATACCTAGTATGTGGAATACTTGATTATATTGGCTGATGATATATCTGAGTTTATGCGATGCAATGTGAGTTATTGACTTGTCTGTTAATTGTTCATGCTCTGTTGTTGTTGTGTTTTCTTGCTGGGCCTTGGCTCATGGGTGCTACGTGGTGCAGGTAAAGGCAAGGGCAAGCTGGACCAAGCCTGAGGTGGAGAGCTCCGAGGTGGAATGTACATAGCCAGTGGTTCGGCCGCCACAGTCGAGGAGTGGATCAGGACAGTGATCACCTAACAACTTATTTTGCCTTAGTATGGCCGGTTGTTGTAAATAAACCTTGGGTCTTTTGTAAACTATTTTTTTTGAACCTGATATCTTTGGGATCCCATGTAACGGATGATACTTTTTAATGAAAATGTGGCTTTTGAGACCAAAACACTTTTAACCCTAGTTCCTTTATAGTTTTATCAACACAATTTTATTTACATGACTTGTTTAGCAAGTCTGGCACTTTATAAACACACAGTGTAATGGTCTTGGCTATCCAGGGCGTTACAACTTGGTATCAGAGCATCCTAGGTTTATGGGTCCTGAAGACTAGCTGGGTATGTACATTCACTGCGGGAGACAAGCTCAACTCAAGGTTTGGTTGTTGTGTATACATGATTATGTGTTTAAATGATTTGAGTGAGATATGATTGCTAATATCTGTCTGATGGATAGGGAGCATGAGATACTGATAGGGCCTGGCCCTTGACTATTGCATGATGCTATTGAGGCGTGCTTATTAGCATTGCTGTGCATGTGAATGAATATCTGGATAAATTGCTATACTTGATTGCTTGTGAATGATTGGAGTTCCAGTGATGGATTGTGAGAGAATTATTACCCTGTCATCATAGCCTAATTGCCGAGTCGTTGATTGCAGATTGACTTGAATAGTTATGCATTCAAGGAAATCCACACGACAAGCCGGCAGGTCTGGGGCTAGAGAGGATGACCAGGGCCCGACCCCTACGCCAGTCCCTGAGAACTGGCAGCAGTTAATGGCAGAAATGCAAGCTAGGCTTCAGAGCCAAGACGAACAGATCCGAATTCTGCAGCAGGCTCCATCTGGGAGTGTTGCCCCTGTTGTGCCACCGGCACTGGTACCTGTGGTACAACCAGTTGATGTAGGGAACAAGATGGAACCGTTGTATGAGCGGTTCAGGAAGCAACAGCCCCCGATCTTTGAGGGTGGACCTGATCCACTGAAGGCTGAACAGTGGATGACATTGATCACTACCATTCTTGATTTTATGAGAGTGGAAGGACATGACAGGGTGGACTGTGCCACCTATATGCTGAGGGATGATGCCCGAATCTGGTGGGAGGTGGCATCACAGACTAGAGAGGTTGCTACATTGACTTGGGAAGGGTTTAAGGATTTGTTCAATCAGAAGTATTATAACGTTGCCATCAGGGCAGTGAAAGTGAATGAGTTCGCGGGGCTGGTTCAGGGCAGTATGACAGTTACAGAATATGCCTTGAAGTTTGATAGAATCGCGAAGTTTGCACCAGATCTTGTGCCTACCGATGCAGCTAGGCAGGACAGATTTGTCAGAGGGCTGAATGTTATGATAGCCCAAGATGTAAGAATTACCACAGTTCCTGGAGTGACTACTTATTCATAGGCTGTGGAGAGGGCTCTGACCGCTGAGGAAGCAGAGAATAGGATATGGAGGGATAGTGTAGCAAAAAGGAAGGGCCACAGGGCGGTGCCTCCATACTCTGGGTCTAGTAGGGGTGGAGGCTCCAGTGATTTGAAAAGAAAGACTCCTGATGCTCCAATCACTCCTAGGTCTGATGGGGGAGGTCGGGGTACTCAGGGTGGCCGTCAGGGAGGCGAAGATTCATGGAGGACTTATCCAGAGTGCACGAGGTGCAGGAGACGCCATCCGGGGGAGTGTCAGGCCAAGGCCTGCTATGTGTGTGGGGTGGTGGGACACCTCAGAAAAGATTGCCCGACGGTGAAAAAGGGGGAGACAGGAAAGGTGGACAGCTTAACTCCAGCTCGAGTGTTCACCCTGACGCAGGCGGAGGCCGAGGCTAGTCCCTCGGTAGTGACAGGTCAGCTTTCTAGTGCTGGCACTCCCTTTACTGTTTTGATTGATTCTGGTGCTACGCATTCATTTGTATCTGATAGGGTGATTGATAGACTGTGTAGGACTAGTGAGTATAGTGCTTCGGGGTTTGGGACTATATTTCCTACAGGAGAACTGGTAGTATCTAGGAGGTGGATTAGAGCACTGCCAGTGTTAGTTGATGGTAGGGAGTTATCAGTAGACTTGATTGAGTTGAGTATGGAGGACTTTGATATGATTCTAGGCATGGATTGGTTGGTTAGATACAGAGCTACCATTGACTGTAGAAAGAAGATGGTAACCTTTGAGCCAGAGGGCGAGGATCCCTTCGTTTTTGTGGGAGCGGTGCATGGACCCCGCGTACCCAGGATATCTGCATTGAGAGCTAGAGATTTGTTACAGGGTGGATGTATAGGCTTTCTGACTAGTGTGGTGGATACCACCAAAGTTTCACCAGTTGGACCGAAGAAGACCAGATTGGTTTGTGAGTTCTTAGATGTGTTCCCTGAGGATTTGCCTGGGTTGCCGCCGCGTAGAGAGATTGAGTTTGTTATTGAGTTAGCCCCAGGGACAGAGCCAGTGTCGAGGGCACCATATAGGATGGCACCGACGAAACTGAAAGAGTTAAAGATACAACTGCAGGAACTTCTGGATATAGGGTTCATCATACCTAGCTACTTGCCATGGGGTACTCCAGTTTTGTTTGTTAAGAAGAAGGACGGGACTTTGAGGATGTGTATTGACTATCATGAATTGAACAAGTTAACTATTAAGAATAAGTATCCCCTACCGAGGATTGATGACTTGTTCGATCAGCTGCAGGGTAAGACGGTGTTCTCAAAGATTGATCTTCGATCTGGTTATCACCAGCTGAGGATCAAGGATGAGGACATACCTAAGACGGCCTTCCGAACAAGTTATGGGCACTATGAGTTTTTGGTCATGTCTTTTGGTTTGACCAATGCCCCAGCAGCCTTTATGGATTTAATGAACAGGGTGTTCAAAGATTTTCTAGATCAGTTTGTTATAGTCTTCATCGATGACATCCTGGTGTATTCTAGTTTAGAGGCAGAGCACGAGTTTCATCTTCGACAGGTTTTTCAGAGGTTGAGGGAGCATCAGTTGTATGCTAAGTTTAAGAAGTGTGAGTTCTGGTTACCTGAAGTGACATTCCTTGGACACATTGTAGGTGTAGATGGGATTAAGGTGGATCCGTCTAAGATAGAGGCAGTTAGGGATTAGCCGAGGCCAAGGAATGCCTCAGAGGTGCGGAGTTTTCTGGGGTTAGCAGGGTACTATAGGCGGTTTGTTGAGGGCTTCTCGAAGATAGTAGCACCCATGACAGAGTTGACGAGAAAGAATTTGGGGTTCATCTGGTCAGATAAGTGTGAAGACAGTTTCCAAGAATTGAAGCGACGGCTTATTACAGCGCCAGTGTTGAGTCTGCCTTCGGGGGAAGGGAAGTTTGTTGTTTATTGCGATGCATCGAGGTTGGGCTTAGGCTGTGTGTTGATGCAGAATAAGAAGGTTATAGCTTATGCATCACGACAGCTGAAGGAGTATGAGCAGCGGTATCCTACTCATAACCTAGAGCTGGCAGCAGTGGTTTTTGCCTTGAAGATTTGGCGGCATTATAGGTATATACTGATCATAAGAGCCTGAAATATTTCTTTACACAGAAGGACCTGAATATGAGACAGAGGCGTTGGCTGGAGCTGGTGAAGGATTATGATTGTGATATTCTTTACCATCCAGGGAAAGCCAATGTGGCGGCTGATGCATTGAGCCGCAGAGGTCCTGGTCAGTTGTATAATTCTGTTCAGATTTCAAGGAAATTAGCTGATGAGATGGTTAGAGCAGGGATAAAGTTTGTGGTGGGCCGGTTGGCTAATATTACTCTACAGTCGACCCTGCTAGAGCGGATCAGAGAGGGACAGTTGGTAGACACTTAGTTACAGAGGGTTGGAGGGGATGTCTTAGCGGGAGTAGCTAAGGACTATTCTGTTTCTGAGGTTGGTTTACTTCGGTATCAGGGATGGATTTGTGTTCCAGTTGATGAGGGGATCAGACGGGAGATACTAGATGAGTCTCATACGACGCTATACTCACTTCATCCGGGTACCACGAAGATGTATCAGGATTTACAGACTTTGTATTGGTGGCCCGGGATGAAGAGGGATGTGGTTGAGTACGTTACCAGATGTTTGACCTGTCAGCAGGTGAAGGCTGAACATCAGCGACCAGCAGGGTTGCTTCAGCCATTGGGTATTCCTGAATGGAAATGGGAGGACATTACCATGGACTTTTTGGGAGGTTTACCCAGGACAGTAGGACTTCATGACTCGGTGTGGGTGATAGTGGATAGATACACCAAGTCAGCCCATTTCCTTCCAGTGAGGGTCACATATACTGTGGATCAGTATGGAGAGCTGTATGTGAGGGAGATCGTACGTCTACATGGGGTTCCTAAGTCTATAGTGTCAGACCGGGATCCTATCTTCACTTCCAAGTTTTGGGGTAGTTTACAGAAAGCTTTGGGGACTCAGCTGAAGTTCAGTACAGATTTTCATCCACAGACTGATGGACAGTCTGAGAGGACGATCCAGGTGTTGGAGGATATGCTCAGAGCTTGTGTGATTGATTTTGAGGGTTCCTGGAGTAAGTACCTTCCGTTGATTGAATTCTCGTACAATAATAGTTATCAATCAACGATTGGAGTGGCTCCTTATGAGATGTTATATGGGAGGAAGTGTAGGTCACCCATTCATTGGGATGAGATGGGTGAGAGGAGGTATTTGGGGCCAGATATGGTATAGAAGACAAGTGAGGCCATAGAGAAGATCCGAGCTAGGATGCTCGCATCTCAGAGTAGGCAGAAGAGCTACGCTGATCCTAAGCGTAGGGACGTGGAGTTCCAGGTTGGGGACCACGTCTTTCTTCGAGTTTCACCTCTGCGAGGGGTGAGGAGGTTTGGTAAGAAGGTCAAGCTAAACCCTAGATGCATTGGACCATTTGAGATCCTAGAAAGGGTTGGTCAAGTGGCTTACAGGTTAGCTTTGCCGCCATCGTTGTCTGGAGTTCATGATGTGTTCCATGTCTCCATGCTCCGGAAGTATGTTTCAGATGTGACTCATGTGCTGAGGCACGAGGATCTGGAGTTACAGGCAGATTTGGCTTATGAAGAGCAACCAATTGAGATCTTGAACAGAAAAGATAAGGTGTTGCGGAGTAAGACGATTCCTTTGGTTAAAGTGCTGTGGAGAAATAGTAAGGTTGAGTCAGCTATGCGAGATCAAAATCAGGAGTTGTTCAGGTAAATTTCGAGGATGAAATTCTCATTAGGAGGGGATAGTTGTAACGACCCAAATTCACTAATAAGGCTTAAGGGCCTTGATTAGTGTGCCTGGAGGGCATAATGGAGATTATGTGTGATTTTTATGATTAAGATGCATGATTATGATTTTAAGCATGTTATATGACTATGTGTATTATGTTATGTGATAATTATGATATGTGAATCGTACCACGTGGGTGTGGTGATATCAATGTGATGCACATGCTGAGACGGTCCTAGAAAGCTAGATAGTGGTAACTGGTGATTTGGTAACCTGCGTAACTGTTAGTAACCATAGAGAGTAACAGGTTTTGCTGGAAAGTGGTAGAATTGTAAAGTAAGTAAAAAGACAAGTGTGCCCTTGAGGTTTAGTTAGAAAGGGATATTTGAGGAAGGCTAAAGTGGTCTTTTGGCAGTGAATAGATGAGCTTCAGCTGAGGAAAAGTTAGTCACGTATAACACTTAGGAAGATTGATTTATGCTGAAAATTAGAGGAAAATCTAGAAGAAAGGAGAAGAAGAAGGAAGCTGAAGTTGGGTGACCTAAGAAGAGAATTCTGATGATTCAAGGCAATTAAGCTAAACCTAGGCCAAGGTTACTCAGAGGTAAGGGTCTATCTATGATTTGTTTAAGTCTGAAGTCTGGTTTTTGGAGGATAAGCATGAATTGAAGCAAGTTTGTGGCTTGTTTTGCATGAAAACTCAGCTGGTTTGTCAAGGGGAAACTCAGTTTAAAGCTTGGATTGGAGGAAGCTCAAGTTGAATTTCTGATTGAGGTAAGGGTATAAACATGTTTGCAATCTCGTAGCTGTTATGATTTACGGATTTAGAGGTTTGGTTTGTACTTTTCTCCACTTTTGGTTTAAGTGCTGAAATCTGAAACTTAAGTGTGAATTCTGAGAATAGTTGTGTGATTGAGTTAGATTATGATGTTTGTAGGTTGTTGAAAGGTTTATTTGGGGTTTTGAGTTGGTTTTGGGGCTTAGGTATAAGGTTGGGATGATTTGGAGTGATTTGGGTTCGGGAAAAACACAGGGGAAAAACCCAAATTTCTGGGCTCGCGAAGGAGCATCGCGGCGCGAGGCTGTTTCTGGGCAGAGCAAGTTCTCTGACTTCCTGGGCGCCGCGGCTCAAACTTGCTGGGCGCCGCGGCGCTAGGCCAATTTCAGGATGTTGGAATTTGCAATTTTAAGCCTTTGCTTCGGGGGTTCGGGGGATGCCTTCTGTGCATTGTTTTAGGGTTTTGGGGGTTCCGAGAGTGTGGGATTGGTTCCGGGAAGTAGTTTTAGATTGATTAATGACAAAGGATGTTTCATTTGTGTTGTGATTAGATCTTTGGAGAGGCTCGGAGTAGAGGACCGTGCTCGCGGCTTCGTGGCATCAGAAACTAGTGTATTGAAAGGTAAGAAAACTGCACCCGGTTGTATAATTGTGATGGGACTAAGTGCTCCCGAAAGTTATATTGTGTCATTGTTGGTATTACGCCATGGGACATGTAAAAGCGGTATAAGAGTACCATACATGATTTAAGCGCACAGGGCGCGGATTGGGCACTGGGAGCCAGAAACAACGGGATAACAGAGGGAGCAGCCTGAGGGCGCTAGCCCTAGTTATCGTTTGTGAATTGTGGATGTTATGAACTGAAATACCTAGTATGTGGAATACTTGATTATATTGGCTGATGATATATCTGAGTTTATGTGATGCAATGTGAGTTATTGACTTGTCTGCTAATTGTTCATGCTCTGTTGTTGTTGTGTTTTCTTGCTGGGCCTTGGCTCACGGGTGCTACGTGGTGCAGGTAAAGACAAGGGCAAGCTGGACCAAGCCTGAGGTGGAGAGCTCCGAGGTGGAATGTACATAGCCAGCGGTTCGACCGCCACGGTCAAGGAGTGGATCAGGACTGTGATCACCTAACAGCTTATTTTGCCTTAGTATGGCCGGTTGTTGTAATAAACCTTGGGTCTTTTGTAAACTGTTTTTTTTTAACCTGATATCTTTGGGATCCCATGTAACGGATGATACTTTTTTAATGAAAATGTGGCTTTTGAGACCAAAACACTTTTAACCCTAGTTCCTTTATAGTTTTATCAACACAATTTTATTTACATGACTTGTTTAGCAAGTCTGGCACTTTATAAACACACAGTGTAACGGTCTTGGCTATCCAGGGCGTTACATAAAGTGTGAATGATAGGCTAGACATGAAGGCCCATTTATAAGAATCATGGGCTCATCTTAGCCATCAAGTCCAATGCTTGATCTATGGTAAAAAATGGGGCCAAACACCTATATTGGGATCCGCAGAGCCAAATGATGGGCTCACATTCAATCTCAAGCAATAACAAGGATCATCACACATGGGTGTAAGGTCTTATCGCATACATAGCAGGACTCGTTGAAGAGGCCTCATCTCTCTCCCTGAGATAAGCGCCACCAACGGGGCACCTTTTTTCCTGTGGGTATCACAAGATGCAAAGTCAAGGATCTCTTTATCCTGCGTTAAGGGAAGGCCTCATAGCGATTCGCGGCGAAGTCAGAAGAGGTACGGAGCACACTTACAAACCAAAAGGAGTTAGAGTATGGACATAATATCCATGCCAGACAAGTAGTGGTGGTACGAGTAAGGTACCTATTGTAGTCCTCACCAGCCAATCTCTGACACTCGTACTAGGCGAGTAGTGGAGGCACAAACGAGTACTAAAGTGGAAGTACTCCCACAGACTTTGACCATGTACTGGAGCCGACACAACTACACCTGATACCACTCTCCTGACAATGTACTTGTGTAAAATCTAGTCCCCTGGACCACAATGTATCAAGGGCCATTAGAGCCCACTATAAAGGGAACCCCACTTCAACATTAAAGGGGGTTGAAAAAACACTGTAGCTTTATACCAAGAGAAATACAAGTTCTTTTCTCCATTTTTTCTTTCTGCAACTATCCGTGAAGTTTTTCATTTTTAAGCTATATACTTTGATTTTCTCTAACTTAACTTCATTGACGAGTTCTCACCGTCAACATAATCATATTTATTAATCTCATGATTACTCTACTATAAATAAGAGATTGAACTCTTGATAATCGTAGACATATATTTATAGAGTGCTTTATTAATGAATAAATTGTCCATTGATATAATCATTACATAGAACGTTAATCCTCTATTAATGGTTCATAATTAAAAGGGAATAAAATTACAGTTTCACCCTTTTAACTATATCTTCTTCCTAGTGTACCATTGACTTTACTAATGAAGGTTATATCACAACAAGTTTGCAATGTGAGTGCTTGTAACCTTTTTAGTTCCAAAAGTCAACGCAATAGGGAACCATTATTCAATCTATAAGTAGGTATAGATTCCATATCTGTTAAACTAGATACATTCTTACAAACCTTAAGGCATGAATCAAATGATCAGATGAAATATATAGGAGTTCATAGTAACTTCAGGATTAAGATCATCGTGTATATGATCATCATTTGATGTGTTTAATTAATACTATGAAATGGTGTTTGATCAAGTATTAACAAATCACATCTAGTCTAGTTCTATATATCACTATATATAAAGTACCTTCACTAAAGTGTCCTACTACACTAAAGACCCAGATCTAGGTCACTTGTATTCACAATACTTGCGAACCGTACTAGTAGTAATTAATCTAAAGATTCCATAACTTTATTTTACTGCGAACTATTTTAAGTTCATTATCTTAATCTCGATCCTCTCATAAAAATATGAGATTAAGACCACATAGATGAACTTTGGAATTTTCTGATATTTACTTAATATTTTCGATATAATATCAGACATAGTCTATATATATAATAATTCAATTTGATTATTTATTGCATTTAAAACATTTGTCAACTATAATTTCTCTAAGGGCACTATTCACAACATTCGCCTGGCCTCTCGAGTGTATAGATCTCTTCCTTTTCTCGAATATCCTCCGAATCCAGGACCACCGAATATTGTTCTAATGTCCTAGGTTCTCCCTTCTAACATACCTGCCCAGGTGCCCCTGTGTATGAGCTCCTCAATTTCACCATTTAAATGGGTACACTGTGTTGTGGTGTGGCCCATATCCTTGTGATGTATTATCGGGAGTTCTAGACTCAATTCTAGCTTTATTACAAGTTTAGGTTGAATTCTGGTGGCTTTGGTTTGGGGGAATAGGTAGGAAGGAGCTGGGAATTATGGGTTCGTGGGGTCACCCCGCGACTCTGTTCTTGGGTGCTGTGACTCGTGTGAACCCAGAAGCCCCAGGAGCTCTCTTTTTTGTAGGCGCGTCGCAGCCCTAAGGGCCAAGTCATAGGGTGTGTCTCTGGGGATTTAGGGCTGGGAGCCTCTGACTAGGGGGATGCCACGACCCACAGGGCCAGGTCGCGGTCTGCATAGGCAGACTTAACCAGAACAATTTTTTTAGCTTAGGCACTTAAACCTAAGCGCTCAGGACAAATTATCACTACAAGAAAAAACAATATTCATAACACTTACAAACTGCTAACCGGGAGTATTGATAACGCTTCTGAAAACGCTAACATAGCCCCTGTTATTAAAAGTCCTGTCTTTTCTATAACAGTTTTCGAATGTTATGTTCGATGTTTTCTTAAACTATTCAATAACACATTTATAGTTGCTATTATATTCAAATTATAACATTTAGTTAGAGTATTTGGTTATAAATTTGAAGTTTAATCGTATACTTTATGCATAACACTTTTTAACTGTTACATTTGATTATTTTGATAGTATTTTTAATTTTTTATATTATATAAATCATAACGATATGTTACGCTTATAATATGTTTCGAAATCATAACATATTAAAAGTCCAGTAATAAAACTTTGTTACTTTATTCAGGATAATATATTTTAAATTTTTTTATGATAAGGATACTTAGAAGGTTTTTTTTTAATTAAAAGATTTTCATTATTTTATTTTGATAAAAAAAAATCAAAATTAATCATAAAATGTAATTCTCAATAGATTGATAAACCATAAGTATTACATTAAACAATAACTAATTCAAACCATGAATGTGTCTACTTCATGAGATCTTAGTTCTAACTTAAGTTTGAAAGCATAACATAATAAAATTTTATAATCTTGAACAATTTTTACTTCAAAAATGAAAAACAGAAACATTACAAGATACACAAAAGTAAACCATGCATGAAACTTGCTCCATCCTTCAATTCATCATCCTTTGTGCACTTGCCTTTGTTGTGAGTCCATTTTCTTAGCTACAACAAAATTTAAATAATTAATGCTTCAACTTAAAATTAATAGTAAACTAAAAGAGTACATAAAAAAAGTTAATTACCTAATTATGACTTTATTAGTCGGCCATGCAATGTTAGTTATGATATCTTGTCTATATGATAGAGTGAACCACAGGGAAACCAGTCGAAATATCTGTAAGCACACTTGTTAGTTTCTTGAGGAATAACAATTACAACAATGACAATGTCATGTGTAATCCTTTCAACTAAAATTCATACAATTTCAGTAGTATATAACATAAAAGATAATAACAAGCAAAAGGTAACTGACTGACTTTGAGAGCCAGATATAAAAGACAATAACAAGCAAAAGGTTTCTAGCTGACTTTGAGAGCCAGATAATAGCATGTTACCAAAGTATCCTTGGAAAGAAGTAAGAGGAAATCAAGGATTATAGATGTTATTTCCTTTTTTATAGGATTTGTAGTTAATTATGTTTATTACGTTTTATTCTGTAATTAAGAGTATTAGTTGTATAAACCCTATATATATGTAATGGTTGTATTATGTTTTATTCTACAAGAAATACAAGGCAGTTTTGTTTTGAAAAAAGAAAGAAATATTTCTTTAACAATAAAACGCCTCAAGTCCAGTATGACCATCTCAGTTATATAGTGGAGCAAGTACTTGTAGTAGAGATAAACTATGCCCCAGAAGTTCTACTATATAGATGGTAGAATTATACTGAAGTAAAAAAGAAATCTTAACTCATCATTGTACCTGTGCAGATTTTCATTGAAATGGCCACTTTTAGTTTTGCTCACTCTGGGAATTATCTCCCATGTAAAGCAAGGAAAAATTCCAGTTTCCAGCATGCCAAGCAGCCTCATACTGCAAAATAATTGATGACCAAAAAGACAGATGGTAAATACTACACTAGAGAGGTCAGCTGATAATGATATCACCCCTAAGAAAAAGAATAAAAAAAGGGACAACCATGAGTACATGCTTATTTCATGAACCCATGTATGCCTAATAATATTACTGAATGTGTTTTTATTAATTGTTGTACATAGTATTACTCACTATTGTAAATATGCCTTAGTTTTCTGATCTTGTACTAGTTACCTGTTGGTGTCTATAGCCCT
Source organism: Humulus lupulus (assembly GCF_963169125.1). Taxonomy (NCBI): domain Eukaryota; kingdom Viridiplantae; phylum Streptophyta; class Magnoliopsida; order Rosales; family Cannabaceae; genus Humulus; species Humulus lupulus. The sequence goes on from NC_084793.1 coordinate 77,545,697, forward strand.
TGTTCTATAAGAACCCCTGTATACCTATATTTTCTAAGTAAAGACAACTAAAGTTTACAAGAGGTATGGTAAATGGTTAAAAATATAAAGAGAATAAAATCTACTTAGAGGCTAGATGCAAATGACTATTCTTTGCCTGCTTTACATTTAATAGGTCAATCAAAGATGTGGTCTTCAACTCCACACAGGAAAAACCAAGGATGAAGGATGTATGAAGTAACAAAAACTAAAAGCCACATCATGAACTTAGAATATTAATGCATTAAACAAAACTGCAGGCCAAATTGTTGCTGTAGCCAGTTCCAAAGAAAAAAGCAAAACCAACCAAAAAAAAGTGTTGCATTAGCATATTCGCATGAAAAATTACCTTCTTCCATAAAGAAGTCGACAATGACATTGTAGCCTTTCCAGAAGATGTATGCATTGTGAGTAGAATACTCAACAACCTCAAAACAACAGAAATTTCAACAAATAAATAACAAACTGTATAAAATAATATAATATAATAAACCTTAGTATTTCCTTGCTTGGATTGTACACAATAAGATCTATATGTGACATAACATAATCGAAGTTCATTCAAGGCATTCAGCAAGACTTGAATTGATTTGGTGCTAAAAAATGTTGTAGTGAATACAAGATCAAAAAAGTGACTATTCAAAAACTAGTTTTCTGGTTTGGTGCATCTTCCTTTGTGTTCTGTTTTTCTTCTTGCTAAACTATTGAGATTTGTTTCTAGTTCTTGTAACTATGTTCTGTTTCTACTTTGTACTACACACTTCAAGTTAAGAAACTTCAAAATGAAATATATGCATTAGATAGTTACATATTAAAGATCGATACATCGGAACAGAAAGAAAATAAGATAAAATGAATATCACATTTGGTACAGATCAAAGATACATACATCACAATGAATATTGACTACACAAAAGTCAAAACATGGATCAAATCACGTTTCTAACTCCTATGTATTGAGGATGTCATTGCAGTTAGGTTCAATGTGAAGTATGAAAAAAAGAAAAAGGGTGGAGGGAAATGTTTAGTTAAGCAAACAGGAATTCCTTTAAGTTACTTGACACAATCACAATATATAGAACTTGATACTTAAGAAAACAAATCTGCAACTTGACACAAATCACAATAGTTAATTCAACAAAAAAGAACAAGTTTATAAAGTATACTATAATCACTATCAAAAAACTACTCATATCAACAAAAAAGAGTATCAACATCTTTATGCGAATAAAAAAAAAGGTTTATGATATTTACCTATCTAGCAAGGCATTACTTTGTTCATGAATTAAACCTACAGGCTGTGGAACGACCATAAGTATTAGAAACTTCAAAAATAATTTGAACAAAATACTAACTACTAATATAACAAAGAAAGGGTTGGTTTGTTTGCTTTACTTCTCCCTAAGTTTTTCTCTCTGTTCTATTTTATTCAAGTGACTGCAGCAATATTGTTTAGCTTTGTTGTGCAGAGAACTTACTGTCAAGAACACAAGCCTTTATCCAACACAAGATAAGAATTAAACACAGAATCGAAAACAAAAACAGAACACCAAGATATATGTGGTTCGAACACAGAGACAAAGTATCTCTGGCCTACTCCATTGGCAATCAATCTTATTACTTCTTCAATTTCTCTCTCTTACAACTTTCAAACTCTCTTTACAAGTTTCAGTCTGTACAAAATAGTAGAATGAATTTCTTAAGTCTCAAAACTTAAACAAGAGACTTATATATACAAAAAGAGATCATAACTGAAAAAAAAAACTAAACTTAATAGAGAACGGTTAAGTCAACTAAGCTGACTGGAACCAATAACCAACAATAAGCTTATTACTTATTGTAATCTCTACACTAAAGATTAAATTACATGGATTATGATTTTAAACCTTTACATTCTGCTAGAATATATAGCCCTAAAAGCATCTATATTTATATGCTTATACGTATACATAAATGGATTAAAAACAAGGTACGCAGTAACAATAGATTTTTTAAGTGTGGAAACATTTGCTAACATACTCTGCATTGAAATAGAGTTCTGAACTAGTATATCATGGAGTTATTTACTTATTTTTGGATTCCAAGTATTCATATCTAATTTTATTATTATTATTTACTTTATGCACATTTAGAAGTTATTAATTCATATATATATATATATAAACTTACGAGCATATATTGTTGTAAGGTGTGGAATATGTCTTGGTCTTTTATCTTTACACTAAGGTTCTACACATATAAGTGTATTTTTTTTTAAACAACAAAACAAAAGTTATATATATATATTCTAATTGCTAAAGTTTTAGGGAATGACCACTATAAAATAATGAATAAATTATGTAGTTACTGAACTTATTATAGAAAGAAAATTTGATGTGAATGATAATCGTCATAGTGATATTTTGAAAGATTAAAACGGATCCATTTTAATTGTACTATAGTCATTTAAGTATATAAAATAACAAAAATACTAATAATGTAGAAGAATACAAAACAGATAACAAAACTAGTTGCAGAGCATAAAAGATACCACTAACAGGAGCCTGAAACAGAGATCAAAATGTAGCGGCAACACAAGCTGTAAACAAAAGCAGACCCTACAAGCAAACAAAATTAACAAAAAACAAATGGAAATACTGAATACACCATAACAGATGGCCTGGTCAAAGATAAACCAAAAGTCAAGAATTAGGATCCAAATAAGTTCACACAGAGCCTAGAGAACACAACCAACGCACAAGTTCACTTAATAGAAGACTTCTGCATATTGCAAAACCAGTAGGCAATTGTTAGGCCTTTGATACGCCTAACATACTCAATGCGGAAAAAGGCAGCAAGTGTAGAACAATAAATAGCCTTAAGTCTGATGTGATGACCTGGCTGTTGAGTGTTTAATTAGTTGTCCTAGTCAGCTAATGTTTTATTGGTAGAGTTTATTGTTGTAAGCCTGAGTGACCGAAGAGAATAGCTATACATAGGTGGTAGGCAGGTCTGGGGGGGTCTATATGATTATTTGTATTGTTTTATAAAGTGAATTCTCTGTGGAGAAATCCAAGGTCTCTATGTCTAAGAACCCCTTGTAATGTGGTTTTGGTATCAATAAAGATTCATTCTAGTTATTCAACATACTAGTGTGCATCAGCAATACAAAGACCCACGTACAGATTAATGGTGTATTCAAGAGACCACTCCTCTTGCCAAGAGCAACAGCTCCTAATCCGAATTCACTCGATACATACCCCCTTTCAATCTCTCTTACACTATTTAAATGTACCCATTATTTCTAGACAGTCTATTGCACTTCCCTAAGACCACTGACACTCTTTAACCACAAAATATAACTTACCTTCAAGAAAATCTTTTACACTACCCACAACTTCATTTATTCATTTTTTTACCTTTTATTGGATGCCTAACATCTAGCTAAAAATTACAACCAATTACTAAGTAGAAAATTGTGGTAAATAATGCAAAATCCATATATTCTTAAGTTAATAAACAAATTATGAACCTTAAGACAAGGCTTTACACGTAGAGGATTCCACTCTTCAGCAACAAGAAATTAAAAATGATTCAACTAACAAAAACTGCCAATTATGCATATACCCTATGTTTGTATTATTAATTATAAAGTTTTTTTAAAACATGGAAACATTCCATTTAAATATGGAATGTAGAAAAAGACTATAATATTCTTCACCAGTCATAAAATAAAGTGTAAACAAGAACCTTACATTATACCATCTAACATTATCCAACATTCCAACTAGACAGCAACAATTACTATAAAACTAAGAAGACATAAAATATTGAATAACTAAGCATATGCTTTTGAAAATAGTTTAAACCCTGGAGCATTTATTAAATTTCAGGGGAATATGAGAGGGGCGGGGGAAGAGAAAGAAAAAGTAACTAGTGTTTTTAGAAATATATATACATGTGTGTGTGAATATAAATATTACAAAAGAGAATATAAAAATCAGGCTTAGTCTTGTATTTTAGAACAAGTAACATAAAGAAAATGGAACAATAAGTGTAGACAAAGGCATCCCAAGAGCTCGAAGCATCTTGAGGTCAAATTTTTGAGTTATTTGGTCTTGTCCAAACAATTTTGCACGTTGAAGTACAAGCATTTTCAAGCTAATGATCATATCCTGCCATGATGTTTCAAGACACTAAATCACATTAGTACAAAAAATAAGCATGTATATAATATGCATTATTCATTGGATAATATAAAGACAACACGTCATTTCAAAATAGAGAAATGTAGATTTTCATACTCTAGTCCATCTATCAAACCCTACAATCTTTTAAAAGCATAATAATCTAGCATCTTACAGGTAAATCCCATGAGAAAAATAATTCTCTGTAAATCTACGACCTTTGGATTGCAAACCGACAAGGAATAGAATATGTTAAACAAATATTATAATACTTTAACATCTTGCTGCACTGGTCCCATGGAACCACTAAACCCTATAGTTTTTGGATTGTAGAATAATCTACCATATTGCTAGGGAGGTCTCACGAGAATCAGACCACTAACCATGCTTAAGTAACAATTCAATATATTACTACAAAAAAAAAAAAAGCAAACCAATATTAAACTCATACTATATTAATTTGATGTTTGATAAATTGTTAAGAGTTAAAAATATCTATATGTATATAGACACACACATAAATGCAAAAGTTTGAAGTACTAACAAGCTCAGACTCAGATAAAGAACAAAGCCAACTGACATCTTCAACACAGTTATTCTTGAGAATATATTCCATCTCATCTGTCCCGCTATTGTCTGTCGACCCTGGCAGCAACATATTCTGCAATCATTATTCATAGAGAATCTTGGACTCAATTTTGCATTCGGAACATAAAAATTGAAAAAAAGAAATAAAATTTAAAGCTTTCCTTGCAAAGCACAGTAGCAATGTCGAGGCAGGCAATCCATTTGTTTGGCGAGTTCAATAAACTCCATATTTGCTAAGTAAAGAAAACCCAGAAACATACCTTCTTTACTTTAGGTAGGAAATGGCGACGACGAGCAAACTCTATGCTTCGAGGTGACACGGTGACAATAGATAGCTAGACAAGTGAGGGCTGGGAGAGGCGGACGATGCTTTCGTGCTTTTGGGATTTTGTGGGTTTGGAAAACCAAAATACCGAACCCACGCATGGACCGAGTTTGTGCGGGTTCACGGTCGAGGGAGATGCCTGGGTTCTTGCTCCAGCAGGAGAGACAACATCTTGAGGGAGATGGCAAGACTCGCTTGTGGGAGAAGTAGCTGCTTTTCGGTTCCTGCTCCAACAGTTCAAAGGAATGGAGAAGCGAGAGACTTACTGGATGGGCAGAGGAGGCGGCTGGGAATAGTTTAGGATGTGGATTAGGGATTTAGAAGATTAGATGAGGATGGGGATTCAGATGATTTCATTTGATTATTTTTGTGATATTAAGTTTGGCGCTTCATTTTGGCGCCTGAGCCTTTTTTTTATTTCGTGTTTTTGTTTATGTGAAACCGTGTTTTATTAATAACACTTTCAATATATGTCATTTATTTACCGTAATATATGCTCAAAAATGTTGTAGTGTATACTACCAAGTTTATTATAATTCGAGGTCTCAGAGGCTAGTATATTATTCTGAAGCTTTTAATTAATTTAGATTTTTATGGTTATCCATTGTCACTTTGTGACTAGAGATACCGTTAAGGCTGAAGATTGACGAACATGCTCGGGACCACTCTACACCTTCAGCTCGAGACTTGAGGTAAGAAACTTGCACCCAGGTTGTGGATGGGGCTTAGACCCCTGTTAGCGAACATATTATGATTGTTATTATATCTGCATCTGAGAATATCTGGATAGGAATGCTTGTATATGCTGCCTTCTGCTGCTTGTTGTGTAATGTGTATTTATGGTTATATATGTTTAAAGGTCGACCTAAGGGTGTTGGGGGCCGATAGCAAGCGTGCATAACGCAGCCCGACCTAAAGGTATCTGGGTCACTTATAAGACTAGAGGACTCGACCTAAGGGCACCGGGCCTGAACGTTATACAATAAATAGAAGTGTTAGTTGCACTTAACTAATTGTATTGAGTGACGTCATTGGTTTATGTGTTTGTTGCGCTTACTGCACGTATCATACTATTGATTGAGCTTATTGACCTAAGGTTTACTATGCATTTATGTTGCTTATTTGTGCTAGTTGAATTAAGTTTTCTTGCTTAGTCTTGGCTCACGGGTGCTATGTGGTGTAGGTAAGGGAAAGGGAAAGGTGCACCAGTCGTGAGTTGGAGAGGTTTACGGGCGGTGCGTGCATCAGTAGCTATTCTACTACCATGGCCGAGGGTTACACAGGAACTAGAACCAAATTATATTTTTCCAATTAGGTTGGCTTCTATTGTAATCATTTTAAGGGTTGTAATTTTCTTGTAAACACTATTTTTTGGGATCCCATGTACCAACTCCTATTTTTAATGAAGTCAATTATTTTATGATTAAAATATTTAAACCCTATTCCAACAATTACCTTAGTAACACGTTTATGTCTAAACAACTTGATTAGCAAGTCCTATACTATTTAAAATACACAATGTAATGGTCTTGGCTATCTAGGTCATTACAATTTAGAACATAAAATAAAGTTGCATAGAAATAATGTTTGTATTGCTCAATTGCCTTTGGGTACAATGAGTTTTACAACCTCCTCTAAAAGATCTAGGAAGGCCCGATTTATAAGGGAGATCTAATGGCTCTCAGTACAAAAATGATCCCAAGGGGACAAAGAGATGGTAGTACTATGTGGCACCTCAGAGGATCATGGAGCAGGCATTAGTAGTGTCCCGCTTCAGGCTTGTCAGGCTTGAAATTTTTCGAAGGCGTGGGAGGAGGTGTTCCTTCTCCTAGTACTTTGTACGATCACTACTATTCTAACTTAGTACGACCATTACTCTTTGTACTCCGAACTCTTCTGACTAGTCCATACTTCATACTACTCAAGCCTTTTTCGTATCTTCTCTTTGTCCATATCTTGATAAGCCATTGAGAGCTTGAGTGCAAGGCATTTATAGCTTGAGGTTGAGGAGGTACTTTGCCTCCAGGATATAGGGACTCTTTGAGCTTATTTCCTTTCAAGCATAGTGATGGTCATAAGTTGGTATTCCAAGTTTGTTGAGGCCCTCCAAATCATCTCCTTATCTTCTAGGGAGTCTTGCATAAGTTTCATGGTCTAGGGAGGGGTTGAACCTGTGGTTGGGCTTCAGGGAGACCCCGAGCTGCCCCCCCCCCCCTCCCCATGTTTCCCCTTAGGTGAGCTCGTCCCCTGAGCTCACCCTTGGGGTCCTAGGGGGTGTCAGCTTGTTCCTTGTGTCTCGTCCATCTCTTCAAAGAAACCCTTGGGCATTGGCATCTTGTTTGGATTCTCTTGTAATTTCTCCATGCTCACATTAGTTGCTTAGTAAATACTAAACTCCACGGAGGCTTGAGCTCGCCCCCTATGCTCTAGGGAGGTGAGAATTTGATCCCTGAGACTTTTCCTATCTCTTCATACTCCTCGTGGATGCTTGGAGTCTCTCACCAATTTTCCTGATCAACACCTCACATTGCCCTTGAGTGACATGGAGGCCACCAATTCAAGACCATGATGCCTAGGTGTGCGAGACAGAGGCCTCACTTGTGAGGTGAGGCTTCGTGACCCTTAGGTTGTGCTCAAACCTTTGCCTTGGTAAATTTTTCTACATTAACAACTCATTTAAAGGGAATGATTTGACGACGCTTACACTCCATTTATAATTCATAAATGTGGACAGTTTCCATGTTGACATGTAGTGCAGACATTTTCCGGCTACTTAATGATTGTTTAGAAGGTTCCTGCCTTTGGCCTGCCTCATGAGTTTGTGGATGGTTTCACTAGTTATATATTAATGTGTAGATAATTTCTCCTCGGTTCATGAGTCTGTGGACGATTCGTGCCCTTGACATTTTAATGGTGTTGTTTGTTACCGTGGCATTTGGCCAAGAGATAAGCACACTGGGTAAACTTGGGAGTCTTTGATGATCCTAAGGGATGCTTATGCTCCAGGAGGTAAGCTGCTACGAGTAAAACCTAGGAGTCTTGATGAGACAGTGAGATTTCACTTACACCCAAGATAGTACTAATATGATCAAAAATTCAATGATTATTCTTACTAGGAGTTTATGAATAAAACTCTAGTGTTGAGACTCGGTCTCCACTACTGATGTTACAGACATGTTAGAGAGACACCTGTTAGCCCCTTACCATTTTGGTAACTTTCAAATTGACTTTTTTATTCAAATTTGTCTATTGATAAGTTACCTTGTAGGTTAATGCCAATTTTGGCTAGGATCTCTAGGAGCCGAACTGCTGATGAAATATTAAGATTGGGTACAAGTCAAGGTTAAATTCAAGTAATGCTTGATTTGTGACTGGTAAGGGTAATCTGTAAAAATGTTGAAAGTAACCCTGATTTAGGAAATTGTATCAAGAATGACTTGTAAGAGTTTAATCATAGTGTGTGACCAGTCTTAACATGTTAAAGAGTACATATAGGTTATCGTTGTCCAGTTAGCCTTGTGGTCTAATTAGGTGTCCCTTTCAATGGGTTCATGATTATCATATAAGGCTAGCATTCTGTATGTTGGGTTTGAATGTTGATGCCCATGCCTTTATACGAGATACGTTATAAAAATAGTTATAGGCTTCAACTGGTAAGCATAAGTTACACTAGAAACTTAATGTCGAGTCTACGGTTGTGATGCATGATCCGGCCACTTTAACACAAATTCACAATAAATTTTCTAGGGTAATAAAGAGTAAGTAGGGATTTGAGGAGTTAGTTATTTCTATTAAAGATGGGGGGAAATAATGGGAGAATAAGGTAAATTCTAAAACTAATTAACTTGTGAGGGGTCTGAGTGAACCTAAGTATTAAATAAATTGTACAAAATATATCAAGGGATTAAAAGTAGGTAACTATTTAGATAAAAATATTGAAGGCATATTAAAGTCTGGGGTAGGTTTGAGAAAAAGGTAAAGCTCGGTGTTGCGTGAAAAATGTAATCATCACCGTACAAGACCAACACCTAGTGGTGAGTTGTTTCAAAATAGAAGTTATGATCGGTACGAAGAAAGACACAATCAGCAAGGCTCGTTAAGAGAGATTATAGTTATATGATAGCCACGAAAATACTAGTGGGGAAAGAAGGTAAAAGTTCTCAGTTGAGGGTTTATGTAAATGGGTGCTCGTAAGAATATCGCACACCATAGTGTTGGCATAGAATAATATCTTGACCGTGGAGGTCTTGAGAGTATGACACTACTGTAATTACTATAGTTGCTGACATGCCTCAGTGAAAGGCTGTAGTTGAGCCCTAGTTGAGGGCTTATGATGAACTGGGTTATGTGATAAGGAGATTAACAAGAGTAAACACTGAGTTATCGTGTAAACACTTGATTGTCTAAGGCAATGATGACGAAGTATGGACTTTGTTAGTCGTCATTTCATACTCGTGATTCTGATTGTATATTTTTCATTCATATTTTGTCATAATGAGTTTTGTACGCATTGATTCATTACATGAGATTTACTTATTGGGCGTTAGCTCACTATTTTGTTATTTCCCCTTTTAGATGTGGCTTGATACTTGAACATTGTGGGCTCCGAACTCAGTTGCAAGGACTTTCATGAATACTATTATTAGAAGTCCTATATTATTGTATAAGATTAGTTTAATTCAAATTTGTAATTAGCTGAGTGTTAAATAAAGTTTCAAAAAATTTAAATATTCCACGTTTTTAGACTTTCAGTTACAATTTTAATTTTAGATGCCTGACATATTTGTAGGATTTTTCCTATGAGTGTGCGATAGACATATCCGACATAGTGGGTCATCACAAATGGTATCAGAGCTAGAGTTTAGCTAGTATTGTAAACTTTAGAAGTATAGGTTTTAGTGACAGGATACGCTTCTCAGTTACACCATAAGACAATTAACACACGAACATTAAGTATGAAAGAGTTCTCTTAATTTAAGTGTATGCTTATAATGGTGTTATAAGCTATAGAACTCTACATGGGCATAAGCCTTTATTATATGGAAATGCATTTGGCTCTGATTTATTTCATTTTTGAAGTCTTAAATTTTATGAAGAAGCTTGTTTGCATGAAATAACTGATTTTAAGTTATCTCTGGACATTTGTTATGTCCTGAGAGAAAGCTTGATAAATTAGAATTGTTTATGAGACTCTGTGAGGGCAAAAGAAATATGAGAAATTAAACCTTAGAGTCCATTTGTGAAAACAAGCTTGATATACTTTTAAGTATAAATTGGGTTTGGGGCACTCCTCAGGATCCGAGGACTACATCCAGAACTTGAACTCTTCTTGGAGGAATGTTATGGGTTTCTGAGGCTCGATAGGTTCTCTTCTGCTTGTGATGAGTCTTAGCCTTTTCTTCCCTCACATGTGCTTGGTGTACAGATGGCACACTAGCTGGATGTACTAGATGTCATAAGGGTGTTTGTGGCAAGTTTCTCATAACTCGAGGAGCTTTATCAGTTCACCTTTCGACTAGGTTCATGGGAGGTAACTCTCAATAGTTGGCCTGATATCTTCTCAAGGGGAGATAAAAATGACACTCATGAAGTGGGCTCCAACTTCCAAGAAGGCTGAATGACACAACAATTCATGCCACGTTGTCGTATGCTGAAAATACGAACAACATAGTTAACTTTGGCTGACTAGATCATCCTTCAATGTATGAGCAAACTTAATTTAAGGATAGTCCATGTGTCCAAAGAAGTTACCAATCCTCTGATGCAATAACTAAATTTTTTAGGCGAGAAAAAGGTTCAATCATAAATTGGCAAACTGAAAGGTCATGTTGACATGTCATCTTAGCCAATGTGAAAAGGAAATCTTAATCATAAAAAATCCTCTTGACACTGATGCAATCATTACATTGTATTTATGTTCCTTGCACGTGCAACCTCATGTTGTTTTAGGATACCATCCTTGACTAATAAGGAGGGAAAAGTACTATTGGAGTAATGAGATTTGTTCTCTAGTTTGTAGTACACCACTTGTATGATCATATTAGAAGTGACTCTTCAGCCTTAGTTAATAATATGATGTCTCGATTAAGAAGTTAATAACTTATTTAATATGGCTTCTCACTTGCTTGTAATTGCTCAATTAATTAACATATTATGTGTAGAGTCCAAGAACTTTACTTAGCTAAGTTAGATAGTAGTATAATAGTAATAATAGTATTATCTTTATGACTGTGGATTTTTGGTTCAGACTGGGATTTATTTGGACACTCATAGTAATACTTGTAGATTTTCTAAGTTTAACCTATAGTTTAGGAATATTAATTTTAACCTAAGGTTTGATTAATATGACTGATATTGAGGATAATATTTAGTATACTATAAGGTTTAAATAAGAACCAATAGGATAATAGCACATGTTATGTATGGGTTTATTAATGATTTAGTATTTTGAGGATTAAATTTATTAAGGTTAAAATTTGAATACTCTAAGGTCAGTCAGCAACTTTGAAAACGTTAGAGGGCTTAGTCAAGGCTGTTTACTCAATTTAAATTAAGCTAAAAATGTGTAATTTCGTGTTTAAATAATCAGCGTATGTCGATATATCGCAGCTATAGGGGGCAATATATCGCAGCACGAAGATACGAAAAACATGAAACGTTGCACGATTGCCTCAGGCATGCTGGCCCAGGCGATATATCGCCCCTCTCAGCATAATTTGAAAGTTTTTGAAATCGTTCTCCATTCAAACCTTCAAACTCTTGATAAGTCCAGCATCTTTTTGAACGAGTCTTTAGCCTCTGCTGAACGATAATTCAAATTATTTTCACTTAAAAAGCCATTATTTTTATTCAAGTTAAATGAAGATCTTTTCATTCCTAAACTCTATAAATAGGACCTAGTACCCAGCCATTATTCATCTATTACTCTAAGTTCAGAGGCTGCAAGTTGCTAGGTGAGTGTGAGAGTGTAAACACTTGGGTTGGGAATTATAAGCTTGATCATCATAAGCTTATCAAACACTTGGGAAGTAAGGTTTTGTAGCATTTCGGTTCAAGGTTTAGATTGGTCTTATAAGTCTTCAAGGTATTTCCACACTCTAGTTCAATTGATATTATTTTATTTAAGTTCTCATAGTCTTCTACTCAGCCTTCTAACCTTATTCTTTATTTTGGTTAGGAAATCTAAGAACTTGCACATAAGTTTTTGGTAAGTATATTCTCAATGGTATAGTCCTTCCATTCTTTTCATCCCTTTTCTTCAATTTACTCACCCTGTTATAAATGGTTTTTAGGAGTGTTCCAAAGTCCCAACTCTGTCCTCATATCCCGGTATTTTGGTAAGGAAAATAGGATAGAATTTATATGTTATGTGCTTTTATATGTTATCTTATGATTTTATGTTATGAAATATGTTATGTTAAGTATGATTGTAGACTTGGGTATATGACCTATATGACTAACAAGCCCCAAATAGATTATGGGCACATGACTTGCTTAGCTAGCAAGACCCCACTAATCTAATGGGCATATGACTTGTTTAGTTTATGGGACCCCAAGTAATAATGGCCATTATAGTATGTATGTGACATAAGTGTTATAGTATGTTTTATGTTACCTTATAAATTTTATGTGTATGGTTATGTGTTAGATTTTCCTTGCTTGGCATTAAGCTCACTCCTTTTTGTTTATATGTGCAAGAAACTAGTCTTAGAGGTGGGAAAGATTATTGGAAGCTTGGGGAATGTGTATTGAGGCGGAATGGATTCAAGGAGTCGAGAGTTTCGGTTTCGAGGATGTAGTTTTTGTTTCTTATGGTTTTTATATGTATCTTTCCGCATTTTATTATGTAATTTCTTTTTAATGACCATTATGTTATGTTTTGTTTTTAAATCAATGGGATCCATATCCTACTTGAGATTTTATGTAAGTCTAACATTTGTTTTTACAAGTTTTTAATAAAGTTATGATATTTTCACCTCTAAGTTTTGATAAAGATTAGTGTCTATGTATAGTTTTCGTTAATGGTCCAAGGTCTAGAGTAGTTGGGTCATTACATTATGATAGCCCACTTGAGGAAAAATTATTCATATTCCATGTTACGCTTCCCTATAATTGGCTTAACCACCTAAATTTGGGGTTTCTCGGATGCTTGCATATTTAATATAAGTCCCTTTCTATTTAAATCTACAATTTTTAGTGGTGAAACCACGAGATTGAAGAATCCATGTGGGAGACTGTTGCCAAAATGAAAGAGTTATATCCCCATTTATTTTAAGTGTTAGGACGAAACTCTTATAAATTGTAAGTATTATAACACTCTGTGTTTCGGGAACCTACGAGTAGTTTAGAACGGGGTGGTGAGATGTATGTGAATATCATTGTGAATGATAATATGTACTTGAAAAGCAAAATTCATGTAGCAAGTGTTAGCCAAGCCGTGATTTGTGTGGTTTGGCGACAAATCGAGCATTTCGGTCCCAGACCGAAATGGAAACACCGATTGGGTAAATTCTCATATAACTATTATTTGATAAACATAATTATGGAAAAATAATATTGGGCATTAATTAATGGAATAAGTTTTATTAAGGTCAAAAATTTTAATTTTTGGGTGAAAAATCTCAAAAACTGTATTTTTGTGAAAAATGTACATTTTAGCCAAAAATGTGATTTGGCTAACTAAATTATTTGAGTTATAAAAATAGGTGTGTGACCACTTAAATTAAATGGCACCATTTAATTTACTTATCTTGGATTAAAATCTCAATTAGGGGAAAGTGAGAAAAAATTACCACATAGTAACTTTTTGGGAAAAACATACCATTAGCCGAAGATTAATTAGAAAATATTCTAAGGATAATTAAGCTTGTTGTACCTTGATTTCAGCATGAAATCCTTCACTCAGCTCGAGTACAATTGGTAAATTAATACACGAAGAAATGACCAAGGGGTGATGTCTGTTTGTTATCCACGTGGATAGCTCGACTTGCATGGTGGACATACGAGCTAGGGATACAGAAGTTATGAAGCGCGTCCTCAGAATATTCAAACAGCTGTCAAAGTACGAGCTTGGAGAGATATCCAGCTCGTGGTAATTCGGACATATCGCATACCCGCGGATCCCCAAAGACTCGGATCCCATTATACGGTTATTTATGACCAGGCTGTCATATTTAATGTCCCAGATATTAGGAGAACATTTACTGTATGATCAAATCATATCCCATTATAAGTTGGAAATGTATGTATTAAATGTAATAAATATGTATATGCAAGATTGACTCGCGCGGTTACCCAAACCTGTCCATGGAATTTCTCTATAAATAATGAGAATATTGGACAGGAAAATGGGTCATTATTCTGTAATATTGAAACTCTGCAAAAATAGAGAGTGAAACAACAATAATATAGACTCGTGGACTAGGTGGATTTTAACCACTGAACTGTGTAAAATATTTGTGTTCTTATGAATTCATTTCATTTTTCATTACAGTTTATACTAAGCACTAATCCACCTTTTTATTTCTTAATACACTGTTGGTGAAAAACTGCGTCAACAGTTTGGTGCTTTCGTTGAGAGGGAAATTAGAGCTTCATCAAAATTCCAGTCAAATCTCAACATGGTGCTCACTCGCTCAATGCACGACAATGAGATAGAACAACTTGGTGGGCAAGAGGCCCATCATACCGCTGTTTCGAATGAGCATGGCTCTAAAGTCCAGCAACGTCCGGGAAAACAACCGGCGGGTCATGGCGACACTGGGAGTTCGGCGTCATTACCACCGAATCCAAACCCAGATTACTACACTGCTGTGGTGATGGAAAATATGCAGTTAAGAAGCCATCTCGCTAAGGTAAACAGGAAAATTGAGGAAGTTTTGTCTCGGTTACCCCCTCTTGCAATCGATGTTAATGTCGGAAAGAGGCAAAGTGGGTCTCATAAGTCCCACAGGAATAACTGATCCAAACCAAATTGGTCAATCAGAACTGCCACCCCATGTTATGTGCCTACAGGGCGAGATCATCAGAATGCTCAATCTAGTGGCCCTCATAGGGGTAATCAGCATGCTAGTCAATCGGTTAGAATCGCAACCCCAAGTTCGGTGCCTCCTTCACAAGCGCCTATGAATGCCCATGGAAAACCATGAGGAAGGGCTGGTATAGGCTCACAGAGACAAAATATTCCATCAAACCTTCCTACGTCATGATTGGATCATCAGGCGCAGAGAGCTAGGAATAATGGGACAGAACAAAGGCAGGCTAATTTAGTTCGCCCTGACGGGACAATGATTGCCTTGCCAATTACACATCCCCCGTCACCCATAAGACATCCGACACCACCTAGTCCTACATAAGACATTCTTGCTTATGGAGACAGTAGGAGAAATCGTCCTCCGTCTACCTATACCTATGTCCCACGAACACATCTTGAAAATCCAGATCCTCGGCCTCAACAGCGACCTGTAAGCTTTGCAAAATGGAAGTTATTGGACTGAAATTTGTCAAAGTGGTAGGTCCGAACACGATCTGATAAATCATCTGAGTTTTGCACAAAGTCCTCGATACGATTCACAGCCTGATTTGTGTGATCGTCTGAATTCAAAAAGAAGAAATTCATCTCGGGATGAGGATGTTAGTTATACTCATCAAGAGGGAGGTCCTTCCATAGTACGTGATAATGGGAATTCCCCACCAAACCAAGCTCAAGCTTGGAGGGACAATAACCCATCAAACGCGTATGATAGGATGGGAGCTGTTGAATAGCCCCCAGATAACCATGGGCCCAGAGACAAAACCCTCGAGAGGCTAGCTTTGATGGAAGAGAAAATGAAGAAGCTTTTATCTGGAAAAGATAAAGACAATTGTGACTCAGAGGATGACCTCGAGCCTTTCGCTCCAAATATTGCGACTGCCACATATCTGATGGGCTTCAGAATGCCACACTTGTCAAAGTTCGACAGAGATGGGGATCCATCAGATCACCTCAGGATGTTTAACACCATGATGTTGGCCCACAATGTCGGACTCGATCTAAGGTGCATTTTATTCCCTTCAACTTTGATCGAGCCAGCTAAGCAGTGGTTTAAAAAGTACAAGAGGCATTCCATAAGCTCATGGAAGAAGTTTTCTTCTAATTTCATGTAATGACCCACTAATCTAGACTATTTGGACCATTAACGAAACTATACATAAAACTTACAATTTTGCGGAAATACCATAATTTTGTTGAGTAACTTGTAAAAATAAGAGTTACTTACAAAATAGAATAATAAGAAGGATATGGGATCCCATTGTCTTTAAAAACAAAAAACATGATTTAAATGAAAAGATTTACATAAGAAATGCGGAAAATACATATAAAACCATAAAGAGGTAAAATGAGACTACATCCTCGAATCGAATAACGCTCGGCCCCTTGACTCCATTCACCATCGATACACATCCTCTAAGCGTCACGAATCTTACCGCCTCTAAAGCTTATTTTCCTGCACATAAAACAGAAAGGAATGAGCCTAATGCCCAGCAAGGAAAATCTAACACACAGTCATAAACATAAATTTCATAATAAATGTAAAGACATATCATAACACTTAATACATACACTTATTATAATGGCCATTATTACTTGGGGTCCCATAGACTAAACAAGCTTATGCCCATGAGATTAGTGGGGTCCTACTAGCTAAGTAGGCATATGCCCATAATCTTTTTGGGGTCTTGTTAGTCAAATAGGGCATAAGCCCAAGCCTACAAACATACACATTCATAACATATTCATAACATATCATTTTTCATAACATAACACATAAGATAACATAAGCAATACACATATAGATTCTATCCTATTTTCCTTACCAAAGTTACCGGGATATGATGGACTGAGTTGGGACTTTTGGAACACTCCTAAAACCATATGAGAAAGAGTGAGTCTTAAGAACAAGAAATGAAAATGAATAGGAAGACTAAACCATTGGGAAATATGCTTACCACAACTTATGTGCTTAAGAACTTGGATTCCCTAACCAAAATAAGAATGAGGTTAGGGGACTGAGTAGAAGGCTTTGAGAAAGAAAATAACATGAAACAAATGAAATAGAGTTTCGGGTTTACCTCAAAGACTTGCAAGACCAATCTAACCACAACCGAAATACTAACGAACCTCACTTCCCAAAGTGTTTGATAAGCTTATGATGTTTAAGCTTATGACTTTCCCACCCAAGTGTTTAACTCTCACACTCTCCTAGCACTTGCAGCTTCTGAACTTAGAGTAAAAGGTGAATAAATGGCTGGGTACTAGGTCCTATTTATAGAGTTTGGGAATGAAAGTATCTTGATTTTACTTGAATAAAAATAATGGCTTTTTAGGTGAAAAATATTTGAATAATCGTTCAGCAGAGGCTGAAGACTCGTTCAAAAGATGCTGGACTTATGAAGGAGTTTGAATGGCTGAAAGGAAAAGAATTCAAAAGTGTTTGAATTTATGCTGGAGGAGGCGATATATCGCCCCCTATAGGCGATATATCACCTGGACAATTGTTCCCGAGGCGACTGTGCATCGATTCGTGTTTTCTGTATCTACGTGCTGTGATATATTGCCGCCTATAGCTGTGATATATCGGCACACGCTGAATATTTAAACACGAAATTACACATTTTTAGCTAAGTTTGAATGGAGTAAACAGCCTTGACTAAGCCCTCAACGTATTCAAAGCTGTTGACTGACCCTATAACATTCAAACTTTACTCCTTATTAAATTTAATCCTCAAAAATACTTAATCCTTAATCACCATTCATAACATGTGCTTAAAATCCTATTGGTTGATATCTAAACCTTATAGTATAATAAATATAATCCTTAATATCAGTCACATTAATCAAAGCTTATATTAAACTTAATATTCTTAACTATAGGTTAAACTTAGAAAATCTATAAATACTACTATGAGTGTCCAAATAATTCCCGGTCTGAACCAAAAATCCACAGTTACAAAGATAATACTATACATACTATAATACTACTAAATAATTAGCTAAGTGAAGTTCTTGGACTCTACATTTCAAGAAAGCATTCTAGGCTTCGTAGATAGTTCGGGTTAAGGCTGATTCATTAGCCAATGTAAAGCAACAACCTGGCGAAACATTGAAGGCATATCTGAGTAGGTTTTCCAATGTCTTTGCATGAGCTAGAGACGCCGATGACAGCTCCAAGCTCATGGCAATGAGGACAGGAATCCTTGTTGGAGGCGACCTATGGCAAGAACTACAGAGAAAAGGAGTTAACAGTGTGGACGCATTTTTAGCATGAGCTCAAAGATGGATTAACCTGGAAGAGGCGCAAGCTTCCATCACAGGAACCAGTCAGATCCATGTCCAGCCCATTGGAGTAGTAACGGATGTTGCAGCTACGACTCAAACCGTTACCCAGAATAAACAAGGGGGGAATAACAAGAGGAAGGGAAATGGTGAGGGTGACTAGAGCGGAACAAAGAAGAATAAGTCTGGGGAGAAATTCAAGCCTATTTATGCCATTTATACCAACCTCACGGATACTAGGGAGTGCATCTTTCTGGCCAATTTTACTCGCCTTCCATGGAAGAAGCCAGAATCGTTAAAAACCCAAAGAGGGAAGAGAGATCCTTCGAAGTTCTGCAGGTTTCATAATGATATTTGTCATAACATTGATGACTATCGACAGGTGAAGGATGAGATTGAAACTCTCATTAGATCGGGACCTTTGGCCCAGTACACCCGAAATCGGGTGGTCCCTAATTAGCCCGCTGAACCAAACCCTCCGTCAACTCCCGAAGCTCCAGTAAATCAAATCGGAGCTCAAGTGAATCGGGATAATCCTCCTCCAATAATAAGGGGAGATATAACCACCATTTCAGGAGGACCTCATCTACCATGCACGAGCAGAGGGGCCCAAAAGAGGTATATTAACGAATTAAAATCCCACAAGGGAGTGGAGTTTGTCCCAAAACAGCGGTTATCGAAACAACAACAATTGGAAAAACAACCAATCATTTTTACAGAAGAGGATGCTAGTCACACCCAATTCCCACATAACGATCCCTTGGTCATAACCGTTCAGCTCGCCAACTGGAGGGTACAGAGGACACTGGTAGATAATGAGAGTTCTGTGAATCTACTTTTTAGGTCCACCATGGAAAAAATTGGGTTGTCTATCACAGAACTGAAGGCGACCTCAATGATTCGATACGGATTTTCTAGCGAAGGGTCAGTAGCCATCAGAATGATCGAATTAGTGGTAACATTGGGAGAAGGCTCATGAACTATCTCTAAGTTACTTCAGTTCATGGTGATCGACTGTCCACCTGCATACAATGCAATTTTGGGCTGACCTGCACTGATGGAATTTGAAGCCATAACTTTTATCCACCACCTAGCAATAAAATTCCCCTCAGCTGTGGGAATATGCATCATCAGAGGTGATCAGCTCGCTGCGAGAGAATGCTATAGCATTTCTATGAAGGGAAAGTTGAAACCCGGGTAGAAAACTATGGTCATAAGTGACAAAGGTGAGGAGTCCCAGGGAGTAGAAATTACTTATGGGATGAAAGAACCTCAGCAAGCAGAGGATAGTGACGTCGCCCCGAGTGAAGACATTGACCCATGAATGGGCGAAGACAGGTCAGAACTCCAAGCTATTGAGGAGCTCAAGGAAGTAAAAATTGATCCAAAAGAAAGCTTGCCCCAAGGATTGCTTTCCATTACCAAGGATTGATTAGTTGGTAGATGTTGCAGCATGTCACGAGCTCATGTCCTTCATTGATACGTATTCTAGAATAACCAGATCGTGATGAATCCTGTGGACTAGGAACATACTAGCTTCATGATCCCCACTAAGGTATATTGTTATAAAGTCATGCCCTTCGATCTGAAGAATGTCAGAGCTACATATCAATTGTTAGTCAACAAAATATTCGCTACTCAAATCGGGAGAAATGTGGAAGTGTATGTCGATGATATGCTTGTCAAATCCAAGACTGCTGATAACCATGATCTGATTTGAAAGAATGTTTTGAAATTTTAAGGAAGTATGACATGAGGTTAAACCCCTTGAAGTGTACTTTCGAAGTAGCATCGGGAATTTTTTTGGGATTCATAGTCAATACGAGGGGGATAGAAGCGAATCCTGATAAAATCAGATCATTGTGAGAAATGCCCTCGCCCAGATCATGTAAAGAAGTTCAAAGCCTGACTGGAAAGGTGGCAACTTTGAATCGTTTTATTTCAAAATCCATTGACAAGTGACTGCCATTCTACAACTTGCTCAGATGAAACAACAAATTTGAATGGACTGAGGAGTGCAAGTAGGCATTCCTCGACCTAAAAAGCACTTGGTCGAGCCCCTAGTATTGTCTAAACCTATGTCTAGAGAACCTCTATTCCTTTATTTGGCCATGACAGAAAATGCAGTCAGTGCCGTGTTAATTCGAGAGGAAGACCATGCTCAAAATCCAGTGTATTATATAAGCAGGAGACTTCTCGAAGCTGAATCACGGTATCCACTGATAGAAAAGCTAGCATTTTGTCTGATATTGGCTTCCAGAAAGCTCCAGCCATATTTCCAGTCCCATTCAATTAACGTCATGACCGACCAACCTTTCAGGCATGTGTTGCAAAAATCTGAAACGTCGATACGTCTTTTAAAATGGGCAATCAAACTCAGTTAATTCAAGATATTGTATGTACCACGGACCTCAATCAAAAGTTAGGCCCTTACTAATTTTGTGGCTGAGTGCACCGGATTTCAAGAGGAGCTTTTGAAGGAACCGGTGCAGGAGTTATGGAAGATATTCGTAGATGGATCATTGAAGGATAATGGATCGAGAGCTGGGATCATACTAATCTCCCCAAAAGGGCATCGATTTCATACAGCTCTGAGATTCAAATTCGAAGCATCTAACAACAAAGCAAAATATGAGGCCTTATTAGTTGGACTAAGAGTGGCAAGGGAGATCAAAGTGAAGGTCATCCAATGCTATAGCGATTCTCAGCTCGTGGTTAATCAGGTGTTGCGAGAATATCAAGCTCGAGGTACCAAGATTGCAACCTACCTAGCTAAGGTGAAGGGAGACCTATCCGAATTTGAGTACAGTACTGTTGAACAAATACCTCGCGAGTAGAAATCTAATGCTGACGCTTTGGCAAGGATTGCCACCACCAAAGAAGCTGAGACCTTGAATGTAGTACCAATGGAGTTCTCGGAGAGTCCAAGCGTGATAGAAGAAACAGTAGAGGTCGAAATGATCGACACAAGACCGACCTGGATGACTCCCATAATGGAATATCTCACAGCAAGAAGGCTACTTGGGGATAGAAAGGATGCAAGAAAAATACTATATCAAGCTCCGAGGTATGTGATAGTTAATGGGAGATTATACCGACGTGGTCATTCATTGCCTCTCCTACAATGTGTTCTGCCCGAGGAAGCTAAAACCATTTTGTAAGAAGTTCACGAAGGCTTTTGTGGAGATCATCCTGTGGGGCAAACCCTAGCACTGAAAATGTTGAGGCGGGGCTATTTTTGGCCCACTTTAACAAAAGACTCGATCTCGTATGTTCAGAAATGCGACAAATGCCAACATTTTTCCATAGTTGCCCGAGCTGCTCCAGTCGAGCTAACGATGATTTCATCCTTGTAGCCATTTTCGGTATGGGGAATCGACCTCATAGGATCCCTGCCTATGGGAAAGAGAGGAGTTCGTTACGCGGTGGTGGCAATCGACTATTTCACGAAGTGGGTAGAAGCCGAATCTCTAGCAACCATCACTTCAAAGAAAGTTCTAGACTTTGTGGTGATGGGTATTGTATGTCGTTTGGGCTTCCTAAAACGATCATGTAAGACAATGGGACACAGTTCGACAGTGTTCTCTTCACGGACTTCTATGAAAAATACGGCATTATTAATAGTTTCTACTCAATAGCGTATCTGCAGGCCAATGTGCAGGTCAAGGCTGTGAACAAAACCCTAAAAGCGAGCCTAAAGAAGAGGTTAGATGAGGCCAAAGGATTATGGCCCGAACAGCTCTCGCAAGTACTTTGGGCATACCGAACTTCTCACAGAACCTCCACGGGACATACCCCTTTCTCCTTAACTTTTGGAAGCGAGGTCGTCCTTCCAGTCGAAGCCATGATAGCCTCTCACAGGAAAAGGACATTTAGCCAGGAACACAATGATGAACTACTTAACACATCTCTTGACATGATTGAAGAGAAACAAGAAGAATCCCAGTTACAGCTCGCCCATTATCAACAAAAAATCACTCGTTACTTTAATTCTAAAGTCAAGAGGCGTAGATTCGGATTGGGCAACCTGGTTCTCCTAAGGGTCTTTCTGGCGAATAAGGATCCCAAGGACGGTGTCTTAGGCCCAAACTGGGAGGGACCATATTAGGTCATTGAAGTTTTGTGTGAAGGGACTTTCAAGATAGCTCGGTTGAATGGGGAAATAGTCTCGCAGACCTGGAATGCCTTGCATCTGAAAAATTATTATTAGTAGTACCATCATCCATGTAAGGCTTAACTATAAAAACCATTTGATTAAATAATAGATGGATTATTAAATAATTTTTCTTGATGAGGTGGTTTTAATTAATTTTTCTTGTTAGGGTTGTATTAGCTCATGTATTAATGTTTGTAAAAGCAACTGAGAAAGTTTCTACATTCTGGTTACTTGGGGGCATATAACCCGAGGTTTGCCATATTAAGATCGCTGGATAAGTCTAAATTATTTAAAACCCTAGATACAACCAGGTCCAAAACTTAAAAGCTTGGAAAATTGATTATTCGACGGCTTTTTAAGAGCTTGAGATGTCAATAAACCTAGCACAAACTAAGTCTAAATTATTTAAAACCCTTGAAAGAACCATGTCTGAAACTTAGAAGCTTGGAAAATTGATTATTCAACAGCTTTTTAAAAACAGGAGATGTCAATAAACCTAGTACAAATTTCGTTTTAATCATTTAAAACCCTGGATACAACCAGGTTCGAAACTTGGAAAGTTGGGAAATTGTTTAATATCAAGGGCTTTTTAAAGCTTAAGCTATCAATCAACCTAACACAAACTAAGTTTAAATTTTTTGAAACCTTGGATATAACCGAGTTCAAGGCCTGATTCTTAACAGGTATGATACAAATCAACACACAAATCTTGGATATAACCGATGTCAAAAAATCTATCCCGATCTAAAAATCAATTCCTAAAATCTCGAATGTACAAGTCTAAGGAGTCATAAACATGAGAGAGTGAAGGAATGATATAAAAAGTTAGATATATATCGAATAAAATTATCCCGAGGAGAAAATCCTCGAACTGAGCCTGAAGGCAATTGTTTAAAAAAAAAAAGAAGCTATCATTGAGCACCACCAGTTCGCCCAGCCGAGTTGACCTCCTCGCCATCTCCCTCAGCTGCCCCAGAAACCTCACCAGTCTCTAACGGTTCTTGCAAAAGTCGAGCCTTGAATTTTGCAAGGAGCGGATCCCACGGCTAAGTTTCCATGAAAGAAAAAAAATCCCATTTTGGTTGAAGGCCCAACACTGGTATAGCATCTCTACCATGGAAGACAATGAAGCTGCCTTTTCTACTTTAACTGCGGCCTCGACCTCAAGCAGTTTGGATTTGACTTCATCAACCTGGGACTGAAGTTATGCAGTTTGAGCTTGGAGGGCAGACAATCCAGTCTTCACAGCCTACTTAGTTTCCTGGTATGAGGTGAGAGCGACCTTAGCATCATGCTCACTCAGTTAAGACATGTACAAAAGAAACACCTTGACATGAATAAAAATGTCACAAGCTGAGGTTTCAAAAGTAAGGTACTTACAAGGACCCATTCCACAAGAACATGTCTTTGTAGTCATTGGGGTGACTAGGAAGCTCGATGACGAAAGCAGAGTTGGGAAATCTTGTCAGATAGTAGAACCCGTCACCTCGCCCTTTTTTCTCCAGGCTAGCTTTGAGGCAGAAGTAAAGTATATATGTCGGGGTGGGGACCTCCCACTCATGCTTCACAAATAAATATTTCAGCCCCGCTAAAAGTCTATAAGAATTTGGGGGGAGCTGAAATGGAGCCAACTTCACGTAGTTTAGAAAATCCGCGAAGTTTTTGTCCAGGGCAGAAAGCCCCCAGCCTTTAAGTGCTCGTCACTCCAAGCCGTGAAGTCGTCTTGGAGAGGCGAGCAGCTCCATTCCCCTTTGAATGCAGGTTAGGCAAGGAGGGTTCCGGTCTCGACCACTATGTTGTGACTCAGCATGATCTTGTTCACCCTCCCTTGGGTCTTGATATTTGATACGATGCGTTCAGCCTCTAAGTAGGCGTTGGGTCAGCCACCACCTCTTTCTCCTCCACCGGACCAAAGTGAGGGATGGGAGACTCCGGGGCTATCTGCTTCCCCTTGTTCTTCTGCTGAGCAGGCGAACTTGAGGCATTCTTATTGGGTGCGGTTTTCTTGTGAGGAGCCATCTGATTGCCTAACGAGCAGAACGACCTAGTTAGTAGGCGACCTAAGAGGGCTTAAAGACTGATGCAGAAGTACAAAGAGGGGAAGGTTTACTTGTGTTATCCAAGCTGCGGTTAGCCTCAGCCCCATTGCGTGATGCCATGTGATACCCTAAGTTACGCGCCTCGGTTTCCTAACAGACCCTTGATATTTAGGGATCCGTGTGTCAGAATGTCAGACCACTACCTTCCTTGGGAGGCAGTTTAGTGCAAAACTTCCCAAGAACCATGACCTCTAAGCTATCTGGTTTGAAACCCAAAAATCTTTCGTCTCCTTTATCCCGAATGGGTATTCTTTAAATTAATACACCATTGAAATTACCCAGATTTACCCAGACATTTCCTAGTTTTATGAATGACATAATTCTAAAGATATTTTTGGACTTACCCGTTGAACCTAAGTCGAAGCCTATTCGCTAACAACGTTTAGAAATAGCCTAACAGTGACTATAGTGAATATTGCGGATGAACATGGTGAAGAACAAAAGTCTAAAATAAAAAAAAATTAAAAAAAACTCTTAAAGTCAAAGAGTGAGATACTTACAGTGTATTCTTTGAGGGTGATATATAGACTTTGCAAAAGGAGGTTCCTGAAAAACTTCTGAGCAACTGGGTGTGGCAAACAATTTTTGGGGATTTCTAAAAAGGGGAGAGGTTCGGAAGTGCAGAAGAGGAAAATTTTTAAATGAAAGGTGGTGAGGTTTGAAATATGGCCATCCCTTTTATACTTAAATTATGTAAATTAATTTGGGCCATCCATTTGGGTTAGTTCAAGATCCAAGGGCCAAGGTTAAATAAATAAAACGGCGAAAAAAGGTGATAAGATAATTATTGCAGTCCTCGAAACCCGAACAGACGCCAATTGCAGTACACCACAAGTTCAGTACTCGAGTAGTTGGCAGGCATGGTTTTGTGTAACAGAAGACTAAAAGCCCGTACTGTGTAGGTCAGAAAATGATGAAGTCATACACGAGCAGAAGCTTGGGGGAAAATGTTGTACTCTGATTTCAGCACAAGTTCCTTCACTCAGCTCGAATACAACTGGCAAATTAGTACACAGAGAAATGACCAAGGGGTGATGTCTGTTTGTTATCCATGTGGATAGCTTGACTTAGAGAGTGAAACAACAATAATATAGACTCGTGGACTAGGTGGATTTTAACTACTGAACCACATAAAAGATTTGTGTTCTTGTGAATTCATTTCATTTTTCATGACGGTTTATACTAAGCACTAATCTACATTTTTATTTCTTAATACACTGTTGGCAAAAAACCGCGTTGTTATCCAAAAAATTGGCATTGATGACGTGGCAACTGATCCCTGGACACGTGGCTGACATCTGGAGGAACTCTGCTAGTGCATCGACTAGAAGACGTATTAGAAGCAGTAAGCAACCCAGTCTTACCTGCGACCAGTCTGGTCGATGGTTCCGCATGTAATGTAATATCACTGTGAAGATCTTTGTAAATCCTGAATTTAACTCACACAATCTCCTGAGTATCCGATTATTCAGGAAAGAATATCTGTAACGATCTTATGTAATCTCCCTTGAGCCTATAAATAGAAAAAGAGAGCTCAAGGAAGGGACTTTGGGGGGCTTTGGGAATTATTGAAGATTACAGTAATTCTTCTTGGAATATTGTATTGTTCTTCAGAGGTTAGTGAAACTCATTGAACCCTTGTTCTTTGATCACTCCTTTGATTCTTATATCAATAACAGTCTAAGTGGGCGTAAGTCATTACCAAATCCTGGGCTCGAACCACTATAAAATATCGTGTTCTTATTACTTTTGGTCATTTGATTCTTCTTAACATATTCATTCACATCAAGCATATTCCGACTCCGTGTCAGTTGACCAAAATATGGGTCAACATTCTGGTGCTTTCATTGAGAGCTTGATTTATCATTGTTGAGAAAATCAATGGCGAAAACTGGAAGGAAAGCTGGACAGGCGGCCGCTGCTGCGCCATCAAACCCACCTCCTCCTCCCCCTGCCAGCGTGGCGGAGGATGAGCCACATCAGGAATTTGAGGAGGAAGAGATGGATGATGCAACGCTGAAGAGTACCCTGGGGGCGTTGCAGGCAGAGCTGGCTAGTCTGAAAGCCAGTCAAGAGACTACTGCCGAAGTTGTGGCGCGGTAGCAGCAGGAGATTGAACGGCAGCGCGTGGAATTAAGCGAAAGGCAGACAGAGATGGACCGCCGCCAGATCGAAGCCATGGCAGCCCTTGAGGCGGCCTTGCAACTGGCAAAGAATCAGGCCGCACCTGTTTTGTAGCCTAACCAACCTGTCAATGGGCCACCCAAGAGGGGTCCTAATCCCAGCCCACCAATCCAGCCTTCAAGTCCGCAAAGGCCCGAGCAGCCTCAGGTGCCCCATGACGATGTCCCACTGGACCCTGAGGCGCAGCCACCATCCCAAGCTGGTCGCGGCAATCCCCCGTCACAAAGGCAGAATAGGGCTGAGCATCAGCCTCGTAGTCCTAGACGCCGTAGGGGCGATGAGCCAAACCTACCGAACAGAGGACATTATCCCCCTGGTAACAGGAGGGACTCAGAGTTAGGCTCTGCAGTCCGGGGTCCCCCACGGCATGATAATGCACGGGGACACCACGACCAGCGCAGGCCGCCCTCTAACGTTCGGGACGTTTCAGCCAGGAACGGAAATCGAGGGAACAATCAATCCCACCATAGCCAATCAAGGTTCAGAGATGGCCATGGATATAATGAGGCTGACTCAGGCAAGGGAAACGCTGGCCGAAGGAATGAAGTAAGAGGTAAAGGCAGGAGCCAGGTACCTCAAGATGACCAGCCCAATAGACGGGACGCTGGGGGGCAGCCCAAGCAAAATAATGTCTTCAACCGGCTCGGGGGTAGCGAGCAGCGGAGAAGAGACGAAGACTTGCGTGATGTACTCATGATCGCCGCGAGCGGCATGGTGATAACCTCCCCACAGCAACAGATGCCACAACGATTCCTGCCGCTGTACAGGCCCAAATAGATGCCCTCAACCAGGCAGTGCAGCAACTGGTCGGGGGAAGGACGTCGTATATTGACCACGATAGGAGGAAAGGAACCCCTTTTGTACAAAGGATAGCTAATGTAGAAACTCCAAGCAAGTTCAAAATGCCTACACTTCCAAATTTTGACGGGTACGGAGACCCAGTATCTCATGTCAATAAATTTGAGATACAAATGGACATTCAGAAAGTGTCCGAAGACGCTCGGTGCAGGATCTTCCCTGCAACACTTTCTGAAGCCGCGCAGGAATGGTTTTTTAAGTTCCCTCCCGCAAGCATAGTTTCCTGGGAAATGTTCGTAAAGGAGTTTTACGGACAATTCTATGCAGGTCGTGTGCATCCGACCGAAGCAAACCAGCTGGTTGAAATTCGCCAGCAGGATGGAGAATCAGTGAAGGACTACATCCAGCGCTTTATGCGAGCGGCGGCTGGAGCGAAAATGGTGGGGGACGAAGGCAAAATGATGGCCATAACCGCAAGAGTTAAACGTCATTCTCCCCTCTGGAAAAGTCTCCGAAAGGAAGGAGTAAGAACTACCTAGGAATTTTTGGATCGGGCTGATCGCTACATCAAGCTCGAAGAAGCCATTGCCGACGATGGAAAGCCCTCAGGCAAGGATAAGAAGGCTTCTAAACCCGCCAAAGCCGCCAATGGGTCCAAGCCTAATGGCAACGGAAAAGGCAACGGGAACGGCAACGGCAATGGCAAGAATGGTGGAAAATGCCCGTATAATGAGCCTTCCACCTCCGACAATAAACGAGCCAAGGGTAATCATTATGAACCTCGGTTCACTAACTACACTGCCCTCGTTGAGTCTCGGGGAGAGGTTTATCAGGCCACAAGTTCTAGTGTGCCTTACAAAAAACCTGGCCTCACTCGAAAGGATATTTCGAAGAGAGACACTACCAAGTTCTGTCGTTATCATAACGACTACGGACATGACACCAATGAATGCAACCAGTTGAAGGACGAAATCGAGTTCCTTATTAGACAAGGACACTTGAGAAGATACGTATGGGCTTCGGGAAATTCCCAACGAGAAGCTTCGGGTAGCAACAAGCAGGCGGCCACGCGCCAACGCTCGGCACCCTTACAGCCTGCCCTCGTGACTGGCACACTCTTAACCATCTGTGGAGGCCCGCACCTCGCAGGAAATAGCGGAAAGGCCAGGGAACGATATGCTCGAACTCTGCGCCACGACCAGGACATCGAGATGATGACTGTGGAAGACCGCGCACCAAAAAAGGCTCGGTCAGAGGAAGGTGAAATAACCTTCTCTGACAGCGATGCCCAACATGTTCGTTTCCCACATTCCGATCCGCTGGTCGTGGACATCCAGATGGCCAACATGATGGTAAAGAGAGTGCTGGTCGATACAGGAAGTTCAATCAATATCCTGTATAAGTCAACATTGGAACACATGAAATTGTCCGTTAAGGACTTGGAGCCCTGCAACCAAACGATATATGGCTTCTCTGGAGAAGGACTCGCCCCCACCGGATTGATCAAACTACCAGTGATGATGGGTACAATGCCTGCAACAAGGACATTACTCGCCACTTTTGTAGTGGTCGATTGTCCTTCCGCGTACAATGCCGTCATTGGGAGGCCTATACTGGTTGATCTACGGGCCGTCATCTCTATGTGGCACTTGGCCGTGAAGTTCCCAACAGACGCGGGGGTAGGACGTGTGTTAGGGAACCAGAGAGAAGCCAGGGAGTGCTACAACACCTCAATCACAAAGGTGAAGAATGGAACGCCGAAGAGCACTACCTCCGATAGGTTGCAGATGACATTTGATACACACGCCCAATCCGGTGATGAAGTCACCAAATAGGGTGTTTCCCAAAGAGAGGATAGAGACTTAGATCCTCGCTTTGGGGATTTTGAGGAAAATGTTGGACCCGTTGAGGACCTTGAGGTGGTCCAACTCGACGAAAAAGACCCGACCAGAGTCGTGAAGGTTGGGAAAAATTTAGAACCTACCACGAAGCACGCACTGGTGGAATTTTTGCGAAAGAACCAGGAGGATTTCGCCTGGTCGCACAAAGACATGGCTGGGATAGATCCTGCAGTCATCAGCCATGTCCTGAATATAGACAAGACCTTTTCACCCGTGCAACAAAAGCTAAGGCTGCTCGATAAGGATAGATCGAGAGCCTTAAAAGAGGAAGTTGAAAGGTTAAAGAAGAATGGGTTCATCAGGGTGGCGTTTTATCCATCATGGGTCTCCAATCCAGTGCTGATACCTAAGCCAAACGACAAATGGCGAACCTGCGTGGATTTTACAGACCTCAATAAAGCCTGCCCAAAGGACTGCTTCCCACTCCCAAGAATCGACCAGCTGGTCGATGCAACTGCAGGGCATGAAATCCTCTCGTTTATGGATGCGTATTCGGGCTACAACCAGATTAGCATGCATCCCCCCGACGAGGATCACACCAGCTTTCGGACCGATACGGGTTTATACTGTTACAAAGTAATGCCCTTCGGACTGAAAAACGCAGGTGCGACTTACCAACGGCTAGTCAACCACATGTTTAAGGAGCTGATCGGAGTAAACATGGAGGTATATGTGGACGACATGCTGGTAAAGTCTAAAAAAGGAGAAGGACATGTAAGGGATTTACAAAAGTGCTTTGATGTATTGAACAAATACCAAATGAAGTTAAATCCCCTTAAATGTTCCTTCGGAGTTGGATCAGGGAAGTTTTTGGGGTTTATTGTGAATTCAAGAGGAATCGAGGCCAACCCCGACAAGATAAAAGCCCTGATCGATATGAAGTCGCCAGAAAGGATCAAAGATGTACAAATTTTAACCGAGAGAATCGCAGCCCTAAGTAGATTTATTTCAAAATCAACAGATAAGTGCGTCCCTTTTTTCAATCTACTTAGGGGAAATAAGAAGTTTGAATGGACAGGAGACTGCGAGCAAGCATTCCAAGCCTTGAAAGCCCATATGGCGCAAACTCCCATCTTATCAAAGCCGATCAAAGGAGAAACTTTGTTTATTTACCTGGCGATTACAAAAGTTGTTTCTAGCGCGGTACTAGTGCGAGAGGAAAAAGGCGTACAAAAGGCAGTCTATTATGTCAGCAAGAGACTGATCGGGGCAGAATTGAGATATCCACCAATTGAGAGGTTAGCATATTGCCTAATCCTGGCCTCTAGAAAGTTGCGCCCCTACTTTCAAGCCCATCCTATTATAGTTCTAACCGACCAGCCCCTTCGACAAGTCCTCCAAAAACCAAAAGCGGCTAGACGATTATTAAAATGGGCAGTCGAACTGGGGCAGTTTGATATAACTTATTCATCGCGAGCAGCAGTCAAGGGACAAGTTTTGGCTGACCTTATTGCAGAGTTCACCGAACTCCCAGGCAGCGAGCAGTGCAAACAGCCTAGTGCGCCTGAGCCTCAAGAGAAAGCCCCTTCGTGGAAATTATTCACGGACGGATCGTCTAACAAATCCCACGCAGGAGCAGGAGTGATATTGATAACGCCGGAAGGGCATCGATTTCACTACGCTATTAGGTTCGACTTTACCGCGTCAAATAATGAAGGCGAATATGAAGCACTCCTCACTGGATAGAGGATGGCGAAAGATATGAGCATAAAGATGCTTGATATTTACAGTGATTCACAGCTAGTGGTGAATCAAGTTCCAGGAGAATATCAAGCACGAGGCTTAAAAATGGTGGCCTACTTGAATAAAACAAAAGTGTTGCTAGCCCAATTCAAGGAGTACACCCTTCAGCAAATTCCGCGGGATCAGAATTCAAACGCAGATGCCTTAGCCAAACTCGCGAGCGCGAAGGATGCTGACACTTTGAACATTGTGCCGGTGGAAAGACTGAGTAAGCCAAGCATACAAGCGGTCGAATCCAGTATGGAGATTCGAATGGAGGATACATGGATGGCACCTTACTTGGAGTATCTGACAAATGGTACGCTACCAACGAATAGAAACAAAGCCAGAAATCTACAAAGGCAAGCTGCTAGGTACATACTGGTCGATGGTGTTATGTACCGAAGAGGATACTCAATGCCACTACTCAAGTGCGTTACACCAGAAAAGGCTAAGGAGCTCATGAAGGAGGTGCATGAGGGCTTCTGCGGGGATCGCGCTGGGGGGCAGAGTTTGGCAAAAAAGATTCTAAGGCAAGGCTACTTCTGGCCAACGATGAACGAGGATTCGATGGAGTATGTACGAAGATGTGATAAATGTCAAAGGTTCTCCAAGATTCCCCGAGCAGCTCCAAACGAACTGAAGCAGATGCAGAGCCCGTGGCCTTTTGCAGTATGGGGGATAGATTTGATTGGATCCCTACCTACAGGGAAGGGCGGAGTAAAGTACGCAGTCGTAGCAGTCGATTACTTCACCAAATGGGCCGAAGCAGAACCGTTCGCTACCATCACGACCAAGAAAGTCCTTGACTTTGTTATCAAGAACATTGTCTGTCGATATGGCTTGCCTAGAAAGATAGTTTCAGACAACGGAACCCAATTTGACAGCGACTTATTCACCGATTTCTGCGAAAGACATGGAGTTATCAAAAGCTTTTCTTTAGTTGCACACCCCCAAGCGAATGGGCAGGACGAAGCCGTGAATAAAACTCTTAAAAATACCCTGAAGAAGAGACTTGAAGAAGCTAAGGGAGCGTGGCCAGAGCAGCTGCCTGAAGTCCTCTGGTCGTATAGAACGTCTCACCGAACAGCGACACGACATACCCCATTTTCCTTAGCCTACGGATATGAGGCGATGTTTCCTGTCGAATTAGATCCCCCCTCACATCGACGATTAACATACGACCAAGACCAGAACATCCAACTGATGATGGAATCCCTAAACTCGATTAACGAGATACGGGAGAAAGCCCAACTCCGAGTTGCTGCGTACCAGCAAAAAGTCGCCCAGTACTTTAACTCCAAAGTTAAAGAAAGAAAATTCAACGTCGGAGATGTAGAGTCCAAGAACTTTACTTAGCTAGTTAGATAGTAGTATTATAGTATTTATAGTATTATCTTTGTAACTGTGGATTTTTGGTTCAGACCGGGAATTATTTGGACACTCATAGTAGTACTTATAGATTTTCTAAGTTTAACCTATAGTTTAAGAAATATTAATTTTAACTTAAGGTTTGATTAATATGACTGATATTAAGGATAATATTTATTATACTATAAGGTTTAGATAAGAACCAATAGGATTTTAAGCACATGTTATGTATGGATGATGAAGGATTAAGTATTTTGAGGATTAAATTTAATAAGGGTAAAAGTTTGAATGCTATAAGGTCAGTCAGCAGCTTTGAATACGTTGAGGGCTTAGTCAAGGATGTTTACTCCATTCAAACTTAGCTAAAAATGTGTAATTTCGTGTTTAATTAATCAGCGTGTGCCGATATATCGCAGCTATAGTGGGCGATATATCGCAGCACGTAGATACGGAAAACACGAGACGATGCACGACAGCCTCGGGCATACTGGCCCAGGCGATATAACGCCTACAGGGGGCGATATATCGCCTCCTTCAGTATATTTTGAAACATTTTGAAATAATTTTCCATTCAGCCATTCAACCTCTTGATAAGTTCAGAACCTTTTTGAACGAGTCTTCAGCCTCTGCTGAACGATAATTCAAATTATTTTCACCTAAAAAGCTATTATTTTTTATTCAAGTAAAATTAAGTTCCTTTCATTCCTAAACTGTATAAATAGGACCTAGTACCCAGCCATTATTCATCTTTTGCTCTAAGTTCAGAGGCTGCAAGTGCTAAGTGAGTGTGAGAGTGTAAACACCTGGGTTGGGGAATCATAAGCTTGATCATCATAAGCTTATCAAACACTTTGGGAAGTAAGGTTTTATAGTATTTCGGTTTGAGGTGTAGATTGATCTTACAAGTCTTCAAGGTAACCCAAAACTCTAGTTCATTTATGTACTTGTTCTTTTAAGTTCTCATAGTCTTCTACTCAACCTCTAACCTTAATCTTTATTTTGGTTAGGAAATCTAAGTTCTTAAGCAAAAAGGTTTTGGTAAGTATTTTTCTCAAGGTTTAGTCCTTCCATTCCTTCCATTTCTTTTTCTTCAAATCTACTCACCCTGTTATATATGGTTTTAGGAGTGTTCCAAAAGTCCCAACTCTGTCCTCATATCCCGGTAACTTTGGTAAGGAAAATAGGATAGAAATGCATATGTTATATGTTTTATATGTTATCTTATGTTTCTTATGTTATGATAAGTGTTATGATATGTTTGTAGGCTTGGGCATATGACCCATTTGACTAACAAGCCCCAAATAGATTATGGGCATATGACCTACTTAGCTAGTAGGACCCCACTAATCTAATGGGCATATGACTTGTTTAGTCTATGGGACCCCAAGTAATAATGGCCATTATAGTATGTGTATGATAAAGTGTTATGTTATGTCTTTATGTTTCTTATGAAATTTATGTATATGAACTATGTGGTAGATTTTCCTTGCTGGACATTAGGCTCATTCCTTTTTGTTTATATGTGCAGGAAAATAGCTATAGTGGCGGTAAGGTTCGTGGATGCTTGGGGAATGTGTATCGGTGGTGAATGGATTCAAGGAGTCGAGAGTTCGATTTTCGAGGATGTAGTCTTGTTTTATGGTCTTTGTATGTATTTTCCGCACTTGCTATGTAACTTCTTTTTGTTATAAATCATGTTATGTTTTGTTTTTCAAACAATGGGATCCCATATCCTTCTTGATATTTTTTGTAAGTAACTCTTATTTCTACAAGTTTCTAATAAAGTTATGGTATTTTCGCGAATGTAAGTTTTATTAAGGATTTGTATGTATAGTTTCGTTAATGGTCCAAAAGTATAGAGTAGTGGGTCATTACAGTTGGTATCAGAGAAATGATTCCTTTGCATGAAGTTCTCCTCTATACACACACTCAAAAGCTCCGAATCTGACCACCAAGTAAGTATTTAAGTTATAGTTATTTTTCTTATGTGTATAGCTAACAACTTTAAGTGTTTATGTTTACAGTTAAGTATGAACGGAGCATTAAGCAATGAGGATATCCGAGCCATTAAGGCTTTAAAAAGAATAAGGGAGCCAAGGAACATCGTAGGAACACTAGAGAAAATCACTCGGAGATTGATCTTGTTCCACAAAGAGATAGGTCACCTTCAAGAGTCTAAGCAAATCATGATGAGAGCTGCAGAACAATATGTCCTAGTAATTAGGCTTTTAAAATATTTTCCTTCAGTAGTTTCAACTTTAGAAGAAATATGGGAGACTATAAAAAATGAGGATGACTTACAAGTAGCCCTAAGATTTTATTCTCTCATACTTAAGTTCACCTATGATTTAGAGTTTCAATTCACTAATGAGCAACAACATAGGATCTTCTTGAATCTTCCCTGAGGAAATTTTGAGGCTCAAGACAATGATGATTATGAGGAGATAGATGACGATATGCTAGATGAAGGATCGGATGTAGAAGATCCCAATTTTTATAATAGTTAGTTTTCATTGTTTATTTTATTTCTTTCTTTATTTTATGATTGTAATAAGTGAAAACTTTTTTTCCAAATTAATATCTTGTTATTTTATTATCATGTATGAGTTTGATTTTATTTTCGCAATCATAATAAATGATAAATAAAATGAATAATGACTAAGTTCGGTGAGGGTGGATACAAATCAATGAACCAAGTTTGCTTATTGAGAGTTAGGGGGCCATAGTAGTGGGAACGATTTTACTGATCCCAGCCCTCCCTCAATATGGTTAACTTTGGAACAAAGATAAGTTTCGAGCCTGAGGATTAAGTCATATAGGATGATTAGAAACACACTTAGAAAATAAAGATGACTTATTTTTCTAAGTATAGAAACCCACTCTAACTAATAAATAAAGACCTATATAATTTTTTCATAAGAAGTCATAATAAATAGGTCCGAGATATGTTTGTTTTAGAATAAGTTTTTGCCTTAGAGCCTATTAGGGTAAGTTCTAACATGTTCTCGACTGTTAGAAATTTTGGTGAAGATGTCGCTCCGAAGATTTGCATGCACCAACGGAAACACCTCCAACGATGTTCCAACGACCAATGAAGCCCCTCCAGCTCGCAGAAGGGGAGTGCGTGCTACTGCCCGCCGCAACGCGCCGGCACTGCCAACTGACAACACTGCGGAGATCGCCAAACTGCGACAACAAGTCGAGGAATTTTTGCAGCAACAACGCCAACGGGCTCAAACTCAGCCTCAGCCTCCGCCGCAGCCGCAACTGCAACCGCAGCAAATGGCCCCATCACCCCAACAAGTTGGTCCATATGGGAGATGGCCAGTGACGAACTACGCGCCACATCCAGTACCGAATATGGAGTCAGTGTATGAAAGGTTCCGCAAACAGCATGCTCCAAAATTCGAAGGGAATACAGACCCCTTTGAGGCAGAAGAGTGGCTAAGATACGTGGAGCCGATTCTGACGCACATGAATCTCAGTAATGCGGACCGCATATCCTGCGTCTCGTCATTACTCAAGAAGGATGCCAGGATATGGTGGGACTTAGTTCAACAGACTAACGATGTCGCCACCATGATATGGACAAGATTTGTGGAGCTGTTCCACAAGAAGTATTACACCTCGATAGTTATCGCTAACGGTAGAAAACTATGCTCGTCAGTTCAACAGCTATAAGAAGGCACGTACGAATAATGGAGGAAATAGGCCGGGCTACGTAGAATACCCGCCATGTGCTAAGTGTCAGAAGAAGCATCCTGGAGAATGCCGCGCAAACACCAAGGAGTGTTTTAACTGTGGTCAAGAAGGGCATCGTAAAAGAGATTGTCCTCAGCAGAAGCCAGATGGGAAGAAGGACGAAAAGATGGTTCCTGCTAGGGTTTTTGCCTTGACCCAGGGAGAAACCCATGCTAGTAACAAGCAGTTGCAGGTCAGATTCCTATCCTCGATAGTATATGTTCTAGTATCGCTTGATTTGGGAGCAATATACTCGTATATCTCGTTAGGAATGATAGAAAAACTAGACAAACCTTGTGAAAGATTTAGAACTAGGTTTGTAACCGAGTTTCCTTCGGGCAAAGTAGTTCTATCATCACGGAGAGTACGAGGCGTACCGATCAAGATTGAAGACATGGAACTAGCAGGAGACCGTATAGAACTTATGATCAAGGACTTCGACGTAATACTAGGCAAGGACTAGCTAGCAGGGCATGGCGCAACGATCGACTGCAAACGCAAGAAGGTGATGTTCGAGACTTCTGACGGCCAGAAACTATGCTTCATGGGACAAGCTTCAGGATTACGCACCCCGTTAGTATCATCTCTCAAAGCTCAACGAATGATGGAGAAAGGATGTCAAGCATTCCTAGCCAGCATCACGAATGTGGAGAGGGAGACACCACTTAAGGTTGGAGACGTCCGTGTTATACAAGAATTTCCAGAGGTATTTCCCAATGACTTGCCAGGATTGCCGACAACTTGAGAAATAGACTTCACGATAGAATTAGTACCAGGCACCGAGCCTATCTCTAAGGCACCATACCGGATGGCACCTACGGAACTCAAGGAGTTGAAGACACAGCTACAAGAACTCCTAGACTTGGGTTTTATTAGGCCAAGCCATTCACCATGGGGAGCTCCGGTACTATTCGTGAAGAAGAAGGACGGAAGTATGCGAATGTGCATAGACTATCGTGAGCTGAAAAAAGTAACGATTAAGAACAAATACCCGCTACCTCGGATTGACGATTTGTTTGATCAACTCCGAGGCGCAACTGTATTTTCTAAGATCGATTTACGGTCCGAGTATCATCAGCTCAAGGTAAAGGGAGAAGATATTCCTAAGACAGCCTTTAGGACTCGTTATGGACATTACGAGTTCTTGGTTATGTCTTTTGGTCTTACTAACGCACCAGCCGCGTTTATGGACTTAATGAATAGGGTCTTCAAGGATTACTTAGATAAATTCATCGTTGTATTCATCGACGATATCTTAGTATACTCCAAGGATGAAGTAGAGCACGAGGAACATTTGAGGATGATTTTTGACGCGATTGAAGGAGCATCAACTCTACGCAAAGTTCGAGAAATGCGAGTTTTGGCTTTCGCAAGTGGCGTTCCTCGGGCACATTATATCAAAAGATGGAGTTGTAGTAGATCCATCAAAGGTAGAGGCCGTGAAGGATTGGCCCAGACCAAAGAACGCATTTGAAGTAAGAAGCTTCCTAGGGTTAGCATGTTATTATAGGAAGTTTGTAGAGGGCTTTTATAAGATAGCCACTCTGCTTACCAACCTGACCTGGAAGCAACAAAAGTTTAACTGGAATGATAAGTGTGAGGAAAGCTTTCAGTTGCTTAAGGATAAGCTTTGCTCAACACCATTACTTAGTGTACCGACACCCAACGATAAGTTCGTGGTCTACTGCGATGCATCGAAGCAAGGATTGGGTTGCGTACTAATGCAAAATGACAAGGTGATAGCCTATGCCTCACGACAGCTAAAGGAGTACGAACAGCGCTATCCAACTCACGATATGGAGTTGGCAGCGGTGGTCTTTGCGTTAAAAATCTGGCGCCATTATCTTTACGGAGAACGGTGTGAGATTTATACGGACCACAAAAGTTTAAAGTACTTCTTTACTCAGAAGGAGCTCAACATGAGGCAGCGCAGGTGGTTGGATATAGTAAAGGATTACGACTGCGAAATCCTATACCACCCAGGAAAGGTGAACATAGTTGCCGATGCGCTTAATAGGAAAAGCTATGGGAATTTAGCAGTCTTATCCGGAATAGAAAAGCCGCTACAGTAGGAGCTTATCTGTGCCTGAATATAAGTGGTTGTAGGCAAGCTGGCTAACTTGTCTATCCAATCGAATCTGCTAGAGGACATACGGATTGGTCAGAGACATGATGACACGCTAGCAGCACATATGGATGCAGTCAGAGAAGGCAAGACTACAGATTTGTCAATATCTAGCCAAGGCTTATTGAGATATAAGAATCGGGTATGCGTGCCAAATGATCGAAGTATTAAGAAGAAGATCCTAGAAGAAGCGCACAGTACCCCGTACTCAGTTCACTCAGGGTCTACCAAGATGACTCATGAGGTCAAGGCAATCTATTGGTGGCCAGGGATGAAGAAGGACATAGCAAAATTCGTATCCAAGTGTCTTGTATGCCAGCAAGTGAAAGCGGAGCAGCAGCGGCCAGCAGGTTTATTGCAACCGCTTAGCGTACCAGAATGGAAGTGGGACGACATAGCCATGGACTGCGTGACGGGTCTGCCAAAGACGATTAAGCAGCATGATTCCTCTTGGATAGTAATATATAGACTAACCAAGTCAGCTCATTTCCTGCCTGTTAAGACTACATACACGGCAGACCAATATGTAGACGTCTACATTCAAGAGATAGTGCGGTTGCATGGAATCCCTAAGACAATAGTTTCAGATAGAGGATCGGTGTTTACATCGAGATTTTGGAGGAGTTTACAGCAAGCTATGGGTACTAAGTTAAGCCTTAGTACAACTTTCCATCCTCAGACATATGGCCAGTCCGAGCGTACGATTCAGATTTTAGAGGATATGCTACGCGCGTGTATACTTGATTTCGGAGGATCATCGAACAAGTACTTGCCGCTGATCGAGTTCTAGTACAACAACAGCTACCAGTCAACGATCGGGATGGCACCTTATGAGTTGCTATATGGAAGAAGTTGCCGATCACCGTTGCACTGGGACGAGGTAGGAGAAAGGCAGCTTCTAGGGCCCGAAGCTGTTAGACAAGCTCAAGAAGCAGTAGCGCTTATTAGACAGCGTATGCTTGTTGCTCAAAGCCGTCAGAAAATCTATGCGGATGCCAAGCCACGCGATGTGGAATTCCAAGTCGGAGATCAAGTCTTCCTGAAGATATCTCCTATGAAAGGTGTCAAGCGGTTCGGGAAGAAAGGCAAGCTTAGTCCCCGATTCATAGGTCATTTTGAGATATTGGACAAAGTGGGACCAGTTGCGTATAGACTAGCCCTACCGCCAGCACTAGCCGATAGTCACAACGTGTTCCACATTTCGATGCTACGCAAATATGTGTCAGACCCATCTCACGTCCTCAAGTACGATACGATAGCACTCCAGAAAGACTTAAGTTACGAACGACCGGTTAGCATCCTAGATAGGGGGATGAAGTAGTTACGGTCCAAGAGCTTTCATATAGTCAAAGTCCTATGGAGTAATAGTTCTGAACGAGAGGCAACGTGGGAGTTGGAGGAGGACATGCAAGGCCGGTATCCGGAATTATTTGGTAAGTAAATTTCGAGGACGAAATTCTTTTTAGTAGGGGAGAATTGTAGAGTCCAAGAACTTTACTTAGCTAGTTAGATAGTAGTATTATAGTATTTATAGTATTATCTTTGTAACTGTGGATTTTTGGTTCAGACCGGGAATTATTTGGACACTCATAGTAGTACTTATAGATTTTCTAAGTTTAACCTATAGTTTAAGAATATTAATTTTAACTTAAGGTTTGATTAATATGACTGATATTAAGGATAATATTTATTATACTATAAGGTTTAGATAAGAACCAATAGGATTTTAAGCACATGTTATGTATGGATGATGAAGGATTAAGTATTTTGAGGATTAAATTTAATAAGGGTAAAAGTTTGAATGCTATAAGGTGAGTCAGCAGCTTTGAATACGTTGAGGGCTTAGTCAAGGCTGTTTACTCCATTCAAACTTAGCTAAAAATGTGTAATTTCGTGTTTAATTAATCAGCGTGTGTCGATATATCGCAGCACGTAGATACGGAAAACACGAGACGATGCACGACAGCCTCCGGCATACTGGCCTAGGCGATATATCGCCTACAGGGGGCGATATATCGCCTCCTTCAGTATATTTTGAAACATTTTTGAACGAGTCTTCAGCCTCTGCTGAACGATAATTCAAATTATTTTCACCTAAAAAGCTATTATTTTTATTCAAGTAAAATTAAGATCCTTTCATTCCTAAACTCTATAAATAGGACCTAGTACCCAGCCATTATTCATCTTTTGCTCTAAGTTCAGAGGCTGCAAGTGCTAAGTGAGTGTGAGAGTGTAAACACCTGGGTTGGGGAATCATAAGCTTGATCATCATAAGCTTATCAAACACTTTGGAAAGTAAGGTTTTATAGTATTTCGGTTTGAGGTGTAGATTGATCTTACAAGTCTTCAAGGTAACCCAAAACTCTAGTTCATTTCTGTACTTGTTCTTTTAAGTTCTCATAGTCTTTTACAAAGCCTCTAACCTTAATCTTTATTTTGGTTAGGAAATCTAAGTTCTTAAGCAAAAAGGTTTTGGTAAGTATTTTTCTCAAGGTTTAGTCCTTCCATTCCTTTCATTTCTTTTTCTTCAAATCTACTCACCCTGTTATATATGGTTTTAGGAGTGTTCCAAAAGTCCCAACTCTGTCCTCATATCCCGGTAACTTTGGTAAGGAAAATAGGATAGAAATGCATATGTTATATGTTTTATATGTTATCTTATGTTTCTTATGTTATGATAAGTGTTATGATATGTTTGTAGGCTTGGGCATATGACCCATTTGACTAACAAGCCCCAAATAGATTATGGGCATATGACCTACTTAGCTAGTAGGACCCCACTAATCTAATGGGCATATGACTTGTTTAGTCTATGGGACCCCAAGTAATAATGGCCATTATAGTATGTGTATGATAAAGTGTTATGTTATGTCTTTATGTTTCTTATGAAATTTATGTATATGAACTATGTGGTAGATTTTCCTTGCTGGACATTAGGCTCATTCCTTTTTGTTTATATGTGCAGGAAAATAGCTATAGTGGCGGTAAGGTTCGTGGATGCTTGGGGAATGTGTATCGGTGGTGAATGGATTCAAGGAGTCGAGAGTTCGATTTTCGAGGATGTAGTCTTGTTTTATGGTCTTTATATGTATTTTCCGCACTTGCTATGTAACTTCTTTTTATTATAAATCTTGTTATGTTTTGTTTTTCAAACAATGGGATCCCATATCCTTCTTGATATTTTTTGTAAGTAACTCTTATTTCTACAAGTTTCTAATAAAGTTATGGTATTTTCGCGAATGCAAGTTTTCTTAAGGATTTGTATGTATAGTTTCGTTAATGGTCCAAAAGTCTAGAGTAGTGGATCATTACAAGAGATTTGGTGCTACGACGTGTTTTCTTAAACACCCGTGACCCTACTGCTGGAGTACTCGGACCTAATTGGGAAGGACCTTACCAGATTGAAGAAGTCCTTCATCCGAGCACCTACAAACTTGCACGCTTGAACGGAGATCTCGTTCCACGTTATTGGAATGGAGAACACCTGCGCAAGTACTATCAGTGAAAAATCCTTTTTAAAGGACTGGCTTGTATTAAATTTTACTTTTTACAAGTTTAGCAAAGAGGGTTAGCCACACTGTATGGCTAATCGCTCGTATATGTAAGATTCTATTTTAGAATCACTCGTAAAGACATGTTTAGTCCATTATTAATACGAGATTATAAGGGACTGTGCGCAGCCAGTCATTCTTGCCAACCTTTATAAATTTATATTTACAAGTATTTGTTCATTACGTGTGTTGTTTTGCTGAATTACAAGTATTACTTTTTCTCCCGAGCAGAAATATTCAAACAGGTCGTGGTCAAGGCAAGTGACCAAGGACCCAAAGCTCCTCGATCACTTGGGGGGCATATAAGGCACATCGATAGCAAAGCATACCATGAGGTATGTAAACACATGAACAAAATGAGTGAAAGCATGCTAAGGTACTTAGAGTATTTTTCAAAATTTATATTTTGTTAAATCAAGCCAAAGTACTATGCTAAGTTCGGTCATACGAACAAATGTTATAATAAATAAAAATGTTATAACATCATGATGTAATATCTTACACCGCAAGCATCACTGCTTGGATGTAAATGTTCAAATAAAAGAAAAGGTTTGCTGCCCATGCAGCAAATTCAAAAAAGGAATTGTCTTTACATCATGACCCGTGGGTCGTATACTCAAAAGAAAGAAAAAATATTAAAAAAGCTCAAGAGGCATTGGGAGCAGGAGGGTCTTTATCAGCATTCTGGTTGGCAACATCCTCAACAACTCCTTCTTCCTCTACGCCAGCAATGCTTGGGGAAGCAGGGACCCTAGCTCTTGCCTCCTCTTCAGCCAGTTGAGCAGTGCAGCGAGCCAGCTCAGCAGTCCTGACATCTTCTGAAAGATAGCTGAAGTCGGCACCCTGATTGTGTTTCCAGAAATTGTAAAAACACCAGAGCGTCGTCCTCTTATATCTTTCCAGATTCTTGGAGTTGTCAAGCTCCAGCTGCTTTACTTTTCCCTCAAGAGTAGCAATGGCCTCGTCTTTGGACTTATGCTCCTCTTCCAATATCTTGACTTCGCGATACTGGGTGCGGCTGTCGTCTTGATACTCCTCCCTCTGCTTTATTATAGCTGCCTTCGTAGCTTCAGCCTCTGATAGCTTTGTCACCGCGGCATCCCTCTGCTGAGCCAGCGCCTCCAACTCCTTCGCGTGCCTGGCCTCTGCAGCTGAAAGTTCCTCGGCTGCCTTCACCTGGTGCCTCTCGATGGCCTTTTCCCGAGCCTGTTCAATGGTGGCTTGGGTGCGAGTACGAGCAGCAGTTGCAGACAGCAAAGCCTGAGGACAGAAGATAAAGTTAGAACCTATTACAAAGAATAAAAGACTAAGGCCTAAGAGATAAAGAGGCACTTACGCTGGCTATTTCGTTCAGAGTCCTGTTCAGGATTTGGTCGACTGCCATACTCTCTGCCTCGACCAGTGCATTTTTGACGCGGTCGTTCTTCGCGATGTGCGCGAGACGGTCTTTAGCTGCTCGTAAGGCATGGCTCGAGAGTTTGGTCCCAAGAGCTTCTTCCCGCTTGTCTTGTTCCCTGGTGGGCGCAGCCGGAGGGTTCGGCGGGGGAGGACGAGTCTGCTTCTCAGCAGGAACCGGGGGATGAGTAGAAGTTTGCCCAGCTGGCACGTCCCTGGGAGCATCTTCTGTTCGACTCTTCTTGGCCGGTCTCTGGCTTGTTTCGTCGGTCTGTCTCCTTGACGACTTTCGCCGGAGCTGAGGAACTTCCTCTTCTTCCTCAGCATTGTATAGGTCGAAGACGTTGGGAGTGGCCATATCTGCATACAAGTAAAAACATACAAAGGGTAAGATAAAGGCAGATGAAAACTCTTTATTCAACGGAAAAGAAGGTCACAAAGTTAGTACCTGAGCTACAACTACTGGTCGCTATACTATTGACTCTATTAGTCACACACTCACTATCTGGCATGAAGAAGTCTGGCCCTAGATTTGGAGTATATGTAAA
Source organism: Humulus lupulus (assembly GCF_963169125.1). Lineage (NCBI taxonomy): Eukaryota > Viridiplantae > Streptophyta > Magnoliopsida > Rosales > Cannabaceae > Humulus > Humulus lupulus. The sequence continues at coordinate 77,589,700 of NC_084793.1, forward strand.
GTTGCCCTCCCCGTTAAACAAATGATAGGGAATTGGCAAGCTATTTAAAGCAAAATAACTTTACCATTTTCATCAGAGGATTCCCCCAGGTCCACAACTGGCTCTTTGGCCTTTTGTTTCCCCTTGCCTTGGGGAGCAGAAGGCCTTTCTGCGGAAGGATTGCCCGTGGGCTCCCTGATTGTAACCCCCGTCGGCCTCCTTTAAGGAGGGGACGCAGGAGGTTGCTGCTCGGGAACCCCCTCGGCAGTGGCATCAACTACCACGGACCCTCTTGTTTCATGGCGAGGAGCCAGGAGGCCAGACAACCTTAGGTTTTCATTAGTAACCAGGGACTTGACGTTTTTTTCTGCGTCTGTCATCCTGGCCAGACTATTGGACCTCAACAACATGTTTGGTGTTGGGGTCGGACGTAATCTTGGGCCTGAAAGACAAAGTACAGTTTGAGAAAAATGAATGGAAACTCCTTGATTAAAAGTATCGATCAGTCAAAGACGGTACTTACCTCCTCAGGTGAAGGCCAGGTTGTTGCTGGTTATGTCCGGAGTAAGGAAATACTCCTTACTGTACTACCCCACGTTAGAAATGTGCGTAGTGTCACTCAAGAACGTCCAGTTTGTCTCCTGGTGATAGAGGTGGAAGAAATTTGTCCCATATTGTTACGGGTTGGATTTAAGGTCGAAAAGATAATTGACCTAGTGGGGAGTAGGTTCTGGCCATTTTTTAAGTTTGTACAGGATAAGAGTGCGGCCAGCATTCTATATCCGTTTGGAGTAATTTGGAAGGGGGCGACATCGAAATAATTGGCCACCCCCTGGTAAAAAGGATGTAAAGGGAGGAAAGCCCCCGCCTCTATGTGATACCGAGACCAGGCGCTGTATATACCTCCGGGGAGGTTAGCCCTTTGGTCTGCAGCAGGAATTTTGATGGAAACCCCTGTGAGGGGATACTTCCTGAAATAGTTAGCAACCATCCGAAGGGTCACTACGCTGGTCGGGGAAATATACCACTCGACATCAGGCAGATTCGTATGGCGAGGGCGGGCTCTAATTTGGATATTAGGGTCAGGAATAGGATTGTTTCGACCGCTGGTCGAGGGAACCCTAGCCTGCGAATTAGGCTGAGCAGGAAGGTTTGGACTATCATCGGAGTCAAGTCTTTTCTTGCCTACGGATTTGGAACGAGCCATTTGAGGAGGGGAAGGACAAGGTCTGGATAAGGATCGAGAAAAAGGAATCTCATGGATTCGGGCGGCCGGTTGTTCTTCGCCTTCGAGCAGCTGGGCGAGAAGATCATCGTCGATGGGCCGTTCACCTCCCCACAAATCTGGCATCAATGTCTGCAAACAGAAGAATGGGGAGGTGAGGATGGAGAATTTTTAAAGGCTTTTTAGAATAACGCTGGTCGAGTATAAAAGCCAAACTTTTATACAACAGCATTCTAACAAAAAGCTAAATTTTTCCACACGAATAGTTTGAAAATGGATGAAAGGGTGAAAGTAAAAAAAAATTCAAAAAAGCTTTTTCAACTCCCCTTAGGGCGGGAAAAACCTATTTTCCAACTAGCCTAAAGATCGAATTTTTACTTCGATTTTACGTCCTAAAAGTACGATCCTAACTATCAAACTAACTCGTAAATCTTTTTACCCACAAGCATCTCAAACCAGAAACAGATGAACTCAAACAATCGACATACAGAAGCATGCATTGCGAAAATACGAAACATAAAAATTCGAAGACTTACCAGAAAAAAGATCGTTGAGAAGGGTAGAGAGTCTTCGGAAGTCGAGGTGCTTTCAAGGTGAACTTGGAAGGTGCAGAAGGACGGTTTCTGGGAGAAGACGAGAGCTCTGGTTTTAGGGTTTCTGGAAAGAGTAGTGGCGTGCGTAAAAAGAAAAGGAAGATTTCGAAGATATTATATAAGTTTGTCTGTGGCATTAAAAAGGTGTAATCATCAGTTTCCCTTTTTCGAAATATGGGGAAGAGGAATGGCCACCGAATTATTACTGGGGAACCGAAAAGTCATGATTAGACAGGAGTAGGTTGCTTTTTCCAAGAACATACGAAGAGTTCTGACACGTAAGGCGGGGTTACCGAAGGGTCGTTCGCTCAAAAGTTTATTTACTGCTCGTAATAAATAAACTTGGGGGGCAAATATTATCCAAAAAATTGGCATTGATGACGTGGCAACTGATCCCTGGACACGTGGCTGACATCTGGAGGAACTCTACTAGTGCATTGACCGGAAGACGTATTAGAAGCAGTAAGCATCCCAGTCTTACCTGCGACCAGTCTGGTCGATGGTTCCGCATGTAATCGAATAATCCTGAGTATCCGATTATTCAGGAGAGAATAGTTGTAACGATCTTATGTAATCCCCCTTGAGCCTATAAATAGAAAAAGAGAGCTCAAGGAAGGGACTTTGGGGGGCTTTGGGAATTATTGAAGATTAGAGTAATTCTCCTTGGAATATTGTATTGTTCTTCAGAGGTTAGTGAAACTCATTAAACCCTTGTTCTTTGATCACTCCTTTGATTCTTATATCAATAACAGTCTAAGTGGACGTAGGTCATTACCAAATCCTGGGGCCGAACCACTATAAAATATCGTGTTCTTATTACTTTTGGTCATTTGATTCTTCTTAACATATTCATTCACATCAAGCATATTCCGACTCCATGTCAGTTGACCAAAATCTGGGTCAACACGCGTCAACAAAGCTTTAGGGAGGCAGCAACATAGTGGCTAAAATGGTAAATTTGGCTTCAATTTACATCACATATAAACACTTAAGAAGTAAAAAGGCCTTCATTGCAAAACTTAAGTGCTAAGGTTTCTCCAAATTCTATCCAAGCTTGGACGAACACTCTAGGTTCTTCTTCTCTGAATTTTCTTCATAAATCTATCTTCTTTCATCTCTCTAGAGTCGGACATTCCAAAAATAACTTTCCAAACTTGTTGCGGTAATTATGAGTTCATGGTGATGTCATTTGGACTCACATACGCCCCTACATTGTTTATGAACTTAAGCAATAGGGTTTTTTGTGAATACTTGGATAAGTTTTTTATTGTATTCATAGACTAAAAAAGTTGTATGCAAAGTTCTCAAAGTATGAATTTTGGCTGGAAAAAGTAAGTTTTCTTGGACACATGGTTTCAGGAGAAGGAATTTCAAAAGAGTGAGCTAAGATTGAAGTTGTGTGTCAATGGAGATCTCCAAAGAACGCACATAAAGTTTGAAGTTTCATAGGGTTAGCAAGTTATTATAAGCGATTTATGGAAATCTTTGCCAAGATTTCCACACTAATGAGTGCTCTTACCCATAATGATATTAAATTCAAATGGAATGATAAGTGCAAACAAAGCTTCGAAGTACTTAAGAAGAGATTGACAACTGCGCTAGTTTTGACTATCCCTAATAGTACTGAGGGATATGCCATTTACAGTTATGTGTCAATACAAGAATTGGGGGTAGTATTAATGCAGAATGATAAAGTCATAGCATATGCCTCTCGACAATTAAAGAGTTATGAAAATATTTACCCTATGCATGATCTAGAGTTACGAGCAGTGGTGGTTGCACTAAATATCTCGAGACACTACTTATATGGAATCCACTGTGAAATCTATATTGATCACAACAGCCTTAGATATTTCTTCATGAAGAAGTAATTAAATATGAGGCAGCGTTGATGGCTGGAACTATTCATTGACTATGGCTGCGACATCCTATACCACCTAGGAAAAGCCAACAAGGTGGTGGATACACCGAGTCGACAGCCAATGCTTAACTTGTTATCAGTACAAGAGACACCATGGGAGATAAAATCTGACATCTCTACTTTGGATCTAGAGATGGTGATTGCCCAGTTAGCAACCCTCTCAGTACAACCAACCATTATTGAGGCTATACGGGCAAGACAACTTGCTGACCCAGAGTTGCAAAGACATGTCCATGAGGTAAAGAAAGATATGAGGTCATGATTTCATATCTCGAATGATGGGGTGCTAGGATTTAAGGGTAAAATATGTGTTCCCGAGGATGAAGAAATCACGAAATAGATTTTCTGCGAGGCTCATAATGGTCCTTATGTTATGCACTTAGATATCACCAAAATGTACCAGGCTTGAATAAACACTTCTGAGGCCGGGAATGAATAAGGGAGTGGTGGAGTACATGGCTCACTGCTAAACTTTCCAACAACCAAAGGCAGAACATCAACTGTTGCCTGGGTTAATACAACCTTTGGAAATTCCATAATGGAAATAGGAGATGATTGCCATGGATTTCATTTCATGTCTACCAACGACTCCTAAGGGAGAAGATACAATATGCGTTATTGTGGACAGATCAAAGTCCACTAATGTAACGCCCTACTTCCTTAAAGCATTCACAAAGTAATTTAAAAATGTGCCATTAGCTCGCTAATCAAGGTTTTAGGCTAAAAGTGTGACTAAAAGGTTTTAGGCAAAAAGCATTAAGTATAACACATTTGGTTATTCATTAAAATCTTACAAATTTTTACAGCTGGGTTCCCAAAATACAGTTTAGAAATAAATTACAGATCAAAATATACACATGGTCAACTTAGGCGACAAAAAAACTATTACAGCACATTTTCCCAAAAATAACTCTAGTCGTGGCGTCCAGGAAGGCCGAACATGTAGACGCCCCTCCACGCTCTCCATACTCATGGTTGGTAGACCTTTACTTTGCCTTACCTGCACCATAAAGAACTCATGAACCGAAGTCCAGCAAGAAAACTAAACACAAAACATATAACATATGCGTAGCAATCCACAATATATAACAAAACAGCCAGCAGGCTAAACACATAGCGGCCAACACCATCCCAGACACTTTACCAGGCCTTGGGTTCACGGTCTTCACCGAGAGGGTGGCTCCAGCACCCTAGGTGGGTCTCGCCCTAACGGCCTGCACTCCGCGTGCTCAACACTAATCCCGACCCCTTCACCGTTCCCGTCCTTCGCCGTTCACTCACAAATATGATCACATAGCACGATATCAACAAATATTTACACACATACTGAACATAAACATTAGGGCCATGCCCTGCAATACAATCATTAGGGCTACGCCCTGCAATGAAAACAATAAGGCTACGCACTGCAATACCAACAATAGGGACAGGCCTTGCTCTACGGGAACAACAGTTTCCTTACCTCTGCCCCGAAATCCCTAATGCAGTTTAATGGCTTGATTAGTAGGCCGGGAGGGCCATAACTGTATAATTATGCCATTAAATGGATATATGCATGTTTATGTGAATTATATTATAATATGATGTTATATGCATGCATGTGGGTCCACATTTGAATATTAGGGTGTTTTGATAATTTGGCCAGTTAAGGGTATATTTGTATGTTTGGGTGTATATTGTGATTTGTGAATGAGATCCCATTATTATGGAGATATATTCGAGCTATTCGGCATGAGACTGTCTTATATTATGGATTCGCGGTTTTGTCATAAAGGGGTCATTTATTGGATAATAAGAATGTTAATTTGATGATAAATTGCGAGTTATTGAGATCAGGATGAAATTCTGGAAGTTTTGACTATAATAGCCCGGGAGTGCTTTTGGCACCCCGAGCACTAGGTATTATTTGAGGTTACCTAAGCTTGAAGTAGCTTGTCAAATATAACGTACGTTAGAAAACCTCTCGTTCTTTCCCGTTAGTTCATTTTTACCGTTCAAAGCGTATTCGAAGAAATCTCGAGTTCTAGGAGTCAGAATCAAGCGAGGATCGAGGCATAGCGATCCTAGGAAAGATTAGAAGCTTCTTGATCAAAGGATTTGACAAGAAACAACCCAATCGAAGGTAATCTATGTTTAAGTGAGTTTTTAGAGTTTCTAAGCTTTGAATTGGTTTTTGTGAATTTTTGAGTTTTTGGTTCGATTAAGCCTTGGGTTTTGATGGTTTTGGACCATTGGGAAGCTTGGGAACTTTAATTTGATGATTTTTAAGTGTTTAGGTATGTTTTTGGGAGGTTTGGGATGTTGGAAAACGAGTTTGGGCATGTTCTCGGTGTGGGGCCGCGACCCTGTTCTTGGAGTGCCGCGGCCCTAGCTCGAAGAAGCAGGTGGCTGAGTTTGTGCTTGTTGGGCACCGCGGCCCTATTTATAGGGCACCACAGCCCTTTCTTCAGGAATGGCTGGGGGCCACGGCACAAGGTGCCAAGGCCGCATCCCTGGGGCAAGTTAGAGCCCGTTTGTGTGTTTTGACCTCGGGAACATAGTTTTAGGCCTCGGGATTGTTCCTACTACTTGGATTAGTTTAGATTGATGTCCCAGAGGATAGATATTGGTTTGGGAACCTATGTTGATCATTTTATTGATGATGTCCCGTATTTGGTTATGACTAGGTGACCGTTAAAGGACTTAAAGTTGATCGTTCTCAAGGGTCGTTCTTTTATTCATTCTAGCTCGAATCTGAGGTAAGAAAACTGCTCCCTCTGTATATATGACATGCGTGATTGTTATTGAGGCATGTTGACTGATTAATGTGGACATGGATTGCATATTAAATTCTAGCAAATATTGTTTACTTGTATATGGCACTGACTAGTCAGGGATACTGACCTAAGAATCAGAACCGGCATAAACGTCCTGAATGCAGGGTTGAATGAAGATTAGATCTAATCGATATCCACGTTGAATGGCTCTAAGGCATTATTGCTGGACCGACCCTAAGGTCGATGAAACTTATAAGCGCTTGGCTAGTCTAAGACTAGTTACTCAGAGCCAGGGCCTAAGGCCAAGGTGACCGTTTGTCACATGGCTAGGGAACGATGTTCCACGGTTATGACTCTATGGTCATGAGGAAGGATATGTTGGTCACTTATCTGTTAAGCCTCGGTGATCCTATCATCACAAGGCTAAAGGGAGCTATACCCAACTTAGTGACTTTTGCGACTGTCACCTATCTGTTTTGGACTAATAGTCCTGAATGATTATTATGAACATTGTTGATATTATATCATGCTATATTGTGTTTTCTTGCTGGGCCTTGGCTCATGGGTGCTATTTGGTGCAGGTAAAGGGAAAGAAAAGCTCACCCATCCATGAGTGTATAGCTCAGGTGGTGATGTGTACATATGCGGCCGCTTGACCACCATGGCCAAGGATTTCTCAGAGGAACTAGGGGGTTTACCCTATTTTGCCGCTTAGGTCGGCGGGTTTGTAAATTTGAAACAGTAGTGACCATTTTGAGTTGTAAATAACTTGTAAATGTTTTGATAAGCTCATGAGCAGTTTATATACTTAATAAAATATATCCTTTCCTTTTTATTGGTTTTCCACCTTAGCCTGTTAATAACACTTAGAAGCACATTTTTTTTCAACCAAAGGACTCGGGTAGCGAGTCAAATTTCCAGTTCACCGTTCACCGTAACTGTTCTGGGGTAGCTAGGGCGTTACAACTTGGTATCAGAGCGTGCCAAGGTTAGTGTTCCTGTAGACTGGCTAGGCATGTACACACATCACTGAAGTCAAGCTCGACTAATGGTTTAGTAACTATTTATGTAGTTATATGTATAACTACTTAAATATAGTATATATGCTTTACCTGTATGCATGAGACACCATGTTAAACCTGTGCCCTGAAATATTATATCCTCAGCAAATGTGTGCTATTAGTACTGAGATTTCTAGAACATACTTATTAGTATGGTTGATTGTGAATCATTATGTGATACATGCTATGTGCTAAATGCTATAAACATGTATCTGCTTGTATAATTGTATGACTATGGAATATGAAAATTGTATGCTTGTTCTTGGACCGTAAGGCGACAAAAGGTTTAGTTATTACTACCTAACTGGCCATATTGATCATTATTTCAGCAAGGTAATAGATAAGAATGAATCTAGGGCAGACAGATACTTCAGCTGGCCAAAGTGATCAAGGCCAGAATAATAATAGTCAGGGTCAGGAAAATGACCAGTCACAAATTCCACAGCCAGCTCATGTAAACTGGCAGCAGATAATCAGTGATTTGCAAGCAACAGTGTTGAGACATGGAGAAGAGCTTTGTCTCCTGAGACAATAGCAAGTGCCTGCAGGGGCCAATGTATCAGAGGCACCTCCTGTGTTGATGCCAGCAGCAGAGCAGCTGCCTGAGGTTGGAAATAAATGGGAGCCTCTTTATGAAAGGTTTAGGAAGCAACAACCTCCAGTATTTGAGGGCAGTGTAGATCCTAACAAGGCAGAATAGTGGATGAGTATTATTACCACTATCATTGATTTTATGAGGGTATCTGGTAATGAGAGGGTGGCATGTGCCACTTATATGTTTCAGGAGGATGCCCAGATTTGGTGGGAGGTTATTACCCAGACCAAGAATGTAAATAACCTAAGTTTGGAGGAGTTTCAAACTCTGTTTAATGAAAAATATTATAATGATGCCATCAGGGCGGCAAAGGCCGACGAGTTCATTAGGCTACTTCAGGGAAAATTATCAGTCACTGAGTATGCCTTAAAATTTTATCGTTTGGCAAAATTTTCCATGGAGCTGGTGCCCACTGATGGGACCAGGAGAGAGAGATTTTTGTAGGGGATACAGCCCAAATTAGCCCGTGATGTACGTATCACCACTGTGGCTGGGGCTACTACCTATGCACAGATGGTTGAGAAGGCACTCACAGCTGAGAGTGCAGAGAACAGGATCTAGCGTGACAGTGCAGCCAGAAAGGAATTCAGGAGGTCAGGTCCTCCATTCGTGGGTTCTGGTAGGGGTGTAGGCCCTAGTGAGTAGAAGAGGAAGGTTCCTGACACCTTCCCAGTTCCAGGTCTTGATAGGCGGCCCCGTGGTATTTCTATGGGTCGTCCAGGTGGTAGTGAAGACTGGAAGTCTTATCCTGAGTGCCCTAGATGCAAGAGGCATCACTTGGGAGAGTGTAGGGCAAGGGCCTACTACTCATGTGGAGCAGTGGGTCATCTTAAAAAGGATTGCCCTAAGGGAAGAAAAGAATAACCCAGAAAGGCGGACAGCTCGGCCCCAGCTCGAGTGTTCGCATTGACACAAGCAGAAGCTGAGGCTTCTCCCTCAGTTGTTACAGGCCAACTTCTTAGTGCTGGAACCCCTTATAATGTATTGATTGATTCTGGTGCTACACACTATTTTGTTACTAGTATTATTATTGATAGACTATGTAGACCCTGTGATTTTTATGCTGTGGGGTTTGGAACTTGGTTACCCATTGGAGAGTTAGTGGTATCCAGGAGATGGGTCAGATCTTTGCTAGTGACAATAGAGGGCAAAGAGTTATCAGTGGATTTAATAGAGTTGGTTATGACTGACTTCGATATGATATTGGGTATGGATTGGTTAGCAAAGTATGGGGAAACCATTGATTGTAGAAGGAAGATGGTCACCTTTGAGCCTGAAGGTGAGGATCCTTTTGTGTTTGTTGGTGTTGTGCATGGACCTCGCATTCCTATGATTTCTATATTGAGGGCTAGGGATTTATTGCAAGGAGGTTGTGTTGGATTCTTAGCTAGTGTGGTTGATACCACTCAGGTCATGCCAGTGAGACCAGAACATACTAGACTTGTATGTAAGTTTCTGGATGTGTTTCCATAAGATTTTCCAAGGTTGCCACCGCACAGAGAAATTGAGTTCATTATAGAACTGGCACCAGGGACAGAGCCAGTGTCTAGAACACCTTACAAAATGGCCCCAACTGAGTTAAAAGAATTAAAAGTACAGTTACAAGAGCTGTTGGATTTGGGTTTTATCAGACCTAGCTTCTCACCCTGGGGTGCGCCAGTTCTGTTTGTGAAGAAGAAGGATGGTTCTCTGAGAATGTGTATTGATTAGAGAGAAGTGAATAAGTTGACAATTAAGAATAAGTATCATTTGCCAAGGATAGATGATCTATTTGATCAGTTGCAAGGTAAAAAGGTATTCTCAAAGATTGACCTTCGTTATGGTTATCACCAGTTAAGGGTCAAGGAAGGAGATATACCAAAGACTGCTTTTCGTACCAGGTATGGGCATTATGAGTCCTTAGTCATGTCTTTTGGATTGACTAATGCCCCTACCGCTTTTATGGATCTGATGAACAGAGTGTTCAAGGATTATCTGGAGCGATTTGTGATCATCTTCATCGATGATATTCTGGTATATTCTCAGACTGAGTCAGAGCATGAGCAACATCTGAGGTTGGTTCTACAGAGACTGAGGGAACACAGACTGTTTGCTAAGTTCAAGAAATGTGAGTTCTGGTTGTCTCAAATATCATTTCTTGGGCACATTGTCATTAAGGAGGGGATTAAAGTAGATCCAGTGAAGATTGAAGCGATCAGAGATTGGCTAAGGCCAAAGAATGCTACTGAGGTTAGAAGTTTCCTTGGATTGGCAGGTTATTATAGGCGGTTCGTGGAAGGGTTCTCAAAGATTGCTACTGCATTGACTGAACTGACACGCAAGAATAAAAAATTTGTGTGATCAGATAAATGTGAGAACAACTTCTAGGAACTGAAGTCGAGGTTGATTACAGCTCCAATTCTGAGTCTTCCGGCAGATCAAGAGAAATTTGTGATTTATTGTGGTGCTTCTCATCAGGGTTTGGGTTGTGTTCTGATGCAGTCAGATAAGGTAATTGCTTATGCTTCTCCAGTTGAAGGAGTATGAAAAGAGATATCCCACTCATGATTTAGAGTTAGCAGCTGTGGTCTTTGCTTTAAAGATATGGAGGCATTATCTCTATGGAGAGAAGTGTTAGATCTAGACAGACCACAAGAGCCTGAAATACTTCTTCACTCAGAAAGATCTTAATATGAGACAAAGGCATTGGCTAGAGTTAGTAAAAGATTATGACTGTGAGATTTTGTATCATCCAGGAAAATCCAACGTGGTAGCTGATGCTTTAAGCCGGAAGGGTTCGGGACAAATTCATGGTATGAGGCTGATAGCCAAAGAGTTAGCAGATGATATGACCAGAGATGGTATAGAGTGGTTGGTGGGCAAGTTGGATAATATTACGCTACAGTCTACGCTGTTGGAGAGAATTAAGGAGGGTCAGTTGAGTGATCCACAGCTGATCAAGATCAGAGAGGATGTTCTGCTGGAGCATCCAGAGATTATACAGTGTCTGAGTTAGGCTTGTTGAGATACAAAGGGCGGATATGTGTTACGTTAGACACTGCATTAAGGCGAGAGATTCTGGATGAATCTCATACTACACCTTACTCTTTGCATCCAGGCACCACGAAGATATATCAGGATGTGAGATCGTTGTATTGGTGGTTGGGGATGAAGAGAGATGTAGTTGAGTATGTGGCTAAGTGCTTGACTTGTCAACAGGTCAAGGCTGAGCATCAGAGACCGGCAGGATTATTGCAGCTTCTGGATATCCCAGAGTGGAAGTGGGAAGACATCACAATGAATTTTGTGGTGGGCTTACCCAGAACTGTTGGTCAGCATTATTCTATTTGGGTGATGGTGGATCGCTACACCAAGTCATCTCACTTTCTACCAGTGAGGACTACATATATAGTTGACCAGTATGCAGATCTCTATGTGAGAGAGATCGTGCACCTCCATGGAGCGCCAAGGTTGATCGTGTCAGATCAGGACCCTACTTTTACTTCCAAGTTTTGGGGAAGTTTGCAGAAGGCCATGGGGCACAGTTGAAGTTCAGTACTGCTTATCATCCTCGAACAGATGGGCAATCTGAGAGGACGATCCAGATATTGGAAGACATGTTGCGGGCATGTGTGCTGGACTTTGGTGGATCTTGGGGTAAGTATCTACCTTTGATAGAGTTCTCCTACAACAACAGTTATCAGTCTACCATTAAAGTTGCACCTTATGTGATGCTGTATCGTAGGAAGTGCAAATCTCCCATTCATTGGGATGAGACAGGTGAAAGGAGATACTTAGGTCCTGAGGCAGTTCAGAGGACCAGTGAGGCCATTGAGAAGATTAGAGCTCGGATGCTTGCTTCTCAGAGTAGACAGAAGAGCTATGTAGATCCCAAGCGCAGGAACGTGGAGTTCCAAGTGGGAGACTATGTCTTTCTTAGAGTCTCGCCATGGAAAGGGGTGAGAAGGTTTGGGAAGAAAGGCAAGCTGAGCCCCAGATTTGTAGGTCCATTTGAGATCCTGGAGAGGATTGGTCAGGTGGCTTACAGATTGGCTTTGCCTCCGGCGTTGTTTGCCGTGCATAATGTGTTTCATGTATCAGTTCTTCAGAGGTATGTATCTGATGTGAGCCATATTCTGAGATATGAAGATCTGGAGCTTGAGCCAGATCTCTCCTTTGAGGAGCAGCCAGTTTAGATACTTGACAGAAAGGATAAAGTCCTCAGGAATAAGACGATACCTTTGGTTAAGTTATTTTAGAGGAACAGTAAGGTCGAGGAAGCGACCTGGGAGCTGGAGTCAGATATGCAGAGTCAGTATCCCGAGCTATTCAGATAAATTTCGAGGACAAAATTTCTGTAAGGAGGGGATAGTTGTAATGCCCCGAAATCCCTAATGCAGTTTAATGGCTGGATTAGTAGGCCAGGAGGGTCATAACTGTATAATTATGCCAATAAATGAATATATGCATGTTTATGTGAATTATATTATAATATGATGTTATATGCATGCATGTGGGTCCATATTTGAATATTAGGGTGTTTTGATAATTTGGCCCGTTAAGGGTATATTTGTATATTTGGGTGTATATTGTGATTTGTGAATGACATTCCATTATTATGGAGATATTTTCGAGCTATTCGGCATGAGACGATCTTATATTATGGATTAGCAGTTTTGTCATGACGGGGTCAATTATTGGATAATAAGAATGTTAATTTGATGATAAATTGGGAGTTATTGAGATCATGATGAAATTCTTGAAGTTTTTACTATAATACCCCTAGGAGTGCTTTTGGGACCCTGAGCACTAGGTTTTATTTGAGGTTACTTAAGCTTTAAGTAGCTTGTTAGATAGAACGTACGTTAGAAAACCTCTCCTTCTTTCCCGTTAGTTCATTTTTACCGTTCGAAGCGTATTCGAAGAAATCTCGAGTTCTAGGAGTCGGAATCAAGCGAGGATCATGGCATAGCGATCCTAGGAAAGATTAGAAGCTTCTTTACCGAAGTATTTGACGAGAAACAACCGAATTGAAGGTAATCTAAGTTTATGTTTTGAGTTTTTAGAGTTTCTAAGCTTTGAATTGGTTTTTGTGAATTGTTGAGTTTTTGGTTCGATTGAGCCTTGGGTTTTGATGGTTTTGGACCATTAGGAAGCTTGGGAACTTTAATTTGATGATTTGGAAGTGTTTAGGTATGTTTTTGGGAGGTTTGGAATGTTGGAAAACGAGTTTGGGCATGTTCTCAGTGTGGGGCCGCGGCCCTGTTCTTAGAGTGCCGCGACCCCAGCTCGAAGAAGCAGGTGGCTGAGTTTGTGCTTGCTGGGTGCCGCGGCCCTTTCTTCAGGAATGGCTGGGGGCCGCGGCACAAGGTGCCAGGGCCGTAGCCCTAGGGCAGGTTTGAGCCCGTTTGTGTGTTTTGACCTCGGGAACATAGTTTTAGGCCTCGGGATTGTTCCTACTACTTGGATTAGTTTAGATTGATGTCACGGAGGCTAGATATTGATTTGGGAACCTATGTTCATCATTTTTATTGATGATGTCCCATAATTGGTTATGACTAGGTGACCGCTAAAGGATTTAAAGTTGATCGTTCTCAATGGTCGTTCTTTTATTCATTCTAGCCCAAATCTGAGGTAAGAAATTTTCACCCTGTGTATATATGACAAGCGTGATTGTTATTGAGGCATGTTGACTGATTGATGTGGACATGGATTGCATGTTAAATGCTAGCGAATATTGTTTACTTGTATATGGCACTGACTAGTCAGGGATACTGACCTAAGAGTCAGAACCAGCATAAGCGTCCTGAACGCAGGGTCGAATGAAGATTAGATCTAATCGATATCAGCGTTGAATAGCTCTAAGGCATTAATGTTGGACTGACCCTAAGGTTGATGAAACTTATAAGCGCTTGGCTTGTCTAAGACTAGTTACTCAAAGCCAGGGCCTAAGGCCCAAGTGACCGTTTGTCACATGGCCAGGGAACGATGTTCCAGGGTTATGACTCTATGGTCATGAGGAAGGTTATGTTGGTGACTAGTCACCATGCACCTATCCTGTTTAAGCTGGTGAAAGGTTCACTTATCTTTTAAGCCCCGGTGACCCTATCGTCACAAGGCTAAAGGGAGCTATACCCAACTTAGTGACTTTTGCGACTGTCTCCTATCTGTTTTGGACTAATAGCCCTGAATGATTATTATGATCATTGTTGATATTATATCATGCTATATTGTGTTTTCTTGCTGGGCCTTGGCTCATGGGTGCTATGTGGTGTAGGTAAAGGGAAAGAAAAGCTCACCCAGTCATGAGTGGAGAGCTTAGGTGGTGATGTGTACATATGCGGCCGCTTGACCACAACGGCCAGGGAGTTCTCACAGGAACTAGGGGGTTTACCCTATTTTGCCGCTTAGGTCGGCGGGTTTGTAAATTTGAAACAGTAGTGACCATTTTGAGTTGTAAATAACTTGTAAATGTTTTGATAAGCTCACGAGAAGTTTATATACTTAATAAAATATATCATTTCCTTTTTATTGGTTTTCCACCTTAGCCTGTTAATAACACTTAAAAGCACGTTTTTTTCAACCAAAGGACTCGGGTAGCGAGTCAAATTTTCGGTTCACCGTTCACCGTAAATTTTCTGGGGTAGCTAGGGCATTACAGTAACAAACATAATATACACAAGTATTACATTTATGCCCTCAACGGGCTAAAATTACAAATATGCCCCCAATTGCCAAATGGGGCCCACATGCATATTTAATTCACCTAAACATGCATGTCTAATCACATAATCATTAAATTCATATACTAACCTAATTAAATCAATTATTGCCCTCCCAGTACGCTAATCAAGCCCCAAAATTCTATTAGCAAATTTGGGACAAAACAACTATCCCCTCCTTACAGAAATTTTGTCCTCAAAATTACCTGAATAACTCGGGATACCAATCCCGCATATCTGTCTCAAGTTCCCAAGTCGCCTCTTCCACTTTGTTGTTCCTCCACAGCACCTTCACTAAGGAGATGGTCTTACTTTTATAGACTTTATTTTTTTGGTCGAGAATCTGAACCGAATTCTCTTCATGTGATAAATCTTGATCTAGCTCCAAGTTCTCATAACTATGCACGTGATCTGATACATACTTCCAGAGCATGGATACGTGAAACACATTGTGAACCCTTGATAGAGCTAGAGGCATTGCCAAACTGTAAGCTACCTCTCCAACCCGTTCCAGAATATCAAAGGTGCCAACAAACCAATGGCTCAACTAGCCCCGTACACCAAACTGTTTCACCCCTCTCAAGGGAGAAACGCTAAGAAACACATGGTCTCCGACTTGAAACTCTGCTCCCACATCTCAAGTCTGAGTAATTCTTTTGCCGACTCTAGGAGGTGGGTATTCGAGCTCTAAAATTCTCAATCTCCTCATCGGTCCTCTGAACAACCTCAGGACCTAGATATCTCCTCTCCCATCGCATCCCAATGGATAGGCGATCTGTACTTCCTCCCATATAACATCTCATACGGAGCCACTCCGATAGTCGCCTGGTAACTGTTATTCTAAGAAAACTCAATCAAAGGGAAATACTTACTCCAAAATCCAACACACAGGCTCGTAACATATCGTCCAATATCTGAATTATCCTATCAGACTGTACATCTGTTTGAGGATGATAAGCGGTACTAAACTGCAACTTTGAACCCATAGCCTTCTATGCGCTCTCCCAAAACTTGGAGGTGAAGGTGAGGTCCTTGTCGGATACTATTGACCTCGGAGCCCCATCTAGTCGCACGATTTCTTTCACATATAATTTAGTATACTGCTCCACAGTATAAGTTGTCCTAACAGGTTAAAGGTGGGCAGATTTTGTATACCTATCCACAATCTCCCACATTATATCATATTGTCCCATGGTCTTTGGTAATCCAACCACGAAGTCCATGGTGATATCCTCCCATTTCCACTCTGAAATCCCTAGAGGCTGAAACAACCCTGCTGGCCTCTGATGTTCAGCCTTTACTTTCTAACAAGTCAAACACTTGGCCACGTAATCCATCACATCCCTTTTCATTCCAGGCCACCAATACAGAGTTCTTAAATCTTGGTACATCTTTGTCGTACTCAGATGTAAAGAATAGGGTGTTGTATGAGACTCATCCAAGATCTCTCACGTGATACCAGAATCCATCAGAACACAAATCTGGCTCTTGTACTTCAGTAATCCCATCTCTGAAATAGAAAAGTCTTTAGCCGCTCTGGCTAAGATGCTCTCTTTTTTCTCTCTCAACTGGGGATCCTTCCCCTAGGCCTCCTCGATCCTCTCAAGAAGCGTAGACTAAAGAGTGATGTTGGCTAACTAACCAACCACCAACTCTATACCTGCTCTAGTCATCTCTTCAGCTAACTTATATGATATCTTCCATGAACTGAACAACTGTCCTGGGCCCTTCCGACTCAGCGTGTCGGCCATCACATTGGCCTTCCCAGGGTGGTATAGAATATTACAATCATAATCCTTTACCAATTCTAGACAACGTCTCTCGCGCATATTCAGATCCTTCTGAGTAAAGAAGTACTTCAAAATCTTATGGTCGATGTATATTTCACACTTCTCGCCGTATAAATAATGTCTCCAAACCTTAAGTGCAAATACCACCGCTGCCAATTCCAGATCATGTGTGGGATACCTTTGCTCATATTTCTTCAACTGTCTCGATGCATAGGCTATTACCTTTCTGGCTTGCATCAATACACACCCCAAACCCTGTCTGGAAGCATCACAATACACTACAAACTTTTCATTGTCTGATGGCAGACTCAATACTGGAGCAGTGATCAGTCATCGCTTCAATTCCTTGAAGCTGTTCTCACACCTGTCTGTCCATACATACCTAGTCTTCTTACGCGTCAATTCGGTCAATGGTGTGGCTATCATGGAGAATCCCTCAATGAACTGCCGATAGTACCCTTTCAATCCCAAAAAGCTCCTAACCTCATGTACACTACTTGGCCTGGGCCAATCCCTCACCGCCTAAATCTTACTTGGGTCAACCACAATCCCCTCCTTATTGACAATATGACCCATAAATGGTACTTGGGGTAGCCAAATCTCAAACTTTAGGAACTTAGCATATAACCTATGCTCCCTCAACTGCTGTAACACACGGCGTAGATGCTGCTCGTGATCTATCTCTGACTGAGAGTACACCAGTATGTTGTCATTGAATACGATCACAAACTTGTCCAAATAGTCCTTGAAGACTCTATTCATTAGGTCTATAAAGGTTGCTGGGGCGTTGGTTAATCCAAAGGACATAACCAAGAATTCATAGTGTCCATACCTCGTGCAGAAAGTAGCCTTTGGTATGTCCTCCTCTTTAATCCTTAACTGGTGGTAGCCTGACCGAAGATCAATCTTGGAGAACACTGTCTTCCCTTGTAGCTGATCAAACAGGTCGTTGTTTTTAATGGTCAACTTGTTCGGTTCTCTATAGTCAATACACATCCTTAAGGATTCATCCTTCTTCTTGACGAACAACACTGGAGCACCCCATGGCGAATAACTCGGTCTGATGAATCCCAAATCCAGTAACTCTTGAAACTGAATCTTCAGTTCCTTCAACTCTGCTAGAGCCATTCTATAAGGTGTCCTGGATACTGGCTCCACCCCTAGCACCAACTCTATGACAAACTCGATCTCTCGGTGTGGCAGCAACCCTGACAAATCTATGGGGAACAAATCAGCAAACTCACATACCAGTCTAGTCTCACTCGGTCCAACCAACACAACTCTAGATGTATCCACAATGTTTGATAGGAATATTATGTAACCCTCCTGCATTAGGTCTCTAGCCTTCACTGCCGAAATCTCCACTCACTATCCCCACGAATATAAAGGGTACTCCCCTTCCAGATCAAAGATCACCATTCTGCGCTTGCAGTAAATCGTCACCCCGTGCTTCAATAACCAATCCATCTCTAGGATCATATCAAAGTCATCCATTACTAGCTCAATCAGATCAACAGACAACTCCCTACTGTCTATCTCTACTGACAATGTTGTAATCCATCTGCTAGAGACTACCAGTTCCCAGTCGGCAACAAGGTTTGAAATCCCTAGCATACAAATCACTAGGTCTACACAGCTAATCTATCACTCTAGCGTAAAAAAATTAATGAGTAGCCGCTGAGTCAATCAATGCAGTAAAAGAAGAACCAGCACTAGAAATCTGACCTGTCATGACCAAGGGGCTAGCCTCAGCCTCAGTCTAGGTCAAGGTAACTACTCTGGCAAGAGTGAGACTATCGCTCTGTTTTGGCTCTTCCGTCCTGGCTTGTGGGCAGTCCTTCCTCAAATGACTGATGCGCCCACAAGTAAAGTAGGCCCTAATCCTGCACTCTCCCTGATGTCATCGTCTGCACCGAGGACACACTAGGAAACTCCTCCAGCTGTCTCCCTCGCCCTGGTGGCCACTGAAAGCACCCCGTGCCCTCCTATCTGAGCTAGGAGGAACAAAACAGTCTGGGCCTTTCTTTTCTTCTCACTAAGGCCACTACCCTGGCTAGATCTAATAAAAGGAGGCACCGTCCTCCAAGCATCGCGCCTAGCTGCGCCCTCTCTCCATATCTGATCCTCAGCCCCCTCAGGTGTAAGGGCCTTGTCCACTACCTGTGCATAAGTGGTAGTCCTCGGATCCAAAGTTATCTAGATGTCACGGGCGATCATGACATTCAATCCCTACAAAAACCGATCTCTTCGTGCCATGTCAGTTGGAATCAAATTCGGTGCCAACTTCGCTAACCGGTCAAACTTCAAAGCATACTCAGTAACCGTCTTCCAGTTCTGAGTCAGGTTGATAAACTCATCTACCTTCGCAACTTGGACTGCAACACTGTAATACTTCTCATTGAAAATGTTTATGAACTCTTCCCAGGTCATAACTGCGATGTTCCTTCTCTGAGACACAACATCCCACCAGATGCGGGCATCTTCTCTCAACATGTAGCTAGCACAAGCTACTATCTCATTCCCTTCCACCTTCATGAAATCCAGAATGGAAGAAATCATGCTCATCCACTGCTCTGCTCACAGTGGGTCTGGACCACCCTCGAAGGTGGGAGGATGCTGCTTCCCGAACCTCTCATACAAAGGTATTCACCTATTCTCCACAATAGGCTGGGCTGGCACTAGTGCCACAGCCTGTGGAACTTGTAACCCGCTGCCCTAAGGAGAGGCCTGTTGCCTCAACTATCGAAGCTCTTCTTCTAATTATTGAATTCTAGCTTCCATCTCGACAAATAACTATTGCCAATTTGGTGGGGCACGTGGAGGGTCCTGACCCTGGTTGTCATCCTCGGCCCTATTGCAGTGGAGTCTGATTGATCGCTGAGGCATTACCACAATATGCCTGCAATTAATGACGCTGCTTATCAGGCATGATAACAACATCCAAAACCACCTCCCAAATTCATCAACAAATCACAACCAGCAAATCCACATATCACAGATAGCACACAACAATCAAGGGGGCCATGCCCTAGCATCATGCATATGTCAACTTATTCATCATGCTCTATTTAAATATATTTAGGCAAACAGGGCACTCAAGCAAGCAATCAAGCATATAATTCATTAAATACCAACAAGCATTGAGACAAGCTTGTCATTGGCAGCGAGCGTACAAGCTCAGTCGATCTCTAGGAAACATAAACCTTAGCTCGCTTAATTACCAAGTTGTAACGCCCTACTTCCTTAGAGCCGTTACTAAAGGAATTAAAAATATGGCATTAGCTCGCTAATCAAAGTTTTAGGTTAAAAGTGTGACTAAACTGAAACAAAACTCGTTTAAAGACATTAAGTACAAAACATTTGGTTATTCATTGAAATTGTAGAAAGTTTTACAGCTGGGATCCCAAAATATTGTTTAGAAAATACATTACAGATCAAACTATAAACATTGTCGACTTAGGCGACAAAACAACTATTACAGTACATTTTCCAAAAAATAACTCTAATCATGGTGGCCAAGAAGGTCGAACATGTACACGTCCATCCATGCTCTCCATACTCATGGTTGGTCAACCTTTCCTTTGCCCTTACCTGCACCATAGAGAACTCGTGAGCTGAAGGCCATCAAGAAAACTCAACACAAAACATATAACATATGCATAGCAATCCACAATATATAACAAAATAGCCAGCCGGCTAAACACATAGCAGCCAACGCCGTCCCAGACGCTTTACCAGGCCTTGGGTTCGTGGTCTTCACCAAGAGGGTGGCTCCAGCACCCTAGGTGGGTCTTGCCCTAACGGCCCGCAATCCGCGTGCTCAACACTAATCCCGGCCCCGGCCCCTTCGTTGTTTCCGTCCTTCACCATTCACTCACAAATATGCATCACATAGCATGATATCAACATATATTTAAACACATACTGAACATAAACATTAGGACCACGCCCTGCAATACAATCTTTAGGGCTATGCCCTGCAATACAAATAATAAGGCTACGCCCTGCAATACCAACAATAGAGCCAAGCCCTACTCTATGGGAACAACAGTTTCCTTACTTGTGTCCCGAGCTATGCGAGCACCGCGATCTAGAGCACACTCCCCTAACCTGAGCCTCGTTGAAAACCTAGTCACAATGCATTCATAATAACCATCCATTAAGTTCTAAACCAATAAATAACTTCAGAATATAAATCTAGCCTACAGGACCTTGGATTCTACCAATCCGGGTAATAAAATCCTTCCCAAGCCTTAACATTTGAGTTCTTCATCTAAAACCCTTCAAACATGCATTAGTTTTCATTTGAGCCATGGCCCAGTCCCTTAAGGGCCGTGGAGCACTCAAGTGAGAGGAAAAATGCCTCTCTGCTGTGGGACACAGGCCATAACGTGCTATACCTTGCGCCGCGGTGTGCCTAGGCCAACAGGGGCTTTTCAGCCTCTTTGACACACACGGGTCGTGGCACCTGAAGAACAGGGATGCAACTCGGGCCCCTCAAACAAAGAAAATCAAACTATTTCCTGCATTTTTCCTCGAGCCTAAACCTTAATTTCATACCCCAAACACCAATTCAACCCAGAATTAAGCCTAGCCTATCCTTCCTTTCCACATAACCTAAACATCACAACAAAAACACAAACAACTCCACACACTCATTAACACCAAAAATCAAACTCAGAATTGAACTCTCATGCAAACCTCTAATCCTAGTAGAATTCAGCAAGATGATCAAGCTTAAGAGCTTACCTCTAAATTTTACTCGACCCTGAGCTGATTTCCCAAGTCTTCATGATTCCAATCCACCAGTTATTCAGCTGAAATCCTCAAGGTTTCATAACAATAACCCTAGCCGTTGCGGCCAGGCAGGTCGAATATATACACGTCGCTCCACGCTCTCCGTACTCATGCTTGGTCGACCTTTCCTTTGCCCTTACCTGCACCATAGAGAAGTCATGAGCCGAAGCCCAGCATGAAAAATCAATACAAAACATATAACATATGCATAGCAATCCACAATATATAACAAAACAGCCAGCAGGCTAAACACATAGTGGCCAACGCCGTCCCAGGTGCTTTACCAGGCCTTGGGTTTGTGGTCTTCATCGAGGGAGTGGCCCTAGCACGCTAGGTGGGTCTCACCCTAACGGCCTACACTCCACACTCTCAACGCTGATCTTGGACCCTTCGCCATTCTCGGCCTTTTTCGTTCACTCATAAATATGCATCACATAGCATGATATCAACAGATATTTATACACATACTGAACATAAACACTAGGGCCACGCCCTGCAATAAAATCATTAGAGCTACGCCCTGCAATACAAAAAATAAGGCTATGACCTACAATATAAACAATAGTGCTACGCCCTGCTTTACGGGTACAACAATTTCCTTACCTATTTCCCGAGCTATCTGAGCACCACGATCCCGAGCACAGTCCCTTACCGTAGCCTCATTGAAAACCTATTCACAACGCATCCTTAATAACCATACATCAAGTTCTGAACCAATAAATAACTTCATAATATAAATCTAGCCCCTGGGACCTTGGATCCTACCAATCTGGGTAATAAAATCCTTCTTGAGCTTTAACATTTGAGTTCCTGAGCTAAAAACCTTCAAACAGCCATTATTTTGCATTTGAGCCGCGGCCCAGCCCCTTAAGGGCCGCGACGCGCTCAAGTCAAAGGCAAAATGCTTCTCTGATGAGGGACAAGGGTCGCAACATGCTATACCTTGCGTTGCGACGTGCCTAGGCAAACAGGGGCTTTCCAGCCTCTTCGACACACAAGGGTCGTGGGCCTTGAAGAATAGGGTTGCAACCCAAGCCCCCAAACCCAGAAAATAAAAGTATTTCGTGCATTTTTCCTCGAGCCTAGACCCTAATTTCATACCCTAAACACCAATTCAACCCAAAATCCAGCCTAGACTTCCCTTCCACATAACCTAAACATCACAACAAAACCACAAACAACTCCACACACTCATCAACACCCAAAATCAAACTCAAAATTGAACTCTTGTGCAAACCTCTAATCCTAGTAGAATTCAGCAAGAAGATCAATTCCAAGAGCTTACCTCTTAATTGTACTCGACCCTAAGCTAATTTCCCAAGTCTTCAGGCCTCTAATCCACTAATTCTCCAACCTGAATCCTCAAGGTTTCTCCAAAATTCTTAAGCACCATAGAGAGGGAGTGAGAACTGACTGTGAGAGAGAGAGTGTTGGAAGTTGATGTTATTTCCCTTCTATTTTCTTCTAATGTCTCAGCAGCCCAAGTGCTTAAGCTTATCCCTAAGGCAAGAGTCCAAATTACCCTTAAGTCCATAAAAATCCTCAAGTGCCACTAAGGGCAATTTCTTCATTTAAAGTGTCCTACTAATTCCTCGAGTGTTCCTATAAATCCCTGTTTTATCCCAACATGTCCAAACCATTGATAAATTACTACTCGTTACACGTTAATTCCTAAACACATTTAACATTCCCAAAATACCCCTAGGCTCCTCCCGAGCAGGGTATTCGACCCCCTTGTGACTATTTAACTAAACTACCCTAAGACCGTCTCGGATCGCGCATCACAAATATATCACCACTCACTCATGGTAACAAACACAATATACACAAGTATTACATTTATGCCATCAATGGGCTAAAATTATAGATATGCCCCTAATAGCCAAATGAGGCCCACATGCATATTTAATTCAGATAAACTAGCATTTCTAATCACGTAATCATAATATTCATATATTAGTGTAATTAAATCAGTTATTGCCCTCCTGGCACGCTAATCAAGGCCTTAAACCTTATTAGCAAATTTGGGAATCTACAACTAATTTCATGTCTGTTAAGATAACTTATGCTGCAAATAAGTTAGTAGATATTTACATAGCAAAGGTGGTAAGACTTCTTTGAGTACCCCTCACTATTGTATCTGATTGTAACATGCGATTCATTTCAGTAATTCGAGGTAGAATTCAGATCAGACTTGGTGCTACATTGAAGTTCAGCATCGTCTTCCATCCCCAAACTGATGGCCAAAGTGAACGAACTATTCAAACCCTAGAGGTTGTGTCGAGATCATGTGTGCTCGATTTCTAAGGGTCATGGAATGAGAAGCTTCCATTGATAGAGTTTTCCTATAATAACATCTATCATGACTCTATCAAGAAGGATCCATACAAATATCTATATGGAAGAAAATTTTGATCACCAATTTATTGGCATGAGGCTGATGAAAGGAAATTGCTTGGGGTTAGATAAAGTGGATCAGGCAACTGAGGATATTCGGCAAATTCAACAATGATTGCAAACCTTAGTAGATCGACAACATAAATACGATGACCAAAAAAGGAAACCCCTGGTTTTCGAAGTTGGTGATATAGTGCTATTAAAGATAGTTCCACTGAAATGAGTTATGCGATTCGAAATGAAGGGAAAGCTATGTCCGAGGTTCATCAAACTATTTGGGATCCTGGAAGGAATCGGGGAGGTGGCTTATAGGTTAGCCCTTTCACCTACATTGTCTCAGGTTCATGACGTGTGTCATGTATCTATGCTAAGAATGTACATGAAGGACCCCATGCATGTCAACTGCATTATGAAGAGAAGCCGGTAACAATTCTGAACCGGAAGGACAAAGTGTTAAGGAACAAATCAGTGTCATTAGTAAAGGTTCAGTGGTGCGACCACAACATTGAAGAAGCCACGTGGGATATTAAGACCAAAATGAAAGAGTTATATCCCTAATTGTTTTAGGTTTTGGGACGAAACTTGTAACGACCCACAATTACTAATAAGGCTTAAGGGCCTTAATTAGTGTGTCGAGAGCGCATAATTGGTTTATGTGTGATTTAAATGATTTAATGCATGATTATATGATAAGCATGCTTATATGATTATATGGTTATGTGAAATTCATGACTACGGGCATTAGTATGCATATAGGCCCTGTTTAGCTTATAGGGGCATAGTTGTAATTTGGCCCGATGAGGGCATAAATGTGATTATTTGTGGTAAATAGTTAGGACCACATTATTATGTGGATGTATTTGCAGCATATGGCTCGAGGCGATCCTAGTGAGCGGTTTAGCGAAATAATATTGACCCGAATTCGCTAATTGGGCTTGGGGCCTTGATTAGCATGCCTGGAGGGCAATAATTGCTATATTGTATTAATATGTGAATTTAATGAATATGTCATTAGAATTGCATATTTAGGTGAATTAAATATGCATGTGGGCCCCATTTGATTGTTGGGGGCATATTTGTAATTTTAGCCAGCTGAGGACATAAATGTAATATTTGTATATGTTGTGATTGATACCACATGTGGGGTGGTGATATAACTGTGATGCACATTCCGAGACAATCCTAGGGAGTTGTTCTGCTAAAAGTCACAGCGGGGTCAAATACCCGGCTCGGAAGGAGCTTAGGAGTATTTTGGGAATATTATAATGTGTTCGGGGATTACTGAGTGGTGGTTAGTAAATTCAGTAATGGTTTAAGCGTGTCGGGATTAAACGAGGATCTTTAGGTATACTCGAGGACTTAGCGGGAATTAGGTGAAATGACAGAATTTCCCTTGAGGTTAGGATAAGAACTTTATTAAGGGGAAAGGGTAAAGTGGTAATTTGGCCTTAGGAGGGGATTAACTTGGCTGAGAGGAGTTAGTCACGTTACTTACACTTAGGCTATTTAGGAATTTTCTGCTAGAAGTATAGAGAGAGCTAAGAAGCAAAAGGGGAAGGGGAAGAAGGGCTAGTTTCTTTAGACCAAGGAAGGAGTTCAGGGATGAGATTAGGGCAACTAGAATCAAGCTTAGGCCAAGATTAATCCAGAGGTAAAGCTTCATCTCTGAATTTTAGTTTTCTTGCAAGTTTCTTTTAGAGTTTGGGTTGAATGCTAAAAGTTGTGTTTTGGCTTAGTAATTGTGAAATTCAGCTTGAGTGTCAAAGAAATTAAGCTTGGAGTTGGATTTGGAAGAAGCTCAGAGTCGAATTTCAGTTTGAGGTAAGAATTTGGTGTATCTTTGAAGTTGATTACTGGTGTGGTTTAAGTTTTGTAAGGTCTGGTTTAAGTTTTATGAAGTTTTAAACCAATTTGTGAATCATGGGTTTGAATGTGTGTTTGGGCTTGTTATTGATGTTTTCGAGTTGCCATATGGTCTATTTGGGGTTTTGGAATGAATTTGGGATTTAGGTATGTCTTGGTATTGATTTGGAAGTGTTTAGGCTCGGGAAAATGTTGGGAAAAACCCAGTTTTCTGGGTTCGCATATGGGCGTCGCGACCCTGTTCTTCCGTGCCGCTGCACTAGAATGCATCAGAGGAAGGACACCATTCTGGGCGTCGCGGCCCCTATAGGGTGGTGCCGCGGCGCTAGGCCAAATTCTGGGAAGGGGAAAAATAGGTTTTTAGGGTTTTGGCTCAAGGGGCTCGAGGGATGCTTCTGCTACCTTGTGGGGGGGAAATGGAGGTCCAGAGAGCACGGGATTGGTTCCGGGAGATGATTATTAGTTAGTAATGAGGGTGCTATGTATGTGTTATGACTAGGTTTTCAGCGAGGCTCGGGTTATAGGACCGTGCTTGAGATTTCGATGCTCAAGATGCTCCGTACACAAGTAAGAAAACCGTTGTACCCATGGAGTAGGGCGAGGCCCCATAGTTTTGTTGCAAGGCATGACCCTATATGTTTTATGCAGGGCATAGCCCATTGATTATGTTGCTACATATTTATGTGTTTCAGTAATTATGCTAAGTATGCAAATATGTAAATGATCGGCAAGAGCTGGGAACGGTGAAGGCCGAGAACAGCAAGGGCCGGAAACGGCAAAGGCCGAGAACGATAGGGAGCCGGATGCAGCGTTTAGCACGCGGAGTGCGAGTTGCCAAGGTAAAACCCTAAGGGATACCTGGGATATCCTTACTGTGTAGACTGTGAACCCAGGGCCTGGTAAAATGCCTAGAATGGCGCAGCTGTATATGTTTAGCCTGTTAGTGGATTTGTTATATGTTGAGTGATTGATATGCATATGTTATCTATTTGTGTGGAGTTTTATTGTTGGGCTTCGGCTCACGGGTGCTCTGTGGTGCAGGTAAGGGCAAGGGGAAGATCGGTCAACAATGAGTACAGAGAGCGTGAGGCGACGCGTACATGTCTGGTGTGCCTGGCTGCCATGGCCAGGGGTATTTTTGGGAGATGCTTTATGTTGAATCCTATTTTGTTGTTTAGTCAGCTTAAAATATATTTTGAGTTGTAAATATTTATAAATAGTATTTTCGGGATCCCTAATGTAAAACACTTATAATTTTCAATGAATGTTTACATTTTCAAATTATGTGATTTTAATACAGTTTAGTTACACTTTTGAGTTAAATGCTTGGTTAGCTAGTTAAGTGCACATTTTAAACTCACTTAGTAATGACTCTAAGGTAGTGGAGCGTTACAACTTGGTATCAGAGCGAGCCAAGGTTTATGGTTCCTGGAGACTAACCGAACATGTACACTCGCTGTCAGTGACAAGCTCGACTCAGGGTTGGTTGGTAATGATTGACTTATATGTTGAATATGTGTTTATATGCCTTTTGCCTACTTATTTCATATAGAGCATGATGAATGAGTTAACGTATGCATGATGCCAGGGCATGTCCCGTTGAGTGTTATATGCTATTGGTATGCTATGTGAATTGTTGTGTGTGGTTGACTGATGTAGTTGGGAGGTGGTTTTGGATGTTGTTATGATGCTTGATGAGCGTCGTCATTGATTGCAGGCATATTTGTTGAGATGCCTCAACAATCATCGAGACTCTGCGGCAGTAGGGCCGAGGATGACAACCAGGGTGAAGACCTTTTACCTGCCCCACATAATTGGCAACAGATGTTTGCCGAAATGGAAGCAAGATTGCAACGAACAGAAGATGAACTCTGATAGTTAAGGCTGTAGGCCCCTCCACAGGTCACTGGGTTGCCAGTTCAGCTGGTTGTGGTGACAGTGCCAATTCAGCCTGTGATGGAGAACATGTGGGAACCTTTGTATGAAAGGTTCAGGAAGTAGCATCCTTCCACCTTCGAGGCTGGACCAGACCCATTGCGAGCAGAGCAGTGGATGAATATGGTTTCCTCTATCCTGGATTTCATGAGGGTTGAAGGGAACGAGAGGGTAGCCTATGCCAGCTGCGTGTTTAGAGAAGATGCCCGCATCTGGTGGGATGTAGTGGTTCAGAGAAGGAATATGGTAGTTATGACTTGGGAGGAAGTCAGGAACATCTTCAATGAGAAGTATTATAGTGTTGCAGTCTGAGCTGCGAAGGTAGACAAGTTTATCAACCTAACTCAGAACCGGCTGACCGTGACAGAGTATGCCCTGAAATTTGATCGATTGGGGAAGTTTGCGCCAGATTTAGTGCCGATAGATGCGGTAGGAAGAGACAGATTTATACAGAGATTGAACGTTATGATCGCCTGTTATGTGAAGATCACTTTGGATCCAGAGACTACCACCTATGCTCAGGTTGTAGACAAGGCCCTTACAGCTGAGGGGGTCGAGGACCAGATTTGGAGAGAGAGTGCTATTAGGCGCGATGCCAAGAGGACAATGCCTCCTTTTATTGGATCCAGTTGAGGTAGAGGCTCCAGTGAGTAGAAGAGGAAAGCCCTAAATTCCTTTGTTCCTCCCAGTTCGGATAGGAGGGCATGGGGTGGTTTTAGTGGCCGTCAGGGCGGAGGTGACCACTGGAGGAGCTTTCCAGTGTGTCCTCGGTGCAGACGACGACACTAGGGTGAGTGCAAGATTAGGGCCTATTTTGTCTGTGGGAGTGCCAATCATTTGAAGAAGGACTGCCCACAAGCCAGGAAGGAGGAGCTGAAGCAGGGTGACAGTCTTGCTCTTGCCAGAGTGTTTACTTTGAGTCAGACTGAGGCGGAGGCTAGCCCCTCAATTGTGACAGGTCAGATTTCTAGTGCTGGTTCTTTGTATACTGCATTGATTGATTCGGGAGCTACCCATTCATTTGTGTCTGCTAGAGTGATAGATCAGTTGTGTAGACCTAGTGCTTTGTATGCTAGGGATTTTCAGACTTTGTTTCCAACTGGGGAATTGGTAGTCTCTAGGAGATGGATTAAAGCTTTACCAGTAGAAGTAGATGGTAGGGAATTTTTTATTGATCTGATTGAGCTTGCGATGGATGACTTTGATATGATCCTAGGGATGGATTGGTAATCGAAGTATGGGGCGACGATTGACTACAAGTGCAGGATGGTGACTTTTGAACCAGAAAGGGAGGTACCCTTTATATTTGTGGGGACGGTTAGTGGACCGCGGGTGCCTATGATTTCAGCACTGAAGGCTACAGACCTGATGCAAGAAGGTTGCATAGGATTCCTAGCGAATGTTGTGGATACCTCCAAGGTTATGTCAGTTGGACCGGGAGAGACCAGATTGGTATGTGAGTTTCCAGTTTTATTTCCAGCAAACCTGCCAGGGTTGCCGCCGCAGCGAGAGATTGAGTTTGTCATGGAGTTGGTACCAGGAGCGGAGCCAGTATCTAGGACACCATATAGAATGGCTCGGGCAAAGTTGAAAGAGTTGATGATTCAGTTACAGGAGTTACTGGACTTGGGGTTCATCAGATTGAGTTTCTCGCCATGGGGTGCTTCAGTGTTGTTTGTCAAGAAGAATGATGGATCCCTTAGGATGTGTATTAACTACAGGGAGTTGAACAATTTGACTATCAAGAACAAGTATTCGCTGCCTAGGATCGACGATTTACTTGACCAGTTACAGGGAAGTACAGTGTTCTCTAAGATTGATCTCCGGTCCGGTTACCATCAGTTAAGGATCAAAGAAGAGGACATACCAAAGACCGTTTTCTGCACAAGGTATGGACACTATGAATTCCTAGTCATGTCCTTTGGATTAACCAATGCCCCGACAGCTTTTATGGATATGATCAATAGGGTTTTCAAGGACTATTTGGACAAGTTTGTGATTGTTTTCATCGGCGACATTCTGGTGTATTCTCAGTCAGAGACAGAGCATGAGCAGCATCTATGTTTGGTGTTGTAGCGATTGAGGGAGCATAAGCTATATGCTAAGTTCAGTAAGTGCGAGTTTTGGCTACTTCAAGTCACGTTTCTGGGCCATATAGTCAGTAAGGAGGGGATTCTGGTTGACCCAAGTAAGATTGAGGCAGTGAGAGATTGGCCTAGACCGAGCAACGTTCCAGAAGTTAGAAGCTTTCTGGGATTGGCAGGATATTATCGGCAGTTTTTTGAGGTGTTCTCTAGGATAGCTACACCATTGACATAATTGACAAAGAAGAAGACAAAGTATGTCTGCACAGACAGATGTGAGAACAATTTTAAAGAATTAAAGCA
Source organism: Humulus lupulus (assembly GCF_963169125.1). NCBI lineage: Eukaryota > Viridiplantae > Streptophyta > Magnoliopsida > Rosales > Cannabaceae > Humulus > Humulus lupulus. Next base: position 77,619,700 of record NC_084793.1, read on the forward strand.
GCGACTGATCACCGCGCCAGTGTTGAGTCTGCCGACAGACAACGAGAAGTTTGTGGTTTACTGTGACACTTCCAGACAGGGTTTAGGATGTGTGTTGATGCAAGCTGGTAAGGTGATAGCCTATGCATCGAGACAATTAAAGGAGTATGAACAGAGATATCCCACGCATGATTTGGAGTTGGCAGCGGTGGTATTCACACATAACATTTGGAGACATTATCTGTATGGTGAGAAGTGTGAGATATACACTGACCATAAGAGTTTGAAGTACTTCTTTACTCAAAAGGATCTGAATATGCGCCAGAGATGGTGGCTGGAGTTGGTTAAGGATTATGATTGTGATATCCTATACCATCCTGGGAAGGCTAACGTAGTGGCTGATGCATTGAGTCGGAAAGGCCCAGGACAGTTGTTCAGTTCGAGACATATATCTGATGAGCTAGCTAAGGAGATGACTAGAGCGGGTATAGAGTTGGTTGTTGGTCGGTTAGCCAACATCACTCTTTAGTCTACACTCCTTGAGAGGATCATGGAGGCGCAGGGGAGGGATTCCCAATTGAGAGGTCATAGGGAGAACGTCTTAGTCGGGGCGGCTAAGGACTTCTCTATCTTGGAGATGGGGTTATTGAAGTACAAGGGTTGGATCTGTATTTCGATGGATTCTAATATTCGGCGGGAGATCTTAGATGAATCGCATACCACTCCCTATTCCTTACATCTAGGTATGACAAAGATGTACCAAGATCTGAGAGCTTTGTATTGGTGGTCGGGCATAAAGAGGGATGTGGTGGATTATGTGGCCAAGTGTTTAACTTGACAGCGGGTCAAGGCTAAACATCAAAGGCCAACAGGAATGCTGCAGCCTCTCGGGATTCCAGAGTGAAAGTGGGAGGATATCACCATGGACTTCGTGGTTGGTTTGCCGAGGACCGTGGGACAGCATGACTCGGTGTGGGTGATTGTGGATAAGTATACCAAGTCCGCCCACTTTTTACCTGTCAGGACGACTTATACTGTGGAGTAATATGCCGAGTTATATGTGAAGGAAATTGTTCGACTTCATGGGGCTCCGAGGTCGTTAGTGTCCGATAGGGACCCCACCTTCACCTCTAAGTTTTGGGAGAGTCTGCAGAAGGCTATGGGCACGTAGTTGCAGTTTAGTACCGCTTATCATCCTCAGACAGATGGACAGTCTGAAATGACGATTCAGATACTAGAGGACATGCTACGAGCCTGTGTGCTATATTTTGGGGGATCTTGGAGTAAGTATCTCCCTTTGATTGAGTTTTCGTACAACAACAGTTACTTGGCGAAGTGGCTCCGTATGAGATGCTTTATGGAAGGAAGTGAAGATCCCCTATCCATTGGGACGAGATGGGTGAGAGGAGTTATTTGGATCCTGAGGTGGTCCAGGGGACCAATGAGGCGATAGAGAAGATTATTGCTTGAATGCTCGCCTCCAAGAGTTGCCAGAAGAGTTACTCAGACCTCAAACGCAAGAGCGTAGAATTTCAGGTTGGTGACCATGTGTTCCTTAGGGTTTCACCTCAGAGAGGAGTGAAATGGTTTGGCGTTCGGGGCAATCTAAGCCCTAGGTTTTTTGGCCCCTTCGAGGTTCTGGAGCGGGTTAGGGAGGTAGCTTACAGACTGGCAATGCCTTCAGCCTTATCAGGGGTTCATGATGTATTTCATGTGTCCATGCTCTGGAAGTATGTATCAGATTCTACGCACGTGTTGAGTTATGAGAACTTGGAGCTAGATCAGGATTTGTCATATGAAGAGAAGCCGGTTCAGATTCTTGACCGGAAGGACAAAGTCTTGCGGAGCAAGACCATCGCCTCAGTTAAAGTGCTATGGGGAAACAACAAAGTTGAGGAGGCGACATGGGAACTTGAATCAGATATGCGGGAGCGATATCCCGAGTTGTTCAGGTAATTTTGAGGATGAAATTTCTGTAAGGAGGGGATAGTTGTAGCGACCCTAATTCGCTAATAGAGCTTAGGGCCTTGATTAGTGTGTCTGGAGGGAAATAATTTCTATATTGTATTAATATGTGAATTTAATGAATATGTGATTAGATATCCATGTTTAGGTGAATTAAATATGCATGTGGGCCCCATTTGGTTGTTTGGGGCTTATTTGAAATTTTAGCCCACTAAGGGCATAAATGTAACATTTGTATATGTTGTGATTGATATCATATGTGGGGTGGTGATATAACTGTGATGCGCGTTCCGAGACGGTCCTACGGAGCCATTCTACTAAAAGTCACAACGGGGTCAAATATCCGGCTCAGAAGGAACTTAGGGGTATTTTGGGAATATTATAATGTGTTCGGGAATTACTGAGTGGTGGTTAGTAAATTCAGTAATAGTTTAAGCGTGTCGGGATTAAATGAGGATCGTTAGGTATACTCGAGGACTTAGCGGGAATTGGGTGAAATGACGGAATTGCCCTTGAGGTTAGGATAAGAACTTTATTAAGGGGAAAGGGTAAATTGGTAATTTGGCCTTAGGAGGGGATTAACTTGGCTGAGAGGAGTTAGTCACATTACTTACACTTAGGCTATTCAGAAATTTTCTGCTGGAAGTATAGAGAGAACCAAGAAGCAAATGGGGAAGGGGAAGAAGGGCTAGTTTCTTGAGACCAAGGAAGGAGTTCAGGGCTAAGATTGGGGCAACTAGAGTCAAGCTTAGGCCAAGATTAATCCAGAAGTAAAGCTTCATCTCTGAATTTTAGTTTTCTTGCAAGTTTCTTTTAGAGTTTGGGTTGAATGCTGAAAGTTGGGCTTAGGCTTAGTAATTGTGAAATTCAGCTTGAGAATCAATGGAATTAAGCTTGGAGTTGGATTTGGAAGAAGCTCAGAGTCGAATTTCAGTTTAAGGTAAGAATTTTGTGCATCTTTGAAGTTGATTGATGGTGTGGTTTAAGTTTTGTAAGGTCTGGTTTATGTTTTATGAAGTTTTAAACCAATTTGTGAATCATGGGTTTGAATGTGTGTTTGGGCTTGTTATTGATGTTTTAGAGTTGCCATATGGTCTATTTGGGGTTTTGGAATGAATTTGGGATTTAGGTATGTCTTGGTATTGATTTGGAAGTGTTTAGGCTCGGGAAAATGTTGGGAAAAACCCAGTTTTCTGGGTTGGCGTATGGGCGTCGCGACCCTGTTCTTCCGTGCCATTGCACTAGAATGCATCAAGGGAAGGACACCATTCTGGGCATCGCGGCCCCTACAGAGTGGTGCCGCGGCACTAGGCCAAATTTTGGGCAGGGGAAAAATGTGTTTTTTGGGTTTTGGCTTAGGGGGCTCGAGGGATGCTTCCGCTACCTTGTGGGGGGAAACGGGAGCTCCCGAGAGCACGTGATTTGTTCCAGGAGATGATTATAAATTGGTTAGTAATGAGGGTTCTATGTATGTGTTGTGACTAGGTTTTCAGCGAGGCTCGGGTTAGAGGATCATGCTCGAGATTTTGGTGCTCAAGAAGCTCCGTACACAGGTAAGAAAACCGCTGTACCCATGGAGAAGGGCAAGGCCCCATAGTTGTGTTGCAAGGCACGTCCCTATATGTTTATATGCAGGGCATAGGCCATTGATTATGTTGCTGCATGTTTATGTGTTTGAGTAATTATGCTAAGTATGCAAATATGTAAATGATCGGCAAGAGCTGGGAACGGTGATTGCCGAGAATGACAAGGACCGGGAACGGCGAAGGCCAAGGGGCTGGATGCTGCGTTTAGCACGCGGAGTGCGAGTTGCCAAGGTAAGACCCTAACGGATACCTGGAATATCCTTACGGTGTAGAACATGAACCCAGGGCCTGGTAAAGCGCCTAGGACAGAGCAGCCGTATATGTTTAGCCTGTTTGCGGATTTGTTATATGCTGAGTGATTGATATGCATATGTGATCTATTTGTGCGGAGTTTTCTTGCTGGGCTTCAGCTCACGGGTGCTCTATGGTGCAGGTAAGGGCAAGGGGAAGATCGGCCAACCATGAGTACGGAGAGCGTGAGGCGACGCATACATGTCTGGTCTGCCTGGCTGCCACGGCCAGGGGTATTTTTGGGAGTTGCTTTGTACTGAATCCTATTTTATCGTTTAGTCGGCTTAAAACATATTTTCAGTTGTGAATATTTATAAACAGTATTTTCGGGATCCCTAATGTAAAACACTTATAATTTTAAATGAATGTATATATTTTCAAATTATGTGATTTTAATATAGTTTAGTTACACTTTTGAGTTAAATGCTTGGTTAGCTAGTTAAGTGCACATTTTAAACTCACTTAGTAATGACTCTAAGGTAGTAGGGCATTACAGAAATAGTCACGGTGGGGATTTATACCCGGCTTGAGGGAGCCTGGGGGTATTTCTGGGAACTTGGGAAAATATATTGGAGATTATTAGGCATCGGGGAAAATAATTGGTGATTAATTAGATGATGGGATTTAAGTGGTAAATATTAGGAACACTTGAGGAGTTAGCGGGAATTGGGAACAAATGACCAAAATGCCCCTAGAATGACTAAAAGGCTTGGAATTAAAAGGGAGGGTAAAAGAGTCTTTTGCCTATTAGGAGATATACTTGTTATATCTGATGTTTTTAGTGGAAGTTGTAGAAAGTGATAGAAATAGAAGGAAAGAAAAGGAAAGGAAGAAAATAGAGCATGAAACTTATCTCTCTCTCTCGAATTGCTGCTTCTCTCTCCCTCTCTTGTGAATTTGAGCTGGGAACTCAGGGAGGTTGGGCTAGGTCTTGGGGACTCTGATCATTGGAGTGGCTAGAAGTTCAACTGGATTTAGCTCAAGTTAAGGTAAGATTTAAGAGTTTGGTCTGAGTTTTCTGAGTTTGATGAAGTTGATTCTGATTTTGAGCTTTGGATGGAAATCAAGGGACTTGAGTTTGGGGATTTGAGGAACTAAAGGTTGGAAGGGCATAGAAGACAACCTAAGGTCGAATTCTCTCAGCTATTCTGGGTTTCTGGTTTTCTGATGATGTTCTTGGGCTTTTGAGCTCAAGTTTTGTTTAAGTATTTGATGGTGCTTTTAGCTAGGCTTTTGATGTTGATGAGTTGATTTGGTTGAGTTATAGTGAGTGGTAAGGTAAATTTTGAGGTTGGATAAGGTTTGGTAGAGCTTTGGCTCGGGAAAGTTTGAAGGAAAAACGCAGAAGTTGCATGCTGCTGGTTGTAGCGCTAGCATTGGAGCGCTACAGCACTATGCTTGGTTTTCTTGGAGGGGGGGGGGGGGGGGGGGGGGGGGGGGGGGCATTTTCTCTGTCTGTAGCGCTACCCTGCCTCCAAATGTGGGTTTTGGGTATTTTTCTTAGGGTTTTCGCTTGGGTGCTCGGGGGTCGATTGCACCACCCCGTTTGGTGGAATTGGGCTTCTCGAGAGCTTGGGATTGGTCCCGAAGTTGGGTTACGGAATTGAATGTTAATGAGGGTTCTATCTTACGTTTGTGATTAGGTTTACTCTAGAGCTCGAACGAGATCGTGCTCAAGGGTCATTTTCATTAACCAAAGCAATCGAAATCGAAGGTAAGAAACTGCACCCAGTTGTTGGAAAAAGCTTATACAGGATCTTTATTTATTTTCATGTATATCTAATATTAAACAAATTAATACGAGATAGCCTAAAACAAGTTTCTAAAATTGAATTTAAAGAGAAACAAAGAATAGAATACTTACAGTATACGCAGCGGAATTAAAGAGTCCTTCCTTCAGTTTCTCTAACTCTTGTATCCTCTCTGTCGCAGAGTATTATCAAGAAACTGAACCGATCTTCTATTTTCTTCACGATCTTCCAATGTATCCTTAGAACCACCTAGACTAGTGTGGGCAATTCTCAACACATGAGATAGATATAGAGAGAAGAAGAGAAAATAACAAAGTGGCTTAGAAAAGGACTTGTGTTTAGGGAGAATATAAAACTATCAGAAAATCTGACTTGTGACTTATCTGTCGTCTCTAAAATCTTCTCTCTAAGCACTCCTTTTATAGACTCAATTAGGCCATTTAATTTAATTAAAAAATCAATAAAATAACAGCCATTTTGAAGCCCTAGGTCGAAATTATCATGGGCTATAGGCCCGTGAAATTTCCCATTTGATTATAAGCCTATTGGACTTAAAATCAATGCCTGTAAAATTTTCTATTGATTTAATTAATTAAATAATTATTTAAATCCTTTATCAAATTATTTATTTATAATTTGAACCTTGATTTAAACTTATTTATTAATTTAGATATCAATTTATCTTAATTAATAAATCTGCCATAATTTCTCTTTTCTTCTCAAAATTACACAACTCTGTGAAACTATCCAAAATTGACCTGGTCAACTTTGATAATTCTAATTGATGATTAAATCAATTAATTGAGACTATCTAGATGATTTTATCCAAGGTACAATGGGGACCATGGGCCTATGAAATCAAGCTCCAATAAGTTATCATAAATCTAACAAATAAATTTACTAACTTATTAATTCCTCGTGACTCCACTATAGACTTGGAATTGCACTCTTGATTTCATAGAACGCTCTATAACAAATATAGATACGCTATTAATTATCCATTGTTACAACCATAATTGTCACTCAATCCTCTGTAGACGATCTACAATGAGACAGGACTAAAATACCGTTTTACCCCTCATTGTATTTTATCCTTAAAACACTTAGTTCCTTGTAAATGATATTTCAGTAAACTAATTTAATTACTGAAATGAGATCTCTATCATTTAACACCTTGAACCAAACTAAAAGGAAACCATCGTTTCACTTCTTCATCAGAAGCTATAGATGTTCATATCTATGATTAACACTCCCACTCAATTATACTGCCGAGTTCCCAAGATGTAAGTATGGGCTAGTCCGTAGGGTAAGCTGGTAACGAACAAGTCAAAGAACTCAAATAATACAATCAGTTAGAATACTAACCACTCAGAATTGAGATTGAATTGACCTATGGTCAACTATATGATATGACTAGAATAGATAATAACGGTATGTTTACTTATCTTATCAACTGTCAATATCGGTCCTGTCCGATGTAACAAATACATCCGATCTTATCTACTTTGCTAATGTTCTGGAAAGAACATAACACTGTAACGTGTAAGTAGATCATATCGTAGATTGGCAAGTCAGTGTAAATCCGGTGCACTGACTAATCTTAGGACTAACTTATTTTTGAACATATTATCATATTTATATTCCACTGTGATTACGTCACTATAAATAAGATTAGCTATATACTCGGGATTTAATAGAAGTTTATATTAAACAAATAATCATGAAAATAAAACATGTGAGCAAAGTGATTGACCAAGTCAAAAAATGATTTCTATTCTTTTATTGATAATAAAATGAGATTACAAAGAATTTGGGTTTTAATTAGGGCATAAAACCCCAACAGTTATGTGGTTATGTTGGGACAATTAGAGGGTGCAGCCTAAGGGCCTCGACTCTGGATATTGTGTGATATGTTTATTGTTATAAATTTGATAATTATGGTGTGTTTATTATCTGGATGATTGATTATTGGTTTGCAGATTGATATCATTGATTATGTGAACAATGTGACTTACTGAGTATTTGATTGGTGATTTGTGATTTATCTGACTGTTGATTGTCGCTTATGTTATGCATTATGGTTTTCTTGCTAGGCCTTGGCTCACGGGTGCTACGTGGTGCATGTAAAGGCAGGGGCAAGGTGGACCAATCCTGAGTTGGAGAGCTCTGGGGCACAATGTACATAGTCAACTGATCGGCCGCCACGATTGAGGGTTAGTACGGGGACAGGAGGACCTAAAATGTCTATTTTTCCATTAGAGTGGCTTGTGTTTGTATATAAACTTTGCAATTTTGTAAAATGTCCTTTAAAACTTATTTTGGGATCCCGTGTAGGAAACGTTTATTTCAATGAGAAATTTCCCATGTATGACCAAAATCTTTTAACCCTAACCTAATTACGACTTTAGGGTCACATTTTCAACTATATGACTTGATTAGAAAGTCTTGCACCTTTACAATCACACAGTGTAACGACCTTGGTTATCCAGGGTGTTACAAAACTCTTATAAATTGTAAGTATTGTAAAACCATGTGTTTCAAGAACCTACGAGTAACTGAGAACGGGGTGGTGAGATGTATGTGAATGATAATATGTGCTTGAAAAGAAAAATTAATGTTGCAAGTGTTAGCCAAGCCGTGATATGTGCGGTTTGGCGACAAACCGAGCATTTCACTCATGGACCAAAATGGAAACCCTAATCGGGTAAATTCTCAGATAATTATGGAAAAATAATATTGGACATTAAATTAATGGATTAATTTTAATTAAGGTAAACAATTTTGATTTTTGGGTGAAAAATCTCAAGAAATGCATTTTTGTGAAAATGCACATTTTTGCCAAAAATGTGATTTTGGCTAATTAAATTATTTGAGTTATAAAAATAGGAGTGTGACCACTTAAATTAAATATCAATGCCTATTTAATTTAATGGGAAATCTACAAAAATACACTAAAAGTTAAAAAAAATCTGAAAAATACGGTGCATTACAAAAATACGGAATTTTTGGATAAAAACACGGAATGGCAAAATTGTAAATACGGAGTGGCAAAATCATAAATAAAAGCTGTAAAATACAATTTTTTGTGAACAACGTTTACAAACTAGTAAATATCTGTTACAAACTTGTAAATATCTGTTACGTGTTTGTAAATAATTTTTACAAAATCCATTATAGAATTATAGATTTTTTTTTTGTTTTTTTAGATAAAACTTCCAAATAAATTTGTAACTAAATTTTTTATTTTTGTAACAATAGTTTATAAATCTAGTTTTACAATTAAGAAATATATTTTTGTAACTAATATTTACGAAAATATTTTATAGTTAAGAAATCATTTGAAAATGTCTTATTCTTTACTATGAGAGAAATCAAAACCCAGATCACAATTATTCTTAATTACCCAAGTAATAAATCTAAAACAAAAACAATGGAATTATCCACTGAAATTAAGTTCATCACAATATATACATATATTATATATATATTCAAAAACCAGTCAAGAAGATGAAAAAACCATTAACAACACTTTCTAACCGTATATACATATATTATATATATATATGATGATGATACACTTTCTAACCAGTATATGTATATATCTAAAAACCAGTCAAGAGATTATTTTATATTACTGTATATTCAAAAACCAGTCAATATATACATATGTTGATGATGATGATCAATAGTTTTCATATTACCGTAAATGTGTAATTATTTTATATTACCGTATATTTAGAATTTTTTTCCTAAACACCGTACTTAATGTAATTATCCCTAATTTAATTACCTTGGATTAAAATCTCAATTAGGGGAAAGAGAGAAAAAAATGATCACATAGTAACTTTTTGGAGAAAACACACCATTAGCCTAAGATTAATTAAACTTAAGTTGCATTAATTAGAAACTAATCTAAGGTTAATTAAGCTTAAGGGAGGCAGCAGCATAGTGGTTATAATGGTAAATGAGGCTTCAATTTATATCACACATAAACATTTAAAAAGTCGAAAGGCCTTCATTATCTACAAATTGTAAAACTTAAGTGCTAAGCTTTCTCCAAATTTTCTCCAAGCTTGGTCGAACACTCTAGGTTCTTCTTCTCTGAATTTTCTTCATAAATCTTTCGTCTCTCATTACATTAAAAGTTTTAATTTTATCCATATTTTTTTAGACCTTTTAAATGTTAGGAATGATTTTAATTCTGCAAAACTAGTATTAGTATTTTCGGATCGTTACATAGGAAGTTTTGAGTTAGTATTTTCACTTTAAGCCCTATCAATGAGGCTTTCAGTGTTCTCGACCTTTGAACAGTTTTCAACACAATTTTTTTTATGACCGTGTATATTGTAACTATTTAAGAAAATTCTGAATAGTTTACAGTAGCGAAAACTAGATTCAAACATGTTGTTGCACGCACGACTAATTTTTTTTATGTGCGTGGAAAACAACATGTTTGAACCTAGTTTTCGGTACTGTAAACTATTCTGAATTTTCTAAAAATTTGCAGGATGCTCTAAACAACTACAATATACACGATTATATAAAAAAAATCGCGCCGAAAACTGTTCACGAGTCGAGAACACTTAAATGTAATGTGTTCTACGCACGTGAAAAATACAATAAATCAAATTTAGTGATATTTTTAGTAAAAATACCAACATGTTGCCAATAATATTATTTATATACCTTTTTTCTCTTTTTTTTAGGACAATAACATACTATATTGAATCTTTATATTTGATTGTATTTATTGGTACAAATTTTTTGACTATTTTTTTTAATCAAATTTTGACTATTAGTAGTGTGACAATGTATATATAAATCTTATATGAAAGTACTATGTGTGATAGTTGGCCCTCCGTGAGTAAACTTCGAGTATCTGAATGACACATTACTGATCATAAATTTAAAAGTTGCTACATATATATAATATTTTGATAATGAAAATATTTTTATGTTGGAATTACTGAAGCTTTAGTACTGTGGATAACTTTGAAAAAAGATAAAAAGATAAATACTAATAAAGTAATAGAAAATAAGTAGAGGAAAGAAGGATAGATGAATGACTCACTAACAAACAAAAAAGAAAGAATGACTAATGACAACGTTTGCACATATAATATAGATATTTGGCAATCATAGTCCTAACAATTAAAAACTCTAAAAAAATACATATCTATAGTCAGATTTGTAGTTATGTAAGTGGTGATTAAAAATATTTTTTTCCATTACATTCAAGCATATGGCTAGGGCATGCGCCCGTGCCTCTTTTTAGTAATAAAATATTACTATGTTATTTTTTTTTTTTAAAAAAAAGTTAAAGCACTACTAAAAAAACACAATTTTAGGCCACTTTTTTAGGATACTCACCTAAATGCGAGTCTTAAAAAAGCCTCCTGGACTTTTTAAGACTGACGTTGCGAGTTCTTAAAGAATTCCGCGAGTCTTAAAAACTATATGTGTTCTAAATGTTTGAGTTTTTTTTTTAAACAAACACTTCGTCGACTTTTTAGAACTAGCGTTGCGAGTCCTAAAAACTTATGTGTATCCTAAAAGTTTAAATTTTAAAAAAATTCAAATTCCCTCCAATTTTCCTTAAAAACTGTTTTTAGGACTCGCAATGAGAGTCCTAAAAACATATGTGGGGTCCTAAAACACCTTAATAGAAAATTTAAGTTTAATATTAGTGGTGACTTTTAATGGCTCACTTTGGGTGTCCTAAAAACTTTTAAGTAAAAAATAATAAATAAATGAATAAATTAAAGCTTTATTTTAATAACTAAATTAAAAAAATCAGATTTCTTTTATTTTTATTTTTTTAAAAAAAAGAAGTGTTTATGCCTTTTTAGACTATGTGTTTTGGCTTATTACTTATTTGGAGCCTGTATTTTGACAAATTACTTTTTGGACCTTGTGTTTTCTAAAATAGTTCAAATAGACCCCTAAACCTGATTTTGATCAAAGTGTTTTGAACTAAAATCACAAATAATTTATTAAACTAACAACTCAGAACAAAAATACAGTCATTCTGGCTAAGAACTGTGTTGTTATATTCAATTTTTTGTTCATTAAAATCAGGTTTAGGGGCCTATTTGAACCATTTTACAAAACATAGGCTCCAAAAAATAATATGTCAAAACAAATGGTCTAAATATGTAATGAGTCAAAACACAGGGTCTAAAAATGTATAAACCCAAAAAAGAAAAGAAAATTTTATTTTATTTATTTGAAGTTATACCTGAATATTGTATTTAAAAAAAAATCTAACCTAATAAACTAAAGTCCTAACCCTAAAAGTTTCAGCCTCCCTTCCGACCCTCTTCTTCCCTGCCGACCCTCTTCTCCCCTGCCGACCCCTGCGTCTCCTTGTCTCCCTCAACCTTTCCAAGACCAAGCACATGGCCACACATGGACTCCGTCGACAAGATCTGGGGCTCGCTCAAGTAGATGCGCCACATCAACGATGGTGGCTCACGACGAGGTGGTGGCTCGCGGAGGATCTCGCTGCAACGGTGGATCGCGGAGGGGCTCGCTGCAACGGTGACTTGCGGAGGGGCTCGCTGCAACGGTGACTCGCGGAGGGGCTCGCTGCAACAGTGGCTCGCGGAGGGGCTCGCTGCAACGGTGGCTCGCGGAGGGGCTCGCTGCAACGGTGGCTCACGGAGGGGCTCGCTGCAACGGTGGCTCGCAGGCGGGTCTTCATTTTCAGGTGGTGGCTGGCAGGTTGTGTTTGTTTGGATTTTCAGGTGTTGTATTTGTTTGGATCTTTATGTCAATGGAAAAGTTTCAGATATATTGTTCAGGTTGATTGTATATAATCATATAATATTATTAGCGTAGATTAATGTTTGCATATGCTTGTAGTTATCTCAAGAATGTTTGCTTTGATTTTGTTTTTGTGTATCTTTAATATATTCATTCAACTAATCATAGTAATATTTCTAATATTTTCTATAATTTATTTATTTTCAATATATAAGTATATATTTATTATTCATTCAGTAATAATGGGATTTAAAAAAAATTGGGCATTTTACCCAAATATTGATTTATAAAATAAAATTATAATTAATTAAAAGGTACTCAAAGAAATTTTTTAGGACACACATTGCGAGTTCTAAAAAGCTTTTTTTCGTAGTAGTGAAAACTTTGCGAGTCCTAAAAAATCTCAGTTTTTAAGGCTCTCAAATAGAGAACTCGCGCCCGGCAAGTCCTAAAAACTTTTTTAGGATTCACAATGCAAGTCCTAAAAATCATTTTTTGTAGTAGTGAAGTAACAAAGAGTTAGATTGATTTTTATTATCTAATACGTTTTGAAGACATTAGAAAAAAAATAGCAAAAGCAAATAAAAAATAGAAGAAGAAAAATTGCAAAGAAACAAAAACATTTGTATATACATAATAATAATAATAGTTGATATATTCTAATTTCCAGTACCAAATTTCACATGATCCAGTAAAGCTTGACTATCTATCATGATTTCACAACCTTTTTACTTTAGTTCTAGATCTTCATCCAAAAACATTATGTTGATGAAATCAACTCACACCAAACAAAATATAACTTAGTATTATTAATAGATATATAATCACCATTCTTCCATCAAACAATGAAACATGAGACTATATACTTCAATTACTCATGGATCACCAACCTATAATACATATAATATATATTTATATATTATCAGCAAAGTTTGTAAAACTTTTGGATTCACCAACTAAGATTTTCATTTTACAATTTCTTAATAGAAGAAGAAGAAGAAAAAAGTTCTATATAATTATGTGTGGCTCCATGACCCCAAGAACATCATGGTTCTTATAGGGTCTTCAGCTTTGTACTGGTAGGTTCCCTTTCGTCTCTCAATATCCTTGGGAATTAAGAGACTTTTTCCACAGTTTTGATTGGAACCGTAGCTATCCATGGATACTAGAGCTGCCTCACAAGCCTGCCTAAGCTTTGCTCCTAAAGTTTTCTTAGGCTCTTGGCTCAGACAACCATCGCCAAGAAATGGTTGACGCTTTATTCTCTCCATTGCTAAATGGGTTAAGGTATTAGAATTGTTGAAGGTCGAACCTGGGTTTATATAGATGGAAAAGTGGGCTGGACTCGACATACGTGGCCGAATGTCACATGGGCTTGGGCCCATTGAGTACTATTCAATATGATTATATTCTTTAGGGTTGTGGATGACAGATTGGTTGAGTTGTAGATATGTTGATACCGAATAGTGTCCAAGATTCTTTTTTGTTTTTTTCATGAATCAAATCATGAGTTACATTTTTTTTTATGTTGTTTTTAGAGAGAATTGATTCCCAACCACCTGCCTTAATTTGGTTCGAGTTAAATAAAGTGGGATTTGGGATTTGATTTCTAGAAGCTAATAAAGTAAAGTAAGTAGGTTACAAAAATAAGGATGTTAATCCTTAATAATAAACTCTTTATCTTGTAAATGTATTTATAACATATTGGAGATATTTATTATCATGTGTCATATCTAAACTATGCAAAATTATCTATACAAGTTGCGAGAAAAAACAAAACATAAACTGCAATGAGAACTTTCAATAAAGTTAACATATATTCAATGAAATTATCTTCATATAAGAGGTGGGGAAGAGAAGCATAAGTAAAGGCACTCCAGCAAGGATATGCCAAAATTATTTAGTCTTATCATAAGAGATATGTAAGTTGTATAAAGGAAAATATTTAATTTATATATATGTTTTTAAGGAGAAAATATCAAATAAGTAAAAAGGAATTCGTGCAAAAAATGAAGAATTTGTCCATAATATCATATATAATGGTTTTCCAAAGAGCAAGTAATTGGAATATGTACTCATTCCAACTGTTTATAAAGATAAAACTTGAGGCATGGCTTCATAGTTACACCATTCTAAGATTGAGATGCCCATATCAGATGGCATATACATATTGGTTCATTAAAAGTTCAAGAACTTTGAAGTTTCTAAGATGCCCATTTCTTGTTTAAATTTGATTTTAAGAGAAGACCCGGATTCCTTATGTCTCAACATGAGCAAAATTTTGATGTGAAAAGTATTATATATTCCTTCAGGTACAAAGACGTAACAGTCGTCCACTAATGGCTGGTGTAGAATCACACACGAAGTGGAAGATGAAAAAGAAAAAAGTGAAAAGGTTTCAATAATAGTGCAAGTTTTAGTGGAATTAATTAACGTATTGGTTCTCATGTTATCGTCTCTTATCAACTTTCAAGGTATCTTATAGGACATTGAGCCTATTGTTGGGGTCTTGGGGCCCTCTTTCTTTGGTGGAGAAGACAATTGTCAATTTTCAATTTTCAATTTACTTTCCATAAAGGAAAAAGGAAACCAATCTTTTTTTTTTTATGAGAAATTGCCGAAATGATATTTTTTTTAAAGTAATTTTATATTATGATTTATTTTTGATAATTTTTTATAAAATTGTATCTGTCTAAAATTCGACCAGTTGTCTAAATTTTTCGATCAGCTGTCTAAAATTTTTGACTCATTGTTTGAATTTTTCGACCACCAGTCTAAATTTTCGAATAGCTATTTAAATTATGAGAGATCATTTTGCAAATAATTATTAAAATCATATTAGAGTGCAAAATGATTTTAAAAAATAGACTATTTTGCAAAAAAAAACTTTTTTTTTATTTCACCCAAATTTACAGCAAAACTAAAGGCAACATATCTAATCTAATTATATATGAAAGTATATGTTACTATTTTAACATATTAAAAATATATGGTTGTGGGGTAATTTCAAACTAAAATATTCCCGAGCATGGTAATAATAAAAGTATTCTAAATAATTATTATAAAAAGGTTAAGTAATAAAGGTTGTGTTTTGAGTAGGATTTTAAATTATTTTTGACAATGACGATTAATCGATCATTTCTGAGTTAATATATATGCTTCAAAATGTTTCTTTTTGGCCATAATCCGACAAAAATATTTTTGTTTTATTTGTCCAACATGATAACTATATATCGAAAATTTTGATTTCTTTAAAAAAAAATCTATACATTCATGAGTTTGTGATATTTTTTCAATATATTTGGTTATTATTTGGATGCTTGCACTAATACAAAAGTCAGCCCTAAAAAAGTTTTTAGGACTCCCCTCTGAAAAAAAATTGATGAGTACCTTTAAATAAAGTTTTTATGACTTTTTTTGAGTGCCTTAAAAGTTATATTTTTAATTTTTTTTTAAATTTAATGTTATTTTAAATTAAAAAATATGATTTAAATGAAACATTTATATATAAATTAATCTAAAAAATTATAGATTAAAATAATAAAATTGATACAAAGTATAATCGTATTGGCCTTAAAAAAATATAACTAGATTTACAAAGTAAATAATTAACTACTCAAACAATAATCATTTACTCTAATAAAAATTACAAATATAATAAAACACTAAATTTATTGTCAAACAACATATCTTTCTTCATTTTGTCCTTGTACTCACCCACGTCACTGTCTTTCCAAAGTAAGGATTGACTGCCATGGATTTCTTTCTAAAATCATCCCCGAAACATGAAAAATCACATTATAATACACCAAACATGAAAAATTATAACTAGATTTTTATTGTAGTATAAATAAATAAGTTTACTCACAATTGTTACACAACTCTCTTGCTACTAATGTCTCCGTCCAAGTGTGACAACATATTCATTGCGATATCATTTATCGGAGTATTGTCATTAAAATTTTGAAGAGAAAACATTGAAGTATAAAAGTAAATCAAATAGAAAATTGGACAACATATCCCATAATTTACTAGCCTAGCCATCTGTCACATTCAACACAAACAATTCAAACAAATCAAACAACACACATGTTTTCATCCATATATCACCGCAACCTACTTCACTAATACATGCAAGTTTTCAACATTCCGTTTTCACCGCAGCACACATAATTTTCATAACCTACTTCACTACGGATGAATATATAAGATATCCAAACTCCACTAAAGTTATACAATTTATATTAAAAATAAAAAAAAAAATCAAATACAACATACCTCTCGCAAACCAACTACTAATCCAAAGCTTTAAGACCAATCGAAATATTAAACTACACATTAATATCAACATTATATTTAATTTTATAAAATTTCACATAAATATAATTTAAATAATAAATCATGTATTTAATTTAAGCACTTTTTATTTTTTTGTTAATTAGTGTCATATATATATGTTTAAAGAATGTGTTACATATATATATGGATGACTTCTCAATGGTTACCACCCATAGATGATAACTAATAATTATGATGATGTGGCAACATAGTGACTTGGTATAGTAAGTCACCAACATGTAAATACTTTTTTTATACATTAATTTTGAATTTTTTTTCCATAATTATTGTTGTTTCCAACCAATGAGAGACACTAATAATATTTAGAATTTGGCATACATTTAAAAAATAAAAAGTTTACAATATTATATTTTCATAATAAATACATGTTTTTCATGAGGTAACAACATAAATTTTGGTTAACAACATAAATATGGATCATTGATCTTAATCTAATGGTTAATATTAATGTAATCATCAATGGGTAGTAACCATTAAGATTGCACCCATATATATTTAACTATCTATATTATATATACAATTACTATCATTTCTAGACTTTTAGAAATAAAAATTCAAAGATTATCTCCACATAATATTTCAAAACGATGAAATATTTAATCTAAAATTGGTAATCTATATCCTAAAAACATAAAACATAATATACCCAAAAATAAAATTCAATAGAATATGCATAATTTCAATAGGACATTTAAATATAAAATAAATAGAAATAATTATTAATAAAAAAATGTTTGATAAAAAAAATACCTGCCTACTAGCCAGCTCCGAGCCTAGCCCAGTAGCCCCCAGCCGACCCCCAGCCAGCCTCGTCCCTGCCGAGCCCCTCCCTGCCCACCATCCAGCCCCGTCGTCGCCCACCAAACGACCCCCCGCCAGCCTCGAGCCCAGCCTAGCCCGAACCCCTCCCTGCGCCGTTGACCCCCAGCCACCCTAGAACCCTTCCCTGCGCCATCGACCCCCAGCCAGCCCCGAGCCCCTCCATGGACTGTCGACCCGAGCCCAGCCCAGCCCCAAACCCCTACTTAGGCCGTCGACCCCTAGCTAGCCCCGAACCCCTCCCTGCGTTGTCGACCCGAGCCCAGCCCAGCCCGGAACCCCTCCCTACGTTGTCGACTGAGCCTCCCAGCCAGCCAGCCCCGAGCCTAGTCCCCTAGCCACCCCCGTTGGCCTCCACCCGACCCCCAGCTCCCTTCTCATCTTTTTCTTTAAGTTTAGATCTGAAAAAATAAACCCTCAACTACTTAATTTTAACTATTAATTAAGTTGTCATATTATGATAGAAATATTTTTATAGTCATAATTTTATTAATAAGATATGTTGGTGAAATGGTAAAGGTTTAACTTAACTTATAGGGTGAGGGTTCGAAACTTGGTAACACTATATATATATTGTTTTAAAAAAATCAAAATTGTAAAGATTTCTTTTAGGACTCGCAAAATTCCAAGAGGTGTATATTAAAAAAACAAATCAAACTTTTAGGACACGCATGAGTCTTTAGGACTCGCTCCGCGAGCCCTCAAAGATTGTGAGTCCTAAAAAGTCCAAGAGGAGTATATTAAAAAAACAAATCAAACTTTTAGGACACGCATGAGTTTTTAGGACTAGCTTCACGAGCCCTAAAAGAAATTCTTTAAGAACTCGCAATGAGAATCCTGAAAAGTCCAGGAGCTGTTTTTAGGACTCGTATCTTGGTGAGTGCCCTAAAAAAGTGTCCTAAAAGGGTGCTTTTGTAGTAGTGTTGTTCATATATTTGTATAACTAATTATACTGTTACACCCCAAATTTTAAGATATATTTATCAGCCTCGAAATGTAGACTCGCAAGTATGAATATCAAATATGCAAATGGTGTTCAACATGATTACTTACAAAGATAGTTGATCACTTTGGCACACCACGTCACAAGCATTTGAGCATGCAGCCTGAACTCGTTGGAAAATGTCCTCTTCGAAGGGCATACTCGAAAGTCTGACAGATGAGAAGGCGACGTTATTGTTATGACTGAGCTCGAAACATCATGTAGTTACTACTACAAAATTGACATGGGACAACAATTTAAAACTGTTGTAATAACGTTCATACATCAACTCTAATATTCTTATGTCGTGCAGTGTTGTGCAGTGCACTGTCATGAGACGACAATTCAAATAAAAATGTGGTCCCCTATGTTACACGAGACAACAATTTCTATGCGAGTGTCATCCCCTGTGGTACATGAGACAATAGTTTATGGGAAAACTTCGTTAAGTGAGACAATAGTGTTTAGAAAAGTGTCATGCTTTGTGGTACATGAGACGAAAATTTTGTAAGAACTGTTGTCCCATTGAAAAAAATATATAAAAAAAAAATCATTATTTTTCTAAAACCATTCATCAAAAATTCCAAATTGTCCAATTAATATAGTTTATCAAAACAAAGTAAAATTGCATGATCAAAAGTATACTTGTTTTTGCTAAGTACAACTAAAAACTACATATTTATTCTAAGTTCATTTTTCATATAGCAGCTAACATGTTACCCTAGTTGAAAACTGGAGACGGATCTCCATCTATCCCATAACCTCGAGCTCCCAAATAGTAAAGGGTCAAAACCCAACCTATTAACTTCATAGAAGGGGACGCCGCTCATGTTCAATTCCCCCACAATGACCCATTGGTCATTACCATTCAACTTGCCAACAAGAGAGTTCACGTGGTTCTGATAGATAACAGGAGCTCGGTGAACATCCTTTATAAAGAGGCTTTAGAGAAAATGGGACTGTCTGTTTGAGACTTAAAAGCTTGTGCGACCACCTTGTACGAGTTTTCTGGAGAAGGGATTGACAGCACGGGGCTATTGATCTCCAAGTGAAATTGGGGAATATCCGGTCTCGATGACTAAAATGTTCAAGTTCATAGTAGTAGACACCCCATCGGCCTACAACATCTTGCTCGAGAGGCCAGCCCTGATTGGGTTGGAGGCAGTGACATCAATAAGGCACTTGCCGCTAAAAATCTCGACACCAATTGGAATCAGAACATTGAAGGGAGATCAATTAGCAACCCAAAAGTGCTACAACATCTCCATGAGGGGAAAAGGACAGTCTAATGCTCAAACACTAGTTGTAATTGAGGAAATAGGAGAGAGAATTTTTGAGGTCGAAGATGAGACCGACCCATGGATTGGAAAAGATAGGGATGATCTCGGCTCAATAGCGGAGCTAGAAGACATGCAGCTCGAAGAACAAGACACAACTAAGGTGGTGACAATATGGAAGAACCTCACCAAGGAAGCAGGATAGCAGTTAATTCGCTTCTTAAGGGAAAATCAAGATGTTTTTGCATGGTCTCATTCAGATATGATCGGGATTGACCTCAATAGAATTAGCCATGAACTAAATATATAGACAAAATCTTCCCCCCAAAATAACAAAAAATAAGACTCCTAGACAATGAAATGAAGCAAGACATGAAAGAAGAGGTTGATAGATTAAAAGCAAACCAGTTCGTAAGAGATGCATTTTACCCAGACTAGATTGCTAATCAGTTTTAGTCCCGAAACCAAACGGAAAATGGCGAACCAGCATTGATTATTCAGACCTAAATAAGGTGTGCCCAATGGATTGTTTTCTGATGCCTCAAATTGATCAACTTGTTAATACAACATCAGGTCACGACATCATGTCATTCATGGATGCTTACTCTGGATATAACCAAATAGCAATGCATGCTCTGGACCAAGAACACATGAGCTTTATGATGGATAAGGGGCTATATTTCTACAATATGATGCCATTCGGGCTAAAATATGTAGGAGCAACATATCAGAGGTTGGTGAATCGTATGTTCATTGAATACATTTGAAATAACATGGAGGTGTATATGGATGATATGCTCATAAAATTAAAACACAATAATAACCATGTAAACGACCTCACAGAGTGTTTCACTATAATTCAAAAATTAACATGGGACTTAACCCACAAAAATGTTCCTTTGAGGTATCGTCAAGAAAGTTTCTAGGATTCATAGTGAACGCTCGAGGCATCGAAGCAAACCAAGATAAGATCAAGGCCTTGGTAGATATGCCTTCGCCTAAAAAGCATAAAGATGTCCAGAGTTTAACTGGATGAATGACGGCCTTAAACAAGTTCATTTCGAAATCCACTGACAAGTGCCTACCCTTCTTCAATCTTTTGAGAGGGGGTAAGAAGTGAGCTAGCATTTCAATCCCTTAAGAAGCACCTTGTCAAGTCTCTAATCTTATCTAAACTAGTATTGGGAGAAGTACTATACCTATACGTTGCCACAATCGAGCATGCAATCAGTGCATCATTAGTTCAGGAGGACAAAAATTTCAAATACCGGTCTACTATATCAGTAAATGACTTGTAGGGTCTGAGTTGCAGTACCCTCTAATGGAAAAGCTCGCATTATTCCTAGTGCATCCGTATCGAAATTTGCGACCTTATTTCACAGTGCACCCAACACACTTGTTGATTGATCAGCCATTGAAACAAATATGTCAAAACCCAAGGCATCCGGTCGACTATTGAAATGGGTAGTTGAACTCGGGAAATTTGAGATCACATACCACCTGAGAACAAAAATAAAGGGCTAGACAATTCGAGATCATAGTAGAATGCACTGGGATATCCAACGAAAAAGTATAACCCCTGCTTCAGAGCTGTGGAGACTTTATGTTGATGGTACTCCAATGAAAATGGACCGGGGGCAGGTATTATACAAATATCCCCGTTAGGACATAGGTTTCATTCATCATTGAGATTTGGATTCGAAGCATCAAACAACAATGATGAATATGAAGCACTACTAGTAGGACTCTAAGCAGCTTCCGAGCTGAAAGCCAAAGCCATACACTGCTACAGTGATTAACAACTTATGGTCAACCAAGTACTAGGAGAGTATCAGGCTCGAGGAACTAAAATGATAGCATACTTGGAAAAATCCAAATTAGCATTCGAACAGTTCAAATTTTAAACAATCGATCAAGTCCCAAGAGAATAAAATTCGAATGTAGATGCCTTGGCTCGACTTCTGACAACCAGGGAAGCTGACACGCTTAATGTGGATCAAGTGTAGCTCTTACCACACTAAAGAAGGTCATCAGGCAAGGATATATGTGGCCCACACTAAAGGCAGATGCATTTGAGTACATAAAATACCGTGACAAGTGTCAACGGTTCGCGTCAATACCTCGAGCTCCACCAATCGACCTCACCATGATGAGCTCCCCATGGCCATTCTCAGTATGGGGCATAGACCTCATTGGATCATTACCCATGGGAAAAGGATGAGTTAAGTATGTAGTAGTGGAAGTGGATTATTTCATTAAATGGACCGAGGCTGAACCTTTGGCCACTATCACTTCGAAAAAATTCCTGGAATGCGTGGTTAAAAATATAATATGTTGATATGGGATACCCAGGAAGATAATTTTGAATAATGGAACCCAATTTGATAGCGAATTGTTCACTTATTTTTGTGAAAGAAATGGAATAATAAAAAGCTTCTCCTCAGTAGCTCATCCACAGGTGTTACACCCAGATTTTGAGATTAAATATATAGCCTCGAAATGTAGGCTCGAAAAGGTTAAGCTCAGGATTAACAAGTATTAGCAATACACTTGTATAAATTTATAAGCGGTTCTAGATTTGCTATCTGCATTCAAGCATGAGCCACAGACTCGAAGAAATCAACCTTCTCTGAGGAATGAGTTCGACTGAATTAGTGGATGAGGAGGAGGCAACTACTAGAATGATGAGCTCAAAGCATGGCTAGTCTCAAAAGTGTGTCAAGACAACGATCGAGCTCAATGAAGCGTTTACCACACTGAAAATATGTTAGCAAATCCCTATTTTGTAGGGATTTGGTAAAACCGTGTCTTGAATCGTTATTTTCATGGGATTGTTATTTAAATTAATGAATTTTATTGTACTATTTATTTGTATATTTTTTTCAAATTTGAATATTTGATTGTAACTTCCTTGAATTGGGGGGAAGATATTCCTACAACCAGGTCTATAAATAGCCTCGAATGGATCATTTGTATTCCGACACAAATTTGTACTGAAAAGAAACTCTATCAAATTGCTTTCATTCGATGCTTTGAGAGAGTATTCATAATAACAGTGATTCGTGGACGTAGGTAGAATTTAACTGCTGAACCATGTAAAAATCTATGATTTCTTCTATTATTTCTATATCATTGTTTAATGCTCTTCATAAATAAGTTAACGAAAAACGGCGTCAACAGTTTGGTGTTTTCATTGAGAGCGTTAAGAAAATCTCTGTATTTTTTTTTATCAAAACTTCATGCACAACATTGATAACTCTTGAATAAAAAGTTATTTCATGTGCTTTTGAGCTTAAAATTGGGGAAAAATTGTGGGTGATGTTAGTGTATTTTTAGCTTTTGTAGCTAACTTTGGTGTTTTTATGATCTTAGTTCAATTTAGTTATTTTTTTAGTTTTTAATAGCTAATGGGTTGAAGATAATAGCTTCATGAATAAATATTGTACAAAGAATGAACTAACATGTGAAACTATCTAAATTGAATTTTTGATGGCTGAATTATCAGGTTTTGCTGTAGCAAAGCAGATTTTGCTGAAGCAAAGCAGATTTTGCTGAAGCATTTTGATCAGGCAGCTTTCGGACACCTAGGAACACGTGGAAAGTCAAAGGAGTGAGCTGGAATAGTATTTGAGGTAGCAAGTACAAAAAGTATGAGTCAAAAATTGAGAGTAAATGCCAAAAAGAGGAGACCCACAGCGGTAATATGGTAAAAAGAGGGAAAAATGAGGAAACCCAGATGATACTTAGAGAGGATTTAGCTGAAATAGAGGAGAGGCAACCATTTTTTGAAAAGAAAAGCCAGCAAGAAGAAGGAAAGAAACCCATAAATTAGCAAGGAAGAAGGAGGATGAAAAAGAGAGCTCAAGCATCATTTTGGATTTGTTCTTTCTTCTATTCCTAAACTCCATTTTTATATTTTCTAAGTGATTTCTGAATTTGAATATTATGGGCTATTTCGATTGTGGACTAATTTTTATTAACTCAGCCATGAACTAATTTTTAGGTGGCTTGAATTGTTGATGAGCCCTATGTTATAGTCTAGTAATTTCTTGCACTTTATTTTAGTAAAATATCTCTTGTTCATTCAAGTGTGCTCATATTAATTTCTTATTGTTGTTTGGCCAGAAATGGCAACATATTCAGTTATGTTTAATGCTGGAAAGATTAAATGTAACGGGAAGAACTTGGATGGCAGAAGTCATAATCTAGGTTAGATTATGTTAGTAAGTAACATAGGGATGTGTGTTTTTGCCTTGTGTAACTTTTGAGAATTAAACTTTGAATTTGCATTGTTAAATCTGGTTTTGCATAGGAATATATTTAATTAGGTAAAAGAATTAATGTCATAAAATTTGGGAAATTTTTATGAGTGTTTAATGAATTCTTGTTAACTTGTAGTTTTGTTAGAATATTGCAGCCGCAATCTGTTCGGAATTTGTTCAGGATGATTAATATAGGGGAAATCAATAATTCAAGTCCATTTTTCAATCGATATATCTCTTTCAATTTTCTTGTTTAGTTTGGTTTTAATCTCAATATTTCCATCTCTTTTAATATTTTGTTTAGCCTAAAAACAACTCATTTGATTTTTAGTACTTTTAAGTTGTGTAGTAATTACGTGCACTTGTGTATTTAAATCAATTTACATTTATCACAAAAAAATTTTGGCGCCGTTGCCATGGATTAGAATTAGAAATTTTTGTAATATCAATTACTTGCAATTTATTTTTTTCTTTGTTAAGCTGACTTTGTTTGCTTGCTCTTGTGTTTTCTTAGGTGATTTACTATATGAACAAGCAAGAAGACATTGAACTAGCTCCTATTGACCCTCATATTGAAAGAACAGTTAGAAGAAGACTAAGGGAACAATGGGCTCAAAATCACCTTAATATGGCTGAAGAGGTTGAAGCAGTTGAGGGTGCTAATAATATCACTAACGCAATTGCTATGGCTGATGATAGAGAGAGAACCATGAGGGAATATGCTGCCCCTATGTTTAATGAGCTCAATCCGGGCATTGTTAGGCATGAAATTCAAGCACCCCAATTCGAGTTAAAGTCCATTATGTTCCAAATGTTGCAAACAGTGGGTCAATTTAGTGGGCTGCATATTGAGGATCATCATCTTCATCTTCGTTCATTTTTCGAGGTGAGCGATTCTTTCAAGCTACAAGGAGTGAGTGATGAGGCCCTAAGGTTGAAATTGTTCCCTTTCTCTTTGAGGGATCGAGCTAGAGCTTGGCTAAACACCATTCCTCCAGACTTAGTGACTACATGGAATGAGTTGGCTGAAAAATTCTTGATGAAGTACTTTCCTCCCACAAAAAATGCCAAGTTTCGCAATGAAATCATGTCATTTCGGCAGCTGGAAGATGAATCATTTTGTGAAGCTTGGGAGAGATTCAAGGAGTTATTGAGGAAATGCCCATACCATGGGATTCTGCATTGTATACAAATGGAAACTTTTTACAATGGGCTTAGTTCTTCCACTCGCATGGTGTTGGATGCTTCAACTAATGGGGATATTCTCTCTAAGTCCTACAATGAAGCCTATGAGATTTTGGAGAGGATAGCTAGCAACAAATATCAATGGTCCAATGTTAGAGCCTCAACAAGTCGAAAAGTTGCTTGTATACTTAAAGAGGATGCATTGACAGCTTCGACCACTCAAGTTTCTTCAATGACTAACCTTCTCAAGAACATGAGTGTAACGCCCCAACTCCAGGGACCGCTACAGTGCACATTGCAAACAGTGCTAAACTCGCTAATCGAGTCGTTTGGCCATAAACGTGTAACTAAGTATGATTAGCGGTTTAGGGGTTAAAAACTTTGGTTAAGATAAAACGTTTCACTAGAACGTTTACTGTATACATTGGGATCCCAAAAATATAATATCAGAGTTTATCACAAGAAAGTGTTTACAACAGGCCGTTCTAAGCGGCAAAACAGGGTTCAGCCCTAGTTCCACTTTCAAACCTCGCCCAAGTATTGGTCGAGCAGCTGCATATGTACACGTCATCACCTAAGCTCTCCAACTCAAAGATGGTCCAGCTTTCTTTTTTTCCTTTACCTGCACCACAAAGCACCCGTGAGCAGAAGCCCAGCAAGAAAACTCATATGCTCATAAGTAGTCATATCATGATTTCAAATCATATTTGGCATGCCTAGCATTCATAGCTCTATTCAGCATGCAAATGTATTCAAACAGATGCTGGGGTATCCAGGATAAGAAACCCTGGCCTTCTGATTGGAGGACTATCAAGCCAATCCTAATCAGATGAGTGACTGCCAAACAAGTCACTAACCAAATGGAAGAGTGGCTGCTAGGTTAGCCACTAGCCTTCAAGCGCTTATGATATTCATCAAATGAGTGTCGCAACACTTGAGGTTCTGATAAACCACGCTGAGTGACCGACAAGCGAGTCACTAATTCAAATGGAAGGGTGACTGTTGGGTAAGCCTCTAGCCTTCAATAGGTTTTGGTAACCATACTGAGTGACTACCATGCAAGTCACTAATTCAAATGGAAGGGTGGCTGTTGGGTAAGCCTCTAACCTTCAATAGGTTCTGGTAAACCTTACTGAGTGTCTGACAAGCACGTCACTAATTCAAATGGGAGAGTGGCTGCTGAGTAAGCCACTAGCCTCCAAGCGCTTATTTCATTCATTGACCCTCGGGGTCAGTCTGGCATTAATGCTCTTTGAGTCATTCAATGCTGATAGTCAAATAGACCTCATCTTTGATGGCTTGCGTGATACACGCTAAGACCATTCTGACTAATTAGTCAGTACCATGCACAGGTAAGCAATGCTATCAATGTGTATCATATGCCAATTATCCGCGAATAGGGCATTCAGCATGCTTACTAAACAGTTGCTAGCATAATTATGATCATGCACAAACTCAGAGACTCAAGCTCTGACCAATCTCATACTCATCATTCATGGCATGCCCTAATCACATGTTTCTCGTGCATCACATGCATCACATTTAATCATCCAGCATGCCTCAATAATAATCATATGCAAATGGGCAAGATTGCCAAGCATTCATTATGCTATCAATGTTTACATTTAAACATTCAACATGCATCAATCATAGCCATGCATGTCACATATGGGGTGCAGTTTTCTTACCTTAGGTCCAAGCACAGGCTACCAACAAATGAGCCACAAGCACGATCCTGATCCAAGCCTCTAGTGTTAACCTAGTCACAACCACAAATGGTGATCCAATGAGTTCAAGCTCTAAAACTAACCCTTGAACTAAAACTTAGCCTCCAAGACATCAACCCTCACTAATCCGGGAAGTAGGAATGATCCCGAGGCCTAAAACCATGTTCCCGGGGTCAAAGCACCCCAACGGGCTCAAAAGCCTGCCTGAGCCGCGGCCCTGGCACCCTGAGCCGCGGCCCCCAGCACCACCAGAATCAAGCGCCGCGGCGCCCAACACCAAGGGCCACGGCGCCCAGCAAGGCAAAATTGGGGCACCTGCTTCATCGAGCAAGGGCCGCAGCGCCCAAGAACAGGGCCGCGGCCCAACTTTGGGGTAGCCATTTGCCCTTCGTTTTAACCTTTTGAAACCTCCCAAAAACATGTCTAAACATTCCCAAATCATCAAATCAAAGTTCCCAAACTCCCCAATGGTCCAAAACCACCAAAACCCAAGGTTCAAACAAACTAAAAACCCAACGATTCACAAAGTCCAATTCTAAGCTTAAAAACTTTTAAAAACTTAAAACTTAAACTTGAATTACCTCCGATTGAGTTGTTTCCAACTAAATCCTCGGGCTAATAAGCTTCTAATCTTCCTTAGGATTGCTATGCCTCAATCCTTGCTTGATTCCGAGTCCTAGAACTCAAGTTATCTTCGAAAATGCAATCGGGAACGAAAAGGGAACTTTTGGGAGAGAGAACGTACAGAACGTTCTTTTTATTTCCTTAAAAGGTTACTTCAAGCTTAAGTAGCTTCCAATAAAACCTAATGCTCTGGGTCCCGAAAACACCCCCAGGGACATTATAGTCAAAACTTCCAGAATTTCCCCCTGGTCTTACTAACTCCCAATTTATCACCAAATGTTAATTCCCATTACCCAATAACCCAGTAATGCTCTAAATACCCCTTGACTTACTCCAAGTCAAGCTTAAATCCCGTTGTGACTTTCCCACTAGCTTACCTCCGAGGATCGTCTTGTGCTGGGTAACCCTGGCATAACCAGATAATAACAAAGCACCACGCCCATTTCACATAAATGCCAAAAATGCCCGAAATGGCCAAAATATGAAAGTCACCCAATTAATCACAAATGGGTTCACATGCATATTTAATACACCTAAACATGCATATGATCATTAAATAGCATAATAAAGAAATTATGGCCCTCCCGGCCTCCTAATCAAGGTCCTAGACCTTATTAGGAAATTTGGGGCATTACAACTATCCCCTCCTTACAGAAATTTCGTCCTCGAAATTTATCTGAACTGCCCGGAATATCAATTCCGCACAACTGAGTCCAATTCCCATGTCGTTCTCTTGACCTCACTGTTTTTGCAACATACCCTAAATCAAGGTATACTTTGTTCCTCAGAATATCATAACTCAACTCATGAGTTCTTTCAACCCATGTCCACTGCATTGAAATACATAGAACAATGTACAACCATGAGAGCCATGACTATGGTCCAGCAAAAGATAGTCTGACCAGTCCCATCCAGGACTCAAACTGTCATACTAATCTAGGCTCAACTTGCCTGCACTCATCACTCCTTACCATGGTGATTCATTTGAGAAGACACAACTTCCTACGTGGAACTGCACGTTCCTGCTTTTCAATTCAGTAACACTTTTTCATTCAGTCTGAGAAGTGAGCATCCATGCTCCAACCTCTAATAACCTCTATGGTCCCCTAAACCATCACATGATCCAGATATTACATCTCACCCATCTCACTCCAATGAAAGGGTGACGAACATATTTCACCATACCTTATCTCATAAGGTACTTTTCAACTCTGGACAATTCTCCCTCTGATTATCATCAGTCTGAGAACAATGAACCGTACTGAGTTCCATCTATATACTCCTCGCCTTCCCTCACTCTTCCATAACCTGGAAGTAACAATGAAGTCTTCATCTAATAAGATAAGCCTTTAATTCTCGAGAAGGTACACTATCTCTCTCACAAAGAGATCTGAACACTAATCCACTGTGTTACTTATTCTTATAACCAAAAGGAATCTTACTCACAACACTGGTCCAAAATGTCCCAAGTCAATCATGCTGACCCACCTTCCTGGGTAGCCCCATCGCGAAACCCATCGCGATGCTTTCTTATTTCTATTACATAATACTAAAAGGTCACAATAACCTTACTGATCCCTGATACCCTGTCTGAACCTGTTAATAGGTTAAGAACTCAACCACACATTCCATTATACCCCTCTTCATCTCAGGCCATCATCGTAAAACTTTCACACTCTAGTACACTGACATGATGCTTGAACGAAGAGAATCAGAAAGTAACATGAGATTCATCCAGAATCTCCCATTTAATCCCAGTGTCCATCAGACCACAAGTCTGATCCTCATGACCCTTGTATCACAATAGATTTATATCTGATACTGTATCACCCCTAGCTAGTCCAGCTAGGACTTCCATTCAATCTTTCTTATTTGAGAGTCACTTAGTCATCTTTCCTTTTAGTTCCTCTGAGATAATAATCTCAAGCACAGAACTGGCCATTGTTCCACCAGAAACACCACTCTAGTTCTAATCAAATTCTTTTACCAACGTGTTACATAAGCAATCTTTTCTCTGTATCACTGAGGTGTCATAACAACCTATCAATTGATTCTGATCTGTCTAAAGAGACTCAGAATTCTTTCCACAAAACACATATAATACCATACCCATCCAAGGACACTCCCGCCTTCTAAGGTATCCCTTGACCTTAGCAAATTCCACAGAGAATATACCATAAAATCATCGTCCCAGACGATCACATATTCCCATTCAAATAATTCCTTTGAACGCTCTGTTCATCTGATCCATAAACACTTAGCGTTAACCAAATTCCCAAAATACAATCCAGCACCTCCTAGTGCTCTTTATCTATTATAAACACAGCCTTTTGCATATTCTTTTCCCTTGATCCCTAACTAGTACTAACCGGATCAAAGATCAACTCTTGAGAATTCCTTCTCACTCAGTATCTAAGCCTCGAGTTCTTACAACTCTACTAAGCCATTCAATACAATGCTCTCAATTCAACTCTATCCCTGGTACTAATCAAACCACCATTATATCTCTTCATATAACAGAAACCCTGACAAATCCCCTGAAAACACATTCAGGAACTCACAGACTCGTCCAGCCTGTCCTGATCCCACTGACACAGTCTAAGTGGTATCCACCACGCTAGCTAAGAGTTCTATGCATCTCTCTGCCATAAAACTCTAGCTCTCCACACAGATATCATCAGCATACCAAAGCTATGCATAGCACCAACTGCCTCAAGGCTTTCTATTCTCAGACCACATCCAAGCCAGTCATAACCACCTCTACTCAACTACTGAGGGGTCCTTCCATAACCCAACTTACCTTTTAAGTTGTCAATTCCATACTATGTTCCCATCACAACACAACCATGTGATCATCATATCAATTTTATGCCTCTCTATATGCAACAAACAAAGGAACTGTATGGCACCAAAGCCAATCAGCATAGCTCAGAAGTAAAACTAGAAAACTGACCTGCCACTCCTGAGGAGCTAGTCCCAGTCCCAGACTCTGACTGCTCTGGAATAAACACTCGAGCTGGAGTCAAGCTATCCATCCTCTTTTGCTCAAGCTCTCTTAGCCCCGGGCAATCCTTCTTGAAATGCCCAACTATTCCACATACGAAACATGCCCTTGCTCGGCATTCTCCCAGATGATGCCTCTTACATCGAGCGCATTCTGGGTAAGGCTTCCAGCTTTTCTTGTTGCTTGCTTCAATAGATGGAGAAACCACTATCTGAGCTCCATGCTTCATGGCACTCTTTGCCTCATCTCTGATGCTCTCAACAGTAAGAGCCTTCTCTACCACCTGAGCATAGGTAGAGACCTCATGCACTGGGGCAACTCTAATGCCCTGAACTATTCCAGGATTCAATCCTTGAACAAATCTTTCCTTCCGAGCCACATCTGTGGGTACCATGTCTAAAGCAAACTTGGCCAACCCATTAAATTTATTAACATACTCGGATACTGATGCCTTTCCCTGAACGAGATTCAGAAACTCATTCATCTTGGCAGTCTTAGCCACATCACAATAATACTTTTCATTAAACAGCTGCCTAAATTCTTTCCAATCCATCACAGCTGTGTCTCGTGTCTGGGATATCACTTCCCACCACGTCTGAGCATCATCCCGCAATACATATGTCGCATAGATCACCCTATCGTGACCTACCAGCCCCATACTATCAAGAACGGAGCTGACCATGCCCATCCATTGCTCAGCTCTGAATGGATCTAGGCCTCCCTCAAAGACTGGAGGGTAATATTCCTGGAATCTTCCACAAAGAAATTCCCATCTGCTCTCAACCCTAGGCTGAGCCAAACCTGGTGCCATTCCTGACACAACATAGGAAGAGGTACTTCCCAACTGATTCTGCTGTTGCCTCAAACACCTAATCTCTTCCTCATGCCTCTGCAATCTTGATTGCAAATCTGTGACTATCTGTTGAAAACTCTGAGGGGTAGATGAGGAACTCAACCCCTGACTGAAATCCCCAACCTCTGCATAGCCACCACCAGGCCTCATAACTGCCTTGGCTATAAACCTGTTCCGCAGTCAATAACTTGACCCATTAGCCACAATGAGCATATCATGAGTTTTCCCCCCACGGAATCAATCTTACCACACCATATTCATAAATTGCTGCAGTGCTATAAACATTCCCATGGCATTCTTACAACAATCAAATCCCTGCTCTTCCAACATTCACACCATGCCTCAAATCAAGCATGCAAACATCACAATTATGTAATCATAGAGCAGGTAATCAAATGATCATATTCATAAATATATCCACGGAGCATATAATCAAATAGTGAAGAGCCAAGCTCTATCAGAATCTCATGCTCCCTAATGAAATGTGCAGGTAAAGCATTCACAATCTATTTAAGCAGCTAAGCACATAACTACAAAAATAGTTACCATTCCTTGAGTGAAGCTATCTTCAGTGATGAGTGTACTTGCCCAGCTTGTCTTCAGGAACACATAAACCATGGCATTGCTCTGATACCAAAATTGTAACGCCCCAACTCCAGGGACCGCTACAGTGCACATTGCAAACAGTGCTAAACTCGCTAATCGAGTCGTTTGGCCATAAACGTGTAACTAAGTATGATTAGCGGTTTAGGGGTTAAAAACTTTGGTTAAGATAAAACGTTTCACTAGAACGTTTACTGTATACATTGGGATCCCAAAAATATAATTTCAGAGTTTATCACAAGAAAGTGTTTACAACAGGCCGTTCTAAGCGGCAAAACAGGGTTCAGCCCTAGTTCTACTTTCAAACCTCGCCCAAGTATTGGTCGAGCAGCTTCATATGTACACGTCATCACCTAAGCTCTCCAACTCAAAGATGGTCCAGCTTTCTTTTTTTCCTTTACCTGCACCACAAAGCATCCGTGAGCCGAAGCCCAGCAAGAAAACTCATATGCTCATAAGCAGTCATATCATGATTTCAAATCATATTTGGCATGCCTAGCATTCATAGCTCTATTCAGCATGCAAATGTATTCAAACAGATGCTGGGGTATCCAGGATAAGAAATCCTAGCCTTCTGATTGGAGGACTATCAAGTCAATCCTAATCAGATGAGTGACTGCCAAACAAGTCACTAACCAAATGGAAGAGTGGCTGCTAGGTTAGCCACTAGCCTTCAAGCACTTATGATATTCATCAAATGAGTGTCGCAACACTTGAGGTTCTGATAAACCACGCTGAGTGACCGACAAGCGAGTCACTAATTCAAATGGAAGGGTGACTGTTGGGTAAGCCTCTAGCCTTCAATAGGTTCTGGTAACCATACTGAGTGACTGCCATGCAAGTCACTAATTCAAATGGAAGGGTGGCTGATGGGTAAGCCTCTAACCTTCAATAGGTTCTGGTAAACCTTACTGAGTGACTGACAAGCACGTCACTAATTCAAATGGGAGAGTGGCTGCTGAGTAAGCCACTAGCCTCTAAGCGCTTATTTCATTCATCGACCCTCGGGGTCGGTCTGGCATTAATGCTCTTTGAGTCATTCAATGCTGATAGTCAAATAGACCTCATCTTTGATGGCTTGCGTGATACACGCTAAGACCATTCTGACTAATTAGTCAGTACCATGCACAGGTAAGCAATGCTATCAATGTGTATCATATGCCAATTATCCGCGAATAGGGCATTCAGCATGCTTACTAAACAGTTGCTAGCATAATTATGATCATGCACAAACTCAGAGACTCAAGCTCTGACCAATCTCATACTCATCATTCATGGCATGCCCTAATCACATGTTTCTCGTGCATCACATGCATCACATTTAATCATCCAGCATGCCTCAACAATAATCATATGAAAATGGGCAAGATTGCCAAGCATTCATTATGCTATCAATGCTTACATTTAAACATTCAACATGCATCAATCATAACCATGCATGTCACATATGGGGTGCAGTTTTCTTACCTTAGGTCCAAGCACAGGTTACCAACAAATGAGCCACAAGCACGATCCTGATCCAAGCCTCTAGTGTTAACCTAGTCACAACCACAAATGGTGATCCAATGAGTTCAAGCTCTAAAACCAACCCTTGAACTAAAACTTAGCCTCCAAGACATCAACCCTCACTAATCCGGGTAGTAGGAATGATCCCGAGGCCTAAAACCATGTTCCCGGGGTCAAAGCACCCAAATGTGCTCAAAAGCCTGCCTGAGCCGCGGCCCTGGCACCCTGAGCCGCGGCCCCCAGCACCACCAGAATCAAGCGCCGCGGCGCCCAACACCAAGGGTCGCGGCGCCCAGCAAGGCAAAACTGGGGCACCTGCTTCATCGAGCAAGGGCCGTGGCGCCCAAGAACAAGGCCGTGGCCCAACTTCGGGGCAGCCATTTTCCCTTCGTTTTAACCTTTTAAAACCTCCCAAAAACATGTCTAAACATTCCCAAATCATCAAATCAAAGTTCCCAAACTCCCCAATGGTCCAAAACCACCAAAACCCAAGGTTCAAACAACCTAAAAACCCAACGATTCACAAAGTCCAATTCTAAGCTTAAAAACTTTTAAAAACTAAATCCTCGGGCTAATAAGCTTCTAATCTTCCTTAGGATTGCTATGCCTCAATCCTTGCTTGATTCCGAGTCCTAGAACTCAAGTTATCTTCGAAAATGCAATCGGGAACGAAAAGGGAACTTTTGGGAGAGAGAACGTACAGAACGTTCTTTTTATTTCCTTAAAAGGTTACTTCAAGCTTAAGTAGCTTCCAATAAAACCTAATGCTCGGGGTCCCGAAAACACCCCCGGGGACATTATAGTCAAAACTTCCAGAATTTCCCCCTGGTCTTACTAACTCCCAATTTATCACCAAATGTTAATTCCCATTACCCAATAACCCGGTAATGCTCTAAATACCCCTTGACTTACTCCAAGTCAAGCTTAAATCCCGTTGTGACTTTCCCACTAGCTTACCTCCGAGGATCGTCTTGTGCTGGGTAACCCTGGCATAACCAGATAATAACAAAGCACCACGCCCATTTCACATATATGCCAAAAATGCCCGAAATGGCCAAAATATGAAAGTCACCCAATTAATCACAAATGGGTTCACATGCATATTTAATACACCTAAACATGCATATGATCATTAAATAGCATAATAAAGCAATTATGGCCCTCCCGGCCTCCTAATCAAGGTCCTAGACCTTATTAGGAAATTTGGGGCATTACAATGAGTTTGGGGGGAATGGTACAACCAGATGCTATGGGACAAGTTGCTGATGTGTCTTGTGTTTATTGTGGAGATGGACACACATTTAAGAGTTGTCCTTCAAATCCCGCTTCAATTTTGTTATGTGGGGAATCAAAATGGCAACCGTAATAACCCATATTCGAACTCTTATAATCCGGGGTGGAGGCATCATCCAAACTTCTCATGGGGTGGGGGGGGTCAAGTAGCTATTTCAAGCGGAGCACCAATGCAAAACAAGCCTACATATCCACCGGGGTTTTCTCAACAACAACCAAGAGCTCAACCACCTCCTCCTCAAGTGTCTCATTCAAGCTCTTTGGAGAGTTTAATGAAAGAATATATGGCCAAGAATGATGATGTGATTCAGAACCAAGAAACATCCTTGAGGAACTTAGAAATTCAAATGGGCCAACTAGCTAATGAGCTAAGGAATAGACCACAAGGCACCTTGCCTAGTGATACTGAAAATCCAAGGAGAGATGGTAAGGAGCATTGCAAGGCGATCACCATGAGGAATGGTAAAAATTTGGAGTTGAATGAGGATAATCCTAAGGTAAACAGTTAGCCCACTTCAATCCAAAGTAGTATGTTTAAGGAAGAAAAAGTTGCGAGTTCAAAAATGTCAAATGCTGATCCTGAAGCAATTGCTGCAGCAATTCCTTAGCAAAATGCATCAGAGAAGCCGATGAGCAAGCCACCTCCACCATTTCCTCAACGTTTTCGAAAGCAGCAACAAGATGGTCAATTTCAAAGATTTTTGGATGTTTTGAAGCAACTCCACATCAACATACCTCTTGTGGAAGCTTTGGAACAAATGCCTAATTATGTGAAGTTCTTGAAGGATATTTTGACAAAGAAGAGGAGGCTTGGTGAATTTGAAACGGTTGCTTTGACTGATGGTTGTAGTGCTATATTGAAGGATAAAATTCCTCCAAAGTTGAAGGATCCGGGCAGTTTCACAATTCCAATTTCTATTGGGGGACAAGAAGTTGGTAAAACTCTTTGTGATTTGGGAGCTAGTATTAATTTGATGTCATGTCCGTTTTTAAGAAGTTGGAAATTGGAGAAGCAAGGCCAACTACACTCACCTTGAAATTAGCTGACTCTTCTATGGTGCATCCGAAGGGAAATATTGAAGACGTCCTAGTACAATTTGACAAGTTCATTTTTTTAGCAGATTTCATTATTCTTCACTATGAGGAAGATAAGGATGTACCGATCATTTTGGGGAGACCATTTCTTGCCACTGGGAACACATTGATAGAAGTTGAAAAAGGAGAGCTCACCATTCGAGCTCAAGACTAACAAGTCACATTTAAGGTTTTTAATCCTATACGCTCTCCTAATGAAGTTGAAGCTTGTTTGGCCATAAATGCTTCTAACTTCAAGTTGATTGAAAAGATGCATGGAAAGTATAGCAATGGAGTCATGAAAAAGGTCCCTTTTGAAGAAATTGAGAAAGGTGGGGGGCCATGGATAAGTAAGGAAGAAGAACCATCTCAACCTCCAATGTAACGCCCCACGTCACTATGGTTGCTTCCTGGAATGACGACTTTCCCTACAAACCAACACGATTATTTCCAGTGTACTTTGTCCTCACTCGCATGCTTCTGGGAAAATTTCCCAGGAGGTCACCCATCATCAAATTGCTCTAGGTCAAGCACGCTTAACTTTGGAGTTCTCAAGTGATGGGCTACCAAAAAGAAGATGCATCTTGCTGTCATAGGTAGTATCCATCAATCCATTTAATCCCTCTTCAACTGTGTAGTCCCATACCTACACAGTCTTAGAATCATCACACTTGACCTTCCCCAGGCGGTGTGGGATTGCACAGCTTTACCCGGTCTTTCCCCTTATGAATCACGAGATTTTGACTGTCGCATCCAAAGCTATCGAAGAAAAAGAAACATAGTGGAAAGCCTCAATCAC
The DNA here is from genome assembly GCF_963169125.1 of Humulus lupulus. Lineage (NCBI taxonomy): Eukaryota > Viridiplantae > Streptophyta > Magnoliopsida > Rosales > Cannabaceae > Humulus > Humulus lupulus. Next base: position 77,656,404 of record NC_084793.1, read on the forward strand.
AAATGTTGGAAGTTGGGAATAAAGTGTTTTTCTCGAACTCTCTAGTGAAATCAAGGTGTGATGGTGGGTTCTTAGTGTGCAAGGTGTTTCTCAATGGTGTAGTGGAATTATATGATGAGCATTTGGAAAGACCGTTTAAGGTAACAAGGAAAGGAGCAAAGTTTGGAGGAACCGAGGTTGAGCAATACCAAACCTCGGTTTTCTTGAAAAAAAATGAAGTTTTGGTTGCTATGATTTTTGGAGGATTCATTTGTAAAGCAACTCAAAGAAAGAAAGAATAAAAATGCATTGAAAAAAAAAGAAAAAAAATCAATAAAAAAATGAAAAAAATATTCATATATGAGTATTTTTAATTATCTTTATTTTTATTGTTATTTTTTTAATTTTAATTTCATTTTATTGTGATGTTTTTAGAGTGGTTTTATGTGTGTTTATGTATTTCAGGTGTTAAGAAAGCAAGAAATTGGTGTTTTGGAAGTAATTTTGGGGTCTATGGTTTTGCGACATTTTTGCTTCAGCCAACTGGGAACAAAAATTTTCGAAAAAAAGGAACAGTTACGTCAAATTTTGGTTGCTGAAGCAAAACTTAGGCAAAATGGTGGCAATTTGGGCAGACACAAGTTAGGGGTGTGGTTCGTTAAGAAAAAAAATACACACATATATATATATATACAAAAAATAAAAAAAAATATAGCAATATATATAAATATATATAGATATATATATATATAATATAAATACTTATATATTACGAAATCTAGATATTATATATATATATCCATAAAATAATCCCTATATGTAAGAAAAAAAATTCCCATTCAGTAGCCTGCATCGCATCAGCCCTCCTCCATAGCCGCCATCATCTCCTCCCTTCACCCCCGACCCTCACAAGCCACCATATCCAAATCAAGCTATAGTCCCCTGCTGCCCAATTTGATTTTGTTTATGTTTGTTTCTTTGTATTCTTTGTTTTAGGTGTAGTTCTTGCTTACTAACAATTTTGTGTTGTGTTATACTTTGGTCTCAATTGTTGATACTGAATTTTGTTTTTTGTGTACCGGGTGCTCTGTGTTGTACTTAGTTATGTTTCTTTGGTGATTTTTGTGTAGTGAGCACCAAAATTTGAGTCATTTTCCTTGTGTTTTGTTGCTAGGAAGGTACTTTATTAGTATAGTTATCTTTGTTCTATCTTTAGTTTTTCTTTGTCTTGTTGTGTTGTCGTTCTTTTGAAGATATTCATTGGCTTGGTTAGTGTTTAACTAGGGAGCTCGATGACATTCTAAAAAAATATTTACAAAAATATAATATATCTAAGTTGAAGCTGAATGTATTTCTTACTTAAATTTTACAATAAATTATTTGGGTGGAAATGTTGCTCGCCATTGATTGTTGTCAGTGTTTCTCATTTTCATGTGCGCATAGCTTAATTAAACAATCTTTAGACCCTAGAAAGAGCTAGTTTCTTGTGAAAGCTTAAGTTTCTAGAATTACTTAGTGATTTTCCTTGAGGCGAAATCCTAGACAATACCACACCGATGACGTGATTTAGGCAATCTTTGGACCGTTTGAGCCTTTGAAGCCTACCTTGTTTGCATTGTTATCCCTCGTCACCCCATTAAGCTTAAGTGTCACTTTTCTTTCTTAGCCACTCATTAGCCTATATATATATATATATAAACACCTCTTTTCACCACACCCTTTTAGCACCTTGATCTTTTTAGGATTTATTTGTTGTGCATTTTGGGGGGTTGAGAGGAATCGATTGTGAGAGAGAAAATTGAATGAGTGTTTTCCTTTTCTTCTTTTGCTTGTTTTCACCATTGGAGACAATGTTGATTTTATGTTTGGGGAGTGAGTGTGTTCTCAATTTTATTGTTCTCTTGCCATTTAGTTGTTAATCTTCATTCTAAAAAAAAAATAGAACATCTGAAAAGATTTTTTTTTTTAAGAGTTCACTCCCTTGCATCAAAGCATCTAAAAAAAATAAAAAAAATCATAAAAGAAAAAGAAAGCAAAAAGTATGTATTTTTGTAAATAAGTTTGAGGGTGTAACTCTTCAAATAAATGAAAAGTTGTTGTAGTTTTTGTCTTTGTATGTTAGTAATAAAGGTTAGTGGCAAGATTTATATTGTGTTGTGGGGTTTTCTTTGGGGAAATTAATGTGTGCATTTATGTAATTAAGTCCTAGAAAGGTTGAGGTACTTAGGGTGATTTGAGCCAAAATGTATCTCTCTTATCCTACCTTCACCCAGCCTATCATTACAAGCTTGATAAAGTCCTATTGATCTTTGGTGTGGTATTTGTCTACATTAGTGGAGAGGAAATTACTAAGTAACTTATGGAGAAAATATTTAAGCTTTAGGACCAAGGTCTAGCTTGATTTTTGGTGATTGAAAATGTTTAGGAAAAACTATGCACGCACTAAAGGGTGAAACACTTGATACATATTTTGCCAACAACATTAATGTTTGAAGACTTTGGTTTAAAACTTGTGAAAGATTGAAATTTAGCTTCTCTTATTCAAAATAAATTTCTCGAGAGCCTTCCCCTTTTTACCACTGGCATAGCAAAGTTTGTCCACTTTTGTTGTGTTTTGTTTTTGTTGTTTTCTTGCCTTCTTTTGTTTAGTTTGTGCTCTTTGTGTCTTTTTGTTATTTTTGTTTTGTTTTTAGAGTCATCACTCGAGGACGAGTAATGTCGTAAGTTTGGGGGGGGGGGGGGGCGGGTGTGAAAACTCTTGAATAAAAAGTTATTTCATGTGCTTTTGAGCTTATAATTGTGGAAGATGTTAGTGTATTTTTAGCTTTTGTAGCTAACTTTGGTGTTTTTATGATCTTAGTTAAGTTTAGTTCTTTTGTAGTTTTTAATAGCTAATGGGTGAAGATAATAGTTTCATGAATAAATATTGTACAAAGAATGAACTAACATGTGAAACTATCTAAAATGAATTTTTGATGGCTGAATTATCAAGTTTTGCTGCAGCAAAGTAGACTTTGCTGAAACATTTTGATCAGGTAGCTTTTGGACACCTAGGAACACATGGAAAGTCAAAGGAGTGAGCTGGAATAGTGGCTGAGGCGGCAAGTATAGAATGTATGAGTCAAAAATTGAGTGTAAATGCCCAAAAGAGGAGACCCACGTTTTTTTTACCAAGTAGAGGGGTAATATGGTAAAAAGAGGGAAAAATGAGGAAACCTAGATGATACTTAGAGAGGCTTCAACATAAATAGAGGAGAGGAAGCCATTTTTGTAGAAACAAAAACCAGCAAGAAGAAGGAAAGAAACCCATAAATCAACAAGGAAGAAGGATGGTGAAAAAGAGAGCTCAAGCATCATTTTAGATTTGTTCTTTCTTCTATTCCTAAACTCTGTTTTTATATTTTCTAATTGATTTCTGAATCTGAATATTATGGGTTGTTTTGATTGTGGATTAATTTTTATTAACTCAGCCATAAACTAACTTTTAGGTGGCTTGAATTGTTGATGAACCCTATGTTATAGTCTAGTAATTTCTTGCACTTTATTTTAGTAAAATCTCTCTTGTTCATTCTAGTGTGCTCATATTAATTTCTTGTTGTTGTTTGGACAACAATGGTAAGATATTCAGTTATGTTTAATGTTGGAAAGATTAAATGTAATGGGAAGAACTTGGATGACAGAAGTCATAATCTAGGTTAGATTATCTTAGTAAGTAACATAGGAATGTGTGTATTTTCCTTGTGTAACTTTTGAGAATTAAACTTTGAATTTGCATTCTTAAATCTGGTTTTGCATAGGAATATGTTTAATTAGGTAAAAGAATTAATATCATAAAATTTGGGAAAGTTGTATGAGTGTTTAATGAATTCTTGTTAACCTGGGCGTTTTGCTAGAATATTGCTGCCACAATCTGTTTGCAATTTGTTCATGATGATTAATATAGAGGAAATCAATCATTCAAGTCCATTTTGCAATCCATATATCTCTTTCAATTTTCTTGTTTAGTTCAGTTTTAATTTCTGTATTTCCATCTCTTTTAATATTTTGTTTAGCCTAAAAACAACTCGTTTGCTTTTTAGTACTTTTAAGTTGTGTAGTAATTGTTTTGCTTATTTTTCTAATTTGCAATCCCTGTGGAGACGATTTATTTATCATTATACTACTTGTGGGATTACGTGCACTTGCGTATTTAAATAAATTTAAATTTATCACAACAAACATAACCGGCCGCCTTGAATATCCATGGAACTGGTGGGCGACCATTACCCAAAATCCCGAGGAGCGTACTCCTCAGGATGAGAACCACCCACGGAGGCCGAGAAGTAGACCATGGTAGATCAGAGCCCTGATGAGGGGAGTGAATAATCGGCCTCTAGGGGATGGCCTGATTAGACCCCAGGCTTGATGAAGACTTGTACTATAATCCTGAAAGGTACATACCGATCATTGAATTAGAAAATCACAGATTGCGTGAGTAGTTGGCCGAGGCTACACGGTGAAACGAGGAGTTGGCGAGGCAAGCCAATGAAGTACAAGCACCACCTTGAAGGGATAGAGGACGACCTTAAGGGAGTACGACTGCCACGATGGCCGAGCAAAGGGCCCAACAGCTTCATCTGAGGCCCCAGACAAACACCTACAACAGTCGACCTGGAGAAAACACTTAAAGCCCTGCTAGGAACAAACATACAAGAAATGTCGCTGCAGGAACTGGGAATAAACGAGCTCCTCTGATAGCTTAGAATGATAACCCTGATCCTGTCAGGAATAACCCAGAGTCTGTCCGAGCCAATTTTGGACCTTCCAGACCAAATAATGGGAGGCCACTGCCCTCGCCAATAAGGCATCGAACCTTTCCAATAAGACATCCCTCTCCAGCTCGAGAGGCACCCCAGGGGCCTTCTCGGCATGCTTGAAGTGGAAGCCGAGATAGAAGCCATAAGGCTTGACCTGTGAAAGGGGGTGAACGTGAGGCCCTGCAAGAGGCTCATCAAGGACAAAGGGCACCTCAACCATCAAGAAGTCATATGTCGAAGTCACAAATAGCTGGGGTGAGGGTGCAAGTAGAAAATCCACCTTGTAACAATCGAGCCATGCAGTAACAACAACCAGAGAGGAATGTCACCTTCCTTAGTGGAAGTCTCGACCTTAGCCAGTTGATGAGTTTGTATAACACCGAGCCTAGGAATAATGGGAATTACGAGAATGAGTATCCTGATCTTCAAGATCATTTGAGTCAAAATTAGAGGTAGACTAACCTGCCAAACATGGACTTACGAACACATTTAAATAACCGAAGGGCACCTTTGCAGCAAATGCATTGGAATCAGTATAACCCTATACTAGGACAAGGAGTTGGATTTCCTGCAAACAATAACCAACTGCCACAATGCAAGCTCCCTCTCCGATGGATTTGGTCCAAGAAAGGGTCAACCATCTTGAAAAGGCATTTAGGCTTCTTCAAAAAGAAGAAAACAAGGATAAGGCTTACGACTTCGACGAGAAGCTTGAGCCTTTTTCTCCCCACATCTCAAATACCCCATTTCCTCATGGCTTTAAGATACCCCATGTGGCAATCTATGATGGGACTTCTGACCCATATAGCAACATGAGTACGTTTAACACGGTAATGCGAGCTAGCAATGTTGGATACGAGCTAAGATGTATGCTTTTTCCGACCACACTCACTAATCCAGCGAAAAACTGGTTTGAAAAGTTCAGGAGACACTCAATCTCATTATGGGAACAACTATCACAGGAATTCAAGAAGCGATTCCAGGCCGTGAAGAGTGTTAAGCCTGAGGCCTCAGCATTGACTAATGTTAGGCAGCAGCCATGAGAGTCGTTGAAAAGTTACCTGGTAAGATTAAACATAGAAGTGGCACGAGCTCGAAATGTCGACGATAGTGGTCATCTTATGGGAGTACGAGCTGGAGTATTCCTAGGGAGTCCCCTTTGGGAGGACATGCAAAGAAAACCCGTTACGTAGATAACCAAATTCAATATACGGGCTCAGAGGTTTGTCAATGTAGAAGAGGCGAGGTTGGCACTCAAGCTGACTCCTCAGCTCATAATAACTACAACGACAAACATTAACTCAGCCTCGACCTTGGCTACGCCCTCCATGTCGCGACCCTCAAAAGAATGAAGGGAATAACTCGGAGGCTAACGAGGGTAAGAAGAAAAAAGGAGAAAAGTACTTCTCCATTTACACAGTCTATACCAAGCTCATTAAATACTCGAGAGAACATTTTTGTCGCAAATGAAAACCAGGTCCCTTTCAAACGACCTGATCCGATGCGAAACCATAAGTCTAAGAGGGATACCAACAAATTCTAAAGATTTCATAGGGAAATTCATCATGCAACTAATGAATGTATACATTTAAAGGACGAGATGGAAGTTTTGATCTCGAGAGGATACTTCGGGCAGTATGTTAGAAATAGAATTCCTGCCCAAGCGGAGCTCCTACACAACCTGCCCAACAAACTACGATCCTACATGCAAAGGAGGATAACCGACCTCCCCCGATCGATGGAGCATATGACCTTCATGACCAATAAAGGCTTGTACTTGTGATGCCTTTCGGACTCAAGAACGCCGGGGCCACATATCAAAGATTGGTGAATAGGATGTTTGTCAAGAAAATAGGAAACAACATGGAGGTGTATGTGGATGACATGCTGGTCAAGTCGAAGCATAAATGTAACCATGTTGATGATCTCACAGAATGCTTTGCTATACTCCGAAAGTACAATATGAGACTTAACCCACATAAATGCTCATTTGGGGTGTCTTTGGGAAAGTTTCTCGGGTTCATAGTAAATGCCCAGGGCATAGAGGAAAACCTGGATAAGATTAAGGAATAAATTGATATGCCTTCACCTCAGAAGCATAAAGATGTCCAGAGTTTAATTGGATGAATGGCAGCCTTAAGTAGGTTCATATCGAAATCTATAGACAAATGCCTTCCGTTCTTTAGTCTTTTGAGAAGGGGCAAGAAATTTGAATGGTCAGATGAGTGTGAGCTCACTTTTCAAGCCCTTAAAAAGCACTTCACCAAACCACCAATCTTATCCAAACCAATCATAGGTGAAATATTGTACTTGTACCTCGCCACAACCGAGCATGCAATTAGCGCAGTACTTGTTAAGGGAGGACAAGAGAGTACAAAAACCTATTTATTATGTTAGTAAAAGGTTACTGAGGGCAAAGTCAAGCACTGCAAGAAAAAATGCTTTTTATAACACCGAAAATGTTTTATCAAAACATACCATAACACTTTTTGATGTGTTAAGACCGACTATGTTATCGAGGTCAGGGTACTTTACATAACACTTTATCATTGTTATACAGATGTGTTATTATCCTGTCAACGATAACACACTTTCTGTGTTGTTTTAATAAATAGATAAGTGTTTAATTATGTTATTTATAGTCGATTATATAACACATTTCAATACTTATAAATTTGTGTTATACTACACTTTAGTATAACACATTTTTTATGTTATACTATACTTTAGTATAACACATTATTTGTGTTATATAATGAAGTTTGCATAACACATTTATTTGCATAAAAAGTGTTATTGTAATAGATATTATAACACAATTTTCGTATTATTTTAATATTTAGATAAGTTTAAATTCTCATTATATATTTTATTTATATAACACTAATTTATTCTATTATATTTTAATTTTTTTATATAATTAAAATTATCTTTCTAATATATACTAGCATCATCAAATGAACTTGATTTTCAAATAACAAAAAGTAAGAACATTCAACATTGTATTAACAATCCACAAATTAGTTTAAAACATTCAACACTGTCATCAACAACAAAATGTTCTTTAAGTATTCAAGGAGTCTTAAATATTCAACATAGTTAAAAGTTACTACTTTCAACACAAAGAAATAAACAAAGTTACTACTTTCAAGGAGTCTTAAGTATCTTTTTCTACTTCGCTTGTCACATCTGCAAAATAAACAAAGAAATATTTTATTGTTATTATCTAGCATCACAAATTACTTCAAGAAAAATGCTATGGAAATTATATCCAAGAAAGGACACCACATACAAAATAATGAATTCACAACTATACCAAAGCAAACAAAGAAACCAAACACTAAATTATAAGACATTGGTTATTTTTTGAGTATGAAAATGTACCTCTTGGAATAACTTTTTTAGAAGGCCATGCAACTGTGGAACTAACTGCTTCTTGTATTGTAAGCATCGCATGATTAAGACGAAATAAGTATGATTCTGGTACAATATCAACATCAAACCATACTTGCATAAAGTCTGGTCCAAGAGGCTTTCCATGTACAGTTATCTTTGGATCACTAGAATCCCAACGACCTTCAGCAACAATTACATCTGCCTAGTCAAGCAAGTAGCAAGCATTCTTCCCTTTTGTAAAGTTATGTCTTTTTTCTAGTGCAATACTCTACCAAATTTATTTTAAAGACAATATATTAGTTTCTGTATTTGTTCTTCTAAAATGAAAATTTAAAACAATAACAACTTTTATAATTTACCTTAGGGGACTGAATATTGTTTGACTGTGGTACATTGTGAGACTGTCCTTCGCTTGGTGTCACTTTACCACCAACCTAAATATAAAACCAAGATAAGTTTCATTGGAAGAAAAGAAAACTAAGGTTTATAAGTGCAAGATAGAAATACCACCAAGTGTTCTTTAAGTAGATTCATCATTTCAGTCATTTTGAGCTTCATATTATGTTGCTCTTCTTCTAACTTGGAGATCTTGCTATTACACATATTAACAACAGTTAGCTTTGACCTTGTTACGTCTCTTCCGTGTCCGATTAAACGACTAGATTTTGGGTTACCAAACAATTTTGTCAAGGCATCCTCATCAGCATTGTCTGTAGTTCCAGATTTTGGGTCTTCAAGGAGAATCTCATTCAATGAACCCTGCATATAAATTAGTATAACTAATGTATGCATTATGGAAAATAAGTAAAAATTCACAAAAATTAAATGACTAATACTCACAAAAATATCAAATGCCGTTGGGTTTATAGGTTCACCATTCTTCTTGGTATGGGCTCTCCGAAAAGCATCGATTCTAGATATTTTAACATCCTCATTTTCTTTCTTCTACACAATACATCAATAGAGATTATAAAATAGAGACTACAGTAATGGAAGCAAAAATACAAACAGTATAAAACTTAATTATTACCATATCATCGATTGTTCGAGCATATCCTCTTCGACTTAAGGTGTGTGGAACAACTTTCTTTCTTCTCTCTTGGTATTTGGCCCTTATATCCTATTTAATAAATAAGTAAAAGAGGCATAACTATATTTAATTTAACACCAACAGAGATAAAAGAGGTAGCAATATCACTTCTTACATCATATTTCTTACCAAATGTTCTTTACTAATTATTTTGGAAACAAATGCTCTCCATTCTAAATCACTTTTTATGCAATCCGGCTTTAAGGCTAGTCGTTCACTCTCATTTTTTGCATTGATAATATCCTTTACAAGTCTAGATTTCCCAGCTCTCCATAGTTCTGCCATCATTTCAAAGCACATCTATTTTTGCCAATCATCATGTAAGTCATATTGTGCCTACAATAGAATATAGAATAATATATTATATGTTTAAGTGTAGAGCTGAATATATATAAAAAAAATACACTCATAAAACTTGTAATTCTACCTGAATAGATGCCCAAAGAACATCTCTCATAATTGATGAAACTTTCGTCCAATCTAAAATAGTGTAAGGAACAACCTCTCGCATAAGAGCGCCCACAAAAGAAGAAAATTGCACTGAGTTAGTACCAATTGGTTGCCCTTTTTTATTCCAATTTATTATCCTTAAGTCATTGTTCCTCTTGGTAAGATTTTCCAAAAGAGTTTTTCCCCTTGTCTTCTTGGATAAGTTCATTACATTCGCATCTACATCTTGAGGTATTTCTTCAATCTCAGTTTGATTTTCCTCATCAGTTGTTTTTTTGTAATCTAACAGATTTTCTAAGAGGTTGCTCAAGTTCTATCTCAGCCGCTTCTTCACATTCTGCAGCAACCACTTCTTCACATTGTGCAACAGCCCCTTCTTCAAATTCTACACCAACCCTTTCCTCATCATCTATCTCTTCATGTTCCTCCCTTACTCCCTTTTCACAAACACTATCAACTACCTTATCTACTTCATAATTAAGAGATCGTCTAGTTTTTTAACTTCCAAGTGACATCTCCATGTCTCCCACACCATCATTTGGATCTGGCTCTGTATTATAGACCATACGACGAGTTGCTGCTCTAGTACTAAGAGCAGGTGGTGAGTCAATTACAACTCTAACAGGTGCAGAAAACCTATGAAGAGCACTCTTTTTCTTTAAAACAGGGCTTCCAAGCAACATATCGTCACAATTAGCTTGAGTCTTCAATGATGCTTTTCGCTGTTTGGCCACAAAATTGCATAAAGCACCTGGATGAAGGTGTATTTTTGGAGATCTTCGTAATGTACTCATTTTTCAAGTTGAAATTGCTGCAATATAAAAAGAAAGATAACATAAGAATATAAATAAAAAATGCGGATCACCAAAGAGTAATAAACATACACCAAAACCATAAAACCATAATTATTTCATTCAAACTAAAATAAAATCATAAAGTACACCATAGAGAGTAATAAAACCAGATTTGTTTCATTCAACAAAAGAGTAATACTACACCAAAATTACATACAAAAAGTGTAAGCAGATTTGTTTCATTCAAAGTACATAAGAAACAACAGGAAACTCAATTTTCTTCATTGGATTCAAGTCCAAAACACCCTCTATTTGAATCCTTTAAAGCTATATACCAATTACTTGACTCATTCACCCTTGCATAAAAAGCTTTTTTCACTCGTGAAGCTAATACAAATGGATCCCTAATGGATTGAGCTTGTCCTATATTAAAATTTACAAGCGTATAGAACTCTGACTTCTTAACACCCATTCGAATATTCGCCCAATCGCACCAAAACAATGGCACCTTAAAAGTACGATAATCAAGCATAATTACATCCTTGATAACACCAAAATACTCTTCTTTATCATTCAATTGCCCACTGTCATGTGCTTCCAAGTATACACTGCTATTTTGAGTTGTTTTTTCAGCTCCTTTTTTATGGAATCGAATTCCATTAATCATGTAACCTTTGTAGGAAGTGACACCGCGACTTGGATTTTCAGCCAATTGAGCTAACATGTCATCTACTTTGTTCATGTTAGAAATTTGAAAATAAAAATATACTTGTAAGAAATTTGTACACTAAAACAAAACGTAAACTTTTATTTTGGCAATAGAATACAACCTTTTCATAAAACCATAACGGGAACCCTTCAGAATGTCGATTCCACAACAAAGTTTGATCGTTATTCAGATTTGAGTGTCTTTCTTTTAGCTCATCCATATGGACATTGAGAAATGGTTCTACAATATCCGAGTTAAACAACACATACCGATGCGCTACTGCCAAGTTCAATCGGTCAAGCTCAAAGCACTCCGCTGCTGATAATGGATTTTCTTCTAGTAATGTACTATCTTGATTATCATTTTGCTTTAAAAATGTTTCACAAAAGCGTACACATTCAACAGCAAGATAGCGATTTGCAATACATCCTTCTGGCCATGCATAATTTGCTACAAATCCTTTCAATACTTTCATATATCTCTCAAAATGGTACATCCATCGAAATTGCACCAGACCACAAAGTCTAACTTCTCGTGCTAAATGAACAACCAAGTGAATCATTGGATCAAAGAAAGAAGGAGGGAAATATTCTTCTAGTTGACAAAGAATTTCAAAGGCTTCTAGTTCCAATTTCACAATTTCCTCCTTATAAACCACACGCTGACACAATCCATGGAGAAACTTAGAGAGCCGAAGAATTATCTCTCTACAATCTTCTTCCATTAAACCCCTTATAGCAATAGGCAATAGTTGTTGCATAATCACATGACAATCATGAGACTTAAGTCCTGTCAGCTTCTGTTTCTCCACATCTACACAGTTTCTAATGTTAGAGCTATATCCATAAGGAAATTTCAAGTCAAATAGCCTCTCACAAAGCAACTTCTTATCAGATTTTGATAGAGTGTAAGCTGGAACAGGAAGACGAGTAACACCATTTTCTTCATACGGATGGAGATGAGGCATAATGCCCATCTTTGTCAAATCTAATCTCGAGTTGTAGTGATCTTTAGATTTTCCTTTGCAATCGAGTAATGTGTTAAGTATGCTTTCACAAACATTCTTTTCAACATGCATAACATCAAGGTTATGATGAACAACTAATATTTCCCAATAAGGCAGCCTAAAAAAAATAGAATGCTTCTTCCAGATTTGTTCTGTGTCTATACCACGACTCCTCTTTTTTCCCTTTCCAAAGTCATTAGTCACTTTGCTTAACTGCTCAGCTACTTCAACACCTGTCAATATAATTGGACATTGTGGTGCTCTTTCCCTTGCCCTAGCTATTGTATATTTCTTATTTCTATACTGGTGTTCTTGTGGTAGAAATCGAATATGATTGCATAAGGACATCTTTTTGCTATGCTTCAACCAAACAACATTTGAGTGCTCACCACAAACAGGACAACCATACTTCCGTTTAGTCGCACATCTAGCTAAGTTTCCATAAGCTGGAAAATCATTTATGGTCCATAGCAACATGGCCCTTCAATTAAAAAACTTCTTTGTAGAAATATCATATGTATAAACACCATTGCATAATTCAAGTAACTCATCTATTAAGGGCTCTAAGTAAACATCTATGTCATTCCCGGGTTGTTTAGGTCCAGGAATCAACATAGATAGAAAGGTAAATTCATCCTTCATGCACAACGCAGGTGGCAGATTATATACAACGAGCATTAAAGGCCAACAACTATACGTAGAACTCATATTTTTGTAAGGATTGATCCCATCAGCAGCAAGTCCTAATCGAAGGTTGTTAGGTTCAAGTTGAAATCTAGCCATCTCTCATAAACTGCATCCCAAGCCTCTGAATCTACCGGGTGCCGCATTTTCCCATCTGTTCTTTTATTGGTTGAATGCCATTTTAAGCTTAAAGTCGTCTCTTCTTTTCTAAACATCCTTTGAAACCTTGGTATAATAGGAAAATATCTCAACAATTTTGCAGGCTGCCCTTGTAGAATCTCTTTTGTCTGTTCATTTTGCTTCCATCTTGGATATTGACAAGTGGGACATACTTGGGCATCAACATTCTCTTTTGTATACAAACAACAATCGTTGACACAAGCATGGATATGCTTATAGCCCAGATCAAACATCTTTAGAAACTTTTTAACTGCATACATTAATGTCCGTAGGAGATTATCTTTCGGCAACATTTCTTTGATCATCTCCAACATCTCACTAAAGCCAACATATGAGATTCCATGCTTTGTTTTTAGATTATACAGCCCAACGATAGATGAAATTTTTGTATACTTTGAACAACCTTCATACAATGGAGATTCAGCATCTGCTAATAGACTCTGAAAATCAGCATCATTGTTATCGTCACCAAAATCATTGGCGTTACTTGAAAATATTCCCGCTACCCGAAATAAATCATATTCAAAACTTGTGTTTGTCATGCTACTTTGGACTGGATCTTCCCCATGTTGAAACCATGTTTTGTAAGATTGGTCCATGCCCCACAAAACTAAGTGTTCGACAACTTCGTCTGAAAGTTGATGTCTTAGATTGTGACATTTGTTGCATGGACAAAGAATCTTGGCTGGAAATCCAAGATTCGTCATGGCTGTCTTAACAAACTCCCTAGCTTTTTGCTCATATTCCACCGTTGCTCTAAAATTTTAGAGCATACGTCAATAATCAAGCACTGACACTTAAACTTATACCCAAAATAAACTATATGATTTTGGTTACTAACCTGTTAAGATGGATCAAACTTTTATCCATCTCCAATGAATTTGAATTTGATGTTGTTCTCTTAATAAAATCTTGTTTTTTGTCTGGGTTTAACAACTGTTAGCAAGACAATCACATTATTTGCGGTTGTAATTTCAGGGTCATGACAAGGTCATTAACACACATGCTTTTAAAAGAAAACATGCCTTGGTTGAATTTCAAGTCATCTTAAAAGAGAATTTCAGGTCATACTAGTTAAAAAGATCCTTTTCTTCAGTTAAATATCCTATTTTTGCTATTTATCCTATGAATGATTAAAAATGGAAGAATTCCTTTATTTTTGCTGAGTTTAAGAAATTTTTAATATTTTTTCATTTCATTTCCTCTGATAGACATTGCAATAGGTAGTAGGATCATCAGAGTTTAAGGGGGTCTTCTTAGTATCTTTTGAAAATAGCAAGCAGCTTATGTTTTAGATCATCTGTATTGTTTTGGGGTTAGTTGCAGAAGAAGAAGAAGAAAAGAAAGGTCATTAAGTAAATGTTGTTTAATAGAGAAGTTGACCATATTGTTATTTTCGACCTCAATTGTTTTGTGGGTCGTAAATATATCAATGAAAAGGTCTAGTGGGCACTGGCCCTTTTAATTTGATTAAGAAAAAAGGGATATTATGTCTAGTGGGCAGCAGACTCTACATCAAGTGCTCTTAAGAACTTCTTCCTTGAGAGTATAATATGATTAATTCAGTCTTTTAAATCTATAAAAACAATTGGTTATATGATCCAAATGGTGGTAACCAACCAAAAGGAAAGAAAAGGAAAAGACATTGATCTCTTTTGTTTTTTTATTATTATTTTGTTGCTCAAGATTATTATTATTATTATATTTCTTAGTATTTAGAGTGGTCCCCTCCAAAATTCCATTGCCATGCTAGTGTTAAAGTGTAACTTTTGAAAAATTTGCTTATTATGGTCCCCAATATACTTGAAAAGTGAGTTTCATATTAGTTTTGGAGACCCTGGATTTACAAAATTGTTTTGGTTTTAATTGATTAATTAATTAATTGATTATTATTAGGATATGGTTTTGGTTTAAACTAATTAAAGATTTTTGGAAGATTGTTAAAAAAAATGAATAAAATTAAAAAAAAAAAGGAGATTATACAACTAATAAATATTTTTTACAACTAATAAATTAATTTAATAGTATTATAGATATTATTATTATACGGTTTGAGTCATTTTTTTGTTGAGTAAGACAATAAAAAAGTGAAAATTAAAAATATATCAAGCTTGGTCTACTGTATATAATAAATTTTATTATTATAGATTATAGATATTTTATAATTATTATTAATTAATAACCATAAAATATAAAAAAAAAAGTAGAAAAAATGAAAAAAAAAATTTATAAGGTATCGATCAGTAAAATCCAAGGAAAGTAAGGGAAGGTCATTATTATTAACAAATCATCTATGGTTGAAGAAGTATTGGGGGCACCATCCCAAATTCAAATGCCTTTACTCTTTCTTTTCTTGAAGTAACATCCATAGTGTTATTATCATGGCTGTGTTGAGACTTGATCTCAGTGAACTTATCTCAAATTCAAGCATTAACATGGTTCCTAGATTTTCATTTTTCTTTTGATAATGACATTTACAAAGTAAAGAAAATGACAATCAAAACCTACTGAATATTTGCTCAAACTGGCCGTTAATATATATTTAAGACAGGAAATAGCAGCTTCACTCTACTCTCTTCTCTGCTTCCTGTTGTCGTTGGTGGCCTTTCATTTCTTAGCAACATATTACAAAATCTTGAAGTTTTGTTTCAGGTTAATTATGGCAACTTCATGCATGGGCTTATGAAAGAAAACATTCAGCTGAACAGGAAAGTTCTGTCTGAGTTATCTATGCACGAACCATACAGTTTCAATTTTTGGCTGAATTTCATTGTTTTTTTATGATAGACTGCATGTGAGCAACAACCATATTTACATGCAAAATTATTAGATCTTAGTTTTCCAGCCCTACAAGTAACTTGGCACTGGTCTATGTTGCGCCTTAACCACCATTTTTTGTTTATTCTGTTGGTTTATTTTCTATCAATTTAATAGTCTCTAGTTCAAGAGATTCTAGTGTTGTTTTTAATTTAAAAATCAGATTCTAAAATGGTAGCCACTAACTAATTGGGTTTGGATCAAAGACAAGATTTTAGCTTGGGTTATGGCAGTTTTGTTATGGCAATTAAATCTAATCTATACATATGGAAATAATGAAAACAATATGACTAAATGAAAAATCTAATCTATACATATAATGAAAAATCTAATCTATACATATAAAAGCTTACCTGACCATCTATTAATACCAAGTCAAAAAATTCAAACAACACACAATAAGTCTTCTTCCTTATATCACCGCAGCACACAAACAATTTTCCAGAACCTACTTCTCTAATACACACAAGTTTTCAACCTTCCGTTATCACGTAGCACACAATTTTAATCTCAGAACCTACTTCTCTATGGATGAATATTTAAGATATTCAAACTCCTCTAACATTTTTAAGATATTAATAATAAGAGTTAAAAGAACAAATTCCGTACCTCTTGCAAATTAACTTTGCAATGCTCCTTGCCAATTCGATCCACAACCTAAAGAATATAATCAATACCTAAAAGATTAATACAAAATTAAAATTTGTCAATAAATATTAAAACAGCCTTTGAAATCCAAAATTTATCTAATTCGATCTTAAAATTTGGGGATAAAATATATACACAGATTTACTTTAAAGGCATTTTAAGTATGACTTAGTAAATTTTGACAAAATGGATAGGAGAGTGTACCTATTTCACACAATACAACAATAAGTTTTGATCGTTTTCTGAATATATGGGATTAAATGGTACTTTTTCCATAATTGAATTTTTTCTTTCCGGGGATGATGGAGATGTTATTATCCAATAATTTTTTTTCTAGGGGACATTTCTACTCTAATAGAAATTACCGAGTATATACTGAATATACTCTGGCTGAAATTATAGAGAGAAATTGAAAGGGTAAAGGCTGAAATAAAAAAAGAATTTGAGATGAAAGATTTGGGTGCTGCAAAACTAATTTTGGGTATAGATTTCTGGTTTATGGTGGAGCTGGAAACGAATATAGGACAGCTGCTATAGAAGGTTTTGTTGACTCATATTTTGCAGGCTGTCTAGAAATTAGAAAATCACTTACAGGTTATACCACACTCTTTTCTCTTTTTCTTTTTCAAAATTTAAAATCATAAATTAACCAATATGGAGTGTTGCTATACTATTATATTAAAATTTAGTTCCTACCTTGCAAGTTGATAATGAATCATGTGATCAAAGTTTAATTACCAAATAATAGTGTTAAAGTGTATATATATACCACTGGAGAGAGAGAGAGAGAGAGAGAGATATTCAAGTTGATTATATAGTGAATTGTATGCATCATGCTGGGAAATCTGGGTTCAGCTTTACACAATTCCCACCACCAATTGATATATAAATTAAATAAATAGTAGAGCATTAATTACTACTGATAGAGAAATTGAGTAGTAAAAAGTAATATCAATGACATGGTTTCAATTCTAGGTGGCACTAATGGGAAAATGTGGATTGACCAACTAATTACAAAGAGCAATAGGAATGAATATAATCTGTCTGATTAATTTGAACCATACAAAGACAAATATTTACAGGAGAGCTATTGAAAAACTGAACAGGAAACTAATTTTAATAATTGGCAAAAGACATGCATGATAATGTGATGATCTTTTAGCAACTACAGAAGTCTTGTGTTGTGATTGGCTCTTGTTATACATGTCATCTGTTTTAACTAGTCCAAACTTGCTTAACCCCGGCTAGCAATTACTTGTTTATCATTTATGATTGACAAGAGCCATACAACATTTAATAGCTAATTACTTAGCATTTTTTGAGATCTAAAATCTGACCTGATTTTTAGCTTAACTTGTATATGTTTCATTCTTGGATGGTTGATATTCTTTTATTCTCCATTCAGATTTCTCTTCTTGTAAGTCAAATTATTTTTCAAAAATAAAAATATCTTATTACAACCCCAAATGGTTTTTTTTAACAAACATGCTTTTCTTTTGTAGTGGCACCATTCTAAAACATTGGCCCCCTATCTCACCCTAGCTTGTCACAGTAGTTTTGGTAAGGAAAGAATTATATTTTAATGAAACTTGGCATTCCCAACATTTATACCAGTATATTTCAGAGCAAAAAAACAATCAAAGTATCTTGTCTCAAGAACAGTTCAAAATAGCAATCAAAATATGATCTTTAAACATAAACTGGTAAATACTGAAATAAAAACTTAAAATAAACTGGTAAAGTTGATAAAACATAAAACATAAAAAGTCTGAAAGATGAAAAGCTCAAAATAAAAACTCGATAAAACATAAACTGATAACTCTAAAAATTAGAGTTATTTTACCACATTTTTTAAGCTAAAAATGATTTAGTTCTTAAGTGTTTAATTAAATTAGTAAGTTTTAATTACTTTTTGAATTTACTAGCTTTAATTTAATTTTATATACTTTTGTGTGTTTTTATAATTATTTTGTTGTAAAATGTTGTAGTTAATTATTTGAATTATTATTGTTAAGATAGTGGTAAAAAAAGTTGTATTATTGAACTTAAATGTAAAATATAAATTAAGTTATAATTAATATTTTCAAAGAATTAAATTGATTTATTTTATAGTTGAAAATATTGTATTATGATTTATTTTATATTTATTTTGTAGGGAATGTATGCTCTTAAAAAGAAAGAAAAATGAAGGACAACATGGCATTTTCAAGAAAGCAAGACAAAGAGTTGACATTTATAAAAAAAAAAAGCTTCATTTGGGCCCAAGCCCAACAGCTTCTCCAAGCTTCCTCCACCTAAGGCCCAACACCACTCCCTCGTGAAGTCATCCGCCTGGCACACCACAGCATCAATGAGTCTCCTGCCGTTTGTCTCCACCAGCACACTTCAGCCATTTGGATATATCACTCCAACAACCAGCCTTCAGCCGCATGAAGCCAAGGCCCAAGTGCTGCCTCCCTTCCCACCGTGGGCCTGCGCCAGCCCAGCCCAGCAAACAGCCACAATCTTTTGGCTAAACCAGCTGCCAAATAGCCACCAAAATGCCAAAAATCATGTTTTTTATTCCCAATATTTTTCACTCAAATATCAATTCACTCTTCCCTATTTTTCTTACCTAAATAAACATTCCTAATTCATTTTTTTTACCCTAGCTTTTCACTAATATTTTACCCAACCAAACATTTCATATTTCCAATACTCTTACACTTACTCTATTTATCCTACCACTTCCCAACACAATTAAATTAATCAATTTATTTATTTTAATTTGATTAGTTTAATCTCCATATTTTGCCTATAAATAGAGTCTTGTAAGACCATTTGGGGAGCTCTTCTTCTTCATCTTTTCAACCTCTTCTACATATATTTTTCTCTCTTCTTTTCACTATTTTCTCTCTACCATTTTCATCTTTTGAAGAGCATGTCAAGTATGTTATTTTGTAATTTTTATCTAGTTATGAGCTTCTAATCTTTTTCAAAGGTTATTAAGATGATGATGAAGCAAAATGTAACTAGATAGTATTTTTTTTATTGTATGTTGATTTCCCATTTGTGTAACATTGTTTATGGATTTTTCTATCAAAGATGTGCATTTTTCATCTATTATTGAGTGTTAAAGCATATTACACTTAGTTCTTCATTATGCAAAAATATGATATTCTTTGATTAAATGTTTTTCATTAAATTGTTCACATCTAATTCTTAGAGCATAAGTATCATATTTTGCCTAAACATAATCTCTTTGATTTTTTGTAGTTTCATTAGGTTGTAACACAACTAATGCTTAGAAATTATATCCTATATAAGTGAAGAAAAATCCTACATTTTTGAAAGAGTAACCTGTGCTTGAATAGAAAATATATTTTGAAAAAAATATATAGTGTGATTTATTTCAACTATATTAAAACTTGGGAATCAATATACTTATAAATACTATTGAACTTGCATTTTGTGGATTCTAAAATCTTAATAATCTTATTTTACATATATCATTTGAAAACCATTTTTCTATTTAATCTTAAATTTTTTTATTACTTGTCTTTTATTTTTCTAAAACAAAATCTCATCAAATATTTGGAACTAGGTTAGAATATTATTGCTTTGTTTGAAATAGTTTCTTTTGATGTTAGTCAACTCCCATGGGTTCGACCTCGTACTTACATGAACATTATATTCCGAAACGATTCGTGCACTTGCAAGCTTAAATATTAAAACATACCCGTTTTGGGTCCAACATAAACATAAATTGGTAAAGTTGAAAAAAACATAAACATTGTTTCATCATTTCAGTGAACTCTAGCCTCTGTTCGATTTGTGAGAGAGCTGAGGAATCTCATCAACACTTGTTTTTTGACTGTAGCTTTTCTCATCAGGTTTGGGAGCTGACTAAAGACTGGTTAGGCACTGCCATTTGGCCCAAGAATTTTGTTCAATGGAAGCTGTGGTTAGAAGGGAAGCCCAAAAATTGGCTGCTGCAGTTTATGGTATCTGGTGCAACAGAAATGCATGCTATTTTTCTCTTTGCTCCAGCACTCCTCTTTGTTTAGTTAAAATGATAAGTTTGAGTTTGAAAGCTATATTTTTTGGCAGTTTGAGTCAACAGTGTTTGGCTAAGAATAGATCAATTGCTGAGTTGGTTAGGAGTTTATGATTTGGCTTGTATTTTAGTCTCTGTTTTGAGTTTGTTGTAAGTTTGGTGGTGTTTCAAATCTGGCAGTTGTAATTTGTTTCTGTGTTTTTAATATACTCCTTTTTTCGATAAAAAAAAAAGTTGAAAAAACTCAAAAACTCAAAATGCCCAAATCGTACCTGGTGAAAGCTAATGTAGTTGAGCTAATGGCAGAACCTCTTCCAGCCCTTCTTTCAAGCTTCTGGAGTTGTAATCCAACTCTACTTTGGCCTTCTCACAGGAATATGCCCACTGATGCCTTAAAACATGAACTGTCAGAAGAGAAAGAGAAAATTTCAACCTAAGTTGCCAATATTTGTGGGTACAAAATTCTGACAACTGCAAATGAAAAAGGCTTCAAGCCAAGAGACCTAAGTTGGAAATTCTAATCAAAACCCTATTTATGTCTTACACAGAAAACTATTAAAACAAAACCCCAATGGTGGCACACAAAAGAGTTACAAATATCCAAGTCTTCAAGACAACTGGATATCTCCCAAAGAGTTATTACTCATCCACAATCCAAACACAATAATCAGATGCCTTATTAAGGCAGCTGTTGGTATATTTATACTCAACCCACAAACTACCTTAACAAACTTCCTAAACAATTCAACATTACTTGCTTCCTAACCAGTCAGATTTTACATTTGAAACACCTCAGCCAGTTTACACTTAAAACATCTCAGCCCTAATTACACCTAGAATATGTTAGCCCAATTAGTGGCCTAACATTTTACAAGAAGCTTTGATATAAATGTTGATGCTTACAGCTAACCTCACCAAATCAAAAAGGCTTAGTACCCAAACTAGCCATTTTAAACCTTGGCGAATTCTGAACTAAATTTTATTTATAATCCAACCAACAACTAAATAAATAAAATAATAATAATTAAAAGATAAATAAATAACTAACAATTTTTTTGAAAAGTTACAATAACTAACTTAATTTAAATGCTACTTAAGAAATTAAAACTAGATGGAATGAATAAATAACAGAAAAGAATAACAACCGGCTAAGAACAACTGTTGCGATATTTTTGCTATGCAAGTGCACATAGTCGCAAATTCGTAATAAAATGGTAAAACCAAGTATCGTTCTCAAAGACTGATTTATCAATTACCAGTCAATTAATTTCTTGTTCTATTTGATGAATTGAAATTCTTGATTTTTTGTAAATACAGCAAAAGAAACTATAAATTGTAGAAACAATAATTGAAAATTGAATGGAATAACAACTAATAGAAAAACTTTTAATTTAATCACTGAGAAACAATTAGGATATTCAATCTCATCAACTATCCTCCCTATTATTCCCTAATGCAAAGTGTGAATTCTTCTTCTTTTTACCTAATTCAATTAACAAGTTGATACAGCAGCCTATAATCATACTATGAATTATAAACTCAACCTAGGTGACAATTTCCTATATTTCTATGGTAAATTGAACCACACAGGTAGCATTAATCTCAACAACTTAATAACAGTTACACAATTAATTCAGATACCTTCGTTCTAAATTAGAATTATGTCCACTATAACCACAGCAGAATTAAATCTCACTTCTCAGATTTTGACTTAAAAACATATGTAAATGACTAAAGATGGCCAATCAATAATCAATCTATAAGAACAGGTTATATGGAATTGAAGAAGATTGAAGAAGAAGAATATTAAAATTGCATTAGTTCATAACAGGGATTCAAGTGATTCAATTAAACATCCTAAACAGAAAATTAGTTCATAGCCATAGTGCTAATCACAACAAAAATTAAAGATAACATCAGGAAAAGAAGAAAAACATGTAAAAATACACTAAGCTTGAGCCTTCAGAATCAGCACTTCTCTCCCTCATCCGTACGTCTACATTTTCTTCTCTTTTTCGCCATATTAAAAACCTAGGACTTCAAATTTTAAAGAGGCGGGCCGCGACTCTACATACACTATGCCGCGGCCCGTGTCCAATTTCCTGGGCAAAAAGCTCTTTCCATGCCGCGGCTTTAGTCAGCCATGCCGCGGCCCGTGTCGATGAGTTCTGGGCAAAATGCCCATCTATGCGGCGGCTCTCTCTAGCCATGCCGCGGCCCGAGGATTTCTTTAAAAACATTGCTTCTGTTTCCCAGCTAGCCGCGGCTCCACTTTGCTCATGCCATGGCTCTTAAGGGATTTCTCAATTCTTCAAGTTTTCATCCCAAAAATTCACCAACACTTCCAAATTATGTTGAGAACCATTCTTTCTCGAAATATGATGAAAAACTTGGTTATTTCTTCCCTTTCTTTGACATTTCTTCCATGTGCTCAATTCTTCCTGATATTCACAAAGACAGACAAACAAAGCATAAACCCGCACTAAATGAAAGAAAAACAAAATAAAAGACCACTAAAAACATCACATAAACATGACAAAAACTAGACTCAACAACAACCAGTGCAGGAAATAATAAAAAAAATGCAGAATATTAATTACCATCAGCAAGTGAACTTACATAATATTGGATTATCAAAGAAATATTAACATTATAAATGTATTGAATAATGAAAACTTGCAAAGAAAATAGTACAAAACGAATCACAATAAACCAGAACAGAACATCCTTAAGAGTGATATGAACAAAATGACAACTCACTTCGAAATTCAAATTATCATAACGAACCATAGCCATCATAACTAGTTTTAAGAATATGATAATAATTGTAGAATAGTTCATTTAAATAACTGCCATTGTAATGTTTTAGTTTTCTTGTATCTAAGTATGCCCACCAAAGAATAAATAATAAGACCAAACTTGACCAACCACCACCAGATGATGAATAGAGAAGTCCAAACTAATTGTCACTCATGGTACCAAATAGTCTGCCTGTAAGGCTGTAACTACATATATGTATAGTATACACCTAAACTACACTTGTTGCTCATGGTAGAACAAATGCGTAACCAACACTAAACGAAGCTAGCTAGAGAACAAGAAATATGAGCCGTTCAGAAAACATTAATGAAAAATAATAAACTGGTTTTAAAAAAAAAAGATATCATATTAGATAGAAACACTCTTGAAAAGCTCTTCACACAATCTCAGCAACTAAAAAAACCGTAATCAAAATAATCAACTAAGACATACAATTAATTAAAACACAAAACACTAGGCTACTAGAGGTCACCAAAAACAAGTTTAGAAGAGAGAAAAATCGCAAAAACTCTAGCAAAAGGAAATTAGCGTGAGAGATTTTATGCAGTGTAAAAAAAAATATACAGCATGTACATATATACGTATGTATGTATGTATATATATATTAGAAAAGAACACAAACAAATGAAGACAAGGAAAACCTCTCTTAAACTTTGACAAACATCTTAACTACTCATTTACATTGTTACAACACTTTACCAACACGCAGGTCGGTCTTAGTTCAAACAATAATCCAAAAAACTCAGGCCAGATTCTCAACTAATGAAAAATACAAAAGAAAATGAAAAAAAAAAACAAAGCAGCATATGGAACAAATATACAACTCCATAAGCATAATATTTTAGATCACAGATGAAATAAAAAAAATCATAACAGGGACATCACTCTTCAGCTTCAACACATGTGTGATGTGTGTATGATTGTAGAGTTGAATAAACAAATAAACAAAAAAACCAATGAAATTCAAAACAAAGGTATCCGCCGACCAAACATAAATCCCAATGCTTTCACCAAATACACAACAATCTCAATGAGATTGAGATTGTTAAACAAAATGAAAAACACCCTTTTCAAAATTAAAACAAAAAACACACCCTTAAATCGACCAAATCAATGGAAATAGAAAATCAAACAACCCATTAGATTTAATCCCAAATTAAGCTCGATTAGCATAAAAAACCAATGACCTAGATCAATAACACCTAAAACTATATATCCTTACCTGGCTTGCCAAGATCAAAGAGAAGGAGTGAAACAACCCAACGAATGGAACCCTATTGATAGAGAGATAGAGAAAGACGAGAGAGAGATGGAGGAGATATGAGGGATGGAGGAGACTTGAGCTGAGATTTGAAGGATGGAGGAGATTTGAGCTGAGAT
The DNA here is from genome assembly GCF_963169125.1 of Humulus lupulus. Classification (NCBI taxonomy): domain Eukaryota; kingdom Viridiplantae; phylum Streptophyta; class Magnoliopsida; order Rosales; family Cannabaceae; genus Humulus; species Humulus lupulus. The sequence continues at coordinate 77,681,189 of NC_084793.1, forward strand.
TTTAAGCAGGGATGATGAAACCGAAGCTGGATAGAGTTCAGACTGTGCTTAGTCGAAGAAGAAAATGGTGAGTCCAAAATTGGTTTGAAACAGTTGAGACAGTTGTTGTTGAAACCTGAGGCATCCAAGAGACTATTAAAATGGGCGGTCGAACTCAAATAATTCAAGATAACATATCACCTGAGAACGTCTATCAAAAGATAAGCCTTAGTAGATTTCATAGTTGAATGTATGGGAATCACTAACGAGGAAGTCATAACCACAACTTGCAAGCTGTGGAAACTGTATGTCGATGGGTCCTTGAATGAGAACAGATTGGGGGAAGGAATTATCTTAATCACTTTGAAAGGAAATTGTTTTCACTCAGCCTTATGGTTTGGCTTCGAGGCATCAAATAATGAGGCTGAATATGAAGCACTACTAGTAGGAATTTGGATAGCTTCCGAGCTTAAAGAAAAAGCCATCCACTGTTATAGTGATTCCCAGTTGGTTGTCAACCAGGTTTTAGGATAATACCAGGTTCGGGGAATCAAAATGGCAGCTTACTTAGAGAAGGTTAAAGCAGTAGTCAAGCAATTCGAATTTTACGCCATTGAACAAGTTCCGTGGTAGAAAAATTCAAACGTAAATGCTTTGGCTCTACTCGCCACAATTAAGGAAGCCGATACACTCAATGTGGTGCCGGTCCAATTTCTACCAGTACAAAGCATAGACGAGCCTAAAGAAGATGAAGTCAACATGATATACTCGCAACCTACCTAGATGACTCCAATCATAGACTACCTCAAAACAGGGAGCCTCCCAGCAGACCGGAATGAGGCAAGAAATCTCATGTTGAAGATACCAAGGTACACTATCTTGGAGGGAAAATTGTACAGAAGGGTATATTCTATGTCATTGTTAAGGTGTGTAACTCCAGCCAAGGCTAGAATTTTTAGAAGAAATCCATGAAGGATTTTGCGGAGACCACACTGGTGGCATAGTCTATATCAAAAAAGATAATTAGGCAGGGATACTTCTGGCCTACAGTTAAAGTGGATCTGTTCGAATACGTCAAATGCTGTGACAAGTGTCAATGGTTTGCTTCAATCCCACGAGGACCACCGACCAAGCTCACCATGATGAGCTCATAGTGGCCATTCACAGTATGGGGAATCGACCTTATAGGATCCCAACCAACAAGATATCGAGAGTATAATATGTCGTAGTCACCATTGATTACTTCCCTAAGTAGATTGAGGTCAAACCTTTGGCCACTATCACCTCAAATAAAGTCTTGGACTTTGTGATAAAAAGTATAATCTGCAGATACGGGGTACCAAGGAAAATAGTAGCAGACAATGGAGCCCAGTTTGATAGTGAACTGTTTACACAGTTCTGTGAGAAGAATGGGATAATCAAGAAGCTCATTCACAAGAAAATTCCCAGGTCCAAGCTGTGAACAAGACTCTGAAGAGCTCCATTAAGAAAAGGCTCAAAGAGGCTAAAGGAAAATGGCTAGAAGAATTACCACAAGTCCTATGGGCTTACAAGAAAACAGCTCAAAACTCAACAGGCCACACCCCCTTCTCCCTGGCTTACGGTTGCGAAGCTATGCTGCCTATTAAGTTTAAAATTCCAGCAATCAGATGTAAAGCATACGACCAGACCTCAAACCAATCCCAGCTTGAAGAAACTCTAGACATAATTGATGAAAGACAAGATGAAGCCCAACTTAAAAATGTTGCATACCAGCAAAGGGCTACAAGATACTTCTATAAGAGGGTTTGAGACAGAAAATTTGGATTGGGAGATTTGGTGCTCAGACGCATGTTTTTGTCCACATGAGACTCCTCTGGAAAATTCTAATCCAAAATACAGTCTAAATGGCAAAGTACAGTCCTGAACTCCAATTCCTATAATTCCCTCGACCATGGCAGTCGAGCAACTGTCAATGTACACTTCACCCCCTAAGCTCTCCAACTCATAGTTGGTCCAAATTTCCTTTGCCTTTACCTGCACCACGTAGCACCCATGAGCCAAAGCTCAGTAAAAAAACCATAATCAACAAGCATAGACAACAACAAGACATATAATAAACTCCAATCCAATCAATTTAATTAATCAAGAGAATACAAGTATTAAGTTAGACAACTTGAAACATATACTTTCAAATGTATATTTCAATATGTAATACAAATATTTAGGTGCCGACGCCCTTAGGTCAAACCCTCTGGTTATTTAGCTGATCCCAACTTGCTTAGGTCGAGCTGCGTTCAGTACGAATACCATCAGCCCCAATTCCCTTAGGTTGTACTTTCACATTACACATAACACTCATATAAGTTACAGAACACATATGTTCAATTACAGGGAATCTCAATCCCATTCACAACCACATGGGTGCAGTTTTCTTACCTCAAGTCCCGATGGTAGGAGAAAGAGCGGTCCCGAGCACGATCCTCAGTCCTGAGCCTTAATGGTAACCTTAGTCAAAAGCAATAATAGATAACTATCAAATTATAATCCAATTAAATGTTTTGGAAACAAATACTAGTCTCTGGGACCCCGAATTCTACTAAACTAGGTAGTAGAATTCGTCCCGACCGCTTAGGTTTAAATCCCCGAGCCTTCTCGAGCCTAAAAATAAACCTAGGCCATAACTGTCTAGGCGCGCCATGACCTAGCCTTGAGGGTCGCGACGTGCCTCAAGTCAGAGGCACAAGCTCTTGCTTCTGAGGGAGGCGGGCCGTGACTTCCCCCAAGGGTTGCGACACGTCCACAAGTCAGCAAGTCCTCCCAAGGCATTTTGGGCATGCGACGCCCATGAACTGGGTCGCGGCGCGCCCCCGCGAACCTAGAAATCCCTGGGTTTCCAGCATTTTTTCCCAACTGAAAGGCCTAAAATCCAACCTAATTATACACCTAAACCCATAACAAGTCCAGAATTCTTAATATCACTTCAAGAACAACACATATAACCTCAAAATTCTTGTTCAATCTTCCCTAAAATAACAAATTCGGAAACAACTCAAGTACCCTTACACAAAACCAAACCCAATAGAATTTAGCAATTAAAACTTTGAATCTTACCTCAGTTGATAGCCTAATCTCTTAAGAAATTCTTGATTGATCCCATCTTTGATTCCCCAGGCTCTCCCAGTTCAATTCCCAGCTTAATTCCTTGAGTTTTTCCTTCAAAGCTTCAAAGATTCTCTTGGGGTCTAGAGAGGGAAAGAGAGAGCATGAGTGAGAGAGAGAGAGAGTGTTCTGTGAGTTAAGAAAAATCTGGTGAGTTCTGTCCATTCATGGAATCAGCTAGGTTATTTCCCTTAACTATGAAAAGACCAAAATGCCCTCTAAAACATACTTAACCTTCTCATTGCCCTTAAGGGTAAAACAGTCATTAATCCTGATCCCTACTAATTCCTCGAGTCATCCTACCTATTCCAAATTAATCCCGTCATTTCAAATTATTTATCAAATACTTACTCAATAAACCCCAAAATATTTGTTAAATTCCCAAAATACCCTAAGCTCACCCCAAGCAGGGTATTAAGCCTTGTTGTGACTATTTCGCTAATCTTCTCACTAGGATTGCCTCGAGCCATATACTGCAAATATAACCACATAATAATGTGGTCTCAACCGTTTAACACATATAATCACATTTATGCCCTTAACGGGCCAAAATTACATATATGCCCTTATAAACAATAATGAGCCCACATGCAACTTTTATACTTATAAACATGCATATAAATATATTCATATCATAATATATATCATGCATGCCACATAGTCACACATTTAATCAATTAATCACACACTGTCGACGCGGTTTTTCGCCAACAGATAATTATATGAATAAGTAGGATGGATTAGTGCTGATTGATAAACCATAATATGAAAATGATAGTAATGTATGATGTGGAAATTAATTGCAAGGAACTAACAGTCACTCCTTTTTTAGGTGGTTCGGAGGTTAAAATCCCCTTAGTCCACCAGTCGATATTATTGATATCTCCTCAGTATTTCTTACAAGATGTTTGTTTTTTTTAACCAGAAGAAGCCAACCCTTTTTACTATCCAGGGATTTAGTAATTATATGAGATTGATATCTGAGTAGATATTGGGGTCATCCCGTGACCTTTTCATCCATCATGTCATTTATGTGACATCGATCATTAATTCCTAAACCTTATAGTTAAGTGTGGTCTAATCAATATGTAAAGATGGGTAATGGGCCGCATGGCCCAACTCAGGCGTGGGATGTCTAAACACGCATGTTTATACTGCGTATCTGAGAATTTAGGAATAGAACAGACACGTGATGTCTGATATACGCACGTTTATATTGCGTGGTTGACTTTACAAGGATTCGGGAGTGTCAGGCCTCTGATGCACTACGAGCTTATTCTGGCGCTAGCTCGTGGCTCTTATCATGCCGACACAATGACTCCAAGGAGCAACTAAATGAATAACCCGCTCGGGCTGGTTACTTAGGGGACGGTGACAAACAGCTCCAGATGGACGGTTGACACGTGGCAGATCAATTTTGGCCCTTCTTTAGCTCACCAAAGTGTGTGCGGATATTTAAGGCGTACATGTGCCCCCAAGCCCCTGCTCGTGATCTATGACGTCATCTGTGATCTTCACAGCGAGGGCTTTTAAACTTCCCTTTTGACTCTTCATGTCCTGGCCACTACATGGGTACCGGATATGTGAAGCACCGTGGGTGGCGACTATTCGGATTTCGAGAATCGCATTAAATGGCCTAGCCACCTTTCTGCCGTCGTTTCGCCTCTCGAGTTCTGACCCTCGTATTTTGCATTAATTCGATCGCACGATCCTCGTTTCCTTATGCCCTCTTACGTATATATAAGGTGGGCAATCTTCAGTACTAGTCACTAGTCACTCTTCATTTGAATTTTTTTTTTTATCTTCTCTCTTTTGAGTTTCAAAAGTTCTTCTTCCGGTCATAATCCCAGAAATCCCCACGTTCTCGCAACAAGAGTTTCTCAGAACTCCAGCTTTTAGGATTCCACCTGGACTCCTACTCCTATGCTCTCTGCAACTTTCACTCGAAAAATACACTATAAGTTCCCTGTCTGTTTGTATGTTTAAGTTTTCCTGTTTCTTTGATAGGCAAATTTATTTCTCAGTCGTAAACAATAGGTTATTTTTGGCTCAGCTTTGGCGCATAAGTTCCAATTCTAGGCATATTGGTTATACTTAGAAACATGCCTAGGAATATGATGTTCTACTACCTGACTCGCTTCCCGAATTCTCCTCCAGTCATTGAACTGCCCAGCCATCCCAACGACTTGAAAGACCAATTCTTTATGTCGAACGGGTTTTGCAACTGCGAACATAATTATTTCAACCGTCCTCGTAAGTTTTCTCTATTCTCAGCTCGCAAAATCACCATATTACTTTACTCCTTTTCGCGTTTACTGACTTGAGCATCATTGCGCAGCCATTTTTTAGAGGACGGCCAAATCAGTGACCCTTGGGGGTCAATACGATACTTTGGCGGGGCTCCCACCTAGTGAGAAAGACTACCGCCAGCTCGTGTCTGATGAGACGATGTTGGCGTGTAAGTTAATCTCTGTGGGCCAGACTCTGGCCTTGAGGAGGACGCGGGCTAACCACCCAGTAGCTCGCGAGCTGGTACCTATCCCTGAGGGGGATGCCGCAGACGGTGATGGCGACGAGCAGGACGAAGAAGACGAGGTGACGCTCGTGCGATGAATGTGAGCTCTTGAGGCTGCTCGGGGCCTCGACGTGGATCAGGCTCAGTCGGGGGCAGCAGCCGGCCCCTCCGGCCAAGGTAACCCATACCCATTTAGGGACCTAGATAGGGCTGCCACAGACCTTAGGCTTGTCAGGTTTAACCCACACCAGCTCGTACATCGTCATCGAGACGACCCGAACCTTAAAATAACCCTACTCCAAGTGTGTGGACCAATTAGTGTTATGCCATGATATGGGCCGTCCTAGGGGCACCGTAGTAGTAGACAACACCTTGTCCTTTAGGTCTGCCTTCTTTGAGGAGTATGGGACCAACCTTAGGTCGTGGCCCTCCCTTCTGCAGGGTGTGGTCGCTTCAGGTCTTAGACAATACGTAGAGGAGTCCAGTCCTGAGGCAGATCCAAACCCAGACCCCTCTCTGATCTGTGAAGTAATAAACTTAGACTCCCCTATAGAACTTCTGAGGCTGGAGGTCATGGCAATAGATTCCTCCTCTAGCTCAGAGGGTAGGACCTTTTAAGTACACCTCTATATTTCTCTTGTAATAAAACAACTTTACATGTATACTAACGTTCCTTTCCTTTTGTTTTAGGTGAGGAGATGGCACAACCCGAAGACAGCGCCCTGCGATCCATCTTCCAGGGGGGAACCCTCCTTCCAGACCGTTCGAGCCATTGGTCAAGAGACCCCAGCTCGCCAAGAAGACTCCTGCTTCTAGGACAACCTCCAAGTCCCCCGCCAAGGGTGGTGCGCATCCCGGTTAATGCCTAGGACCTGGAGAAAATCTCGGAGACCTTCCAAGGGATGGTCTATGAAACCGCGAGCTATACAGTGAAGCATTATTACAAGGCCAACCCGAGGGACTTGAGGGAGATCGAAGCGAGGAGCCCCGACAATGTCATAGAGTCCACATTGGGGATGAGCCTCATGGTAAGTTTACTTAGTTAAATTTCTTTGCTTTCTTCCCAGCACATATCTTACACTTTGTATTTGCAGGCGGCTTTGGCTCTACACCGTAGCATAGCTCGAACTAGGGCCAGGACTGATGAGCTCAGAGGCGAGCTCCAGACGGCTCAGGCTGCTCTCGAATCTGCTCAACAGCAGGAGTAAAGTGCCAAGGTTGCCTTGACAACTGCAAAGGAAAACGAGAAGGCTGCACAGGCCACCTTAGCTGCTGCGAAGCCTGAGCTCGAGAAGGCCAAGGCTAAGCAGTTGGAGGCCGAGGCCGCCACCGTGGCAAAGAAGGCGTCCTCCAGCTCCTCCATGGAGGCCATCCTCTACCATTGCTGGGCCTTCAACCAAGATGGCGATTTCTCTTTTGTGGCGCCTGAGGTCTGGGAGCCATTCCTTGAGAAGTTCAAGGCCCATCTTCAACAAGAGCCGCCTTTTGAGACTAGGGAGACTTCTGCTGCCGGCAAGCAAGAAACCGAGGGGGTGACCTCATCGGAGCGACCTGAGGGGGCCTAGAATTTTTGGATTTTTCATTTTTATTTACCTGTAATTATCTACCATGAGGTTTTTTCTCCTCGAGACAATTAATTTCAATTACCGTGGATTTTATTTCAATCTACTTTATTTATTATTATTGTTATATTTTTTTTGTGTTTGGGAAAAACTTAGTTCGTGTTAGTTTATTGACTGTTTTTCTTTGAGATTGCAAAGTATTGCTAGTCAATTTTTAACCAACTTCTAAGTTTTAGGACCTGGATGTGTCCAGGATATCAATTTAAAGAACTTAGTTTGCATTAGTTTTATCGACACCTCATGCTTTTTAGGAAAAACACTGGTTAATCAATTTAACTAACTTCTAAGTTTTTTAACCTGGTTGTGTCCAGGATATCAATTTAAAAATTTAGTTCGCGTTAGTTTTATCGACACCTCGTGCTTTTTAGGGAAAACACTGGTTAATCAATTTAACTAACTTCTAATTTTTAGGACTTGGTTGTGTCTAGGATATCAATTTAAAAACTTAGTTCGCGTTAGTTTTATCGACACCTCGTGCTTTTTAGGAAAAACACTAGTTAATCAATTTAGCTAACTTCTAAGTTTTAGGACCTGAATGTGTTTAGGATATATGCCCCCCAAGTTAGCAGAAAGTGATCTTTCTCGGTTACTTTGAACACGCTCTTTTAAGTCTGCATGCACACAAAAACATACTTCTCATTTTTTGATAAAACAGGGTGGCTTTTATAATTAAGCCTTACAAAAGCACGACTATTGATAATATTTCATTACGTGCACAACGTTCCATGTCCATGGGACTGTTTCTCCATTAAGCCGAGCTAGCTTAAAGGTCCCTTCCTTCACAACCTCTATTATTTGATAGGGCCCTTCCCAGTTTGGTCCCAAAACTCCGTCCTTGGGATCCTTACCGCCTAAAAAGAGCCTTCGGAGCACCAGGTCACCTAAGTTAAAGACGCGTTTCTTGACGCTTGAGTTGAAATAACGAGTGATTTTTTGTTGATAATGCGCGAGCTGCAGCTATGAATCCTCTCCTTTTTCGTCAATTAGGTCGAGGGACGTGCTAAGCAATTTATCGTTCTGGTCTTGGCTGAATGCCCGAACTCTGTGCGAGGCTATCTTTGTTTCGATAGGAAGGACGACTTCACTTCCAAAGGCCAGGGAGAAAGGAGTATGCCCCGTCAAAGTTTGGTGTGAGGTCCGGTATGCCCACAACACCTGTGGGAGCTGTTCAGGCCAAACTCCTTTAGCTTCTCCAGCCTCTTCTTAAGGCTCGCTTTGAGCATCTTGTTCACAGCCTCGACCTGCCCATTAGCTTGGGGGTAGGCCATGGAGGAAAAACTTTTAATTATGCCACGTTTTTCACAGAATTCGGTGAAGAGGTCGCTATCGAACTGGGTTCCGTTATCCGACACGATCTTCTTTGCAGCCCGAATCGACAGAAAATATTCTTAACCACAAAGTCGAGGACCCTCTTTGATGTTATTGTCGCCAGGGGTTCCGCTTCTGACCATTTCGTGAATTACCCAATAGCTACCACCACATAGCGAACTCCTCCTTTCCCGTAAGTAGGGCACGAACTAAGTCAATTCCCCAGACTGCAAACGGCCACGGGGACGAGATCATCTTCAGCTCGACTGGCGAAGCTCGGGCGATCGTGGTGAACCACTGGCACTTGTCACACTTTTGGATTTAAGAAACCGAATCCTTTGATAGAGTGGGCCAATAATATCCTTACCTCAATATCTTCAATGCCAGGCTTTGCCCCCCAGCGTGATCCCCACAAAAGCCTTCATGTACCTCTTGCAGAATAGCCTTGGCCTCTTATGGCAGAACACATCGCAGAAGAGGCAAAGAAAGGCTACACTGGTACAACGTCCCATCTACGATGGTATACCTTGGGGCCTGATAAAGTATTCTCCTTGCATCGCTTCGCTCTTCAGGCAATTTTCCTGTTGTGAGGTGTTCGATTATGGGAGTCATCCAGGTTGCCCTGGTGTCGATCATCTCGACCTCTCTCGCAGTTTCCTCTACGCTTGGCCTTTCAAATAATTCCACCAGTATCAGGCCCGAGGCTTCGACCTCCCCGAAGGTGGCGAGCTTTGCTAAGGCATCAGCATTGGCATTCTGCTCTCGAGGGATCTATTCGACTAGGCTGTACTCAAATGTGGACAACTCCTTCCTTACCTTGGCCAGGTAGGCCACCATCTTGGTTCCCCATGCTTGGTATTCTCCTGATACCTGGTTAACCACGAGCTGGGAATCGCTATAGCACTGGACGGAGCTAACTTTCAGCTCCCGGGCCACCTTTAGTCCAGCCAATAAAGCTTCGTACTCGGCCTCATTGTTGGATGCTTCGAACCTGAACCGTAACGCAGAGTGGAAATGATGTCCCTCTGGGGATATCAAGATAACCCCAGCTCTGGACTCATTCTCATTTGATGAACCGTCTACAAAGACTTTCCACAAGGCCTGCATCGGTTCCTCTTGGAATCCAGTGCACTCAGCCATGAAATCAGCCAGAGCTTGGCTTTTGATCGCAGTTCACGGTATGTATAGTATCTCAAATTGGCTGAGCTCGATAACCCACTTCAAAAGATGTCCCGATGCCTCAGGTTTATGCAATACGTGCCTTAAAGGTTGATCGGTTATGACGTGGATTGAATGGGACTAGAAATACAGCCTGAGCTTCCTGGAGGCCGTGATAAGGCAGAACGCCATTTTTTCCATCAACGGATATCGAGATTCAACTCCGAGGAGCTTGTTGCTAATATAACAGACTGGCTTCTGAGACCGGTCCTCTTCCCAGACCAGCACGGCGCTAGCCGCATCTTCCGTGACAGCTAGGTAAAGAAAAAGAGGCTCTCCTGTTGTTGCTTTAGACAACATGGGTGGCTTAGCTAAATGTGCTTTTAGGTCAAGGAAGGCATCCTTGCACTCATCGGTCCATTCGAACTTTTTATTTCCCCAGAGCAGGTTATAGAATGGCAAACACTTGTCGGTTTATTTGGAAATGAACCGATTAAGGGCTGCCACACTTCCTGTCAGACTTTGGACATCTTTTCGCGACCGGGGTGATGGCGTTTCGAGTAGCGATATGATTTTATCAGGGTTCGCCTCTATTCCTCGAGTGTTGACTAGGAAACCCAGAAACTTTCCTGACGCAACCCCGAAGGTACATTTCTAGGGATTCAGTCTCATACCATATTTCCTTAAGATCTCAAAACATTCCTTCAGGTCGGGAACATGGTTATCCGCTATTTTTTACTTGACCAACATGTCGTCAACATACATTTCCATGTTTTTCCTGATCTGATTAGCAAACATTCTATTGACCAATCTCTGATATGTAGCTCCCGCATTCTTCAGCCCGAAGGGCATGACCTTGTAACAATAAACATTGGTTGGGTCATGAAGCTTGTGTGTTCCTAGTTCGCAGGGTTCATGGTGATCTGTTTATAACCCGAGTATGCATCCATGAAAGACATGAGCTGGCATCCACCAATTGGTCAATTCTCGGTAAGGGGAAGCAATCTTTGGGGCATGCTTTATTCAGATCCAAAAAGTCGATGCAGGTTTGCCACTTCCCATTGGGCTTCGGGACCAAAACTGGATTGGCAACCCAGATCTGGTATTTTGCTTCGCGAATAAAGCCGCATTTTAAAAGTCGAGCTACTTCCTCTTTTAGGGCCTCAACTCGGGTTGTGCCCAGGCGCCTTTGTTTTTGGGACTTTGCAGACATGTTTTTGTCCAAGTTAAGGGTATGCATGATGACGTTTGGGCTGATTCCTATCATGTCTTCATGAGACCATGCGAACACGTCTAAATTTTCTCGTAGAAATTTTAGTAGCTTCAGTTTTCTCTCATTAAAAAGTTTTTTTACGAGCCTAACCACCCTCGAAGGATCTCTAAGATTGATGTTCACCTCTTCGAGCTCTTCGATGGCCTGGAGCTCGGATCTATCTTCGCCTATCCTTGGGTTGATATCATCACTCAAGGTGATACCTACGCCATCGACTTCCTGAGGTTTTTCTATCCCAGGAATGGATCTCACTTCCTGAGATTCCTCGTTTCCACCCTGAATGGTCATCGTTTGCTGCCCGGGTCATGATTTTCCCTTCATAGAAATGTTATAGCATTCCCTGGAAATGAGTTGATCACCTTGGACCGTACATACTCCCATAGAGGAGGGGAATTTGACTGCGAGGTGGCAGATAAGAGTTATGGTTTTGAATGTTATCAACGTAGGTCGACCCAGAATCGTGTTGTATGTGGTGGGACAGTCGATAACCATGAACTCAAGGAGTTTGGAGATAGTTCGGGGTCCCTCGCCCAAAGTTATTACTAACTCGATCGTTCCTATCGCTGTCGACCCTTCCACGGAAAACCCATACAACATCATGGAGGTGGTCTTCAGCTCGGCTGCAAACAACCCCATTTTTTCTAGCGTGGACCGGAATAGCAGATTTACCGAACTCCCATTATCAACCAACATCCTCCTAACTCTCTGATTGGCGAGCTGGGAAGTTATGACTAGAGGATCATTATAAGGGAACTGGACATGACTAGCGTCCTCTTCGGTAAAACTGATTGGTTGTTTCTCCAATCGCTGCTGTTTGGGTAGACACTGCTCTGGGATAAACTCAACTCCGTTATGAGACTTCAGCTCATTGACGTACCTCTTCTGGGCACCTTTGCTCGTGCTGGCCAGATTAGGGCCTCCAGAGATGGTGGTTATCTCTCCTCCTATTATAGGGGGAGGGGTATCCAGATTTACCCGGGCCCCAGGCTGATTCATCGGAGCTTCCGGGGTTCGCTGACTGGTAGGGACTCGATTCCGCGCATACTAAGTCAAAGGCCCGGCTCTGATGAGTGTCTCAATCTCGTCCTTCAGATGCCTACAATCATCAGTGTTGTGGCCAATGTCCTTCAAAGGCTTTGGTTTTCTCCAGGGTAGGCGGGCAGAATTTGTTAGGAAAATGTGCTCCCTAGTATCTGTGAGCTCGGTATAGACCGCGTAGACTGGCTTGAACTTTTCCGCGGGCTTGTTCTTCTTAGGACCGTCCTGACCTCCCTCGCCGCTCCCCGTTCTCTTGCCTTCACCCATTTGGTTATTGTGGGCAACAGTTTGAGTCATTTTCATGACATCCGTTTCCGCTCCAACGGGCTGATCAAGGGTATGGCTGGTTCCCGCGACCGAGGCTCGCCCCTCTTCCAAGTTTTTCCATTCTTGGGCCTTGTTCAAGAATTCATCCACAGTTCTGACACCTCTCCTCTGGATTTCTTTCCACAGCCCGCCCCCAACAAGGATTCCAGTCCTCATAGCCATGAGCTTGGAACTATCGTCTGCGTCCCTAGCTCGAGCCACAATGTTTGCGAACCTGCTCAGGTAAGCTTTTAAGGGTTCCCCGGGCTGTTGCTTCACATTCGTCAAGGTGTCCGCTTTGACGCAGGCCGCTTGAGAGGCTCGGAATGCCCTCTTGAAATCGGCAGAGAAATTCTTCCACGAGCTGATCGACTGCTTTTTACAATACTTGAACCACTCTCTAGTTGGGCTGATCAAGGTCGAAGGGAATATCAAGCATCTTAGCTCGGGCCGGATATTATGGGCCATCATCAGGGTATTGAAAGTACCCAAATGATCCGACGGGTCCCCGTCCCCATCGAATTTTGATAGATGGGGCATTCGAAAACCCGGCGGGTACGTCGTGGCTGCTATGCTGGGGGAAAAAAGCTCTAGCTCATCTCCCGAGTCATATTCGTTCTTGCCCTTTTCTGACAAGAGTTTCTTCATTATCTCCTCCATCTGAGCTAACCTTTCAAGGGTCTGGTCCTTGATCCCTTAGTTGTTCTGGGGCTGTTCAACAGCTCCCGCTCCATTATACGCGTTAGGCGGGTTATTGTCCCTCCAAGCTTGAGCTTGGTTTGGCGGGACATTCCCACTGTCACGTACTTCGGAAGGACCATCCTCTCGACGAACATGACATTCATTTCTGGTCGGATCACCCCTCTACGAGTTGAGGCGATCTCGAAGATTGGTTCTCAAGGAAGCCCGAGGGCTTTGCGCCGAACTTAGACGATTGTGCAGGTCTCCACCGGATCTGCCACTTCGCTGGATATCGGTCCAATAGCACCCATTGGAAAAGCTTGGAGCCTGCTACCGGGGGTGAGGATCCGGGACATTCCCGCGTGCTCGCGAGCGATTGGTAGGAACGGCGGGAGGAGGATTCCTTCTGCTGCTCCCGTGCGCCAGAATATCTCAGGCAGGACGAGTAGGAGATGGGTATCTTATCAGCGAAGGGGGATGCCTAACTTGTGAAGCGATCCTGGTCCCGTCCTGTCGGATCAAACTAGCTCGCGGTCGTTCCACTCTACCATCTGCAGCCTCTTGTGGACGGTGGTCAGACTGCGGCATGGGAGGGTTGGCCGGTGTAGATTGTTTTCGCGAGCTTTCCCAGGACCTCCTCCATGAGCTGCCACGAGCCCTTCTGGGTGCGCTTAATGGTGGAGCCAAACTAGGAGTTGAGGTTCTGACTGATCGGCTGACTCACTGATTGGCCCTGGGAAAGTCCTCAAACATAGCTTCTTGATTATGGTACGTCGTGAGCGCAAAACTTGGTGTTGAGGTTCTAACCGACCGATTGGGTCTGAGCCAACTATCCCTGCAGGACTTGTGAGTCCCGCTTTTCCTTTTTCTGATGTTAACATCTGTTGCAAGAGAGGGTAGTCGGGCCAAGACCTCCTCGATTTGCTTACTTGCTCTGGATAGCTGACCCCTCAAATGTACGTTCTCCATTTCTATCGGTGTCAAGAAACGAGGGTTCAGATTTGGCCCATCGAATGCTTTCCCGATCGCTGCTGGACCTCTGGGTTTGGTTCGTCGGATATGGCTGCATGGTGGGCCTCCTGCCCATCATATTGATCTGCCTTGTTACCATGCCTTGACTGAGTAACCACCATGATCAAGCTTTTGTGATAGCAGTAATCTAAACACTCTCAATGAAAGCACAAAACTGTCGACGCAGTTTTTTGCCAACAGATAATTATACGAATAAGTAGGATGGATTAGTGCTGATTGATAAATCGTAATATGAAAATGATAGTAATCTAGGATGTGGAAATTAATTGCAAGGAACTAACAGTCACTCCTTTTTTAGGTGGTTCGGAGGTTAAAATCCCCCTAGTCCACCAGTCGATATTATTGATATATCTTCAGTATTTCTTACAAGATATTTGTTTTTATTTTACCAGAAGAAGCCAACCCTTTTTACTATCAGGGTTTCAGTATTTATAGGAGATTGATATCTGAGTAGATATTGGGGTCATCCGGTGACCTTTTCATCCATCATGTCATTTATGTGACATCGATGATTAATTCCTAAACCTTACAGTGAAGTGTGGTTTAATCAATAGGTAAAGATGGGTAATGGGCCGCATGGCCCAACTCAGGCGTGGGATGTCTGAACAGGCACGTTTATACTGCGTATCCGAGAATTAAGGAATATAACAGACACGTGATGTCTGATATACACACGTTTATATTGCGTGGTTGAATTTACAAGGATTCGGGGGTGTCACGCCTCTGATGCACTACGAGCTTAATCTGGCGCTAGCTCGTGGCTCTTATCATGCTGACACAATGACTCCAAGGAGCAACTAAATGAATAACCAGCTCGGGCTGGTTACTTAGGGGACGGTGACAAACAGCTCCGGATGGACGGTTGACACGTGGCAGATCCAGTTAGGCCCTTCTTTAGCTCACAAAAGTGTGTGTGGATATTTAGGGCGTACACACACAAATCCAAGTATGCCCTCCCGATACGCTAATCAAGGCACTAAACCCTATTAGCATTTTTGTGTCGTTACAACTATCCCCTCCTACTGATCATGCTTAGCTGATTCTAGCTCCCAGGTCACTTCCTTGACCTTGCTATTCCTCCATACGACTTTGACCAGTGGAATCGTCTTGTTCCTCAAAATTTTATCGTTCCTATCTAGGATCTGCATTGGTCGTTCCTCATATGATAAATCGGTCTGTAACTCTAAACCCTCATATCCCAATACACAAGTCGTATCTAAGACGTACTTTCAAAGCATAGAGATGTGGAGTACGTCGTGAACTCCTGATAATGATGGTGGTAGAGCCAATCTATAGGCTACCTGCCCTTTCCTCTCTAGAATCTCAAAAGGTCCTACAAATCTAGGGCTTAGCTTGCCCTTTTTCCAAAACCTCCTTATTCCTCACAATGGTGAAACTCGTAGAAAAATGTGGTCCCCTACCTGGAACTCCACGTCCCAACGCTTAGGATCAGCGTAGCTTTTCTGCCTACTCTGCAAAGCGAGCATTCGAGCTTGGATCTTTTCAATAGCTTCATTAGTCTTCTGAACTATCTCCGGTCCCAAATACTTCCTCTCCCCCATCTCATCCCAATGAATGGGCGATCTACACCTTTTTCCATATAACATCTTGTATGGAGCTACTCCAATTGTTGATTGATAACTATTTTTGTATGAAAACTCAATCAACGGGAGGTACTTACTCCAAGATCCCTCAAAGCCTAACACACATGCTCTAAGCATGTCCTCCAATATCTGAATTGTCCTCTCACACTGTCTATTTGTTTGAGGATTAAAGGCTGTATTGAACTTCAACTGAGTTTCCATAGCCTTCTACAAACCACCCAAAAACATGGAGGTAAATATGGAATCTCGATCCGATATTATTGATTTAGGAACCCAATGGAGACGTACAATCTCCCTCACATACGACTTTGCATACTAGTCTACAGTATAGGTTGTCCTTACTGGCAAAAAGTGAGCTGACTTGGTGTATCTGTCTACTATCACCCACACCGAGTCATGTTGTCCCACCGTCCTGGGTAAACCTCCCACAAAATCCATAGTAATGTCTTCCCACTTCCACTCAGGAATACCCAAAGGCTATAACAACCCCGCTGGTCACTGATGTTCAGCCTTTACCTTCTAACAAGTCAAACAATTGGTAATGTATTCAACTGCGTCCTTCTTCATCCCATGCCACCAATATAAAGTCTGTACATCCTGATACGTCTTTGTGGTGTCTTGATGGAGTGAGTATGGTGTAGTATGGGATTCATCAAGTAGTTCTCGTCTAATACCCATATCCATCGGAACATAGATCCAATCCTTGTACCATAGTAAACCCGCCTCTGAAATAGAATAAACCTTAGCCACTCCAGCTAGGACATTCCCTCTAACCTCCTGCAACTGTGCATCATCCATCTGACCCTCTCTTATCCTCTCTAGGAGGGTAGACTCTAAAGTAATATTGGCCAACCTACCCAAAACCAATTCTATCCTCGCTCTAGTCATCTCCTTTGCCAATTCCTTCGCTATCTGCTTCAAAATAAACAACTGTCCTGGGCCCCTTTGTCTCAACGCATCTACCACTGCATTGACTTTTCCTGGGTGGTAAAGGATGTCACAGTTGTAGTCCTTCACCAATTCAAGCCACGTCTCTGTCTCATGTTTAAGTCCTTCTAGGTGAAGAAATACTTCAAAATTTTATGATCGGTGTATATAGCACACTTTTCCCCATACAGATAATGTTGCCACACTTTTAGTGCAAATACCATTGCTGCTAATTCCAAATCATGGGTAGGATACCGCTGCTCATACTTCTTCAGTTGTCACGACGCATAGGCGATAACCGTCTCATTCTGGATTAGCACGCATCCCAATCCCAATCTCGATGCATCACAATACACTACAAACTTCCATCCCTCCTAAGGGAGGCTCAACACTAGAGCAGTAATGAATCGTTGCTTCAACTCCTGAAAGCTACCCTCATACTTGTCTGACCAGATGAACTTTAGATTCTTCCGTGTCAACTCAGTCAACGGTGTGGAAATATTTGAAAACCCTTCCATGAATCATCTGTAATATTTTTCTAGTCCAAGGAAGGTCCTAACCTCTAAGGTGTTCCTTGGCCTCGACCAATCTCTAACTGCCTCTACCTTGGCCGGATCTACCTTAATCCCATTTCCACTAACAATGTGTCCAAGGAATATCACTTCTAGTAGCCAGAACTCACCCTTCTTAAACTTAGCATACAACTGATGCTCTCTCCATCTCTGTAATAGTCGTCGGAGATGTTGATCATGCTCTGCCACTTAACTGGAGTAAACTAGGATGTCTTCGATGAAGACAATCACAAACTGATCTAAGAAGTCCTTGAACACCTTGTTCATTAGATCCATAAACGCCGCTGGGGCATTGCTCAAACCAAACGACATGACCAAGAAATCATAATGCCCATACCTCGTACGGAAGGCCGTCTTCAGAATATCCTCGTCCTTGATCTTCAACTGGTGATAACTAGATCGAAGATCAATCTTCGAGAATACCGTCTTAGCCTGCAGTTGATCAAACAGGTCATCTATCCTCAGTAAGGGGTACTTGTTCTTGATGGTCAACTTGTTAAACTCCCTGTAGTACATACACATTCTCAGAGTCCCGTCCTTCTTCTTCTTTACGAATAAAACTAGAGCACCCCATGGCAAGAAGCTAGGTCTGATAAATCCTAAGTCTAGAAGCTCCTGCAACTGTATCTTCAACTCCTTAAGCTCTGTCAAAGACATCCTATATGGTGCCCTTGACAATGGATTTTTACCCGCGCTAACTCAATGACGAACTGAATCTCCCTGTGTAGTGGCAGTCCCGCTAAGTCAACAGAAAACACGTTCAAAAACTCGCATACCAGTCTAGTCCCTCCTGGCCCCACTGGTGTAACTCTAGTGGTATCCACCATGCTAGCTAGAAAACCTATACAACCTCCTTAATGTAGGTCCATAGCCCTCAACGCTGATATCATAGGAATGTGGGGTCCACGCATAGCACCCAAAAAAAAAGGGGTCCTCACCCTCAGGCTCAAAGGCCACCATCTTCTTGCTGCAATCTATAGCGGCCCTGTGTTGGGAATTGTGCCCTTAAAACATATGTAGCAGACATTGTTTTATGAAATAAATAAATGATCTGAATTTGTTATGCATATATTTTATGGACTATATTATTCTGTGATAATATTATGTAAATATCAAAAAAATTCCTAAGTTCATATATGTAATCTCAAACACGTATTGGTACGAGAGGATTGTGTTTAAGATAAATGAACTTGAATAGTTCGTAGTAAAATAAAGTTATGGAAGCTTTAGAATAATTACTACAAGTACGGTCCACTAGTATTATGAATACATGTGATCTAGATCCGGATCACTAGTTGGTAGGACACTTTAGTGGAGGTGCTTTATATATTAGAGAATATATAGAACTGGACCAGATATGTTTATTAATACTTAGTTAAATACCGTTTCGAAGTATTAATTAAATATACCAACTGATGATCATATATAAATAGAAATTAATCCTGAAGTTACTATGAACTCTTGTTTATGTTATATGAGTTCTTTGATTCACTCGTTAGGGTCTGTCAGAATGATCAGGCTAGAAACTTTTGTTTTGGGAACTCATTAATGTAGATGACTGGGGACATAGTATACAAATATGGAATCTATGCCTTCTCATAAGAGATTGAATAATGGTTCTCTTAAGGGTTGACTTTAGGGACTGAAAGGTTATTGAGCTCAAATTCATAATTTAGTTATGAATGAACATTCACTAGTAAGGTCAATGGTACTTAAGGAAACAATAGATAATTAAAAGGGTAAAATGGTAATATTATTCCTGATTAAGTAGGAATCATTATTAGAGGGTCAATTTGTATGCAATGATTATATCAATGGACGCTTTATAATTATAAAGTACTCAGTAAATGAAATGTCTATAATTACATGAGTGCAGTCTCATATTTATAGTGGAATAATCATGAGATTAATAAATTAAGATTATTTATTAAAGAGTTTAATTAATAATCTCAAATTTATTGGAGCTTGGAATTATAGGTCCATAGGTCTCCATAGCGGCTTAATCAATACCATTCAAGGTAAGAGTTGATATGAAGGGAAAAATAGTTTAAAAACATATTTAAGAAGAAATTTGTTCTTCAGGCCAACTATGTGAATATATGATAATAGTGATTAATTAAATAATTGCAAATTAGTTGTAGTTAACAAAATTAATTATTATTTAATTATTGTATAATTTTCAAAATTATATTAAATAAATAAATTAATTTTGAAATTTAATTAAATAATTAATTAATTATAAATTTCGAAATTATAATAAATTACATATTTATTTTCGAAAATATTAGATTTAATTAATTAGTAGAATTAATTAAATATCTTTATTTAAGTGGGAGATAATAATCTGATAAGTTCAAATTGGATTTGAATTTAAAAGATTAATACTTATTCAAATAATTAATTATATTTGATAATTAGTTAAAAAGATATTTAATTTAAATTTTAATTAGTTATTAGGTTGTTAGATCTTATCTGACAAAGTAGTTTGAATAAATAATTAAATAAAAATAGAAAAATCAAATATCCCTAAAAATAGGGGTGGTACACGTGCACACACAGTCCATGGACTGTGTGTGGTGTGTATTTTTACTTTTTCAGGGATATGATTTTCATTTTTATTTAATTAATTAATTAATTAATTGATAATTCAAAAAATTAGTTTTTGGATATTTTCATTAATAAAATGATTAATTAATTAAAAAGTAAATTGTAAGTTGGCTACAGATTTTTTTTTTTTAAAATTTGAATATTTTCTTGTAAGTAAGACTAATCAGAAAATATACAGATAACTAAGATATCTAAGAAAACTTAGTTTATTCGCTCTGTGAAAAATAGAACGATAGTTTTCTCTCCCTGAAAAATAAAGAACCAATTCTCAGGCTTATTCTCTTGATCTTATGTTTTGAGTACATCAAGTAGAATCACAAATAAACTATCATTCATTCTCTAAGTGCCCACACACTTCTTGAGCTGTAGAGAACACTTTGGAAGATCTTGGTGTGAGTACTAAGGAGCAGCTTGGATAGGAAGATCATTCTGATTACGAAAAGATAGCAAGGACACTTGATAGGCGTCAAGAGGTATGATTTCTATTCTTATCTTACATTTGATTAATGTATGTATATTAATGGATTCACATATTTAAACGTAGTTTAAATATGTTACAAAAATTTTATTGTACACTGGGCCAACCCCACCACCTTTCCGCTGCGTATTTGGAAACTCGTTCCTAACAATTGGAACCAGGGCAGTCATTAATCTCTGCATACATTAATTACTGTATGGGCATAATATGCATTCTTATGTTATTGTAATATATGTGAATGGATGGATGTATGTATGATTATTGTTTATTCTTAAGGGTCGTTATTTATATGGTGTTTTGGGTTTAGGAATTGTTCTTAAAATTCTAGATGAAAAATGTAAGCCATTTTGGGGCATAAGAATTTTTGTAATTTTAATTTTCTGCGTTAAAATTATTTGAAAAAATTATGTAAGGCCCGAGCCCCGGGTTCCGTGTCCTGAAGCCCGAGCCCCTGCGCACCCATGCGTGCCCAACACTTGCTGTTGCCAGCACACCCCTACGCACCACGCCAACCGCGCACCCCTGCGCCTGTGTCAGTCGCGCGCCCCGCGCCCCGCGCCTCGCCCAGCTGCATGCCCAGTGCTCCCCTGCACCTCGCCCAGCTGCGCGCCTCTGCGTGCTGCACCCAGCAGCGCACCCCGCGCTTGCGCCTGTCCCAGTCGCACCGTGCGCCAAAGCCAGCTGCTGGTGTTCCCCATTCCGAGCGACCATATTAGCTACCCCTAGGGTTTCTAAACCCTAGGGCTTGCATCTAAAATTATCCATTTAAATTATGTGCTTAATTAATTTAGGCCATAATTAAAATTGTTTTATTTTTAATTAATTGTAAGAGCCCAAATTCAAATCTAGGCCTAATAACTTATCGGGCATTAAAGCCCGAGTTAATTATTCTTAAATTTTTTTTAAGATAATTAAATGTTATTTTAATTCAAAATTAAATGGATAAGTGGCTTAAATGGATCAAGACTACTTGTGAAGGCCCAAAGTCAAGATAGAGATCCCTTTAGGTCTTATTTAGTTTCTTACATTTTTTTGTGTATATTTTTGCAAGTGTTGTAATTTTTCTTGAAATACCCAAGACACTCGGCCAGCATTTATTTATTTATTTAGTTAGTATTTATTTATTTAAATGTTTGAATGTGATTAAATTATTTAATACTTTATCATGTATTTTTGACATGCCATACATATAACCCACACAGTATTTAAAATTGTGCATGCATCTCATATGAGTATAAACATGCCTAAGGATTGTCCTATGTGATTATATGCTGGATCATATAATAATAAATCTAGTTTTTTTAACTAGTTCAAGAGAGGAAATAGATTTTAAAAGTTTTTTAACTTCTAGTATTTAATAAAATTGTTTTATTAAATTATAAATGATATTCTTAGTAAATATAGCAAAATAAAATTGAATTAATTAGGGCATAGTTCTATAATTTTATTTTTGCTTAATTTGATTAGTAATTATTAGAATATCATTTGGTAAAAATAGATCACTTTATTTTTACAACCAATTAAAAAGCATAGGATGGTTTTAGAAAATACATATTCTAAAATAGTGAGTGGGAGAGGGAGTTATGACAATAAGTCCCATGGTCTCCATTATTAGTTAGCACCGAGGTAAAATGGAGAGGGCCTCGCGGCACCCTTGCTTATGTCCCCCTAAGGAAGGCTTTCGACAGTGTTATTCTCAAGGAAAACTTCTTTTTCAAGAATAGGATTTCATGATGTATTTCAAGTTTGACTGTGGAATTAGTAATTATTTTTTATGTTTTCTTTAACTGTTGCATTCATGCATCACGTTTACTATTCTGAAAATAACTCATACTTATTATATGCATAAATTCATTTAGTTTATTTATTTATTCCCAGCAAATATGTCTATTGGTGAATTACACACTTATGCCTTTCTCAAATCCTTGGTTTTTGAACCAGAAAATATGCAACACTGGTTTCGAGGCATGTTGACCATTTTTTCTTATAAAAAGATGATGTCAACCGTCTGTAACAAATCTCCAACGGAACCACCTTTGGCTACTAGCTATGAAGCAGTAGAAAAATATGTAAATTGGATAAAATACGATCGGTTGGCACGTTATTGCATGCTTTCAGCCATGCTTGATGAAACAAAGGAAAAATATATACACTATAACTCATCACATAAAATGTGGCGAGCAATGACAAAGGAAGTCTTTGCTGAGTGTCATCGTTTATATCAAATGAAAAAAGTAAATAAGATTTACATATATTTTTTAACTTTGAATAGTAGATTCAAATACTATGAATATCATATTCAAATTTTTGGAAAGTAGATTCAAAAATATATGCCACTAATCTATTTTTCTTTTTTTTTTTTCTTTCGCAGAATCAGAACCCTGAAAAGGAGGAAGAGACTGATGAGGATTTTGATAGCGAGTAAAGAGTTGAAGGAGTTGGAAAGTAGTTTTATTTAGTAATTTTATTGTTAGTTGAACAATTTAAATTTCTTTATTTTGTTTTAAAAATTTTAGATTTCTTTAAACAAAGAAAACTACAGTCTAGAAATTTAGTTTATTCTTAGTAATTTTGATTATTAATGTTTGGAAACTTATTTCTATATTTTTGCATAACATTTATTTCTTTTATTAATAAAGTAGTTATTATTTAAAGAAATTATCTATTTACTTGTTATGCAAATGGTTTGGGATAAACAAAATTTACATACATACAATGAATGACAAAATATATTTTTTTAATTATGAATTATTTAAAATAGCTTATCCTAGATCTATTAAACGACACAAGACTGATTTCGATAGTGAAACATATCCGTGGCACTTGAGATTGGACCATATTGGTCTAGAAAGAATAAATAGGCTTGTAAAGGATGGTCCTTTAACATAACTATCTTTTGGATCTCTCCCTGTTTTTGAATCCTGTCTAGAAGGCAAAATGACCAAGAGACCTTTCTCTACTAAAGGTTCAAGAGCCACAGAACCACTTCAGCTAGTACATACGGATGTTTGTAGTCCACTTAATGTACAAGCAAGAAGAGGTTATGAATACTTCGTCACTTTCATTGACAATTATTCAAGATATGGATACATATACTTAATGCAAAGAAAATATGAAACTTTTGGAAAGTTCAAAGAATTTCAAGCAGAAGCTGAAAAGCAATTAGGTAAATCACTAAAAGCTCTTCAATCTAATCGAGGAGGAGAGTACGTGGATTTTGAATTCGAGGACCATTTGCATGAGCATGGCATTCAATCCCAACTCACAGCACTTGGAACGCCACAACAAAATGGTGTTTCAGAAAGACAGAATAGAATGTTATTAGGTATGGTTAGATCAATGATGAGTTTCTCATCATTACCACTGTCATTCTGGGGCAATGCGATTCAATGTGCTCTATACATATTGAATGTTGTTCCATCTATGTCTATCCAAAAGACACCCATAGAATTATGGAATAGTTGTAAACCTAGTTTACACCATTTTCAAATTTAGGGATGTCCTGCAGACGTGGTTAAAGGAAACAATGGGAAGTTGGAATCACGCTCTGAAGTGTGCATGTTTGTGGGATATTCCAAAGAGACTAGAGGTGGAATTTTCTATAGTCCAAAAGAAAATAAAACATTTGTATCAACAAATGAAACTTTTCTTGAACATGACTATGTTAATAACCACAAACCTTGCAGTAAGGTTGTTCTAGAGGAGATGGTCTCGAGTGAAGTTACAAAGTCACCAGCAACAACCAATGAAAAATGTCAAGAGGAAACTGCTAGTTCTAGTCAGAATAGTAGAGAAACCTCGTCGTAGTGGGAGGGTTAGTAAGCAACCAACACACTATGAACACGAAGTTCAAATGCTTGTGTCTGACACAAACAAAGACGATCCATTGACATTTAAAGATGCAATGAATGATTCTAACAAGGATAAATGGCAAGAAGCCATGAACTAAGAAATGGAATCGATGTATTCCAATTCTGTCTGGGTTCTTGAAGATCCACCTGAGAATATCAAACCCATTGGTTGCAAGTGGATATTCAAGAAGAAAAGAGGAGCGGATGGGAAAGTAGAGACTTTCAAAGCAAGGCTTGTAGCCAAAGGTTACACACAGAAAGAAGAGGTTGACTATGAAGAAGTATTTTCTCCTGTAGCCATGCTAAAAGCCATTCATATACTCTTGTCCATAGCTGCGTGCATGGATTATGAGATATGGCAAAAGGATGTCAAAACAACTTTTCTGAATGGCTACCTTGACGAAACCATTTACATGTCTCAACTAGAAGGGTTCGAATTAAATGGTCAAGAGCAAAAGGTTTGCAAGCTTCTTAGGTCCATTTATGGACTCAAACATGCTGCTAGATATTGGAATCTTAGATTTGATGACATAATTAAAACGTTTGGTTTTGAACAAAACACTGATGAACTTTGTGTCCATAAACAAAGCAAAGATGGTGTAGTAGTATTCCTTGTTCTTTACATTGATGATGATATATTACTGATTGGAAATTACTTAACATTATTATAAAAGGTAAAGAACTGGTTAGCTGAAAAATTCCAAATGAAAGATTTGGGAGAAGCCAAGTATGTTCCGGGCATTAAGATTCTTAGAGATAGATAGAACAAAACTTTGGCACTGTCTCAAGCAACTTATATTGGTAAGGTGCTAGAACACTTTAACATGCAAAACTCCAAAAAGGGTGATATGCCAACCCGTTCTGGAGTATTCCTTTCCAAGGATTAGTTGCCCTAAAACACCTCAGGAAGAGGAAGACATGAGACAGTATCCCTATGCCTTAGCAGTAGGCAGTCTGATGTACGCCATGCTGTGTACAAGACTTGACATTTGTTATGCAGTAAGGATTGTCTGTCGTTATCAATCCAATCTTGGATTGAATCATTGGACTGCAGTGAAGAATATTCTCAAGTATTTTAGAAATACTAGAGATCATATGCTTGTATATTCAGGTGGCGACCTGAACCCCACTGGTTACATTGATTCTAAATTTCAATCAGACAGAGATAGTCGGAAATCGACTTTTGGATCAGTGTTTACTCTTGGAGGAGGAGCGGTAGTCTGGTGAAGTATTAAACAAACCAGCATTGCAGACTCCACAATGGAAGCCGAGTATATAGCAGCTTGTGAAGCAACTAAGGAGGCTGTGTGGCTCAAAAAGTTCTATCCCGATCTGAAAGTTGTACTAGATGTGGATAAGCCACTAGTCCTATACTGTGACAACAGTGGGGAAGTAGCTAACTCAAAGGAACCACGAAATCACAAGAGGGGAAAGCACATCGAGAGGTAGTATCACTTGGTAAGAGCGATAGTTCATTGAGAAAATGTTGAAGTTATGAAGATAGCTTCAGAGCATAATCTTGCAGATCCTTTCACAAAGACTTTATCCATAAAATCTTTTAAGGAGCATCTAAGAAACATGGGAATGAAAGAGATGCCTCATTTGCTTTAGGGAAAGTGGGAGATTGTTGGGAATTGTGCCATGAAAGCATATGTAGTAGACATTGTTTTATGATATAAATAAATGATCTAAATTTGTTATGCATATATTTTATGGACTATATTATTTTGTGATAATATTACGTTAATATCAGAAAAATTCCTAAGTTCATATATGTAATCTCAAACACGTATTGGTACGAGAGGATTGTGTTTGAGATAAATGAACTTGAATAGTTCGTACTAAAATAAACTTATGGAATCTTTAGAATAATTACTGCATGTACGGTCCACTAGTATTATCAATACATGTGATCTAGATCCGGATCACTAGTGTGGTAGGACACTTTAGTGGATGTGCTTTATATATTAGAGAATATATAGATCTAGACCAAATATATTTATTAATACTTAGTTAAATACATTTTCGAAGTATTAATTAAATATATCAATTGATGATCATGTACAAATATATCTTAATTCTGAAGTTACTATGAACTCCTATTTATGTTATATGAGTTCTTTCATTCCCTCGTTAGGGTCTGTTACAATGATCAGGCTAGAAACTTTTATTTTGGAAACTCATTAATGTAGATGGCTGGGGACATAGTATACAGATATGGAATCTATGCCTTCTCATGAGAGATTGAATAATGGTTCTCTTAAGGGTTGACTTTTGGGACTGAAAGGTTATTGAGCTCAAATTCATAATTTAGTTATGAATTAACCTTCACTAGTAAGGTAATTGGTACTTAAAGAAACAATAGATAATTAAAAGGGTAAAACGATAATTTTATTTCTGATTAATTAGGAACCATGATTAGAGGGTCAATTTGTATGCAATGATTATATCAATAGACGCTTTATAATTATAAAGTACTCAGTAAATGAAATGTCTATAATTACAAGAGTACAGTATCATATTTATAGTGGAATAATCATGAGATTAATAAATTAAGATTATTTAATTAAAGAGTGTAATTAATAATCTCAAATTTATTGGAGCTTTGAATTATAGGTCTATAGGTCCCCATAGTGGCTCTATCAACACTATTCAAGGTAAGAGTTGGTATGAAGGGAAAATAGTTTAAAGACATATTTAAGAAGAAATTTGTTCTTCGGGTCAAATATGCAATTATATTACAATAGTGATTAATTAAATAATTACAAATTAGTTGTAGTTAACAAAATTAATGAATATTTAATTATTGTATAATTTTCTAAATTATATTAAATAATTAATTTAATTTTTAAATTTAATTAAATAATTAATTAATTATATTTTTTGAAATTATAATAAATTAAATATTTATTTTAAAAAATATTGGATTTAATTAATTAGTAGAATTAATTAAATATCCTTATTTAAGTGGGAGATAATAATCTGATAAGTTCAATTTGGATTTGAATTTTAAAGATTAATATTTATTCAAATAATTAATTATATTTGATAATTATCTAAAAAAATATTTAATTTAAATTTGAATTAGTTATTAGGTTGTTACATCTTATGTGACAAAGTTGTTTGAATAAATAATTAAATAAAAATAGAAAAATCAAATATCCCTAAAAATAAGGGTGGTACACGTGCACACACAGTGACTCTGTGTGGCGTGTATTGCTTTTTTTTATCAAGGATAGCATTTTCATTTTTATTTATTTAATTAATGGATAATTCAAAAAAATAGTTTTTGGATACTTTCATTAATAAAATGATTAATTAATTAAAAAGTAAATTGTAAGGTGGTTACAGATATTTTTTTTTTAAATTTGAATTTTTTCTATTAAGTATGTCTAATCAGAAAATATATAGATAACTAAGATATCTAAGAAAACTTAGTCTATTCGCTCTGTGAAAAATAGAACGATAGTTTTCTCTCCCTGAAAAATAAAGAACCAATTCTCAGGCCTATTCTTTTGATCTCATGTGTTGAGTACATCAAGTAGAATCACAAATAAACTATCCTTCATTCTCTAAGTGCTCGCACACTTCTTGAGGTGTAGAGAACGCTTTGGAAGATCTTGGTGTGGGTACTAAGGTGCAGCTTGGATAGGAAGATCGCTCTTATTATGAAAAGATTACAAGGACACTTGATAGGCTTTAAGATGTATGATTTCTATTCTTATCTTGCTTACGAGTAATGTATGTATATTAATGGATCTGCATATTTAAAGGTAGTTTAAATATGTTACAAAATTTTTGTTGTACACTAGTCCAACCCCACTACTTTTCTGCTGCGTATTAGGAAACTCGTTCCTAACACCCCGCATTTGACTAGCCAATCTATCCCCAAAATTATATCAAGTCATCAATACCCAACTAAATTAGGTCTACCGATAGTTCCCTACTATCCACCATCACTGGCCGTGCTAGAAACTACCAGCTCCCTTGTAGGCAATATAGTCCCAAACCTTGGAGTATAATACTTGCTAGGCCTAAACAATATTTTAGTCACCTTACTGATAACAAATGAATGTGTAGCATTAGAGTCAATCAATATAGTATATAAAGCGCCAGCGCTAGAAAGCTGACCTGCCACTACCGACGGACTAGCCTCAGCCTCTGCTTGTGTCAAGGTGAACACTCGAGCTGGAGTCAAGTTGTCCACCTTCCCTGGTTCCTGGTTCTTCAATGTTGGGAAATCCTTCTTGAGGTGTCCAACCACCCCGCACAAGTAACAAGCCTTTGCTTAACATTCACTCAGATCACACTTCCTGCATCTAATGAACTTTGGATAACTTGTCCTGGCCTCACCTCCTCCTTAGCGGCCACCATAGGCACCCCGGCCCATCCTTTTAGGACGAACAGTGGTAGAGGTGTCAGGGGTCTTCCTTTCCTGATCACTAAGGCCTCCGCCCCTACCAAATCATGTAAATGGAGGCATTATCCTGCAAACATCCTGTCTCGCAACGTTCCCCCTCCAAATCTTATTCTCTGCCTCCTTAGCAGTGAGGGTCTTCTCAACCGTCTGGGCATAGGTCATCTCCCCAGGTACCGATGTGATCTTCACATCTTTTGCTATCATAGCATTAAGCCCTCGAACAAATCTGTCATGTCTAGCTGCATCTGTATGCATTAGATCTAGTACAAACTTTGCTAGCCTGTCAAATTTCAGAGCATGCTTAGTAATTGTCATGCTACTCTGCACCAATCTAATGAACTCATTCACCTTCGCCACCCTGAAGGTACCATTGTAATAATTATGGTTAAAAAGATCTCTGAACTCATTCCAACTCATAGCAGAAACATCTCAAGTCTGTGATGCCACCTCTCACAAAATACGGGCATCCTCTCTGAGCATATAGGTGGCACAGGCCATCCTGTCATTACCTTCCACCCTCATAAAATCCAGGATGGATGTGATCATACTCATCCACTACTCAACTTTTAGTGGATCTGGTCCTCCCTCAAAGATTGGAGGATGTTGTCTTTTGAATCTCTCATAAAGTGGCTCCCACCTGTTTCCAATCTTAGGTGGCTGTACAACTGGTGCCATAACAGGTGGAAAATTAGGTGTGACACTCCCTGACGGAGCCTGTTGCCTCAGATGGTGAATATGCTCTTCCTCACTCTAAAGTCTGGCTTGCATATTAGCAAGCAATTGTTGCCAGTTCTCAGGAACTGGTGGAGGGTTCTGACCCTGCTCATCATCTCTAGCCTTATCCTCGGTGTCGGCTAATCGTATTGATCGACTTGGATGCATAACTATCCAAGTTTATCTGCAATCAACGACTCGGCTGGTCAGGCAATGATGACAGGCTTATATTCATTCCTTGGTCCAACGCCAAAATCTAGGCCACAATGCACTATTATGATGCAAATATGCATTTAAACAATTATTCACATAAAGTAGCAATGCTAATAAGCATCCCTTAACATATTCACATAGCAGTCAAGGGCCAGGCCCTATCAATATATCTCATGCTCCCTATTAATCTTGTAGATAAAACATTTATATTCCATTTAAACATTTAAACACATAATAACATATATGGTTACCAAACCTTGAGTCGAGCTTGTCTTTAGCGATGAGTGTACATGCCCAGCCAGTCTCCAGGAGCCCTTAAACCTAGACCACTCTGATAGCAAGTTGTAATGCCCTGGGTATTGAAGACCATTACACTGTGTGTTTAAAATAGTGCAATACATGCTAATCAGGTCGTTTGAACGTAAATGTGTTTCTAAAGTCATTTGACAGGTTAGGGTTAAAATATTTTGATCGTAAAATGATTGATTTTCGTTAAAATAAGAGTTTGATACCTAGGATCCCAATAATGAGGTTTACATGGTGGAAAACAACACTCAAAAGTTGGCACAACAAAAGCAAGTCTAAATGAACAAATACAGTTTTGAACTCCAATTCCTGTAATTCCCTTGGCCGTGGGGGTCGAGCAGCTGTTGATGTACACTCCGCCCCCTAAGCTCTCCAAATCATGGTTGGTCCAACTTTCCTTTGCCTTTACCTACACCACGTAGCACCCGTGAGCCAAGGCTCAGTAAGAAAACCATAATCAACAAGCATAGACAACAACAAGAACATATAACAAACTTCAATCCAATCAGTTTAATTAATCAATAGGATACAAGTATTAAGCTAGACAACATTAAATATGTTCTTTCAAATGTATAACTCAATCTGTAATACAAATATTTAGGTGTCAACGCCCTTAGGTTGAGCCCTCTGGTTATTTAGCTGATCTCGGCTTGCTTAGGCCGAGTTGTGTTAAGTACGCTTATCATCAGCCCCTACTCCCTTAGGCCGTACTTTCACATTACACATATATCAGTGATATAAGTTACAGAACACATACGTTCAATTACAGGGAATCTCAGTTCCATTCACAACCATATGAGTGCAGTTTTCTTACCTCAAGTCCCCAGTGTAGGAAAAAGAGCGATCCCGAGCACGATCCTCAGTCCTGAGCCTCAACAGTAACCCTTGTCACAAGCGATTATGGATAACTATCAAATTCTAATCCAATTAAATGTTTTGGAAACAAATACTAGTCTTCGTCACCTTGAATTATACTAAATCGGTTAGTAGAATTCATCCCAAGCACTTAGGTTTAAATCCCCGAGCCTTCCCAAGCCTAAAAACAAACCTAGGCCATAACTATCTAGGTGGGCCATGACCTGGCCCTGAGGGTCGCGGCGCTCTTCAAGTCAGAGGCGCAACCTCTTGCTTCTACGGGGAGGCGGTTCACGACTTGCCCCCTAGGGTCGCGGCGCTCCCTCAAGTCAGCAAGCACTCCCCTGCGAACCCAGAAATCCCCGGGTTTCCAACGCTTTTTTCCCAACTCAAAGGCCTAGAATCCAACCTAATTATACAACTAAACCCATACCAAATCTAGAATTCATAATATCACTTCAAGAACAGCACATATGTAATGCCCCATATCACTATGGCTACTTCCGTGTCTTTTCAGTGTGCTTTGTCGTCACTCGCACGCTTCCTGGGAAAACTTTCCAAGAGGTCACCCATAATGAGATTACTAGAGGTCAAGCATGCTTAACTTTGGAGTTCTTAAGTGATGGGCTACCGAAAAGAAGATTCATCTTGTTGGCATAGGTAGTACCCATCAATCCATTTAAGCAATCTTCAACTGTGTAGTCCCATACCAACATAGCATTAGAATCATCACACTTGACCTTCCCCAGGTGATGTGGGATTGCACATCTTTACTCGGTCTTTCCCCCTACGGATCATGGGATACTGACTGTCACAATCACCAACCCTTAGGGATCCGATGTCCTTGCTGGCCACACTTTCAGTTGGGTCAAGGTTCTGATACCATCTGTAATGCCCCATGTCACTATGGCTGCTTCTAATACGAAGTTCACTTGCATTCACAAGCAGTAACGTTCTTTATCATTCATGCAGCAATTAAGGGCTAGGCCCCAACTCCAACTCCAGAAAACTGGAAACAGGTGCTTGTCGGTATGAAAGCTAGATTAGAGAGGCATGAAGAAGAGATACGCCTCTTGAGACAGCAACAGGTTCTAGAAGGGAACCCACAGCCTACGGTACCGATAGTGATACAGTCGGAGATACCAGCAATAGTGTAGCCCCAGGCAAGGGGAGATAGGTGGGAACCCCTCTATGAGAGGTTCAGGAAGCAACACCCTCTAGTCTTTGTGGGCGGCCCAGATCCACCGAAGGCTGAGCAGTGGATTTTATGAGGGTAAGTGGTAATGAGAGAGTGGTCTGTGCAACTTATATGTTTTGAGAGGATGCCAGAATATGGTGGGTGGTGGTATCCCAGGCCAGAGTAGTAACCACCATAGAATGGGACGAGTTAAGAACCTTGTTCAACGGGAAATACTACAATGACACAGTTAAAGCTGCGAAGGCTGAGGAGTTCAACAAGTTACTTCAGGGTAACATGACAATAATAGATTACGCCCTGAAGTTTGACAGGTTGGCAAAGTTTGCCGGGGATCTAGTGCCCACTGATGGGACATGAAGAGAGAAGTTTCTTCAGGGCCTACAACCTAGGATAGTTTGAGATGTTCATATTACTATTGTGCCTGGATTGACTACCTATGCACAGGCTATGGAGAAGGCGTTTATAGCTGAGTGCGCTGAGAATAAGATATGGCATGACAACGCAGCCAGTAGGGATTCTAGGAGGCCAGAACCTCCATTTCCAGGTTTTGGTAGGGGCGGAGGCCCAGTGATCAAAAAAGGAAGACTCCAGACACATTTTCAGATTCAGGGCCAGATAGGAGGTCAGGGGGCATACAGACGGGCCACTAGGGTGACGGTGAGACCTGAAGAGCATTTCCAGAGTGTACTAGGTGCAGGAGGTGCCATATTGGGGAATGTCGAGCAAAAGCCTGCTTTGTTTGTGGCAGTGTAGGGCACCTAAAGAAAGACTGCGTGAGAGCCAGAAAAGAGGAGCCAAAGAAAGTGGATAGCCTGATGCCAGCTCGGGTGTTCACTTTGACCCAGGCAAAGGCCGAGGCTAGTCCCTCGGTAGTTACAGGTCAGCTTTCTAGTGTTGGAACCTTCTATACTATTTTGATTAATTCAGGTGCTACGCACTCTTTTGTTGCTAGTACGGTTATAGATGGATTGTGTAAACCATGTGACTTTTATCCTGTGGGGTTTGGTACAATATTGCCTACTGGGGAGTTAGTGGTTTCCAGGAGATGGGTTAGATCACTACCAGTTACTGTGGGTGGCACAGAGTTATTAGTTAACTTGGTAGAGCTGGAGATGACTAATTTTGATATAAGTCTGGGTATGGATTGGCTAGAGAAGTATGGGGAAATGATAGACTGCAAGAAGAAGATAGTAACCTTTGACCTCGAGGGTGAGGACCCATTTGTATTCGTTGGCACTGTGCATGGACCCCGTATACCCATTATATCTGTACTTAGAGTTAAAGACCTATTGAAAGAAGGATGCATATGGTTCTTAGCTAGCATGGTGGATGCCACTTAGGTCGTGCCAGTGGGACCAGAACAGACCCGATTAGTCTGTGAGTTTCCAGACATGTTTCCAGAGGATCTGCCAAGGTTACCACCACACAGGGAGATTGAGTTTGTAATTGAATTAGCGCCAGCGACAGAGCCAGTATCTAGAGCACCTTACAGGATGGCTCCAGCTGAGTTGAAGGAACTAAAGGTTCAACTACAGGAGTAATTAGACTTGAGTTTTATTAGGCCCAATTTCTCTCCATGGGACGCACCAGTTCTCTTTGTGAAGTAGAAAGATGGTTCTCTGAGGATGTGTATCGATTACAGAGAACTGAACAAGTTGACTATCAAGAACAGATATCCTCTGCCATGTATTGGTTTGTTTGATCGTTACAGGGTAGAATGGTATTCTCTAAAATAGATCTTTGATCTTGTTATCACCAGCTGAGGATCAGAGACGAGGATATAGCGAAGACAGATTTTCCCACCTGGTACGTGCATTATAAGTTTTTGGTGATGTCATTTGGGTTGACTAATGCCTCGATAACATTTATGGATTTGATGAACAGGGTGTTCAAAGACTACATGGACTAGTTTGTGATCGTCTTTATTGACGATATATTGATGTACTCTTGGACAGAGACAGAACACGAGCAGCACCTCAGATTGGTACTACAGAGGTTGAGAGAACACAAGTTGTATGCAAAGTTAAAGAAATGCAAGTTTTGGTTGCCACAGGTGATTTTTCTTGGGCCACATAGTTCATAAGGATGGAATTAAGGTTGATCCAGCGAAGATTGAGGTAGTCAGAGATTGGCCAAGACCGAAGAATGCTTCAGAGGTCAGGAGTTTCTTGGGATTGGTGGGGTATTATAGACACTTTATGGAAAGTTTCACCAAGGTTGCGTCATCACTGACAGAATTAACACGCAAGAATTAGAAGTTTTTTTGGTCAGATAGGTGTGAAGACAACTTCTAGAAGCTCAAGAAGAGTATGATCACCGCTCCAGTTTTGAGCCTTCCTGCGAATCGAGATAAGTTTGTAGTTTACTGTGACGCTTCGAGGCAAGGTCTAGGTTGCGTACTTATGCAGGCGGGGAAGGTCATTGCTTATGCATCACGTCAGTTGAAGGACTATGAGCAGAGATATCACAGACATGACTTAGAGCTTGCAGTGGTAGTCTTTGCACTGAAAATGTGGCGAAACTACTTGTATGGTGAGAAGTGTGAGATATACACCGAACACAAGAGTTTAAAATACTTCTTCACCCAGAAGAATCTGAACATGAGGCAGAGACATTGGTTAGAGTTGGTAAAGGATTATGATTGCAAGATCCTCTATCACCCTGGGAAAGCCAACGTGGTAGTAGATGCCTTGAGCCGGAAGGGTCCAGGACAACTATATAGTGCTAGGAAGATATTGAGGAAATTGGCTGATGACATGACTAGAGCACAGATTGAGTTAGTGGTGGGTCGGTTAGGCAACATTACTTTGCATTCTTCTCTCCTTGAGAGAATCAAGGAGAAGTAGTTAGATGATCCACAGTTGGGGCAGATTACACTACAAGAAAATTAAGCATTGAAATTGGACATTATTAAAAAAACATCATAAAAAAGACACGCGAGCTCCCTTTAAAAAAAACTGGTGGGCTTTGAATTATTGGGCGAGACATACAGAACGAAATTTCTCACCATTTTATCTTTTCTTTTGTCTCTCGATTCTAACTTCTCTCTTGTCCCTTACAAAATAAAAACTTCTCTCTTCTCTCTTACTTCGTTAATTCTTGTTATTTATAGGCACACAAAAGAGCAACTTTGCGAGTATTCTTCTACTATCTTACCTAAACTTGTTTGAAGGTGATTCTTGAAAATATTGCACGGGCCTTGAACAATGGAGCTTTACCATTCAATAATCTAGAATGATAAAAGTATGGGTTTTGAAAATTTTACTTTTCTTTTTTATCTACCATGTGTAATTTTGAACTCTAGCGTAAGATTCTTTTGATTTTTGATCTTCAGTTATAGGAAGCATTTTTTTGCTTTAAACTTTAGTTATGGGTATGCCATTTGATTCCAAAAGCCCTAATTGAGCGATGGATTAGGTGTTTTTTTCCTTTTAGTTTTTAGTTTTCTTTTGGTTTTCTTTAGATGTTTTCTTACATTTTGAGTAACGGGTTGCTTTATATTGTTCATTTATATGAAATGAATTAAGATAGGTCTGGTTATTGCTAGAGAAGAAGGCTTATGCTTGTTTCTCTTCTTCTCCTTTCTCTTCTCTCTTGCATCCTGGTATTGGCTTTCTCATGGTTGTACCTTGTTACACATTTATTCTATCTCTCTCTATATATATACATATATATATATATTCTTCTTTTTTTGCTTGGTTTGTTCTTGACGATGCTTTTCTGGGATTTTCCTTATTTTGCAGATTCCCCCCATGATGTAAGTGAAGAACTGTCTTATGATTTGAATGCAAAAGTTCCTCCAATTTCTCTTGACCCTAATGGTAATTACCTTCCCTTCTCTTCTTAATATTCTTATTTTTCCTTTTTCGGTCAAACAATAACTTTTTCGCTACTGTTTTGCGTTTCATTTTTTTAGTTTTCTAACTCTTGCTTTTATTGATAATTTAAAATTGATACGAATAGGAATGCCAATTTGGTGGGCTATTATCTGTCGTTGACATTTAGAGCTTACTTGTTATTAGTGCACACTAAGATCTATGTTTTTGCAACTCTACCAATCTTTGTGTAACGCCCTAGATAGCCAAGACCGTCACACTGAGTGTTTATAAAGGTGCAAGACTTGCTAATCAAGCCATTTAGTTCAAAACGTGTCACTGAAACTATAGTTGAGCTAGGGTTAAAATATTTTGGTCTCAAAACTGCATTTCTTATAAATAGGCAGTATTCTTTTTACATGGGATCCCAAAAGTAATAAGTTAAAGACTGTTTACAAAAGATTCAAGATCTAAATACAGAGATTGGCCATACTAAGGCAAAACGGACAGTTCAGCATAACCCGTCCAGTTCCACTTCTCGGCCGTGGCGGCCGAACAGCTGACTATGTACATTCAGCCCCGCAGCCCTCCATCTCAGGATTGGTCCAACTTGCCTTTGCCTTTACTTGCACCACGAAGCACCCATGAGCCAAGGGCCAACAAGAAAACACAATAACAGAGCCAATCATTCGATAGACAATCAGATAACTCATATCGCATATGCATGTACTCAACAGTTTAAGCATTCATATTATTCAAGTATTTAGCATACCAAGTATATCATTTCATATCAATAATCAATCCACATATGATAACTAGGGTTAATGCCCTTAGGTCGCACACTCTATTTATCCCACTGACTCCGGCCCGCTTAAACAAGCTAAGTGAATATTAAGCTGTCCTCGGCTACCAGTGGCCGAGCCGCGCCCTGTGCACAAGTATTATTTACGGCACCCTTAGTCCATTTATCACATGTCCCATAGAGTAATACCATCTATGACATTATTCATATATCGGGAGTACTTAGTTCCATCACAAAAACATAACCGGGTGCAGTTTTCTTACCTTTAGATTTACTAGCTTTGTTCGATTGATCCTAAAGCACGATCCCTCTCGGGCCCTAGCACACACCTAGTCACAACCATAAATAAAAATCATCACCAAACCTCAAGTCCAAAACCTAGCCTCGGGACCAATCCCGAGCCCTCGGGAAGCTCTAATTCCACGAAACGAGGTGGTGGAATCAAACCCCGAACCCCCGGGCAAAAATCCTTGAAAATAACCCAAAAACCCTTTTTCTGGAAATAGGGTAGCGCTATAGCGCTCTTTGGAGGGCGTTACATGCTATAAATAGAACCTAAAAGCGTCCCAGACAACATGCCCTAGAGCTACAGCGCCCAAAGGCTAGCGATGTAGCGCTAGTCACAGAACAACAACCCTGCATTTTTCCCTCCATCGATTTTCCCGAGCCAAACCATACCAAAACTTTTCCAAACTTCAACCAAACTTAAAAACAAGCTTATTAACATGTCTAACTCATCCCAAATGACCCAACCATATAAAACTTAAGCACATGCACTCCAAATCCCAAAATTCACCATGGCTGGACCTCAAACTCAGAAACTCAGCAAAACAACTAAAACCTTAGGATTTTAGAGTTAGAATTTCATACCTTCAATGGAGAGTCGACCTTAAGCTAGCCTCTACGCCTCCTTGGCTTAATCCTCCTCAAATCCTCAGCTTTAATTCCCCGTACAACTTAGTTCAGAAAATCATCTCAGCCAAAACCAGAAACATAAGAGCAGACCCTAGAAACTTACCTCAGTTGGATGCCTAATTCCTGTTGAATCCTCACACTTGATCAAGTTCTCAAGAACAAGGCTCTAGACAAGAACTCCTTTGAATTTTAGCTCCAAAAGACCCCAAGGAATGGAGAAGAATCCTAAACCGACAGAGAGAAAAATGAACTTCTATTTTTCCTTCTTCTTTTCTTTCCTTCAGACTCTAGAGTTTTCCCACTAAGGCATAAAGCAACTTAACTCTTATCCCTTTATAAGCCAAATGACCAATTTTCCCTCCCTTTACTTCTAAGCCTTTTAATCCACCTAGGGGCATTTTGGTCATTTCACCCAATTCCTGCTAATTCCTCGAGTGTCTCTAATATTTACCACTTACTTCTCGTCACCTAACTAATCACCAATTATATTCCTTTATGTACAAATTGACCCCAATATATTCTCTAAATTCCTAGAAATACCCCCAGGCTCGCCCCGAGCCGGGTATAAATCCCCGCTGTGACCTTTTTGCTAACTCGCTCACTAGGATCACCTTAAGTCACAGATTATAAATATATCCACATAATAATTTGGTCTCATTAATTTATCACAGATATTTACATTTATGCCCTTGACGGGCCAAAACTACGAAAATGCCCTTATAACCTAATCATGGCTTACATGCATACTAATACACATGGTCATGCATCACAAATATCCAAATGATCATATAAGCATGCTTTTCACATAATCATGCAATTATGCCCTCCTAGCACGCTAATCAAGGCCCTTAAGCCTTATTAGTAAATTTGGGTCGTTACACTTTGCTTGCCATCCTCCATATTGGTGATGTTTGATGAAATACATTATTATTATGTATTTAATTTGGGACTTAGTTTCTTTCATATTGCATTGTTTTCTTGTCCATTTTCTCTCTAAGTTTGAATCAATTCCTGCTTTTAGAATATCTTGATGCCTAATTAGTTGTGTGAAAGAATGTGTTTTTATTAGTATAAACATCATGTCCATTTTTAAGTAGTTTCTTTTTCTCTAGAGTTAATTATGAGAGATTCATAAACATTGTTTAGTAAGTGAAAATTGTATTGTTCTGCTTTACTATCTCTGTTATATCATTCCGTTTACTCTGTTAACTTTCAATTTTATACATATTTGTAAAATTTAGGCTCCTTAATCTATTTCTAAAATTTAAAAGGTATTTGAATGAATTAGTTTAGTGATGGTGCTAGTTCTCTCAATATCCTATCATTCTATATCAAGTTTGAAATTCATGTCTAGATCATTTCACTGGTAGTCCTGTGCATATTTTGCTTGAAAATAACTCTTGGAGTTGAAAATAGCAATCTCTGTAATCTGTGACATGAACTAACCATATATCAGTGATTGTGCTCTTCACTAATGATTTATATATATATTTTTGTATTAAGTGGTGTCATAAGCTAAGGTATCAAGTCCTATGCAATAAACCTTATTTCGATTTTTTCTCTCTTATGATATACTTAGTTTATGCCATTTAATCAAATGAGTTGTACTTGGAATTAAGATGATTTATGATCTAGTCAAATGGTTCATATTTTGCTCTCTGCCTTTAGGAAAGCTCAAAAAGATCATTCCACCTATTAAGATTTTGTAAGCTTGTCCTAACTCTGCTCTAATTGAATATGTTGTTATATATATATATATATTATTTCTCTATATTTTTCTTTCATTATTTGTTTGTTTTCCCTATTTCATTCAATATTTGAAGCTCAAACCATATATGTTTGCCATGATTCTTGAAGTTGCATTTTACTATTTATGTGATAGTAGAGTATTGTTCTTGTGTATGCTTAATGCCTATATGACAAAATTATATTTTATTATATACTATGATATAGACATAAACTTATCTTTATTTTCTTTACTTTATGCGTTGTCTACTAAATTGATGTGTAGTTATTTGGTTGTATTATATTTATTGCCTAAAATAATCACAAATAATTTTCTGAAGGAAAACTACATAGGAATTTACTTAAAATTTCATTAAGTTACTAGATATTTCCAAAGATATCTAATGCATTATGGATTTATTTAAATATTTATTCCTTCTAGCTTTTTTACAGAGTTTATATGAATGCACACTTATATGGTACAATCGACAATAGTAGTGTGCAGCTATAACCTTGGCCAGATGAAAAATAAACTTGTAAATGATTATTTTAGATATCCATGAAACATAATTAAGCCTTTAAGGAAGAAAGGCAGCAATGGCCATATCAGACTACTTATTTTTTTTCATAGCTTGTAAATTCTAAAGGAAGATAATACTTCAATTTTGTTAGTTTTCTTTATCTCTGATTATAGGAACTTTTTTATAGTTGGTTGTGAAATATGATGCATGTTTTTCAATGTCTTAACATACCTACCCTTATGTTACTTTTGGTGTATTTCAAGAAAGTTTATTGACATTCTAAAAGTAACTTTCAACTTTCATATTTATCATCTTCTTCTTAGATCTCTTTCAAAATTGGAAGGGTATTCTGTAACTCTTGTTTTTGGGTTTTTGTTTGAACTTTTTTTTCCATGTATATAGGCTTCGCTATTTTTTTTTATAGTTAAAAATATGAGAATATTTATATATGTAATTTTCTGTTGTTGTTATTTGTGATTTTTCCACATCCTTGTATTTGTTATCAATTAATACAAGGCATTTTTAAAAAAAAAAATATTTATCACTTTTCTTAAAAATTTAAATTTTGATGACTTGTATATACAAAAAAAAAAATTCTTGTAAATGGTTGAAAATGTATCTAGAAAACTTAATTATGCATCAAAAATGCTCTGTCCAAGTTCATTGGTTGTGTTTACAAATATAAATTCCAATTAAGACATTGCAAATTATATAAAGGCAGGTGTCGGGAACTTTTCAAGAGTAATTACTATGAATTAAGTGTAGTGAGATTATTATTTGGTTGCCATGACAGTGACTTGTCCATCCTTAGTGAGATTAATTTTTTTGGATATTTTTGTTACATCAGTGATTGAAAGTATTATTTATTCTCTTCACATAATAATAACTAATATTTATATTTAATTTTTAGGTTTGTCTTTACTTTTGTATTTTCTTTTTTTAATTTTGATGCTGAATTCATGTTTTGCTATCTTACTTGTAAATAGAATAAATATACTCAAAGTGAGGAGTAATAAAATGCCAATGTTCAATCAAATTCTCATGCTCCTTCTCTTGCGATAATTATGATACTAATTACATGAAAATGATAAAATTTAGAACTTATGTTATTCAATATAAAATCACTTATTTCTTACTGATGGTGAATTTTTTTTATTGATATATTGTTAGAGTGTCAATAATCACACATTTGACTCCAAATGCAAAATATTAGATTGGATTGGATCTGGTGAAATTATTGCAAAAGACTATTTTGTTTCAAGTGACCCAAAGGATGACATCCACCATGTTTGTCTTGGGCCTAGTGCTATGAACGTGGGGTTAGATCTTGTGAGAAAGAATGATGCATTTCTGTGGAGGTCTTCAGGAGTTATGTCTACTATAGAAGACGTTATAGGTAGTATAATTGCATGACCAGCTGATAAAGTCATAATTAGGTAATTAACCACAATGGATGATGAGTTGAAGGATGGAGAAAGTTTCATGGTTTACTTTTTGTGTATCTTGCTATGGCTTTGTTTTTCATTTTTGAAGTAAAAGATGTTCAAGATTATAGAACTTTATTATTTATGCTTTTAAACTTAAGTTAGAACTAAGATCTCATGAAGTGGACATAGTCATGGTTTGAATTAGTTCTTGTTCAACGTAATACTTATGGTTTATCAATTTATTTAATATTACATTATGTGATTAATTTTGATATTTTTTTTATCCAAATACGATATTAAAAACCTTTTAATTTAAAAGAAAACATATTGTTATCCTTACACAACACAATTAAAAATCTATTATCTAGACTAAAATAACAAAATTTTATTATTGGACCTTTCATATGGTATCTGTGGTTGTCTTGGATACACATTATAAGTGTAATAAAACGCTATGATTTATATAATATAAGAAACTAAAAACGCTATCAAAATAATCAATTATAACAGTAGAAAAGTGTTATGCAAAAAGTTTAAGATTAAACTTCAAATTTATAACCAATTACTCTAACTAAACGTTATTATTTTAATATGATAGCAACTAAAAATGTGTTATTGAATACTTTAAGATAACATCGAACATAACATTCAAAAACTGTTATAGAAAAGATGGGACTTTTAATAACAGGGGCTATGTTAGCGTTTTGAAAAGTGTTATGAATACTTCCGGTTAGCAGTTGTTAAGTGTTACGAATGCTTTTTTTTTCTTGTAGTGTTAGAGGAGATATCCTAGCGAGAGTAGCTAAGGACTATACAATGTCAAGTATGGGCTTATTGAGATGCAAGGATCGAGTTTGTGTTCTGATGGAGACCAGGATCAAAC
Organism: Humulus lupulus; assembly: GCF_963169125.1. NCBI lineage: Eukaryota > Viridiplantae > Streptophyta > Magnoliopsida > Rosales > Cannabaceae > Humulus > Humulus lupulus. The sequence goes on from NC_084793.1 coordinate 77,723,075, forward strand.
TAGAGATTCTAGATGATTCTCATACTACCCCTTATTCTCTACATCCAGGCACCACAAAGATGTACCAAGATTTGAGAGTTCTATATTGGTTACCTGGAATGAAGAGGGACGTGACTGAGTATATGACAAGGTGCCTAGCCTGTCAATAAGTCAAGGCTGAGCATCAGAGGCTGGCAGGGCTGTTACAGCCCCTGGATATCCTAGAGTGGAAGTGGGAGGATACCACGATGGATTTCATGGTAGGATTTCACAGGACAGTGGGACTGCATGATTCTATTTGGGTCATCGTAGATCATTACACGAAATCATCTCATTTTCTACCAGTGAGGATAAATTACACAGTTGACTAGTATGCAGATCTCTATGTGAGAGAGATATTTTTCCTTCATGGGACTCCAAGGTCTATCGTGTTTGATAGGGACCCTATCTTTACTTCCATGTTTTGGGGAAGTTTGTAGAGGGTGATGGGTACACATGTGAACTTCAGCATAACTCATTATCCTCAGACCGATGGTCAGTCTGAGAGGACTAACCAAATATTGGAGGACATACTGAGAGCATGTGTGTTGGATTTTGAAGGGTCCTGGAGTAAATATTTTCCTTTGATAGAATTCTCCTATAACAAGAGCTACCAATCTACCATTAGGGTGGCACCTTATGAGATGTTGTATGGTAGGAAGTTCAGATGGGATGAGATGGGTGAGAGGAAATATTTAGGCATTAATGCAATTCAGAGGACCACTGAGGGTATTGAGAAGATTAGATTTTGGATGCTCGCATCTCAGAGTAGACATAAGAGCTATTAAGATCTGAGGCAGAGGAACGTAGAGTTCCAGGTGGGAGGCTATGTCTATCATAGGGTTGAACCCTAAGTTTGTGGGACCGTTTGAGATCCTGTAGAGGATCGAGTAGGTGGCCTACAGGTTGGCCTTACCCCATGCACTGTCTAGTGTGCATAATGTATTCCATATTTCCATGTTGAGGAAGTATGTGTCAGATGGAACTCATATACTAAGTTATGAGGATCTGGAATTGGAAGTAGACTTGTCCTATGAAGAACAGCCAGTTCAGATTCTAGACAGGACAGACAAGGTCCTGAGGAGCAAGACTATATCTTTAGTTAACGTATTATGGAGGAACATCAAGGTGAGGAGGTGACCTCAGAGCTAGAGGCAGATATGCAAACTAAGTATCCCGAGCTATTCAGGTAAAATTTCGAGGGAAAAATTTCTGTAAGGAAGGGATAGTTGTAACGTTCCAAAATTACCTAATAAGGCTTAGGGGCCTTGATTAGAGTGCCAGGATGGAAATATATGGAGTTATGTGCTCAATTGTTATATTTAATTGTAATTACGTGGATTATATGATTATATCGCTAGTTGCGCATGTTTAGGGATATTAAATATGCATGTGGGACCGCTTCTTATTAGAAGGGCAATCTTGAAAATTTGGCCCGTTGCGGGCATAATTGTATATTTATGTGCATATATGTGATATATGTGTGAGGCCACATTATTATGTGGGTTTATTTGAGTTACTCGGCATGAGGCGATCCTAGGGAGCAAGTTAGTGGGAAAGTCATTACCGGACCCAATACCCGACTCGGGGCAAATCGAGGGGTATTTTGGGTATTAGGCATTTAATTGGGTTATCGGGTAATGGAAATAAATAATTGGAGATATATTTGACATTAGTGAGTTTAGGAGGGAATATTGGGGAATTTGACCATTTTTCCCTCAGGGACGTTTTTGGTACCATGAGCCTTCGAATTAACTTAAGTCATTTATTCCTAGGATACAAAACAGAACACGTGAACACCTTAGGCAACTCATTTCTTAGAAACCGACTCTTTCCTTTCTCTTGCTGTTTTTCTCTCAACTTTTCTAAGGAGTTCTTTGAAGAATTGAGCAGAGTTCCTAGCTAAACTTGGAGAATTGAAGCTTAAACTTGGGGAAATAATTCTGTTGCAGTTTGCGAGATTAATCATTAGTTGAGTTAAGCTCTAGACCACATTTTTGCCATTGAAATTCTGTGTTTTGCTTTGCTGTTTTGAAGTGTTTTGAACCATTTAACTCAAGAATTTAAATTGGTGTTTTGATGAGTTTTAAGACTAGATTTTTGGTTGGTTTTGTTGCTGGGAAGATGTTAGAACTGTTGTGGGGATTGAATTATGGTTTTAGGATGAAATTGGGTTGTTTTAGATTGGATTTGGCTGCTGAAAAGTGTGAAAAATCTGGGTTCATGGGGTCAAGTCGCGACCTTGTTCTTGAGGGGCCGTGACTCAGCTTGAACCCAGGGGCTTGGGAGGTCGCTGTCTGGGACGCGCGCCACGATCCTCAAGGGCAAGTCGCGGCCCGCATCCCTTTGACAGAGGGGGAAGGCTTTTGGGTAGGAGGGGCGCGCTGTGACCCTCAAGGTCAGGCCGTGGCCCGCCTAGGCATTTTTGACCTTGGGAAGTTTTTAAAAATGGGAACCTATTCCTTAGGGCTTAGGATCGATTCCACTACCCGGTTTAGTGGAACTCGAAGCCCCGAAGCCTAGAACTCGGTCCGGAAGCCTTTATTTGCTGATTATTGATGGAATCCTATATTATGGTTGTGACTAGGTTATCACTAGGGGCTTGAACTGGGATCGTGCTTGAGGGTCATTCTTATTTATGCTATACTCGAACTTGAGGTAAGAAAACTACACCTAATACATGTTATATGTGATTAGGGTTTGGCCCGACTGTTATCAATTATCATGACTAGGGCTTGGGCCACAAGGACATTTATATTTAAGTTATTTCTTCACATGTTGGTTGATACTTGCTTAAGTGCTTTATGAATGTTGTATGAATTTCGTGGTTAGGGAATAAGGCCCCATTAAATAGGTATGATTAGTATTGTGAGAATGATTATTCGATGGTGTTTGAGACTAACATGCATACATGCATTTTTTGTTTGGATATGTCTATCCACATCTATTTTGGTATTGAGGTCTGTATTCCTGGATTAGGGCTTGACTTATTAGTCGAGGACAGAAATAGCTCGCTCTGCGCTGGTTGAAAGCCTTAGGCCTAAATCAGAAATGTACTATTACGTTGTTCGACTCTATGGTCGTTGGTAAACCAAGGGGTTGGGCTAGCTCTATGGCTAGTTACTCAGAGCTAAGGGTGAGGGCCCCAGGTGACTCTATGTGACGTAGCTAGGGCATAAGCCCCTGAGTTGTCTCTATGGCCAACTGTTCAGAGCAGCGGCCCCTAATTCGTCCAATGACCACTTGTTTGTAACTGAATGACTGTATATGTAGGTTATTATTGTTGTTGGGAAAGTTAGATAAGTATCTGGAAATTTTTATTTTTTGTTTATGGACATGTTGAGTTTTCTTTGTGAGCCTTGGCTCACGGGTGCTATGTGGTGCAGGTAAGGGGAAAGGAATGCTTGACCAGCCATGAGTTGGAGAGCTTCAGTGGCCACGTGTACATATGTGGTTGCTTGACCACCACGATTGGGGATATCTCAGAGGAACTAGGGTTATAGCACTGTTTTTGTCGCTTAGGCCGGCTGAATAGAGCTTTTGATGTATATACACATTTTTAAAAGTTTAATTGTAATATTTTGGGATCCCATGTATTTATGAATCTTTTCAAATAAAATTCAACGGTTCATTTGACCAAATTTTGTAAACCCTAACCCTTTACATTAACCATAGTTACACATTTTAAAACCAAATGACTTGGTTAGCAAGTCTGACACAATTTAAAGTACATAGTGTAACGGTCCTTGATTAGGAGGACGTTACAACTTGGTATCAGAGCCAGGTTTTGATCCAGGGACCTGGGGGTTCCATTTAAGCCCTCTTCAACAATGTAGTCCCATACTTACACACTATTACAATTGTAACGCCCTGGATAGCCAAGATCGCTACACTGTGTACTTATAAAGTGCAAGACTTGCTAATCAAGTCATCAATTTAAAAATGTGTCATTAGTTTAAGTGTTCTAGGGTTAAAAGACATTTTGGTCTCAAAAGATACGTTTTATAAGTGATATACAGTTTACAGTAGGGATCCCCAAAACATCAGTGTTCAAAAGCTGGTTTACAGAACCCAACAGTTAAAAGTAAATATTAGCCATACTAAGGCAAAATACAAGGTTTTGGTCCTCTCGTCCCTGTAATCTCCTCAACCGTGGCGGCCGAGCGGCCTATCATGTACATTCACCCTGCAAAGCTCTCCAATCAAGGCTGATTGATCTTGCCTTTGCCTTTACCTGCACCACACAGCACCCGTGAGCTAACGCCCAGCAAGAAAACAATAAGCACAACATATATAGCAATCTCAAACAGATATTCTAACAAGCATGTTCAGTTATCAAATCCATAGCATATAAGCATATTTCAAGGTACAATCAAATTCAACCACACTTAGATTACTCAGCAACCTCATCTATAGCCAAATACAGTATTCAATTTACACAAACACTAGGGCCGACACCTTACGCCGCACCCTCTGTTTAACCCACTGACTCTGGCCTGCTTAAACCGAGCCCGGTGCATAATAAGCAGTCCTCGGATACCAGTGTCCGAGCAGGGCCAATTGCACAAGTTAACCGTGGCTCACTTAGGTCGTTGCTTAAAATTTATGTGGCATAATACAACTCTTTCTACCATCAATATTAGGGAGCCCTTAGTCTCGTTCAAATATTCTACAAGGTGTAGTTTTCTTACCTTTAGTCTGTATGGTTATTGAATTACGAGCAACGCCCCACAAGCACGATCCGTTCCCGAGCCTAAGCCTTTATCACCTAGTCACAACAAAAGTATAAGGTTCCATTAATACTCGAATATAGGTTTCTGGTTACAAAACAGACTCCCGGGACTCCAAATTCCACCAAGCACGGTGGTGAAATCAATCCCGAGCATACTAGACCACTTTCCCGTGCCTAAAACCCTCAAAAGCTCAGGTGTGCAACCAAGGGCTGCGGCCCTTGCCTCAAAACAAAACCAATGCCATCTTAAACAAAACACGCGCCGCGGCCCTTGCTTTGGGCGCCGCGGCGCCCTCCCGTGGCCAAGCCTCCTTGGCCCTTTTTCATCCTAAGGCCGCAATGCTCTAGAACAGAGCCGCAACCCTTCCCTTCGTGCCCAGAAAACCCATCATTTTAAAGCCCAAAACCTCAACCAAAACCACCCCTAAGCTTCCTACTTCAACACCCAACATATCCCCAACTCATGCTAGACAATTTCAACATAATTTCAGCTCAATAAACCATAGAAGATTCACCTCTAATCCTTGAGACTCTAAGAACACAAACAACCTGTTATAACCAGTCAAAACTCAAAATCAAATCATCAATTCATGAAACAAAACTCATCTGATTCCAAGGATTTTCCCTTCTCAATTCCACCCTAATCATCAATTGAACAATACCCTCAATAATCCAGCTGAAGCTTAAGGTTGAATTTCAGAAAAATAGATGGATTAAACCATTACCTTAGTCTTGATTCAGTCATGGTTTATTCACTGAGCTAAGCCTCAAGATTTACTCTTGAATCTCACTAAACTTCCAACAATTCTTCAGCTCCAATCCCCAATTCCCTTGAGTGCTTCTAATATAGTTCCCTTTGTTTTTCTTGAGAGTGAGAGTGAGAGTAACCAGCTGAGTAAGAGATTAGGTCGATTTATTTTTCCCTAAAGGCTTCCTAACTCTTGTCTTACTTGTTAAGCTAATCCCAAGGCTCGGGGTGTCGGAACTGTCCCCGAGGCCAAAACGGTAAAATCCCCCAATATTCCCGCCTAGACATCCTAACCTCAAATATATCTCCATATATTTATTTTCATGACCCAATAATTCAAATCACTACTCGATACCTAAAATACCCCTGACTTGTCCAAAGTCATATCTTAAGTGCTGTTGTGACCTTCCCCGATATCTGACCCTAGGATCGTCTCGAGTTGCGCTCTATGAACCTGGCCACATAATAATGTGGTTCTCACATATATCACATAATATCATTAATTACATATGCGCACATTTATGTCAATAATATTCACTCTAATCCCAGTTATGCCCTCCCAGTGTACTAATCAAGGCCCTTAAGCCTTATTAGCGAATTTGGGTCGTTACAACTATCCCTTCCTAATGAGAATTTTGTCCTCGAAATTTACCTAAATAACTCAGGATACTGATCCCGCATCGCTGTCTCCAACTCCCAGGTCGCTTCCTCGACCTTGTTATTCCTCCATAACACTTTCACTAACGGTATTGTCTTGTTCCGCAGAAGTTAGTCCTTCCCATCCAAAATCTGAACTGGTCTCTCCTCATAGGACAAGTCTGCCTGCAGCTCCAAGTCCTCATTCCTCAGCACGTGTGTTGTGTCAGAAACATACTTTCTCAACATAGAGACATGGAACACATTTTGAACTCCTGATAGTGACGGTGGCAAGGCCAGCCTATAAGCCACCTGTCCAATCCTCTCTAGGATCTCAAAAGGTCCAACAAATCGAGGGCTGAACTTGCCCTTCACTCCAAACCTCCTGACACCCCTCAATGGTGAAACTCGCAAAAACACGTGGTCCCCAACCTAGAACTCCACGTTCCTACGCTTAGGATCAGCGTAGCTTTTTTGTCTACTCTGCGAGGCAAGCATCCTAGCTCGAATCTTTTCAATGGCCCCATTAGTCTTCTGAACCATATCTGGCCCCAAATACCTTCTCTCACCCATCTCATCCCAGTGAATGGGCAATCTACACTTCCTTCCATATAACATCACATAAGGAGTCACTCCAATCGTGGACTGATAAATGTTGTTATATGAAAACTCAATCAATGGGAGATACTTAATCCACGAACCCTCGAAGTCAATCATACATGCCCTAAGCATGTCCTCCAATACCTGAATCATCCTCTCAGATTTTCCATCAGTCTGAGGATGGAAAGTTGTGCTAAACTTCAGCTGAGTCCCATGGCTCTCTACAGAGCTCCCCAAAACTTAGAGGTAAAGATAGGGTCTCGATCAGATACAATAGACTTTGGAACCCCATGGAGACATACTATCTCCTTCACATACTACTCTACATACTGCTCCACTGTAAAAGTCGACCTCACTGGTAGAAAATGAGCTGACTTGGTGTATCTGTCCACTATCACCCACACCGAGTCATGAAGTCCAACTGTCCTGGGTAATCCTCCCACAAAATCCATCGTAATATCCTCCCATTTCCACTCTGGGATATCCAAAGGCTGAAGCAATCCCGCTGGTCGCTGATGCTCAGCCTTAACCTACTGACATGTCAAACACCTGGACACATACTCTACTACATCCTTCTTCATCCCGGGCCACCAATATAATGTCCGTAGATCCTGATACATCTTCGTGGTACCCGGATGAAGTGAGTACGGCGTAGTGTGAGACTCATCCAATATCTCATGCCTAATCCTCTCATCTACCGGAACACATATCCGTCCCTGATACTGGAGCAAACCTATCTCAGAAAATGAATAATCCTTAGTTGTCCCCGCTAAGGCATGCTGCCTACTTTCCCGCAACTGCGCATCCACTAACTGACCCTCCTTGATCCGCTCTAGCAGGGTCGACCGCAAAGTAATATTGGCTAACTGGCCCACTACCAGTTCCATCCTTGCCGTGACCATCTCATCAGCCAATTCTCTTGAGATCTGAGTAGAACTATACAACTGTCCTGGGCCCCTCCGGCTCAATGCATCTGCCACCACGTTGGCTTTTCCAGGGTGGTGAAGGATATCACAATCATAATCCTTAACCAACTCTCTGCCTTGTATTCAGATCCTTCTGAGTAAAGAAATACTTTAGACTCTCTTATGGTCAGTGTATATCTCGCACTTTTCCCCATACAGATAATGTCTCCACACCTTTAATGCAAATACCACTGCTGCTAACTCCAAATCGTGAGTCGGATACCTCTGCTCATACTCCTTCAGCTGTCGAGATGCATAGGCTATAACTTTCTCGTTCTGCATTAATACACAGCCTAAACCCATCCTCGATGCGTCACAGTAGACCACAAACTTCCCTTCCTCCGAAGGAAGACTCAACATAGGCCCAGAAATAAGCCGTCGTTTCCACTCCTGAAAGCTGTTCTCACACTTCTCTGACCAGATGAACTTCCGATTCTTCCTTGTCAAATCTTTCATCGGTGAAGAAATCTTCGAGAACCCCTCTACAAACCTCCTGTAGTAACCAGCCAACCCAAGGAAACTCCGCACCTCCGAGGCATTCCTCGGCCTCAGCCAATCCCTAACTGCTTCTATCTTGGACGGATCCACCTTAATCCCTTCTGCCCCAACTATATGTCCAAGGAAGGTTACCTCTGGTAGCAAAAACTTACACTTCTTAAACTTGGTGTATAACTGATGCTCCCTCAACCTCTGCAAAACCTGTCGGAGATGCTGCTCATGTTCTGCCTCTGAACTGTAGTATAACAAAATGTCGTCGATGAAGACAATGACGAACTGATCCAAGAAGTCCTTGAACATCCTGTTCATCAGATCCATGAAAGCTACTGGGGCATTGGTCAGACCAAAAGACATGACCAAGAACTCATAATGCCCATACCGTGTTCGGAAGGCCGTCATCGGTATATCCTCATCTTTGATCCTCAGCTGGTGATAACCAGATCGAAGATCAATCTTTGAGAACACCGTCTTACCTCGCAACTGATCGAACAAGTCGTCAATCCTTGGTAGAGGGTACTTATTCTTGATAGTTAACTTGTTCAATTCTCTGTAATCGATGCACATCCTCAAAGTCCCGTCCTTCTTCTTAACAAACAACACTGGAGCGCCCCATGGAGAGTAGCTAGGCCTGATAAACCCCAAATCTAGAAGTTCTTGCAACTGTATCTTCAACTCTTTCAATTCTGCTAGTGCCATTCTGTATGGGGTCCTTGACACTGGTTCTGTCCCCGGTGCAAACTCAATCTCAAACTGAATCTCCCTGCGCGGTGGTAACCCTGGAAGATCCTTAGGGAAAACATCTAAAAACCCACACACCAACCTGGTCTCTCCCGGCCCTGCCGGCATAACTCTAGCAGTATCCACCACACTAGCCAGAAAACCCATGCATCCCCCCTGAAACAGGTCTCTGGCTCTCAATGCGGAAATCATAGGTACGCGGGGTCCAGACACCGCACCCACAAAGACAAAAGGGCCCTCACCCTCAGGCTCCAAAGTAACCATCTTCTTCCTGGAATCAATCGTAGCCCCATATCTAGCCAACTAGATCCACCGAGAGTTCCCTACTATCAACCATCACTGGCAGTGCCCTAATCCATCTCCTAGAGACTACCAGCTCCCCTGTAGGCAACAAAGTCCCAAACCCTGCGGTCCGATACTCACTAGGTCTACACAATCTATCAATCAGTATACTAGAAACAAAAGAATCTGTAACACTAGAATCAATCAATAATGTAAAAGGAAAGCCAGCACTAGAAAGCTGACCTATCACCACTGAGGGACTAGCCTCAGCCTCTGCCTGAGTCAAGGTGAATACTCGAGCTGGAGTCAAGCTCTCCACCTTTCTCGCTTCACCTTTCTTGACTGTTGGGCAGTCTTTCCTGAGATGCCCTACTGCCCCACACACAAAGCATGCCTTGGCCCGACACTCGCCCAGATGACGTCTTCTACACCTCAGGCACTCTGGATAGGTCCGCCATGCCTCACCGCCACCTTGACGGCCACCCTGACCACCCCAACCCCTCCTATCAGGACCAGGAGCGGTCGAAGTATCAGGAGTCTTCCTCTTGAAGTCACTGGGGCCTCTGCCCCTACCTATTCCTGAATAAGGAGGCACCGCTCTGCGACCCTCACGCCTCACCGCGCTCTCCTTCCATATCTTTTTCTCCGCTTCCTCAGCAGTAAGAGCCTTCTCAACGGCCTGGGCATAAGTTGTCCCTTCAGGTACTGTTGTGATCCTGACATCCCGGGCTATCATAGCATTACGCCCCCTGATAAAACGATCTTGCCTAGCAGCATCAATATCTGGTGCAAACTTCGCAAGCCTATCAAATTTCAGGGCATACTCAGTAACAGTCATATTGCCCTGAACCAAGCTCACAAACTCATTAACCTTTACTGCTCTGGCAGCAACATTATAATACTTCTGGCCAAACAGATCTTTGAAACCTTCCCAAGACAAGGTAGTAACATCCCTAGTTTGCGATGCCACTTCCCACCAAATGCGGGCATACTCCCTCAACATATAAGTGGCACAGGCCACTCTATCATGCCCCTCAATCCTCATGAAATCCAAAATTATAGTTATCATAGTTAGCCACTGCTCGGATTTTAACAGATCTAGTCCACCCTCAAAGATTGGGGGTTGCTGCTTCCTGAATCGCTCATACAACGGTTCCCACCTGTTAGCAACCTCCCCAGGCTACACAACTGGTACCACTGCAGGTGGTACAATAGGGGCAGCACTCCCTGATGGAGCCTGCTGTCACAGGATACGGATCTGCTCATCCTGACTCTGTAGTCGAGCCTGCATATCAGCCATTAACTGCTGCTAGTTATCAAGGGTTGGCAGAGGGTTCTGGCCCTGGTCATCAATCCCGGCCCCAGACCTAGTGCCGGCTAGTCGTGTAGACTTTCTTGGATGCATAGCTATCCAAGTCAATCTGCAAATAACGACTCAGAAATTAGACCATGATGACAGGGTAAAAGCGTTTCCAAGATCCACCAGTAAAACACAACCACTCCCAAGCAATCATCATATAAGCATCCATTCTCATGCACTGGCTGGTAATAAGCATGCCTCCAATCTCACTACACAATAACTGTAAAACAAGCATTCATCCATGCACAACATATAATTAATCATCCATATACTCATTTACATCCACGACGATGTTAATAAACATTCCCCAATATTTTCACACAGCAGTCAAGGGCCAGGCCCTATCAGTATCTCATGCTTCCTAATAATCCAGTAATTAACAGTATTCATAGCTCATCACAAGCACATAAGTACATATGCACATATACACATTACCGAACCCTGATTTGAGCTTGTTTCTAGCAGTGAATGTACACGTCCAGCCTTTCTTCAGGAACCCTTAAACCTAGGACGCTCTGATACCAAGTTGGAACGCCCTGGATAGCCAGGACCGCTACACTGTGTACTTATAAAGTGCAAGACTTGCTAATCAAGTCATCAATTTAAAAATGTGCCATTAGTTTAAGTGTTCTAGGGTTAAAAGACATTTTGGTCTCAAAAGATACGTTTTATAAGTTATAAACAGTTTACAGTAGGGATCCCTAAAACATCAGTGTTCAAAAGCTGGTTTATAGAACCCAACAGTTAAAAGTAAATATTAGCCATACTAAGGCAAAATACAAGGTTCTGGTCCTCTCGTCCCTGTAATCTCCTCAACCGTGGCGGCCGAGCGGCCTGTCATGTACATTCACCCTACAGAGCTCTCCAATCAAGGCTGATTGATCTTGCCTTTGCCTTTACCTGGACCACACAACACCCATGAGCCATGGCCCAGCAAGAAAACAACATACACAACATATATAGCAATCTTACACAGATATTCTAACAAGCATGTTTAGTTATCAAATCCATAGCATATAAGCATATTTCAAGGTACAAGCAACTTCAACCACACTTAGATTACTCAGTAACCTCATCTATAGCCAGATACAATATTCAATTTACACAAATACTAGGGCCGACACCTTAGGCCGCACCCTCTGTTTAACCCATTGACTCGGCCCGCTTAAACCGAGCCCAGTGCATAATAAGCTATCCTTGGATACCAGTGTCTGAGCCGTGTCAATTGCACAAGTTAACCGTGGCTCACTTAGGCCGTTGGTTACAATTTATGTGGCATAATACCACTCTTTCAACCATCTATATTTGGGAGCCCTTATTCTCGTTCAAATATTCAACCGAGTGTAGTTTTCTTACCTTTAGTCTGTACGGTTATTGAATTACGACCAACGCCACTCAAGCACGATCCGTTCCCGAGCCTAAGCCTTTATCACCTAGTCACAACCAAAGTATAGGGTTCCATTAATACTTGAATATAGGTTTCTGGTTACAAAATTGACTCCCGAGACTTCAAATTCCACCAAGCACGGTGGTGAAATCAATCCCGACCATACTAGACAACTTTCCCGTGCCTAAAATCCTCAAAAGCTCAGGTGTGCAACGAAGGGCTGCAACCCTTGAAGCTTAGTCGCGGCCCTTGCCTCAAAACAGAACCAATGCCATCTTAAACAAAACACGCGCCGCGGCCCTTGCTTTGGGCGCCGAGCGCCCTCCCATGGCCGAGCCTCCTTGGCCCTTTCTCATCCTAGGGCCGCAGCGCTCTAGAACAGAGTCGCGGCCCTTCCCTTCGTGCCCAGAAAACCCATCATTTTAAAGCCCAAGACCTCAACCAAAACCACCCCTAAGCTTCCTACTTCAACAACCAATATATCCCCAACTCATGCTACACAATTTCAACATAATTTCAGCTCAATAAACCATAGAAGATTCACCTCTAATCCTTGAGACTCTAAGAACACAAACACCCTGTTAAAACCAGTCAAAACTCAAACTCAAATCATCAATTCATGAAACAGAGCTTACCTCCTTGATTGGACTCCTCCCTTAGTCAAAACTCAGCTGATTCCAAGGATTTCCCCTGCTCAATTCCACCCTAATCATCAATTGAACAATACCCTCAATAATCCAGCAGAATCTTAAGGTTGAATTTCAGAAAAACAGATGGATTAAACCCTTACCTTAGTCTTGATTCAGTCCTGTTTTATGAACTGAGCTAAGCCTCAAGATTTACTCTTGAATCTCACTAAACTTCCAATAATTCTTCAGCTCCAATTCCCAATTCCCTTGAGTGCTTCTAATTTAGTTCCCTTTGTTTTTCTTAAGAGTGAGAGTAACCAGCCGAGTAAGAGATTAGGTCAGTTTATTTTTCCCTAAAGGCTTCCTAACTCTTGTCTTACTTGTTAAGCTAATCCCAAGGCTCGGGGTGTCGGAACTGTCCCCGAGGCCAAAATGGTAAACTCCCCCAATATTCCTGCCTAGACATCCTAACCTCAAATATATCTCCATATATTTATTTTCATGACCCGATAGTTCAAATCACTACCCGATACCTAAAATACCCCTGACTTGTCCAAAGTCATATCTTAAGTCCCGTTGTGACGTTCCCCACTATCTGACCCTTGGATCGTCTCGAGTTGCACTCTATGAACCTGGCCACATAATAATGTGGTTCTCACATATATCACATAAATAATCATATTATCACATATTATCATTAATCACATATGCGCACATTTAAGTCAATAATATTCACTCTAATCCCAGTTATGCCCTCCCGACATACTAATCAAGGCCCTTAAGCCTTATTAGCGAATTTGGGTCGTTATAACAATCATCACACTTACCTTCCCCAGGCGATGTGTGTTACAAAGCTTTACTCGGTCTTTCCCCCTACAGATCATGAGATACTGATTGTCACAACTACCCACCCTTAGGGGTCCGACATCCTAGTCGGCCACACTTGGCTGGGTCAAGGCTCTAATACCATTTGTAACCCCCTACGTCACTATGGCTGCTTCCTGAAATGACGACTGGCCTTATAAACCAACATGAATCTTTTCAGCGTGCTTTTGCCTCACTCGCACGCTTCCTGAAAAAACTTCCCTGGAGGTCACCCATCATGAGATTACTCTAGGTCATGCATGCTTAACTTCGGAGTTATCAAGTGATGGGCTACTGAAAAGAAGATGCATCTTGTTGGCATAGGTAGTACCTATTAATCCATTTAAGTCTTCTTCAACTATGTAGTCCCATACCTACACAATATTAGAATCATCACACTTGACCTTCCCCATATGATGTGGGATTGCATAGCTTTACCCGATCTTCCCCCTACGGATCACGGGATACTGACTGTCACAACATATAACCTTAAATTCTAGTTCAATCTTCCCTAAAATAAAAAATTCAGAAACCACCCAAGTACCCTTACACAAAACCAAACCCAACAGAGTTTAGCAATTAAAACTTAGAATCTTACCTCAGTTGATATCCTAATCTCTTCATAAATTCTTGACTGATCCTAGCTTTGATTCCCCAGGCTCTCCCTGCTCAATTTCCAACTTAATTCCTTGAGTTTTTCCTTCAGAGATTCAAAGTTCCCCTTGGGTTCTAGAGAGGGAAAGAGCGAGTGTGAGTGAGTGGGAGAGAGAGTGTTCTGTGAGTTGAGAAAAATCTGGTGAGTTTTGTCCATTCATCGAATCAGCTAGGTTATTTCCCTTAACCAAGAAAAGACCAAAATGCCCTCTAAAACAAACTTAGCCTTCTCATTGCCCTTAAGGATAAAACAATCATTAATCCCGATTCCTGCTAATTCCTCGAGTCATCCTACATATTCCCAATTAATCCTGCCATGTCAAACTAATTACCAAATGCTTACTCGTTACTCAATAAACCCCAAAATATTCGCTAAGTTCCAAAAATATCCCTAGGCTCACCCCAAGATGGGCATTAAGCCATGTTGTGAATATTCCGCTAATCCGCTCACTAGGATCGCCTCAAGCCATATACTGCAAATATATCCACATAATAATGTGGTCTTAATCATTTAACACATATAATCACATTTATGTCCTTAACGAGCTAAAATTACAAATATTCCCTTATAAACTATAACGAACCCACATGCACATTTAATACTTATAAACATCCATATAAATATATTCATATTATCATATATATCAGGCATGCCACATACTCACGCATTTAATCAATTAATCACACACTTCCAATTATGCCCTTCTGGCACGGTAATCAAGGCACTAAACCCTATTTGCATTTTTGGGTCGTTACAGTAGGGGTAGGGATGCTCTTGCCTGGAGGTGTGATTGGCTCCAGGCTCCGAGACCATAGGCACTACAATGTGATCTCTCTATCTCCCAGATAGATGGACGAGTAATTCCTCTCCTATCTCATAGTGCCTCATAATGTGCTCCAACACCCCGAGATGCTTTAACTTGTTGACAAATTGTTCTGCCTTGTTCTTGCGACAATGTATCGCTGAATAGGGGTGATGAATTGGAGCTTCATTAACCTCATCCTTAGATAGGAAGTTTCCATCACACAATGGATTCTCTAACACAAAAGCAACTTCTTTTACTACTATCGCATAGGCTTGCACCTGGGCTGGTGCACGTCTTTCCACCGCTTGCATTTCTCCTCCTCTGGCCATTGCAAGTAATTCCTGATTGAATGTGTAAAGGCCTTGTTGGAGAAGTTCATGGAGCTCCTCAAAAATCTGAAACAAAATCTAAGCAGTTAGCACTTTGACCTAAGAAAGAATGGTGAAAAAATGAGGATTCCCTATGACAACTGTTCAGAGAGTGAAGATAAATAAATTTTTCTAAGGAAAATGAGTGTCCTTAGAACCCTAAGTCAGCTCCCAGAGACTCCACCGGAGACTCAAGAACATCACCGGAATCTGGAAATTTCCCAAAAACTTGTTGAATGTCCAAAATGTGATAAAAAAGCCAGAAAGCATATAAGACAAATTACATTTGGTTTTGACACCCACATAACCCAAAAAAATCCTAAAAGAGGTTAAAAGAACCTATAAATCCTAACTATTCCACTAGCCTAAACAAAAACCAAGAAAATCACAAGAACAAAAATCAAAATAGAAAAGTATAATGGGAACTTACTCAATATGAAGCGCCTGAACGTGTTATAGTGAGTTCAAACCTTCCATGATTGACCACGAAATAATTTCGGGTTTGATGAATGGCTTCTTGGCAAAATGGAGATTTTCAGAGCTTTGGGAGTGGGAAAGTTTGGAATGCAAAAGTGAAGGGCAAAGGCAGGCAACCTTTGAATATATATCAGTGTGCATTGAAGGGAAGCATTCCAACCTCATCGTTGATCACCAAGGGAGTAGGTACTTGAGCGTGATCCAACAGTCATGCTTATCAAGGCACAAGCCATGACCAAAAAGGAAAAAGGATGCCTTGGGTACGGAATAGATGTTTTGGGGACAGAAAAACCTCCTCAATAAACTACATCGATTGGTGAACCAAACAATAGGGAGTCGACACGTGGCATCATATTTTTAAAGGTGTCAATCCTCGAGGATGCCCAATCGTCTCAACTCGAGTACGTCCCCAGAAATTACTCTTCTCAATCAAAGTCTCCACTGTCTAAGGACGAGTGAACACTTGAGGGAAAATGTTGAATGTGTTTTCACCAAGAGACAAGTGGCATGCATTAAATAATAATTAAGTATTCGATGAATTTAATTAAGTCCCCTGGATCTTGCTTGGAGCTCTATGAAAAAGATACTTCGCAAAGACCATGTTCTAGAATGTTGCTCCAAGGCGTTAACAAGACTCTCTCTTCTACTCTTTTCCTCCAATCTATGTGAATCATTCTCATAGCCTAGAGTAGAGTTGCCAGGTGTCAACCACAATGATCTTGGACCAAATGTAGTCCTATGATATTCACTATTGCACAAATCATGGTGTCGACTCTGTACTAGCGGAAAGCAAGATGTCTTATGATGCTGTCTGACATGGGAAAACGTGTAGCTACCCTTCTAACACTGTTAGGAGCGTGTTACCATATAAAGTAGTGGGCTAAAACCTCGTATTTGGGCCCACTAAGAAACAAAGGGGCCCACCGGCATTACAAATGACATAATTTACCATTTATTGTACATTTATGCCCCCATCAAGGGAGGATAATTGTAATTAGCTCATATAAGGGAACTAATTGCTCTCATCCATCTATAAATAGGGCTAGAACACACTTTATAAAGGAATTTTGATTCACTTTTTGTTTTCAGAGCATTAACAAAACGCTTCCTGAAAGCCTCCATAGAAGCTTGACATTTGCAGGCTTCAAACCTCTTAAATACAAGTAACTCGTGAACTAGGGTTAATTTATATCATAAACCATGTAAAATCCTGTGTCTCAATCACTACTATTATTTAAGTTTCATTTAATTAGTCGTTAGCAGAAAAGCTAGTCAACAAGATCAATTATTGGGTCGTTGGTGATAAGATAGGTTCACAGTAGCAGAGAAGGTGGTCGATGAGCTGAGAATGAAGAATTATATTTAAAAATATTTTGACCAAAATTGGGTCTCAGGTATTATTTTGATCAATTTTGTAAAACACAGAGTCTAAATTGGTATTTAAGAAAACATAGAGGTTAATTGCGTATTCGAAAAAAAACATAGGGGCCAAACTGGTATTTTTCCTTGTGAATATCATTTAAATTAGTATGTCACTGACTTTCCTATTTGTTTTCTTATAATGGCACTAGTGTGTTGAGATGAATATATAAATATATAAAACATATAAACAAAACAAAAACGTATGTGGATCATTTTTTTTGCTGACCATATATTTTTTAACTCATGTTCTTAGTTTTATTTATACAATAACATAATTTATTTTTATTATATTTTTTTTAACTTTTACATACATTTTAAATAAATAAACGATGTCATAGCATATAAAAGAATCACACAAAAATATTTTAAAAAAATTTAACCAAAACATTGTTTATGATTTATAAAAAATATATAAAAAATAAGATAATTTTTATTTTAAAAAAAGAATAAAATATCATTAAACAAAGAATTTGTTAGATATACACTTTTTTATATATAAAGATATGATGCATTCTATTTTTAAAATTAAATAGTTTTTTATATATTTTTGTAAAAACACCTATCAATTTCAATATAAAGAAATTTTAAAAATTCTAAATTAAAACTATAAATTTAAAAAAATTATTTGATCAAATGTTTAATTATTTGATTTAATTTTTTTTTTAAAACTATCAACAAGTTCTATATAAATATATATTATTCAATTAATGACTTATGTAATTAAAATAAGTAATTTTTCATTAAAAATAATAAACGACAAAATAAAAAAATATGTATATTTATGCCTCATTTCACTATTACATATATATATTTGGATTAAAAAAATACGTTAAATGAGAAAATAAATAATTGATAAAAGAAAGAAAAAATAAATTTAAACACATAAAAATACGTTAAATTGAAAACATAATTGATAAAGTAATTTAAATATATTTATAAAAAAGAGTAATTTAAATACTTTCATATCAAATTTTAAAATTTGTGATAATGCTCATTTGTTGCCTTTTATTTATTTTTCAATCTATTTACTGTATTAAGATTTATTACTTTTTATTTATTTTTTTAATTTATTTACCTTATTTAGATGATGTTTAAACTAACGATGTTAGAAAACAATAAAAAAATGTTAAACCTAAGGAAAACAACCAATTAAGTTAAATTCACATTTATAATATATAAAGATGTGTGTGTAATAGAAATAAATAACAAATAAAAATTTGTTTACACTATTTTGGACCCTATGTTTTGTCTCATTAATTGTTTGGACCTTGTGTTTTGACAAATTATTTTTTAGACCCTATGTTTTGTAAAATTCTTCAATAGACCCTTAAACTCGATTTTAATCAAAGTTTTTTGAACTAAAATCATAAATAATTAACCAAACTAAAAATTCAGAATAAAAACAGTATCATATTTCCTAACAACTGTGTTGTTATATTCAATTTTTTATTCATCGAATCCAAAAAAGTATAAACCCAATAAAAATCATGTGGTAATTACACTTATGTTATCATTTGGTATCTAACTATGACACACGCAAAACTAACGTTGTTATTAGCATTAGACAGACATGTATCATGTCATGGAAAAAAATTACATTTTTACAGAAAATACTTAATTTTACTAAAAATATTACATTTTTACGGTCAACTTTACGTTTCTAAGGAAGTTTTTACACTGTTACAGTTTTTGTCTTTTGTCTTTTTTTGTGTTGTTTTTATTTTATTTTTGTTGATGTTTAGCTTTTGTAATATATATTATATATATTTTTAGTAAATTTTGGGTTGATGCAGTAAGTTGTTTTCAAGTTGTTTTTCATAGAATCGTATTCTATAATTATGAAGCTTTGAAAATAGTATTTTTGAAAAGATGAGTACGAATTTTTGAAAAAAAAAATATTAGGAACCGTAAAAAAGTAAAAAAAAAAAAACAAAAAAGTACTGTTTTAAGTTTGGATTATTTATTAACTAAATTTGTATTAGTTGTATATAATTGAAAAATACTGAAATAAATTTGGACCTATACTAAAGAAACTATGTTGAGCTAACGGGATCTACTGATGTAGTAACTTCTTTTTTTCTTGAATGATGGATAGTTAATTAATGATGATTATTGGGTTTAGGCTTTTAATCAATTTTCTAGATTTTGTGTAAGCCATTATGAGCCATATGAATTTTTTGTAATTTTAGTTTTGAAATATTATTTTAAAATTCTACACAAGAGAAAATTAAAGTGGAGGACCCCAAGCCCGAGCACCATGTTGTGCGCACCAGAGCCCCACACTTTTTCTCTACCGTGCGTGCCTAAGTCCAGCAACTCCTCCCTACCACATGGGCCTGAGCCCGATGAGTTTTCTCTATTGTGCATGCGTAAGTCCAGCAGCTCCTCCCTGTTGCCTGCACCTGAGCCTCCTAGGTTCCTACCCGTCGGCCCTAAGATGCTCTAAGTTTCATGGGCACCTAAAAATTCTAACCATTTTTTTTTAAATTTTATCTTTTATCTAATTAATTATCTTATTTGAATTTTGTTATAAAATTAAAATATTTTAGTTGGTTGGATTTTTTTTAATTTCAAATTTGAATATTCATTTAAATTGTTTTCTTGATTTATTAAATTCAACTAATTCAAAAGATAATAAAAGGGTTATTTAATTAAAATTTAGTTTTAAATAAATATATGAATTTAAAAGTTATTTTAATTAATTAATGGGTTGGGCCTAAAGCCTAAAATTATGAAGATAGACCTCAAGTGGAGAAGAAGCATTTTTGGGAAAAATGTAATTTTGAAGCCTAATTTGTAATTTTGATGATTTCTATTATTCAAAGGTTTATCATTTATTATTTATTTATTGTATTTATTTAAATAAATGTTCATTGATGTGATTTATCACATGATCATGCATTAGTCGATTACATGGCATACATGAAACCTGTTGACGGTGAAATCTCGTCAACGAAATTAGATCGGAAAACTCAAAGGTAAGTTATGTGATGTTTATATAAGAACTAAGAATAAACTTTAAGGAAAAGTAAACACAGATAAATGATGGAGCAAGTCCTGGTATATTTCTCAATAGCCTCTCCTTACAATGAATTTTCCAACCCCTCATTCTGAGGGGTCAAGCCCCTTTTATAGCTGGGCTCTAATGGCCCCTTATACATGGTGGTCCCGTGAGACAAAATAGTACAAAAGTACCCTGTCAGGGTAATAGCACAGGTGGCAGTGGTGTGGGAAGAGTGGTGGAGCAGAGGATCATAGTGTCAGCCTGGTACATAGTCAGAGGCGTGCATATAGTGCCTCCACTCTCTGGACTGATCCGTACCTCCACTACCTGTGTGGTACAGGTGTCAGGGTCATGCTCCTGTCCTCCCCATGGTTATGCGTCATGCACCCGTACACGTACGGGTACCATGTACCCAATGGTTATTCCTCGTCCTACTAAGGGCAGGGAAGCTAAGGAAAAGAGATAAGGCTTCTTCAACGGGACCTGCTGCGTGTGTGAGGAGGCATGACGCCTACAAATGAGATGAGGGGCTTTTCTTGTGAAACCATAAATTTGCATCCCCCATACTACGAGGCTCCTGATACATGGCCGAAGGGTGTTTAGTGGAGGCTATGTCTCTTGAGGCCTTTGACGTGGCCAGTGAGCGAAGCGAGGCACACGTGGCCCATGGACGAGGCCTTTGGGGGCGAGGTGAGGTGACCTTACTGCGAGCCCTTGGTGCGCGCGGGGCGCGCGGGGCGCGCGGGTGAGAGGCGTGAGGCGCGCGGGCGCGAGGGCGCGAGGCGCGCGGGCGCGAGGCGCGAGGGCGCGAGGCGCGCGGGCGCGAGGCGCGAGGGCGCGAGGCGCGAGGGCGCGAGGCGCGCGGGCGCGAGGCGCGCGGGGCGCACGGGCGCGAGGCGCCCGGGGCGCGCTGGCGCGAGGCGCGCGGGGCGCGCGGGCGCGAGGCGCGCGGGGCGCGCTGGCGCGAGGTGGCGTGCGCGCGGGCGCGAGGCGGCGTGCGCGGGGGGCGCGCGGGCGCGAGGCGGCGTGCGCGTGGGGTGCGCGCGCAGGCAGCGTGCGCGAGACGCTTGGGTCATTTTGGTCAATTTGAGCAGGGTCATTTTGAGCAATAATTTGAGGGTTCAAATGGACTTCAAACATGGTTGCCTTAGGCATTAGATGTGGGTTCTTTACCGGTGTTGAATTTTTAGCATCCACAAAACCCAACATAGTTTTTAATCATGCATCTCATATGTATAAACATGATTATTTAGGATTTGTGATAATTGTTTAGATGAATTGTTTTGGTAAAATAAATTTGCATGTAAACAACTAACGTAGTTAAACTCGGTAAATCACACCATAATAAAGAAATGTTTTTTTAACTTAAGCCTTTTAGATAACCAAATATATTTAAAAAATATTTTATTAAAGTTTGATGAATTTAATGGTATAATTAATTATTATACTTCACCTAATTTCGGCTTAGGATCTGTTATCGATTAAATGAACTTAGGCCCATTTAAAATGGATTAATAATAAATCAATTATGTTACATTTAAATAGTTATAATAAACTAGTAATTAATTTGGAATTAATTTATTAGTTCAACAAACACATTTATTTCAAAATAATTAGTGGGAGAAGGTTGACATATTGTGACCTATGGTCTCCATTATTAGTACAACACTGTAAGAATGGTTCGGGCCTCGAGAAGAATTTGTTTCCATCCCCTTAAGGAAGGTTTTTAACATTATCAATGCAAATGTTGACTTCTGAAAAAGATAGGACAAAAAGATGTATTTTTGGCTTGATCGACCCTAAGGCGATACTCTCTAAGCTAAGTCATGGACTTCAAAATAATGGGTTACACTTACAAAGACACTATTAAACTTTTGTAGTGGATAATTGTGTCATGATCAAATTAACAGTACTTTATTTTGAAAAGAGAAAATATGAGATATTTAAAGTTTTAATTAATAGAGACAAGATTGTCTTGTAGACTATTTGCAATTAATTTAACTGCCCTAAGATGACACTATAATTTATGAGGAGTTTTATCATGAAATAGTAAATGCTAAGTTTATGTATTTTATTTGTTGCATTCATGCATCATGTTTACTTTTTGAAAAAAATTATATTTATGGGAAATCCAATAACTGCTTTACTATCACTTGAACAACTAAATGGTGATAAATTTATAAGATGGAAATCAAATTAGAATCTGATCTTAATTTGTGAGAATCACAAATTTTTCCTCATTGAGGAATTCCCTGAACAGCCCGCAGCCAATGCCTCAAAAAAAATTCGGGACAAATATGATGCTTGGATTCATTCCAATAATAAGGCTAAGTTCTACATGCATCATAACATGAATGATGTTCTAAGAATGAAGCACGAAAACAAAGAAACAACCTATGAGATTATGGAATCTCTATAGGTCATGTTTGGCCAACAATCTGATCAAAGTCGTCAAGAGGCTACTTGTGATGCCCTACTATTCCAAGACCGTCACCTTGTGCATTTACAATGGGGCTTAACTCATTAAGAGAGAAGTTTGGACTCAAAAGTGTAATTTAAAGTTAAAAAAAATTAAATGCCAAAAATTTGATAGAAAAATATAAACTTTTTCATTACAGATATAAAAGTTTGCAAAGGATCCCATTTAGATAAAAAAAAAACATTACTTAGAATCATTAGTCTCAAAAGAAGTCGATTTAAGCAACAAAAACTAGACTTCTAACTCAAGTCCCTCAGATAACTCAACTCAACAGGTTGAGCAGGCCGAACATGTATGCACCGCTAGCAAGCCCTCCAACTCATGGTTGGCCTATTTTCCCTTTGCCCTTACCTGCTCCATGAGCATCGGTGAGCAAAGGCCCAGAAAGAAAACTCAACAAGACATAATAATAATAATATTAAACATAACTAATAATTAACATGATTCAGATATAATAAACACATCAATACGCTTATATAAAAAATTAACACGGCTTATGCCAAACAAGGTGCATCACCAAGCACTGAGATTATGGCCTATGCCGAGTGAGTGTATACAACACTCTAATAATGGCCCTACCAACACGTCATACATTCTGCATGATTATAGCCGAATATGGTCCATACCGAGCAATCATAGCAAATTTAATACAATCAGACATAACAAACACAAATATGTGAGATTGGTACATAACCCTAGCTCAATTTCCAAGTATGCGGTCATAACTATTTACATGCTAAAAGCAAGGCAAATGCATGCTCTATGTGCATAGGCAAGTTTACTAACCTTAGGTCCAAGGATAGAAACGAGTCAACCTTGAGTGTGATCCCCTTTCAAGATTTCAAAAACCCTAGTCGCAATAATTATTGTATGATCATTAGGAATTAAATCTAGTTGTGGGCTTAAGAGTTAAACTATAGCTGTTGAGACCTTTAATTCCACTTAACATGTCAGTGGAATCGTCCTCCGAGCCTTCGAGCGGGTCCCCTAAGGAAACCCTATAATTCTCATTTAAAAGTACCTAGAATAAAAAAATCGGCTTTTCACGGCACTTGGCGCGATTGCGCCCACATAAATTTATGGGGTTCCAAGGAAGCAGCGTTGTCGTGCCACTCCTTGGGATTTATTGCGCTAGGTCCTCTGAAACAAAATCCCAGCCTTGATTTTCATATTTCCCCCTGCGATTTCTCCAATCTAAAATCGACCCAAAACAAGATTTCCAACAAGTTTTGTGCAA
Source organism: Humulus lupulus (assembly GCF_963169125.1). Taxonomy (NCBI): domain Eukaryota; kingdom Viridiplantae; phylum Streptophyta; class Magnoliopsida; order Rosales; family Cannabaceae; genus Humulus; species Humulus lupulus. Next base: position 77,746,979 of record NC_084793.1, read on the forward strand.
AACTTTACCATGAAAACAATTACACACCTAACATACATCCTATAACACCAATCCAACATCAATTTTTTGGTCCTAAACAATAAATACAAGTTTTAGGGCCCTAAAACCCCCCAATTTTCCCAAAAAATCCAAAATTAGCATAATTCATGGTCTTGAATCCGTATTCAATCTCCAAATCAATAGTGCATGATGATTCTACTAATTATACACTTATCTAAACACCCTAGGGCCCTATAATTTCAAAAATAAACTAAATTTTCCCAAATTTCGAAAGAACGCAATAAAGTACATGGTGAAGAACTCTTACCTTTTTTAAAGTTTACTTCTCTATGAAGGAGATATAGTTGGTGGCTGCCACTCAATCTTTAAAGCTTGGAAATCCCCTTAAGAGCTTGGATGGCTTAAAGAATTGCTAGCTAAATTTGGGTTGAGTTTGGTGATTAGATGATGTTTTGATGAAGAAAACACTAGAAGAAAGGAGAAGAGGAAAACATGTAAATGAGAGGAAGGGAAAACTAATCTCAACTTTTCATACTCCCCTAACGAAATGACTAAAATACCCCTCCCATATAACTTTTCCTTTAAATACACACAATGGCATTTTGGTCAGCTGTTTCATAACTCTAACTATCCCACTAATCTCAAATTACTTAACTAATGCCCATAAAATATAAGTACTCTATCAACTAACTTTATTTTACCCATATCCTCAAAATGGAAAATTTCCATAATACCTCTAGGCTCGACCCAAGCAGAGTATTTCCTTGTTTTGTCAGTTTCGCTATAACTGCTTGAAATGATTCACTCTTTCCGAAAATAACATATATCCATATAATAATGCGGTCTTTAAACATATTTAATGCATATAATCAATTATCTAATAATATAATTCCCCAAAAATTCCACCCATGCCCTCCCAAGACATGCTATTTAAGGTATTAAACCTTATTAGGAGCTCTGGGCATTACAACTATTCCCTCCTAATAGAAATTTCATCATCGAAATTTACCTGAACAACTCGGTATGCTTATCCTGCATACCCGAATCTAGCTCCCAAGTCTCTTCCTCTACCTTGTTGTTCCTCCATAATACTTTCACTAAGGAAACAATCTTATTCTGTAAGACCTTATCCTTTCTATCCATACTCTGAGCCTGTTTCTCTTCATAAGATTGATCCTGTTGTAATTCCAGTGTCTCATAACTCAACACACAAGTAACATCCAACAAATATTTCCTTAGGATCGAAACATGAAACACCTTGTGTACTCCTAACAGCGCTAGAGGCAAGGATAACCTATAAGCCACTTGCCATATCCTTTCAAGGATCTCAAATGGTCCGACAAACCTGCAACTAAATTTCCCTTTCTTCCCAAATCGATTTACTCCTTTCATTGACGAAACTCAGAGACAAACATCATCCCCAACTTGGAACTCCACGTTCCTAGGCTTTGGATCTCCATAGCTTTTCTGTCTACTCTAGGAAGTAAGCATTCAAGCGCTAATATTCTCAATGGCTTCACTGGTCCTCTGAAATGCCTCAAGACCAAGATACTTCCTCCCACCCATTTCACCCAATGGATGTGTGATCTACATTTCCTACCATAAAACATCCCATATGAAGCCACTCTGATAGTTGACTGATAACTATTGTTGTGGGAAAATTTAATCAAGGGAAGAGACTGACTCCATGATCCCTCGAAGCCTAATACACATTCCCAAAGCATGTCTTTTAATATCTGGATCGTCTTCTCAGATTGTCCATCTATCTAAGGATGATACGTAGTACCGAACTTCAGCCTTATACCCATAGCCTTATGTAGGCCTTTCTAGAACTTAGAAGTAAATGTGGGGTGTCGATTTAACACTATATACTTTGGTGCCCCATGGGGACACACAATCTCCTTCACATATAACTCAACATACTGATCCACACTATAATTCATTCTCATAGGCAAGAAGTGCGCTGACTTGGTATATCGATTCACGATCACCCATATAGAATCATGTCTTTGCATAGTTCTAGGTAACCTAAACAAAAAATCCATTATTATATCTTCCCTTTTTCAGTGAGGAATGCCCAAAGGTTGTAATAATCGTACTGGGCTCTTTTGTTCAGCTTCACTTGCTAACAAGTTAGGCACTTAGCCACGTATTCAATCACATCTTTGTTCATCCCTGGCCACCAATATAAAGTTGTCAAATTGTATACATCTTCGTGGTGCCTGAATGTAATGAGTATGGGGTGGTATTAGACTCATCCATAATTTCTTTCTTAATGCAAACATCTAACGAAATGCATATTCGATCCTTATATCTCAACATATTAGTCTCAGAAATAGTTAAGTCCTTAGCCACTCCAGCTAGACATCCTCCCAATGCTTTACCTATTGAGAATCATACATCTTGACTGCTTTTATCCTTTCAAGAAGCATAGACTGAAGAGTAATATTGGTCAACCAATCCATGATGAACTCTATCCTAACTCTAGTCATATCCTCAGCCAATTTTCCTAAATATTTGTCTCGGACCTCTCCGACTTAAGGCTTTTGCCAAAACAACGACTTTTCCTGGATGATAGAGGATTTCACAATCATAATCTTATCAGTCCACACAATATTCAAATTCTTGCATGTCAAATAGATCAAGGGAATTGCAATCCTTTAGAATCCCTCGAAAAATCACCAATAATATCTCGCCAAACTAAGAAAACTTCTAACTTCTGAAGCACACTTTGGCTTTGCCCAATCCTTCACCGTTTCAATCTTAGATGGATCAACCATAATCCCATCCCTACTAACAATATGGCCTAGAATGGTTACTTGAGGCAGCCCGAACTCACATTTCTTGAATTTTGCATACAACTTGTGTTCCTCATGTTCCTCTTCTGACTGGGAGTAGACCAATATGTTATCAAGGAACATGATCATGAACTTGTCAAGATAATCCTTGAACACTCTGTTCATTAGATCCATGAAGGTTTTTGGGGCATTTTTTAGTCCAAAATATATAACAAGAACACATAAAGCCCATACCTCATGTGAAAGGTAGTCTTGGGAATATCTTCTTCCTTGATCCTCAAGTAGTGATAACCAAATCGAAGATCAATCTTTGAGAACATTGTCTTGCCTTGCAACAGATCAAACAAGTCATCAATCTTTGGCAATGGATATTAATTCTTGATAGTAATCTTATTAAACTCTCGGTAGTCAAGACACATCTTCAACAACCCATCTTTATTCTTTACAAACAACACTGGTGCACCCCACGGGAAAAAGCTAGGTGTAATAAACCCAAGTCAAGTAACTCTTGTAACTGAACCTTCAACTCCTTCAACTCTACTGGTGCCATTCCGTAAGGTACTTTAGATATCAATTTGTTCCAAGTGCCAGCTCAATAAAAAATTCAATCTCCTGATGCGGTGGTAATCCAGGCAAGTCTTCTGGGAACACATCCATGAATTCACAGACCAATCTAGTTTCCTATGGTCCAACAGTATTAGCCTTAGTGGGATCAACCACATTACCTAGGAATCCTATGAAACCTTTTTGTAATAAGTCTCTAGACGTCAATATCGAAATCATTGGAATGAGAGGTCCATTCATAGTACCCACAAACACAAATGAGTCCTCTCCCTTAGGTTCAAAAGTTACAATCTTCCTTGAATAGTCTATGGTTGCCCCATACTTTACTAACCAATCCATGCCCATTATTATATCAAAGTCTTCCATTTCTAGCTCAATCAGATCCACAGACAATTGTCTATTATCCACCTCCACTAGTAAAGATCTAACCCATCTCCTAGAGATTATCAATTCCCAAATAAGTAACAAAGTCCAAACCCCACAACATACACATCACAATGTGTACTAAGTTTGTCTATCACTTTACCAGATATAAACAAATGAGTAGCACCAGAATCAATCAAAACTATACACATGGAGCCATTGCTAGAAATCTAACCTGTCACTATAGAGGGACTAGCTTCAGCCTCTATCTGAGTTAGAGTAAACACTCGGGCTGGAACCAAATTGTCTCTTTTCTTTGGTTACTTCTTTTTCAGCTATGGGCAGACTTTCCGAAGATGACCCATCACTCCGCATAGGAAACATGCTGATAAATGCATGAAAATGTACTATTATTGTTTATAAAAGCAAAAATAAATTAAGTTTTAATAAATATTTTCATGTAATTAATTTGTAATATTTTAATTTAAAAATACTTAGATTTAATTTAATTTATGGCGCTTTGTAGAGAAAATGGATAATTGTGCAAAAGAAATGGATTAAGAGATAAAAAGAAGCCAAAATGCAAAGAAGAGCCCAAACCCAGCTGAAAGGCCCAAGCCATTTTCAGAGTCGAGCCGCCTGTTGACGGTGCAAACTCGTCAATGATGTTAAGTTAGAAAAATCAAAGTATATAGCTTATGAATGAAGAACTTCAAGAACCTAATAAGAAACTTACAAAATAGTTGCATAAGAAAATGGAGACAAGAACATATATTTCTCTTGATACAAAGCTACAGTGTTTTCTCAACACCCTTTAATGATGAGGTGGGGTTCCCTTTATAGTGGGCTCTAATGGCCCTTAATACATTGTGGTCCCAGGGGACCAGATTGTTCATAAGTACATTGTCAGGGAAGTGGCATCAGACGTAGTGGCACAGGTGGTGGTGGTGTCGACCATGATATATGGTCACAGATGTGCAGATAGTGCCTCCACCATTGGTACTAATTTGTACTATCACTACCTGTCTAATACGGATGTCAGAGTTACACCTCTGTTCTCCTCATGGTCATACAGTCTGTTCCTGTACGTGTGCCTTGTACCTAAAGGTTGCTCTCGTATATCCAAGATACACCCTTGTTCCAAGCCCCTTTTAATTTTGCTAAGTATAAGAGAACTTATAGCCTTGAGTGAGATAAGCATGTGGGAGTCGCGCCCCGCTGGTGACACCTTCCTTAGAAAACAGAGAAAGGCTTCATCAGCAGAGCATAAGCTTAAATCACAGAGGCATGGGCTCGCGAGACGGTGCCAGGGCTTGGGCACCTAAGCGCGACCGAGGCATGGCCTACGAGGCATGGCTCACGAGACGATGCACGGTCTTGGGCACCCAAGTGTGGTAGAGGCGTGGCCTCGCGAGATGTGGCCTCACGAGATGGGATGGTACCCATTCCTGGGCGCCTTGGCGCGACGTACGCATGGCTTATGTGGCGTGGCTTCGCGAGATGGTGCATGGTCTTACGCACCTGGGCGCGGTAGAGGCGTGGCCACACGAGATGGTATGGTGCGCATTCCTAGGCACCTAGGCAAAGCAGATGCGTGGCCTCGTGAGATTGTGCGTGGTCCTAGGCACCTGGGCGCACGAGAGGCGTGGCCTCGAAAGATAGTGGGCAGTCCTCAGCACCTTGGTGCGACAGAGGCGTGGCCTCGCGAGATGGGATGAGGCGTGCGGTCTTGGGCACACCTGTGTGGCCTTGCAAGACGATGATGCGCAACTGGTGGCGCGAGGTGCCTAGGGGTGCGGCTGGCAGTGAAAGGCACCTGGGTGCGCGACACTTAGGCATGGGTCCATAGGAACTTTAGTGAGATAACCACGGTGAAGTGAGCTTGGGACTCGCATGGGGTGAGACAGGTCAATCTTGCGAAGGCCTTATGTGAGGCCTTATGTCCAATTTGCGATGCTCACACTTGCCCCCCCGGTCTACGAGAGAGTCTTCAGGATCTCTTGTAGACTTCAAGGTGCGATGCATTCAGGATGTCCGCGAGATTTTGAGGGTGTATGCGAGCCTATCACTATGTTTCGCAAATCGCAAGACGAGTGCCAAGGCCTATCATTGACCATTGATCAGGCATCAGATTTGATGGCTAAGATGAGCTTATGGTTCTTATAAATAGGCCTTCATATCTAGCGTATTGTTTACACTTTATCTCCTTAGCTTAGTGGTTTTGGAGTCTTTACTTCTTTCAAGAGTTAAGGGGTTAGATCCTCCACAACCCCACTTTGGTTGTCCTTTCCATTTATTATTTGAGTTTATTTATTTTATGCCAATATCCACACAGGTCGTTGGGGACTAAAGATCCTCTCTCCTCCATTTTTGTAGGCACGAATCTATGACAATTTGCATTTGTTCGATCACAGTGGTGCTTTGGACCCTTGTCCTCCTTTTGACTGTGCTGGTACTTTCGACCTTCAGCTTCCCTTCTACTGTGATAGCGCCCTATTTTTCTTACATAAGGTATACTTTCTTTCTTATTTCATTTTAGTCCAAATTAGCACTACTCGGGATGGGTTGCATGGAACGGAGCTTGTTGTGAGTTGATCCATTTACATGCCCTTGTTTATACCCCATAGTTGGTAATTTAGAGCGCTCGTTTCTAGAGGTTTTGAGCCCATTCCTTTGTGTTTTGTATCAACCTATTACCTACAAGACGAGATTCCATGGCATGTGAGGGATCGTCTGGTGCTCCTCCAGGGGTCGAGTTTGTAGACTTATCTTCTAACTCGAAGTCCCCCGAAAACGACCCTCACCAAGACTATGACACTTTAAGGCAGGCCCGTATGCGCAACCTTGAGCATATGGCTAAACTTAGGCGTAAAATCTGGTTAGTGGAGAGCAAAATAGACTCAGTTTTGAGGGGCGATGGAGTTTCTTTCCCCTTTGACCTTAGCGACCACATAACAAACCTTAGGGTGACCTTTTTGGATCTACAGATGGAGTTGGAGTTCATGGAGGGAAATCTCTCGCCTGAACCTCCTGCCCCGTTCTCCCCTAATGGTTGTCAAGGGGTCATCTCGGGTTCCCCTCAACCCTTGTTTTCGATTCACCCATGCTTAGTGCTTCCACACTCAGCACCTTGGTGGAAGACCCTTGCTAGGAAGAAAAAATGGAGGGTAAAGTATCATGTTTCTACCTCACCTTTTTCCTTTGGTTTTGCAGATAAGGAAAAGAGAGTGCGTCAACAGGTGGCTTCCGAGGCGCAAGATTCTGCTCCTTTATTGGCGTCTTCTATTGTGTCCAATGTGTCGGAGAATCGGTTGTTGGAGCTATCCACAAAATATTGCACCGGGAAGGAATACAAGTTGTATATTCCTTCCAATACTTGCCGGGCCGATAATCCCACCCAAGGATGCATGGCCATGAACGAGCATATCTTGAAAGTGGGTGGGACCATTCTTTTGCACCTGTTTTTCGTCATGATACTTAATCACTTCGACCTTACTCCGCTCTAGCTGGCGCCTAACAGCTGGCTGACCTTAAGTTGTCTATACATGGCATTCATTGAGCTCAACCAACGTGCTCCTATGGATCGAGAGGTGCATTTCATGTATAACCTCATGCCAACCCCCAAATCCAAAGGCTTTTATTTCTTACAGAAGGCCAACTCCCAGGTTTCCCTCATAGAGGGTTCTGTATTAAACCCGGGGTCCTCGAAGTAGGACTTTTTCTTCGTAAAAGGTCCCCTTGTCGTACATGAACGCTTTCGCTTGTCCGCAAGTAAGTTTTCAATCTTGTCTTCCTTTTGCTTTGAATTGGTTATTTTGGAACTTATGCTTATATTTGTAATTGTGTGATTGTGCAGAGGAGTTCAATGGCCTTGGCATTCCCCGGTTAGAAGCAGTGCCAGTGGACAAACTCCTCGATGTCGACCCCGCCAAGAAAATGGCCACCCACCTCTTCATTGTGGTAAACCTGAACCACCACAACTTATCAATGGTTTCGATCCTGATGTGTTGCAGCACGTTTCTGAGCAAAGGAAGAAGACAACTTTAGTTGAGCATCACTCTGGCGGGGGCGACGCAGAGTGGGTGCCTAAGGAGGTTTCCCCAGAACCCAGACGACCTCGTCGATCATCTCCGTCTCCTAGGGGGTGCCCTCCTTTGGCCGCTATGGACAATGACATGGCCTCTCACTCCCACGGCCTGCAGGCCATGTCGGGGGACTTCATCTATCCCTTTTCTGAGAACTACAATACTCTTCCTGCGCCCCCTCCTCCTTCGGTGAGTGGGTCATCTATCCCTACCCAGCTAGGCACCGCTGACTCAGAGGGGGCACCCTGGGTGGGTTGTATGGCGACCTCTTATGGGCAACGGTATACCCGAGTCACCGAGGGTCTTTCTGAGACTGATTGGAGAACTCTTGGGAATTTGGCCATGTCGGAGCTTGGGGAAACTCTTGTGCGCTCCACAACTTGGGTGAGTTCATGCGCCTTACATTGGCCTTACTCTTTTTTTTTTTTGGATTCTTTGTTTGCTCATCATCATTATTATTATTTTTCTTATATATGGGTTTTTTTTTTAGCAGGCTTCTCTGGTGGCCCAATGCTTCGCCCACTCGGCTCAGGACCTCTCCTCGTCGAATGCCAAAAGGGACCATCTAATAGGCAAGGTTCAGGGGCTCCAGAGGGAACTCACTAATACCAAGCTTAAGCTTGAGAAGGCCCTGGCAAAGGCATCTTCATCGTCGAAAAAGAAGAAGAGGGTGAATGCCAAGTCTGTGATGCTGCAGGAGAAGGTTTCTCGCCTAGAGGTCGATCTTGGTGGAGCAGAAGCTAAGCTCGCTATGTTGCAGGAGAGGGTTACTCTCCAAGAGGTGAATTTGGCTGAAATCGAGTACAAATCCATAGAGCGCACCCTCTATGAAATGTGGAGGCAAAATCCTAACTTCGGTTTCTCCTCCTTTGGTGAGCACGCTGTTGCTAGGGTGGCTGAGTGGAATGCTCATGGCAGGAGGCCCTGAGATTTTTCTTTTGGGATCTTATCAATTAATTTGATTTGGATGTATGCTCACTTGAGCTTATCATTCAATTTTTTTTTTATTTTGTTGGAACTTTTATAAGTCTTGTTACATTATCGAGACTCCTTGTTTCTGTATATATATGCGATTAATTGCTTTTGTTCTTCTATGATTGAGGTCCTTTTGAGCCCGCAAAAAGGGGTTCGATAGGTTTTTTTTTTATATATATATACTTTTTTATTTATCATGCTTGAGGTCCTTTGGAACCCTTACGAAGGGGTTCGATAGGTCTCTCTTTGGTGCACCTTGATTGTATCTGTAAGGATATGTTGACCCTTTGGGTTCTAGTTATCCTTTTATATACTTTTGCGCACGCTTATTATTTCTTGTGAGAAGCGCCCTTCTTGTAATTATTCATAGTACTATTTTTTCAAGCGTCTCTTTTAGGACCCTTTTTGGCTAGACGGCTTGGTGGCCGCTCTAGGCTTATTGGTGGGTGCTCTTCCTAAGGCATTTCCTCTCGTGGAAGCATCTGCCTTTATTAGGAGGCTTTTCTTGTAGGACCTTTTGACCTCCTTGATGTTCATAAGGGTAGCTAATCCTCGTGAACTCAAGTAATGCCTTGCAAGGTCTTCTTCTTTATTTATAAGGGGTCTTTTTTTCTTTTTATATATATAAGGGTCTGGTTTAGGACCCTTTATTTTTGCTATATACTCTGCCCCCAAGTGGTTGGCGAGATTTATCTCAGCAGGCACTCTGATCATTTCATTCACGCATTTTGATAATCATTGTAAATGAGATTTAGATAGTGCGATCATTTTGCTCAAACAAGAGTTCTTACTACATATTCATTTAATGCTACAACATATTCATTGGAAATGAGTGAAGTACTTGGTAACCTATGGTGACTTCATTCTTACTTCATATCAAGGAGTCCAAGTTAGCCTTCTACTTTATAGCTATTACATTAGACTTGCATGTTTAGATAGAACAATAACATTCTTGCCTCAGACATGGAGGTCTTACTAATAATATTTTTTTTGATGTTCTGCGTTCCATGCTCTAGGTACCATGGTATCATCCAAACATGCTAGATTGTAGGTGTTAGGGGGCACCACCTGGGCTACTTGGTAGGGCCCTTCCCAGTTTGCCCCTAATACACCCGCTCTCGGGTCCCAATTGTTAGGCCGGACTTTCCTTAACATGAGGTCTTCGACCCTAAACACCCTCTCTCGCACCCTTGAATTATAGTATCTTGCGGCTCATTGCTGGTACGTTGCCAACTTTAGTTGTGCCCTTTCTCTCCTTGCTTCCAACAAGTCAAAATTTTCGGCTAATTCTACGATGTTAGCTCGGTCATCATACGCTTGTATGCGGATGGAGTTGATCTTCATTTCTATCGAAAGGATAGCCTCATAGCCATAGGCTAAGGCGAAAGGCGTCTCTCCAGTGGTGGAACGAGGTGTAGTTCTATAGGCCCAAAGCACATTGGGCAGTTCTTCGACCCATGCCCTTTTCAACTTTTCCAACTTTATTTTTAGGTTCCTTTTTAGGATCTTGTTGATGGCCTCCACTTTTCCATTGGCTTGTGGGTGTACTACAGCAGAGAAACTCCTCTTGATTCCATTTTCCCTGCAATATTCTTCGAATAACCCTCCTTCAAATTATGTCCCATTGTCAGAGATTATCTTGTAGGGTACTCCAAACCTACAGACGATAAATTTGTTGATGAAGGTGGTGATTTTCTTAGCCGTTATGTTGACTAGAGGCTCTACTTCTACCCATTTAGTAAAGTATTCAACTACTACAACCGCGTATTTTTCTCCTCCTCTTTTTGCTGGCAACGCTCCAATCAAGTCAATCCCCCACATAGCGAAGGGCCACGGACTAGTCATGCGCACCAGCTCCTTTGGTGACTATCTGGGGTAATTTGCATGTCTTTGGCACTTGTCACACCTTTTCACGAAATCGCTCACATCCTTCTCCATGGTAGGCCAATAATACTCCTCGCATATGGCCTTTTTTGTCGTGGACTGCCCCCTGGCATGATTTCCACATTCCCCTTCGTGAATCTCTTGCAGAACTTTTAAAGCCTCCCCCTTATTTATAGACCATAGGAGTGGGGGTGGAGAAGCCTCTCTTATACAAAACTCCATCTACTAGAGTGTATTGGACGGCTTTGTAAGTTAGCTTACAAGCATCTTTTTTGTCCAAAGGCAATGTTCCGTCACTTAAGTACCTCAAGACGGGTGCAAACCATGACTCCCCAGGGTTATTGACCATGTGGATTTCGTCTTCTGCTATGGTCGGCTTGGAAAGACAGGGACGGACTCAAGCGTGTCTTTGTCTCGGGTAGAGGCGAGTTTTGCGAGAGCATGGGCACTTGTGTTTTGCTCTCTTAGGATCTGTTCTATGGTGTATTTTTCGAACTGACCCAAATACCCTTTCACTTTGGCGAGATATGCAGCCATTTTTGGGCCTCTAGCTTGGTATTCACCCTTCACCTGAAACACTACCAGCTGTGAGTCACTAAAGACATGCAAATGGGTTACCTTTAACTCCTTAGCTAGTGGCAGGCCAACCAATAGTACCGTATTCTGATTCGTTGTTGGAAGCTTCGAATCCAAATCTTAAGGCACAATACATCTTGTGCCCCTCAGGCCCTGTAATTACTATGCCAGTGCCGGTTCCTCCCTCGTTAGATGCCATCTCTACATGGAGGCTCCATTCTTCAGGTTGCTTTTCCCCTTCACCCACCGGTTCATTCTCTTCTACCTCGCCCTCCTCATGGGGTTGGTGTGCAAATTCAACTATAAAATCGGCAAGTACTTGCTCATTGACTGAGGTCCTTAGGGGGTAAGTGATGTCGAACTGACTTAATTAAATCGACCACTTTAACAACCTTCCAAAAGTTTCTGGTTTGTGCAAGACTTAACACAAAGGAGTGTTGGTGAGCACTTCAATAGCATGAGCGTGAAAATAGGGCCTCAGCTTTCGTGAAGCCACTATCAAGGCATATGCTAACTTTTCTATTTCTGGGTACTGGGTTTCTACGTCTACCAACCTCTTGCTCACATAGTACACTGGCTGCAGATGCATCTTTTCTCCTTTGACCAGGGCAGCACTTATAGCATGCTCTAATATGGCTAAATACAAGTACAACTTTTCCCCTTTTTCTGGCTTAGCCAAAATGGGTGGTTTTCCAAGGTGTTCCTATAGCTTAGTGAAAGCTTCCTGACAATCTTCATCCCAATCAAACTTTTTGCTCCCTTTTAGGACGTTGAAGAAAGGAAGGCATTTGTCAATGGATCTGGAGATGAACCTATTTAGGGCTGCTACTCTCCCGGTTAAGCACTGCACCTCCTTCTTGCTCCGTGGTTGGCTCATTTCCAACAATGCCTTGATTTTGTCAGGATTGGCCTTGATACCTCGGGAGTTCACCATAAAACCCAGGAACTTCCCTAACAAAACTCTGAAGGTGCACTTGAGCGGGTTTAGCTTCATTCTGAATTTGTGGAGGGTGTCGAACATCTCATTGAGGTTGTTTGTGAGCTCTTCTACCTTCTTTGTCTTTAAGAGCATATCGTCTACGTACACTTCCATATTCCTCCTTATTTGATTCACAAACATTCTATTTACCAGCCTTTGATAAGTAACACTTGCATTCTTTAAACCAAAAGGCATCACTGTGTAGCAATAAAGCCCCTTGTCTGTTATAAACGAAGTGTGCTCTTCATCGGCCAGGTTCATGGGTATTTGGTTGTACCCGGAATATGTGTCCATGAAGCTAAGTAGCTCGTGCCCCACCATGGCATCTACAAACTTGTAACGCCCTGGATAGCCAAGACCGTTACACTGTGTACTTATAAAGGTGCAGGACTTGCTATTTAAGTCATCAACTTGAAAACGTGTCACTAAACATGTAAGATCTAAGGTTAAAAGGTTTTGGTCTCAAAAGACTCTTTTCATATATTTAATCTGTAGTAAACATGGGATCCCATACAAAAACGAAGTTAAAGAAAGTTTACAGACTCCCAAAAATACATCAGTAACCACTAGCCATATGAAGGCAAAACAGACAGTCTTCAGGTTCCATGTCCTTGCCTAGACCTCAACTGTGGCGGCCGAGCACCTGGCTATGTACATTCCGCTCGCTGAGCTCTCCAGTCAGGGCTGATCAAGCTTGCCCTTGCCTTTACCTGCACCACGTAGCACCCGTGAGCCAAGGCCCAGCAAGAAAACATCATAGATAACTCAAACAATATCAACAGACAAATAGCTCAATAAGCATGTATACTTATCAGATAATCCACGTCAGATATTTAGCATATACAATCCAATACAAGATACATTCAATCACAGATAACATTCATATCACATAATATTCAGGGCCGACGACTTAGGCCGCACCCTCTGTTTAACCCACTGACTCTGGCCTTCTTAAACCAAGCTCAGTGCATAATAAGCTGTCCTCGGCTACCAGTGGCCGAGCCGCGCCCTGTGCGCTAGTGAGACCCTTGACACCCTTAGGCCGTTGGTTCACTAAATGGCTTGCTTGGAATAATACCATCTTTTCAAGCTTCTACAATAGGGAGCCCTTAGTCCCGTCACATATATTCAACCAGGTACAGTTTTCTTACCTTTAGTCTGTACGGTTATCGAATTACGAGCAATGCCCCTCAAGCACGATCCGTCCCCGAGCCTAAGCTTTTATCACCTAGCCACAACGAAAGTATAGGGTTTCATAAATACTCAAATATAGGTTTCCAGTTACAAAACAAACTCCCGGAACTCCTAATGCCACCAAGCACGGTGGTGAAACCAAACCCGAGCACACTAGACCACTCCCCCGTGCTTAAAACCCTCAAAATCTCATGTGTACAACCAAGGGCTGCGGCCCTCAAAGCCTAGCCGCGACCCTTCCCCAAAACAGAACCTATTCCCTCACTGAACCACACACGCGCCGCGGCCCTTGCCTTGGGCATCGCGGAGCGCCCCCTTGGCCGAGCCCCCTTGGCTTCCTTGCATGCTAGGGCCGCAGTGCTCTAGAACAGAGCCGCGGCCCTCCTCTTTGAACCCAGATTTTTCACCATTTCAAAGCTCAAAACCTTACCTTAAACCATCCCAAAAATTCCCAACTCTTAACCAATTAATTCCCAACTTCTTTAGCATGATCTAAACAACATAATTCCCAAGAAAACACAGCCTAGCACACTCTAATTACCTCCTTTCAACTTCTGAAACCCAAGAGCTATAAACACTCAAACCAGCCACCTAAACTCAATTTAAAACCTCTAAACTAGGAGTAAAGACTTACCTTTGCTGTAGAATCACTTCACCAAGCTATGGCCAAGCTAAGCTCCCAAGTTTTCCCTCTTAATTCTGCCTTAGAACATCAAAATTATACTTGTTTCAGCACTTAACTAAAACCCAACTAGAACTCAGAATTCTACCACAGAAAAGATGTTTAGATGCTTACCTTAATCCCTGCTTTAACTCTTGATAAACCCCTAAGCTAGACTTTCAAATTCTCACCACAAATCCAAGAGATTCCAGCTAGTTTCTGTTGGGGTTTTATGCCCTAATTAAAACCCAAATTCTTTGTAATCTCATTTTATTATCAATAAAAGAATAGAAATCATTTTTGGACTTGGTCAATCACTTTGCTCACATGTTTTATTTTCATGATTATTTGTTTAATATAAACGTCTATTAAATCCCGAGCATATAGCTAATCTTATTTATAGTGACGTAATCACAGTGGAATATAAATATGATTATATGTTCAAAATAAGTTAGTCCTAAGATTAGTCAGTGCACCGGATTTACACTGACTTGCCAATCTACAATATGATCTACTTACACATTACAGTGTTATGTTCTTTCCAGAATATTAGCAAAGTAGATAAGATCAGATGTATTTGTTACATCGGACTGGACCGATATTGACAGTTGATAAGATAAGTAAACATACCGTTATTGTCTATTCTAGTCATATCATATAGTTGACCATAGGTCAATTCAATCTCAATTCTGAGTGGTTAGTATTCTAACTTATTGTATTATTTGAGTTCTTTGACTTGTTCGTTACCAGCTTACCCTACGGACTAGCCCATACTTACATCTTGGGAACTCGGTAGTATAATTGAGTGGGAGTGTTAATCATAGATATGAACATCTATAGCTTCTGATGAAGAAGTGAAATGATGGTTTCCTTTTAGTTTGGTTCAAGGTGTTAAATGATAGAGATCTCATTTCAGTAATTAAATTAGTTTACTGAAATATCATTTACAAGGAACTAAGTGTTTTAAGGATAAAATACAATGAGGGGTAAAACGGTATTTTAGTCCTATCTCATTGTAGACCGTCTATAGAGGATTGAGTGACAATTATGGTTGTAACAATGGATAATTAATAGCGTATCTATATTTGTTATAGAGCGTTCTATGAATTCAAGAGTGCAATTCCAAGTCTATAGTGGAGTCACGAGGAATTAATAAGTTAGTAAAATTATTTGTTAGATTTATGATAACTTATTGGAGCTTGATTTCATAGGCCCATGGTCCCCATTGTACCTTGGATAAAATCATCTAGATAGTCTCAATTAATTGATTTAATCATCAATTAGAATTATCAAAGTTGACCAGGTCAATTTTGGATAGTTTCACAGAGTTGTGTAATTTTGAGAAGAAAAGAGAAATTATGGCAGATTTATTAATTAAGATAAATTGGTATCTAAATTAATAAATAAATTTAAATCAAGGTTCAAATTATAAATAATTAATTTGATAAAGGATTTAAATAATTATTTAATTAATTAAATCAATAGAAAATAATACAGGTCTTGATTTTAAGTCCAATGGGCTTATACTCAAATGGGAAATTTCACGGGCCTATAGCCCATGATAATTTCGACCTAGGGCTTCAAAATGGCTGTTATTTTATTGATTTTTTAATTAAATTAAATGGCCTAATTGAGTCTATAAAAGGAGTGCTTAGAGAGAAGTCAAAACAGATGACAGATAAGTCACAAGTAAGATTTTCAGATAGTTTTATATTCTCTCTAAACACAAGTCCTTTTCTAAGCCACTTTGTTATTTTCTCTTCTTCTCTCTATATCTATCTCATGTGTTGAGAATTGCCCACACTAGTCTAGGTGGTTCTAAGGATACATTGGAAGATCGTGAAGAAAATAGAAGATCGGTTCAGTTTCTTGATAATACTCTGCGATAGAAAGGATACAAGAGTTAGAGAAACTGAAGGAAGGACTCTTAATTCCGCTGCGTATACTGTAAGTATTATATTATTTGTTTCTCTTTGAATTCAATTTTAGAAACTTGTTTTAGGCTATCTCGTATTAATTTGTTTAATATTAGATATACATGAAAATAAATAAAGATCCTGTATAAGTTTTTCCAACAGTTTCCCCTTTAGTTTTCTGTGTTCCTTTCCTTGGTTTTCCCCTTTGTTTTCCTTAAGCGTGAGAGAGAGAGTTGAGCCTAAGTGTTTAGTCGATTTATTTTTCTTCTAAAAGCTTCTCTATGTCTAACTTATCCGTTAAGTTAATCCCGAGGCTCGGGGTGCCGGAACCGTCCCCGAGGCCAAAATGGTAAAATCCCCCAATATTCCTGCCTAGAAATCCTAACCTCAAATATATCTCCATATATTTATTTTCATGACCCAATAGTCCAAATCGCTACCCGCTATCTAAAAGTATCCCCGACTTCTCCGAAGTCATATCTTAAACCCCGTTGTGACTTTTCCCACTATCTGACCCTAGAATCGTCTTGAGTCGTGCTCAAAGAACCTGTCCGCATAATAATGTGGTTCCCACATATATCACATATCATATTACCACATAATATAATCAATTATCATATAAACATTCTTAGACATATAATTACTCATTAAATCAAAATTATTCCATTAATACCCTCCTGGCACACTAATCAAGGCTCTTAAGCCTTATTAGCGAGTTTGGGTTGTTACAACTATCCTCTCCTAATGAGAATTTCGTCCTCGAAATTTACCTGAATAGCTCGGGGTGCTGATCCCCTGTAACGCCCTACTACCATAGAGCCGTTACATAGTGAGTTTAAAAAATAGAAATCGTGCTTTTGACTGACTCTAAGTGGTTTCTAAAACCAAAAGTGTGAATAAATCAGAATTTAAGGCTGTACTCTTTGAAAATGTTTAGTTTTATTGAAAACGTTAAGTATCTAACATCTGGGATCCCAAAATAAGGTTTACAAAATATTTACAACTCAAAAATAGATTTACAACAGGTTAACTATCAAAAGAATGGGTTAATACAGCCATTTACAAAATGCCCCCAACCAAAGCAGTCGGGCAGGCCGAACATGTACGCGCCGCTCCCACGCTCTCCGTACTCATGGCCGGTTGACTGACTCCTTGCTTTTACCTGCCACACGGAGCACCCGTGAGCCGAAGCCCAGCAAGAAAACCCAAATATCACATAACATATGCAAATAATATCACTGGCATAATTCACTAGTAAATAGGAAAATCATCAATTTAAACAAGAACGGCCATGCCGCCCCAGAGGCCTTACCAAAGCTTGGGGTCTCGGTCATTACCGTAGGATAACTCATGTATCCCTTGGGTCCCACCCTCGCTATAGCATCCCATGTGCTGAGCGTTACTTCCGGCCCCGCTGCCGTACCCGGCCTACGCCGCTCTCGGCCTTAGCCGTTCATTCCATTACAATCACACATATAATACATTCAGAAATAACCATTCAAACATACAATAATTTATCTAAGATTACGCATTCGCACACAATACAATCTAGGGCCGTGCCCTGCAATCGCACAGTGGGCCTATGCCCTAATCCCGGGTGTTAGGGTTTTCTTACTTGTATTCCGTGCTTTCCGATGCACCACGATCACGAGCACGGTCCACTAGTACGAGCCTCCCGAAATCCTAGTCACAACACACAAAAGACACTTTTAACAACCTTAATTGAGCAACCAGGCCAAGTTCTAGTACTCGGAACGTTGAAATTCACCAAACATTGTAAAAGACTCAACCCCGAGCACCCTAGGTTAAATTCCCAAGCCTAAAATCTCACAATCCCTTAAGCGCCGCAGCATAGGCCACCCATGCCGCGGCATGGCCCTCAAACAGAACCCCCAAAGGCCCAAAAACAGGTAAGGGCCGCGGCATTGCTTGGGCCATGCCGCGGCCCGCCCTTCTCCATCAGCAAACAACTTCTTCGTAGGGCCGCGGCTCACTAAGAACCATGCCGCAGCCCGACCCTTCGAACCCAGAAATAAACCACCATTTTACTCTCTAAACCTCACCTTAAACCATCTCAAACACATATCTCAACCCCAAAACTCAATTCCAAACTTCATATGAACAATCTAACAACCTATAGACACTAGAATCAAGATCAAAACATCAACACACCCAAGATTCACACCTTTGATCTTAAATTTCAGCAACTAACCCAAAACCCATGAAAATCTTAACTCAAGCATTAAATTCCTCAAATCAACACAGAAAACAAACTTAAACAAGCATAAGACCCTTACCTCAAGAGTAGAATCCACCCTAAAAGTTCCCTTGATCTCTCTTAGACTCCCAGTTCTCCTTCTCTTCTTCTTCTTTTCCTCTTTGCTTTCCCTAGCCTTTCTCTCCTCTTCTTTTCCTTCTCTTCAAATTTTATCAAAACACTAAATGATTCAATGCCCAAACCGTATACCCCATATACCCAGCTGAAACTTGCCTATTTTCCTTGCCAAAAGACCAAATTACCCCTTCCTACTAATCCTTCTTAGCTAAACCTTCAAGGGCACTTAAGTCTTTACACTTTCATTTCAATTCTACCACTTTCTATCCTAAAACTTGTTACCCACAGCAGTTACAAATGGTTACCCAAGTTACCCAATTACCAATAACTAACCACTCATTCTCAATTCAACTTATAAGATTCCCGAAGTACCCCTAGGCTCCTCCCGAGCCGGGTACAACATCCTGTTGTGACTTTTAGACTAAATGGCTCACTAGGACCGTCTCGATGCGTGCACCCTGATAAAAACACCACCTCACATGGCACAATTCACAAAGTACAATTATCACAGTTGTGCCCTATCATTTCCAGATTACAATAATGCTCATTCTAAGACAATCAGGTCTACATGCATACTAATTCACATAGTCTTGCATCTCAAATAATCAATTAGTCATATAACGTGCATTAAATGATAGTCATGCATAAAACTCAACAAAACACACACCAAATCCCATCTTGCCCTCCAGGCACACTACTCCAGGCCCTTAAGCCTTAACACTGAATTTGGGGTCGTAACAACTATCCCCTCCTCATGAAAATTTCGTCCTCGAAATTTTCCTGAACAACTCGTGATACCGCTCCCGCATATCTGATTCCAGTTCCCATGTCGCCTTATTGACCTTGCTGTTCCTCCACAATACTTTAACCAAGGCGATGGTCTTGCTCCTCAAGACCTTGTCCTTCCTATCAAGGATCTGAACATGTTTTTCTTCGTATGATAAGTCCCGATCCAACTCCAAGTTCTCATAGCTCAACACATGAGTAGTGTCTGATACATACTTCTGGAACATGGATACATGAAACACGTCATGAACCCCTGATAGAGCTGGAGGCATTGCTAACCTGTAAGCCACCTCCCCAATTCGTTCTAGAACCTCAAATGGACCAACAAACCTGGGACTCAGCTTGCCCCGAACGCCAAATCGTTTTACTCCTCTCAGGGATGAAACCCTGAGGAATACATGATCACCAACCTGAAATTCCACGCTCCTGCGTTTCTGATCTGAATAACTCTTCTGGCGACTCTGGGAGGCGATCATATGAGCTCTAATCTTCTCAAGTGCCTCATTGGTCCTCTGAACCATCTCGGGACCTAAATACCTCATCTCACCTGCCTCATCCCAGTGAATCGGCGATCTGCATTTCCTCCCATACAGCATCTCATACGGAGCCACTCCGATAGTCGCCTGATAGCTATTGTTGTACGAGAACTCAATCAGGGGGAGATACCTACTCCAAGATCCCTCAAAATCCAACACACAAGCTCATAACATGTCCTCCAGTATCTGAATTGTCCTCTCAGACTTTCCATCCGTCTGAGGATGGTAAGCGGTACTAAATCGGAGCTGCGTGCCCATAACCTTCTGCAGGCTCTTCCAAAACTTGGAAGTGAAAGTGGGGTCTCTGTCGGATACTATCGACCTCGGAGCCCCATGAAGTCGAACAATCTCCTTTACATAAAGCTCTGCATACTGATCCACAGTATAAGTCATCTTCACAGGTAAGAAGTGGGCGGACTTCGTATACCTGTCCACAATCACCCACACCGAGTCATGCTGACCCACGGTCTTTGGCAATCCTACCACAAAGTCCATGGCAATATCTTCCCATTTCCACTCGGGAATCCCTAGAGGCTGTAATAATCCCGCTGGCCTCTGATGTTCCGCCTTAATCTGCTGACAGGTTAAGCATCTAGCCACATAGTCCACCACGTCCCTCTTCATGCCTGACCACCAATACAAAACCTTTAGGTCATGGTACATCTTCGTAGAACCTGGGTGCAAAGAGTAAGGAGTGGTATGAGACTCGTCCAGAATCTCTCGCCGAATGTCTGGATCAATCGGAACACAAATCCGTCCTTTGTACTTCAACAAACCCATCTCAGAAATAGAGAAGTCCTTGACTGCTCCAGTTAGGACATTCTCTCTACGTTCAACTAACTGGGGATCCATTCCCTGTGCTTCCTCAATCCTCTCAAGGAGCGTTGACTGAAGAGTAATGTTGGCTAACCTGCCAACCACTAACTCTATACCTGCTCTGGTCATCTCTCCAGCTAATCTGTTAGATATCTGCCTCGAACTATATAGTTGTCCTGGGCCCCTCCAGCTCAATGCATCAGCCACTACATTAGCCTTCCCAGGATGGTATAGGATATCGCAATCGTAATCCTTTACCAGCTCTAGCCATCGTCTCTGGCGCATGTTCAAGTCCTTCTGGGTAAAGAAATACTTTAGACTTTTGTGATCAGTGTATATCTCGCACCTCTCTCCATACAGATAGTGTCTCCAAACCTTAAGTGCGAATACCACCGCAGCTAACTCCAGGTCATGCGTGGGATACCTCTGCTCGTACTCCTTTAATTGCCTTGATGCGTACGCTATCACTTTCCCAGCCTGCATCAACACGCATCCCAGACCTTGTCTAGAAGCGTCACAGTAGACCATAAACTTCTCATCATCTGTTGGCAGGCTCAGCACTGGTGCAGTAATCAACCGCCGCTTCAACTCTTTAAAGCTGTTCTCACATCGATCTGTCCACACATACTTGGTCTTCTTCCTTCTCAATTCTGTCAATGGAGTAGCAATCCTGGAGAACCCCTCTACAAATCGCCGGTAGTAACCTGCTAATCCAAGGAAACTTCTAACTTCAGGAACACTGCTGGGTCTAGGCCAATCTCTCACTGCTTCCGTCTTGCTTGGGTCGACCAGTAACCCATCCTTACTAATAATATGGCCTAGAAATGAAACTTGCGATAACCAGAACTCACACTTGCTAAACTTGGCATATAGCTTATGCTCTCTTAACCGCTGCAACACTAGGCGCAGGTGATGCTCATGCTCTGTCTCTGACTGGGAGTATACAAGGATATCATCAATAAATACAATCACGAACTTATCCAGGTAATCCTTGAAAATTCTGTTCATCAAATCCATAAACGCCGCCGGGGCATTGGTTAACCCAAAGGACATAACCAGAAATTCGTAATGCCCATACCGTGTCCGAAAAGCAGTCTTTGGTACGTCCTCCTCTTTGATCCTCAACTGATAGTAGCCTGATCGGAGATCAATCTTCGAAAACACTGTACTCCCCTGAAGCTGATCAAATAAATCGTCGATCCTAGGCAATGGATACTTGTTCTTGATGGTCAGCTTATTCAACTCCCTGTAGTCTATGCACATCAGGAGCGATCCATCCTTTTTCTTAACAAATAATACTGGAGCACCCCACGGCGAGAAACTTGGTCTGACAAACCCCAAATTGAGTAGTTCCTGCAACTGAATCTTCAATTCCTTTAATTCTGCCGGAGCCATTCGGTAAGGTGCCTTGGATACTGGTTCTGCTCCCGGAGCCAATTCTATGACGAACTCAATCTCCCGCTGCGGCGGCAACCCCGGCAGATCCGCTGGAAACAAGTCTGGGAACTCACAGACAACTCTGGTTTCATTCGGTCCCACTGCCGCCACCTTGGAGGAATCAACTATACTCGCTAGGAATCCTATACAACCCTCCTGCATCAGGTCTCTAGCCTTTAGTGCCGAGATCGTAGGCACCCGCGGCCCATCCACCGTTCCCACGAACACAAAGGGTGCCTCGCCCTCCGGTTCAAAGGTCACCATTCGTCGCCTACAATCAATGGTTGCTCCATACCGCGTCAACCAATCCATCCCTAGTATTATATCAAAATCGTCCATATCTAGTTCAATCAGGTCAACAAACAATTCTCTACCATCTACTACTACTGGTAAGGCTCTAACCCACCTCTTAGAGACTACCAGTTCTCCTGTAGGCAATATAGTCTGAAAACCCCTAGCATACAAAATACTAGGTCTACAAAGCTGATCAATCACCCTAGCAGAAACAAATGAGTGCGTAGCACCAGAATCAATCAATGCAGTAAACAAGGATCCAGCGCTAAAAATCTGACCTGTGACCACTGAGGGGCTGGCCTCTGCCTCAGTCTGAGTCAAGGTGAAAACCCTAGCAGGTGCGAGGCTGTCTCCCTGCCTAGGCTCCTCCTTCTTAGCCTGCGGGCAATCTTTCTTCAAGTGGCTGGTGCTCCCACAAACAAAGCATGCCCTGGTCTGGCACTCGCCCTGATGGCGTCGCCTACATCGAGGACACATCGGAAGGCTTCTTCAGCTGTCATTTCCGCCCTGGCGGCCACCCACAGAACCGCGAACTCTCCTGTCAGAACCATAAGGAGTAAATGAGTCTGGTACTCTCCTCTTCTGCTCACTGGGGCTGCTGCCCCGACTAGGCCTAGAAGAAGAAGGCACTACTCTCCTGGTATCACGCCTAGCAGCGCCATCCTTCCAGATCTGATCCTCAGCCCTCTCAGTAGTGAGGGCCTTGTCTACCACTTGTGCATAGGTAGACTCTGGAGTCATTGTGATACTCACGTCACGGGCGATCATTACATTTAATCCCCGTATAAATCTGTCCCTTCTGGCCGCATCAGTCGGCACTAGCTCTGGCGCAAACTTCGCCAATTTGTCGAATACCAAGGCGTACTCGGTGACGGATAACCTGCACTGAGTCAGGTTGTTGAACTCATCCGCCTTCGCAGCTCGAACGTCTACGCTGTAGTATTTCTCGTTAAAAATGCTCTTGAATTCTTCCCAAGTCATAGTTGCAGTATCTCTTCGCTGCCCAACTACCTCCCACCAAATACGTGCATCCTTTCTAAGCATGTAACTGGCACAATCAACCCTATCCCTTTCCTCAACCCTCATGAAGTCCAGGATCACATACATCGTACCCATCCACTGCTCAGCTTGTAGTGGGTCTGCTCCGCCCTCAAAGGTAGGGGGTTGCTGTTTTCTAAATCTTTCATACAGAGGTTCCAACCTGTTCCTAGTCACAGGTTGAACTGGAGCTGGTACCACACTAGGCGGTGGTGGTATCACAGTGGCTGGTGGAGGAGCTGGTTGCCTCAACTGACTAAGCTCTTCCTCTGTTTTCTTCAACCTAGCCTCCATCTCTGCTAAAATCTGCTGCTAATTCTGAGGAGCAGGTGGAGGGTCCTGCCCCTGGTTATCATCCTCGGCCTGAATGCCGCGGAGTCTCGATGATTGGCGAGGCATTGCACTAAATGCCTGCAATCAGTGACACCGCTCATTAGGCATGATAACAAGGTCAAATTTCCACCTCTCAATCTCAACAACAACCAAGATCAACCGACCAAAATATCATGCAAATATCATACAGCACACAACAAGCCTTGCCCTGGCACCATGCATATGTTATTTCAATCATCATGCTCATAATAATTTAGGCAGGCACACAAAGCATTAAACACATATTCATGAATATATCAATCGACCATACCAAACCACCCCGAGTCGAGCTTTTCAATGGCAGCGTGCGTACATGTTCGGTCAATCTCTAGAACCAATAAACCTTGGCTCGCTCTGATACCAAGTTGTAACGCCCTACTACCTTAGAGCCGTTACATAGTGAGTTTAATAAAATAGAAATCGTGCTTTTGACTGACTCTAAGTGGTTTCTAAAACCAAAAGTGTGAATAAGTCAGAATTTAAGGCTGTACTCTTTGAAAATGTTTAGTTTCATTGAAAACATTAAGTATCTAACATCTGGGATCCCAAAATAAGGTTTACAAAATATTTACAACTCAAAAATAGATTTACACCAGGTTAACTATCAAAAGAATGGGTTAATACAACCATTTACAAAATGCCCCCAACCAAAGCAGTCGGGCAGGCCGAACATGTACGCGCCGCTCCCACGCTCTCCATACTCATGGCCGGTTGACTGACTCCTTGCTTTCACCTGCCACACGGAGCACCCGTGAGCCGAAGCCCAGCAAGAAAACCCAAATAGCACATAACATATGCAAATAATATCACTGGCATAATTCACTAGTAAATAGGAAAATCATCAATTTAAACAAGCACGGCCATGCCACCCCAGAGGCCTTACCAAAGCTTGGGGTCTCGGTCATTACCGTAGGATAACTCATGTATCCCTTGGGTCCCACCCTCGCTTTAGCATCCCATGTGCTAAGCGTTACTTCCGGCCCCGCTGCCGTACCCGGCCTATGCCGCTCTCGGCCTTAGCCGTTCATTCCATTACAATCACACATATAATACATTCAGAAATAACCATTCAAACATACAATAACTTATCTAAGATTACGCATTCCCACACAATACAATCTAGGGCCGTGCCCTGCAATCACACAGTGGGCCTATGCCCTAATCCCGGGTGTTAGGGTTTTCTTACTTGTATTCCGTGCTTTCCGATGCACCACGATCACGAGCACGGTCCACTAGTACGAGCCTCCCGAAATCCTAGTCACAACACACAAAAGACACTTTTAACAACCTTAAATGAGCTTCCAGGCCAAGTTCTAGTACTCGGAACGTTGAAATTCACCAAACATGGTAAAATACTCAACCCCGAGCACCCTAGGTTAAATTCCCAAGCCTAAAATCTCAAAATCCCTTAAGCGCCGCGGCATAGGCCACCCATGCCGCGGCATGGCCCTCAAATAGAACCCGCAAAGGCCCAAAAACAGGTAAGGGCCGCGGCATTGGTTGGGCCATGCCGCGGCCCGCCCTTCTCCATCAGCAAACAACTTCTTCGAAGGGCCGCGGCTCACTAAGAACCATGCCGCGGCCCGACCCTTCGAACCCAGAAAAAAACCACCATTTTACTCTCCAAACCTCACCTTAAACCATCTCAAACACATATCTCAACCCCAAAACTCAATTCCAAACTTCATATGAACAATCTAACAACCTATAGACACTAGAATCAAGATCAAAACATCAACACACCCAAGATTCACACCTTTGATCTTAAATTTCAGCAACTAACCCAAAACCCATGAAAATCTTAACTCAAGCATTAAATTCCTCAAATCAACACAGAAAACAAACTTAAACAAGCATAAGACCCTTACCTCAAGAGTAGAATCCACCCTAAAAGTTCCCTTGATTTCTCCTAGACTCCCATTTCTCCTCTCTTCTTGTTTTTTGCCTCTTTGCTTGCCCTAGCCTTTCTCTCCTCTTCTTTTCCTTCTCTTCAAATTTTATCAAAACACTAAATGATTCAATGCCCAAACCGTATACCCCATATACCTAGCTGAAACTTGCCTATTTGCCTTGCCAAAAGACCAAATTACCCCTTCCTACTAATCCTTCTTAGCTAAACCTTCAAGGGCACTTAAGTCTTTACACTTTCATTTCAATTCTACCACTTTCTATCCTAAAACTTGTTACCCACAGCAGTTACAAATGGTTACCCAAGTTACCCAATTACCAATAACTAACCACTCATTCTCAATTCAACTTATAAGATTCCCGAAGTACCCCTAGGCTCCTCCCGAGCCGGGTACAACATCCTGTTGTGACTTTTAGACTAAATGGCTCACTAGGACCGTCTCGATGCGTGCACCCTGATAAAAACACCACCTCACATGGCACAATTCACAAAGTATAATTATCACAGTTATGCCCTATCATTTCCAGATTACAATAATGCTCATTCTAAGACAATCAGGTCTACATGCATACTCATTCACATAGTCATGCATCTCAAATAATCAATTAGTCATATAACGTGCATTAAATGATAGTCATGCATAAAACTCAGCAAAACACACACCAAATCCCATCATGCCCTCTAGGCACACAACTCCAGGCCCTTAAGCCTTAACACTGAATTTGGGGTCGTTACATCCCCCGTCGCCGTCTCTAGCTCCCAGGTCGCTTCCTCGACCTTGCTATTTCTCCATAATACTTTTACTAACGGAACGTCTTATTCCGCAAAACTTTCTCTTTCTGATACAAAATCTGAACTGGTCTCTCCTCATAGGACAAGTCTATCTGCAGCTCCAAGTCCTCATGCCTCAACACATGTGTCGTATCAGAAACATACTTCCGCAACATAGAGACGTGAAACACGTTATGAACTCCTGATAAGGACGGTGGCAAGGCTAGCCTGTAAGCCACCTGCCCAACCCTCTCTAGAATCTCCAAACCTCCAAATCTCCTCACACCAAACCACCAAACCTGGGTGAGAGAAGCTTGCCCTTCACTCCAAACCTCCTCACACCCCTCAATGGTGAAACTCACAGAAACACGTGGTCCCCGACCTGGAACTCCACGTTCCTACTCTTAGGATTAGCGTAGCTTTTCTTTCTACTCTGCGAGGCAAGAATCCTAGCTCGAATCTTTTCAATGGCCTCATTAGTCTTCTGAACCATATCTGTTCCCCAATACCTTCTCTCACCCATCTCATCCCAGGGAATAGGTGATCTGCACTTCCTTCCATATAACATCTCATAAGGAGCCACTCCAATCGTGGACTGATAACTGTTGTTATATGAAAACTCAACCAATGGAAGATACTTACTCCACGAACCCTCAAAGTCAATCACACATGCCCTAAGCATGTCCTCCAATACCTGAATCGTCCTCTCAGACTGTCCATCAGTCTGAGGATGAAAAGTTGTGCTAAATTTCAACTGAGTCCCCATGGCTCTCTGCAGAGCTCCCCAAAACTTAGAGGTGAAGATAGGGTCTCGATCAGATACAATAGACTTTGGAACCCCATGGAGACAAACTATCTCCCTCACATACAGCTCTGCATACTGCTCCACAGTATAAGTTGACCTAACCGGTAGGAAATGAGCTGACTTGGTGTATCTATCCACTATCACCCACACCGAGTCATGAAGTCCAACTGTCCTGGGTAATCCTCCCACAAAATCCATCATAATATCCTCCCACTTCCATTCTGGGATACCCAAAGGCTGAAGCAACCCCGCTGGTCGCTGATGCTCAGCCTTAACCTGCTGACAGGTTAAACATGTAGATACATACTCAACTACATCCCTCTTCATCCCGGGCCACCAGTATAATGTCCGTAGATCCTAATACATCTTCATGGTACCCGGATGAAGTGAGTATGGCGTAGTGTGGGACTCATCCAATATCTCACGCCTAATCCCCTCATCTGCCGGAACGCATATTCGTCCCTGATACCGGAGCAAACCTGTCTCTGAAATTGAATAATCCTTAGCTGTCCCCGCTAAGGCCTGCTGCCTACTATCCTGCAACTGCACATTAGCCAACTGACCCTCCTTGACCCGCTCCAACAGGGTCGACTACAAAGTGATATTGGCTAACTGGGCTACCACCAGTTCTATCCTTGCCCTAACCATCTCATCAGCCAATTCTCTCGAGATTTGAGTAGAACTATACAACTGTCTTGGGCCCCTCCGGCTCAATGCATCTGCCACCACGCTAGCTTTCCCAGGGTGGTAAAGGATATCACAATCATAATCCTTAACCAACTCCAACCAACATCTCTGCCTCATATTCAGATCCTTCTGCGTGAAGAAATACTTCAGACTCTTATGATCAGTGGAGATCTCCCACTTCTCTCCATATAGATAATGATGCCACACCTTCACTGCAAACATAGCTGCCACTAACTCCAAATCATGAGTCGGATACCTCTGCTCATACTCCTTCAGCTGTTGAGATGCATAGGCTATAACTTTCTCATTCTTCATCAGCACGCAGCTTAAGCCCAACCTCGATGCGTCACAATAGACCACAAACTTCCCTTCCTCCGAAGGAAGACTCAACATAGGCGCAGAGATAAGTCGTCGCTTCAATTCTTGAAAGTTGTTCTCACACTTCTCTGACCTGATGAACTTCTGATTCTTTCTTGTCAACTCTGTCATCGGCGAAGAAATCTTCGAAAACCCCTCTACAAACCGCCTGTAGTAACCAGCCAACCCAAGGAAACTCCGCACCTCTGAGGCATTCCTTGGCCTCGGCCAATCTCTAACTACTTCTACCTTGGACGGATCCACCTTAACCCCTTCTGCCCCAACTATATGTCCAAGAAAGGTCACCTCTGGCAGCTAGAACTCACACTTCTTAAAATTGGTGTACAACTGATGCTCCCTCAACCTCTGTAAGACCTGTCGGAGATGCTGCTCATGCTCTGTCTCTGAATTGGAGTATACTAAGATATCGTCGATGAAGACAATGACGAACTGGTCCAAAAAGTCTTTGAACACCCTGTTCATCAGATCCATAAAAGCTGCTGGGGCATTGGTCAGACCAAAAGACATGACCAAGAACTCATAATGCCCATAACGCGTCCGGAAAGCCGTCTTTGGTATATCTTCATCTTTGATCCTCAGCTGGTGATAACCAGATCGAAGATCAATCTTTGAGAACACCGTCTTACCTTGCAGCTGATCGAACAAGTCATCAATCCTTGGCCGAGGATACTTATTCTTAATAGTCAACTTGTTCAATTCTCTGTAATCGATACACATCCTCAAGGTCCCGTCCTTTTTCTTAACAAACAATACCGGTGCGCCCCGTGGAGAGTAGCTAGGCCTGATAAACCCCAAATCCAGAAGTTCTTGCAACTGTATTTTCAACTCTTTCAGTTCTATTGGTGCCATCTTGTATGTATCTCCCTACGCGGCGGCAACCCTGGCAAATCCTCAGGGAAGACATCCAAAAACTCGCACACCAATCTGGCCTCTCCCGGCCCTGCCGGCATAACTCTGGTGGTATCCACCACACTAGCCAGGAAACCTATGCATCCCCCCTGCAACAAGTCTCTGGCTCTCAACGCTGAAATCATTGGTATGCAGGGTCCAGACACCGCACCCACAAAGACAAAAGGGTCCTCACCCTCCGGCTCAAAAGTAACCATCTTCTTCTTACAATCAATTGTAGCCCCATACCTAGCCAGCTAATCCATTTCTAGAATCATGTCAAAGTCTCCTCAATCTAACTCAATCAAATCCACTGAAAGTTCCCTACCATCAACCATCACTGGCAGTGCCCTAATCCACCTCCTAGAGACTACCAGCTCCCCTGTAGGCAACAAAGTTCCAAACCCCGCAGTCCGATACTCACTAGGTCTACACAGTCTATCAATCACTCTACTAGAAACAAAAGAATGTGTAGCACCAGAATCAATCAATATTGTAAAAGGAAAGCCAGCAACAGAAAGCTGACCTGTCACTACTGAGGGACTAGCCTCAGCCTCCGCCTGAGTCAAGGTGAATACTCGAGCTGGAGTCAAGCTGTCCACCTTTCCTGCTTCACCTTTCTTCACCGTTGGGCAGTCTTTCCTGAGATGCCCCACTGCTCCACAAACAAAACATGCCTTGGCCCGGCACTCGCCCAGATGGCGTCTTCTACACCTCGAGCACTCTGGATAGGTCCACCATGCCTCACCGCCACCCTGAGGGCCACCCTGACCACCCCGACCTCTCCTATCAAAACCAGGAGCGGCCGACGTGTCAGGAGTCTTCCTCTTGAAGTCACTGGGGCCTCTTCCCCTTCCTGTCCTAGAATAAGGAGGCACCGCCCTGCAGCCCTCACGCCTCACTACGCTCTCCTTCCATATCTTGTTCTCCTCTTCCTCTGCGGTAAGAGCCCTCTCAACAGCCTGGGCATAAGTTGTTACTCCAGGTACCGTGGTAATCCTAACATCTCGGGCTATCATAGCATTAAGCCCCCTGATAAAACGATCTTGCCTAGCAGCATCAGTAGGCACAAGATCTGGTGCAAACTTTGCCAGCCTATCAAATTTCAGGGCATACTCAGTAACAGTCATACTGCCCTGTACCAACCTCACGAACTCATTGACCTTTGCTGCCCTAACAGCAATGTTGTAGTACTTCTGGCCAAACAAATCCTTGAAACCTTCCCAAGTCAGTGTGGCAACATCTCTGGCCTGCGATGCCACTTCCCACCAAATACGGGCATCCTCCCTCAACATATAAGTAGCACAAGCCACTTCCAAAGGCTAGTTCTTCCATGTTCATCATTCATTGCATATACATATGTAACCCAAAATTGTTCCTTACCAGCCAAAGAAGTTCATCTAGATGCATTAATTGACTGGTGCATTTGAGAATATTGACTGTAAAGAAACCTAGATTCCAACTCACCATAATTCGACCACCTTTATGCCAAGCATTATTTGTTGAAAAACACCAATCCGCAAACATATTAACATATACAAACCCCAGATTATGATTCTGTATTTTAGTTTCAAGGAGACCAACTAAACCCACCTTCATAGAAAATAGAAACCTCATAACCTCTTCCTATTTGTGGCGTTTATTGAACCCCCTGACATTCTAGCTTATAATCCTATTCATTTCCCAAGGGAGGATCTCCCCCTCCCTGTTGTGAAATCTTAACTTGTCCAACCGAACACTCTCCTGTTTCCTCTAAGACCTAAAAATTATTAGACAAAGTGGTAGCCCTGGGCACTTCTGGTATCACTTTCATGCCTTTTGTAACTGGTAAAAAATGTTCCCTGTCTTTCGTTTGTGAGTCCTCCAAGTGAACCACCCCTACTGGTTTTTTTTTAACCACCCATTTCTGTCAAACCTCTTCTTCCTTTCTACAATCCTCAGTTGAATGTCCCATGCCAGAGCATTTCCTACAAGTGATAGGAAGCCATTCATATTTCACTGTTAAATGAACTTCTTGTTGAAGTTCATTAGTGAATGAAATCATTTGCACTTCCACCATCACCCGAGGATAGATCAACCTTTCTTTGTGTTTAGTAAACGAATCTAACATTAATGGAGTCCCCACCTGCCCTAGAATTTTAAACAAGGCTTTTTCCCCCCAGTACTTTAAATCTAATCCATGAAGCTGAATCCAGATAGGTACTGAGCTCACATCTTTTTTCTTGAAATTAGTATAGGCATCCCATGGTTTCATCACTACTGGCTTCCTATCAAAGAACAAATAGCCCCCATTCAATATATTATCCCTAGTGCTTTGAGCTTCAAATCTAATGATAAACAACTCCCTGTGCCAGAATTCCAATTTTGTCAACTCCCTGATCTTTCCAAATTCTCCTAGGAAATCCATCAAAGACACTTAATGGTGGATTTGCTCCTAATATGTAACAAACCAGAGCCGAATTCCAGTAGGCAATTTCATCTTCAATATCATCCAATTAGATTTTGACCCCATCAGAAACCTTCGAACCCCCAGCCCCTAATTCCTCATATTTATTACTTAAATTTTGTTGTACATGCCCAGAACGAAGAATTGGGAGAGGAACAGGGTTACCTGATCTGAGTTGCGATTCACACCTCTTCATAGCTTCTAGATAACTTTCCCCCTCCTTCCGTAAGCCTTGTTGTGTGCTTACTGAAAGTAGATTAGAGCCATCTTCAGTCGCAACATCCTCATCGACCTTGTCATTTTCAGAAAACTCAAGTGCGTCCACACCCAAAATCTCATCCATGGCTTTGGTCTTAATTACATTATCAGATGAAGTCAGTCCTCTTTTCTTGGTACCCATAGTCATTGGTGTCGTATCTTTCCTTAGCTTCGTCTTCCTCCTCGCCATAGCTCCAGCAGATGTTGAGAGAGAGAGTCAGCTTTTAAGAAGCAAACTTTTGGTGAGATGTTAAATGGAGATCATCTCATCAACGCACCATATGGGCTTCAGTTTCTAGTAGAGAAAAATTTCACAGTGGCATGTTCGAAAAATTTGACCTAGGAACAAGTTTCTCAATTTAAAAATCGTCAAAAAAAAGATTTAAATTTTTTCATTAAAGTTATAAAAGTTTACATGGGATCCAATTTATATAAACAAAACATTGTTTACAATCATCAGTTTTGTGAATACGGGAAATTGT
Organism: Humulus lupulus; assembly: GCF_963169125.1. Taxonomy (NCBI): domain Eukaryota; kingdom Viridiplantae; phylum Streptophyta; class Magnoliopsida; order Rosales; family Cannabaceae; genus Humulus; species Humulus lupulus. The sequence goes on from NC_084793.1 coordinate 77,779,212, forward strand.
CCCTCCAAACACCCCACACCAAGTCGCAAGAATAGACCTCAATATATGAAGGTCTCCTATGCAATGATCTAAGATTGGCTTCCCAAGTCCCACAAAAAAGAGGAATGACTTGTCCATGCAGGGAACAAGGACCATGCAAAGCGAGGTCCGCCTTCGCCGCCCAGTCCATCCGCCGAGATGCTAAGGCCTTGCATAACGGGGCATACATCATCCACGTCGAAGAACCCTAGTCGAAGTTAGTAGGGCCTTGCATAGTGAGGCACACCTCCCCTCGATGAAGGTCTCGCGTACCCCTCACACCTGCGCCTTGCGCATCTAGGACCATGCCACGAGAAGGGAATCGCACAGCGAGGAACGCCTTGCCAAGGCATGCGTCTCTCGGTCCAAGTGTCCTCGCCTCACCTCACGCACCCAGCTCCGTACCACGCCAAATGTCTCGCGTCCCCCTTGCGCCTCCGCCTCGCGCACTAGGACCATGCCGCGTGAAAGGCCTCGCACTACGAGGCACGCCTCACCCAGGCATGCATCTCGCGACCTAAGTGACCCTGCCTCGCCTCGCGCACCCAGCTCAGTACCTCTCCAAAAGTCTCGTGTCCCCCTCGTGCCTGCACCTCGAGCATATAGGACCATGACACTAGAAGGGCCTTGCACAGCGAGGCACGCCTCGACTAGGTCTGCGTCTTGTGGCCCAAGTGAACCTGCCTCGCCTAGTGCCTGGGAGGTGTCCCGTACGTTGGGCGTCTCGTGCATGGGGACCGCGAGGCATTGGTCTCGCGAAGTGAGACCATCGACTCAGACATGGGCATCAAGGCTTATCTCATAGGTAACATGCCTTGTTGAAGAGGCCTTATCTCTCTCCCTGAGATAAACGCCGCCAACGGGGCACCTCTCTCCCTATGGATCTCACGGGATGTAAAGTCAAGGACCTCTTTAACACGCGTTAAAGGAAGGTTAGGGAAGGCCTCACAACGATTCGATATTAAGTCAGAAGAGGTACAGAGTGCACTTACAAACCAAGAGGACTTAGAGTACGGACACAATGCCCAAGCCAGAAAAGTAGTGGCAGTGATAGGGTAGTACATAGTAAGGACTCCTCAAGCACGCCTATGAATTTCGTACCTGAAAAGTAGTGGAGGTACGATTCAGTACCAAAGGCAGGAGTACTTTTGCAGACCCCTGACATATAATGGAGCCGACCACCACTCCTCTAACACCACTACCACCTGTAGTCTGGACATGTAACTCCTTATCTCTTTGGGACCACAATGTACCATGAGCCATTAGAGCTCACCTATAAATAGGGACTCACTTCATCATTGAAGGGGGTTGGAAAAACGATGTAATAGGAGAATATTCTAAGAGCACTATACAAGTTTTCTTTTCTTGTTCATTCGAAACTTCTCCTAAAATTTCTATAATTTTCCTATGAGTTCACAAGTCTCTAATTAAGCCCTTGAGTTTTCCATCCATTTTTGGTTGACGAGTCTCTGTCGTCAACAGTTTGGCGCTGTCTATGGGAAGAACAAGCCTCAAGCCAATGTTATTTCATCACTTCTAGCAAAGAAAAATGCCAAGGCATTCAAAACGCTTATGACAACTACAAGATTTTGAGGTTCACCTGGGCAGAGAACATCTGAAGGCTTCCAGGAAAGACCCTCCTTCACTTGAGCATACATATATTCTGGGGGAACGTTCGCCCCCAAGGGAGGAGAAATGAGCATCATCCCCAGCTTTCCGACATGGCGGAGGTCATTTATAGTCGCTAGTACACCCACATCCCGGCCCCTGGTGGCACCACGCTCAGGCCACCAAGACCTAGGTCCCTCGGTGCGCAGGCCAGGCAAGAGTCCTCGAGTACACTCGGCAAGTTCTAGCTCAAGGACTTACTTCTATGAGGACAAAATTCACGAGTTGCATGAAGAGAATTGATGGCTAGAAACCACGCTAGAGAACATGCAGGAGGTTTCAAATGGCCTTTTGCAAGGAAAGTCGAGCCTACCCCTTCCGACGCATGAAAAGCAAGAGTGTAAAAGAGGGGAAACCCCTATCCTCGTAGATGATGGGAGAACCCAAATTTCCACCAGCAACACTCCCCAAACAAAGTACCATGAGGGACCTAGGCCGGCAAAGTACCCCCAGGAGCAAAGGCGGAGGGAAGGCGATGGTCGTAAGAATGAAGCCGAAGTCCCCTCAAAAGAGGCGCCCTCTGGCGTAGGAGTAAAGGTCAATGGGGTGAGATTAGAAGTAAGGAAGACACCTCCTATAGCCCCTTCGAGGGGCAAAGAAAAGAGAAAGGAAAACCCTACTGAGTTGAGAGACTCCTTGAACAGGAGGCGAGAGGAGTTGGACACCGAGACGAGGAGTCTTCGAAAGAACGAGATCGTCACAGCGTCTGGGAGGCACGTTATCAATGAAGAGTTTGACTAGGAGTCACCCTTCACAAGGGAGATCCAGGTTGAACAATTCCCCGTCACCTTCAAAGAGCCTCGCATGACTCCGTACGAGGGTACTACGGACCCAAAGTATCAATTGGATTCCTTCAATAACTTGAAGAGGTTAAGTGGGGTCAACAACAGAGCAAAGTTCCATTGCTTTTTCATTACACTTAAAGGAGTTGTGTACAGGTGGTTCAAGAGGCTAAGGCCAGGAATAATAAAGTCATGGTAGCAATTCTCCGGCAAATTTCTTCAGCAACACCATGCAATTTGTGATTACGTTATGCCAATTACCAGCCTCACTAACATAAAACAAGGCAAGAATGAAAGTCTAAAGAGCTATATCCATAGGTTTACTATGGAAGCAACCAAGTTGGGAAGTTCAACTAAAGCGGAGCTCAAGATGACTATTACAGCCGGAGTCCGTCTAGGAAGCAAGTTATGGGGTAGCATACTAAAAAGAAAGGTTACAAACTTAGATGACTGCTTCTAAAAAGCACAAAAGTATATACATGTGGAAGAGGGCCATAAGAACTTGCATGTTGAGAAAAGGGAACCTTCCTCCAGTCCGCCTTCTACCGATACGTCTGAAGGTTCTGTGTAGAAGAAAACATTGTGATAGAGGATTCACTAGTCAGGTTATGAATTGAAAGAGGTATACAAAAAGTCTTCAAAGAAGGAGCTAGTAAGATTCATCAAATAGTCGCAATTGGCCCCCATGAATATCAAAAGAAGTCGCCTAGCTGATTCTGGAGATCTAGAACTGTCAAAGCATATCAAAGAGAACGAAAACGCTTGGCAAAAAAGATCTCACAAACCACTTAGGAGGTACTAGACCTTGCCTCGACAAGCACCTGACCAAGTACGAAACAAGCATATGGCCTCGTAACATATATGTAAGTGTCTTATAATACATATATGCAAAAATAGTGAACCTTATGAGACAACATTTGAATCTATGGTGGACCTCATGAGACAACATTTGAATCTATAAGGACTAGCTACCCTTACAGAATCTAACAACGTTAGAAGGTCCCTCAAAGATGACCTCGTCATGAACAAATCAATCCTGCAAAGGGACCATTTCGTAGAGGATGAAAAGGGACTCAAAGAAGACCCTTATGAAGAGGGTCTCAATGAAGACGCCTATGAAAAGGGTCTCAAAGAAGACGCCTAGGAAAAGGGTCTCAAAGAAGACGCTTACGAAAATGTCTCAAAGAAGACGCTTATGAAAAGGGTCTCAAAGAAGACGCCTATGAAAAGGGTCTCAAAGAAGACGCTTATCAAAAGGGTCTCAAACAAGACGCTCATGAAAAGGGTCTCAAAAAAGACACTTACGAAAATGGTCTCAAAGAAGACGCTTATCAAAAGGGTCTCAAAGAAGACGCTTGTGAAAAGGGTCTTAAAGAAGACGCTTGCAAAAAGGGTCTCAAAGAAGACACTTGCAAAAATAGTTCTATGCCTAATGACGAGAAGGACGCTTCTCGCAAAAAATAACATGTGCGTGTAAACATGTAAAAGGGTAGCGAGAGCCCAAAGGGCCAACATATCCTTACGAGTAATCAAGAAGACACACACACAAAAAAAAAATAACAATAATAGAAGAGTCTACAAGAACGCCTAAAGGCCTCCTTTATACGAAATTGTCCCTTCAAACACCACAAACCAAGTCATAGGAATAAACCTCAATATATGAAGGTCTCCTATGCAATGACCTAAGAATGGCTTCCCAAGTCCCACAGAAAGGAGGAATGACATGTCCATGCGGGGCACAAGGACCATGCATAGCGAGGTCTGCCTTGCCACCCATTCCATCCACCGAGAAGCTAAGGTCGGTCATAACGGGGCATACATCATCCACGTCGAAGACCCCCAGCCAAAGTTAGTAAGGCCTCGCATAGTGAGGCACACCTCGCCTCACCGAAGGTCTCATATTCCCCTCCCACCTGTGCCTCGCGAATCTAGGACCATGCCACGAGAAGGGCCTCGCACTGCGTCTCGCGGCCCAAGTGACCCTGCCTCGCCTCGTGCACCCAGCTCCATTCCACGCCGAAGGTCTCGTGTCCCCCTCGCACTTGTGCCTTGTGCATCTAGGACCATACCACGAGAAGGGCCTCGCACAGTGAGGCATGCCTCGCCCAGGCATACGTCTCGCGGCCTAAGTGACCTTGCCTCACCTCGCACACCCAACTTCGTGCCACGCCAAAAGTCTCGCATCCCCCTCGCACGCATCTAGGACTATATCGCGAGAAGAGTCTCACACAGCGAGGCATGCCTCGCCCAGGCCTACGTCTCACGTCTGAGTTACCCTGCCTTGCCTTGTGCCTAGGAGGTGTACCAGGCCTTAGGCATCTCGCGCATGGGGACCGTAGGGTATTGGTCTCGCAAAGTGAGACTATTGACTCACACATGGGCATCAAGTCTTATTGCATACATAACATGCCTCATTGAAGAGGCCTTATCTCTCTCCCTGAGATAAGCGTCATCAACAAGGCGCCTCTCTCCCTGTGGGTCTCACGGGATGTAAAGTCAAGGACCTCTTTAACACGCGTTAAAGGAAGGATAGGGAAGGCCTCACAACGATTTGATATGAAGTCAGAAGAGGTACAGAGTGCACTTACAAACCAAAAGGACTTAGAGTACGGACACAATGCCCAAGCCAGAAAAGTAGTGGCAATGATAAGGTAGTACATAGTAAGGACTCCCCAAGCACGCCTATGAGTTTCGTACCCGACAAGTAGTGGAGGTACAATTCAGTACCAAAGGCAGGAGTACTTTTGCAGACCCTTGACATATAATGGAGCCGACCGGCACTCCTCTAACACCACTACCACCTGTAGTCTGGACATATAACTCCTTATCTCTTTGGGACCACAATGTACCACGAGCCATTAGAGCTCACCTATAAATAGGGACTCACTTCATCATTGAAGGGGGTTGGAAAAATGATATAATAGGATAATATTCTTAGAGCAATATACAAGTTTTCTTTTCTTGTTCTTTCGCAACTTCTCCTGAAATTTCTACAATTTTCCTATAAGTTCATAAGTCTCTAATTAACCCCTTGAGTTTTCCATCCGTTTTTGGTTGACGAGTTTCTGCCGTCAAAAAGTTTCAAAAGAAGTCAACCTAAGTGACAAAAACCAAACTTCTAACTCAAGTCTCTTAGATAACTCTACTCGGCAGGTTTAGTAGGCCGAACTTGTATGCACCACCACCAAGCCCTTCAACTCATGGCTAATCTACTTCCCTTTGCCGTTACTGGCACCATAGAGCACTTGTGAGCCAAGGCCCAACAAGGTGACCCAACAATGAATAATAACATTATTAAACATAACTAAAAATTATCATGATTCACTGATAATAAACACATTCATTCTGATTGTATAAACAATTAACATGGCCTGTGAGTTTATGGCCTATGCCCAGCAGGTGTATACAACACTCTTATAATGGCCTTGCAAACAAGACCTAAATTCCTCATGATTATAGCCAAATAGGGTCCATGAAGAGCGATCATAGGAAATTTAATATAATCAGACGTAACAAACACAAATATGTAACAAGGGTACATAACCTTAGCTAAATTTCTAAGTACGTGATCATAATTGTTTACATCCTAATACCAGGGCCAATGCCCGCTCTATATATGTATATGCCAGTGTTCTTAACTTAGGTGTAGTGATAGATACGAGTCATCCTCGAGTGCGATCCCCTTTCAAGACTTTGCAAACCTTAGTCACAACAATTACTATACGCTCATTAGGAATTAAATCTAGTTAACATACGACTGGCTTCATCCCCCTAACAGGTTCCCTATGGCAACCTTATATATCCTATTTGAAAGCACCTAAAAATAGAAAAATTCGTTATTCAGAGGACCTGCAGTGGTCGCACCTGTAGAAATTTATGGGGTTCGAAGGCAGTAGCGCAGTCGCGCGACTCACTGGGCTCGATTGCACTAGGTCCCTAAAAATGAAATTGCAGTCTTGATTTTTCGATTTTACCTACGATTTCTCCAATCTAAATTTGACCCAAATCAAGATTTCCAACCAGATTTTGTGCAGAATTTTACCATAAAACCATTACCCAACTAACAAACATCATATAACACCAATCCAACATCAATTTTTAGGTCCTAAAAAAATTACAAGGTTTAGGGTTCTAAAAACCCCCAATTTCCCCTTAAATTTGAAAATTAGCAAAATTCATGGTCTTGAATCTGAATTGAAGCTCTAAACTAATAGTCCATTCTACTAACAGTACACTTATCTAAACACCCTAGGTTGAGGAGAAGTCCCTATCCAAGGCTTAGGAGGATGCTGCCCAGATCGAGGTGCTTGAACTTTAGGTGAAGGGCCACGGGGCCCAGATTGAGAGCTCCTTGGAGGAGATGTTCTATTGATTTTGGGCATATAATCAGGACGAGGATCTCTCGTTCCTTGATGCCGAAGTCTGGGGGCTCTACCTTGCCATGCTTCAGGAGTAGTTGGTAAAGGAGCCCATATAGATAGTGGAGACGACTTCTAAGGCGGGGCTGATGGAGGAGAAGAAGATTTGTCATCCCAAGACCAAACTACAAAATCTTAGGTATGAGAGGGCTCTTCTATACATCTATTTATTTATTATTTATTATTGTTGGGGATAATTCAAACCCTTGCAAAGAGTCCTTTTAGGCCGAGAGAATTGCCATTGGGCAATGCTTCGAGGTTAATTATCCTCGTTCAATTTATACATACTTTCCTTATGTGTTGGTCTTTTATGTTCGATCATTCTACTCTACCTTTCTATGGATTATTATCGTGTTTATACACCTTTTAAGCTTTTATACACTTGCATAGTTGTAGGGAGTGCTTTTTATATCAAGACATGTGCCTAATGACTTGACTGGTTAATTTCTAGTTGCTGACCTAGTTATATCCAGGAGTTTTGATCGCCTATTTGTGCATACCTGTTATGATTCAGGCCTCAGACCTGGTTTGGCTTTAGGATTTTGGTATCTAGTTAAATTCTAGGATTTTTATTTTTGCTTTGAATTTTCGTAACTTAGTTCGCATTCAGAATTTCTTTGAAAACTCAAGCTTTAAAAAATCGTAGACTTTCCAAATTTCCAAATTCTAAGTTGTGAAAATGTATCTTAAGTTTATAGAATATTTCAAAACCTATCGAGGGTTATATTCTCCCCCCCCCCCCCTCAAGCGATCGGAATTGAATTGAAGTAGTGCGTGAGCTAAGCCTTACAAGAGATGATATAAATCAATTCTAATAATGATTTCTTATCACTGGTAACACTTCTTGAGGTGCAAGGCATTCCAAGTTTGCGGAACCATCTCTCCGTTTAATCAAGCTAGTTTTAAGGTTCTTTTCTGTAAGATGTCTACGATCTGATAGGGTCCTTCCCATTTTGGTCCCAACACACCTTCTTTAGGGTCTTTATTAGCTGGGAATACCCTCTGGAGCACCAAATCTCCTAGTTCGAGTCTCTGCTCTTTGACATTTGAGTTGAAGTAGTGCGTGACCTTTTGCTGGTAATGGGCAAGTTGTAGCTGAGATTCTCCTCGTCTCTCTTCAATTAGATACATAGATGCATGAAGCAGGTTGTGATTCTGATCTTGGTTAAAGGTATTTTGCATGTGTGACATTACCAAAGCCTCAACTGGGAGCATAGCTTCGCTTCCAATAGTTAGAGAGAAGGGAATATGCCCAGTGGAAGTGCGATGTGAGGTCTTTTAGGCCCAAAGTACTTTTGGGCGCTGCTCAGACCATAGCCCTTTAGTATTATCTATTCTTTTCTTTAGATTTATCTTAAGGGTTTTATTAACTCCCTCGACTTACCTATTTGCCTGATGATATTCTACTGAAGAAAAACTCCTAATTACATTGTATTTCTCACAGAAATTTGTGAACAGGTCGCTATCAAATTGAGTCCCGTTATCCGACACAATATTTTTTTGGAGTTCAAACTGGAATATTATGTTCTTGACCACAAAGTCCAATATTGTCTTTGAGATTATATTTACCAGCAGATCAGCCTCAACCAACTTTGTGAAATAGTTAATTGCGATAACCGCATAGCAAACTCTTCCCTTCCAAATTAGCAATGATCCCCCATACAACAAATGGCTAGGGTGAGGATATCATGGTTATCTCCATGTGTGTAGCTTGATCAATGGTGGCAAAGCGTTGGCATTTTTCACACTTACAGACATATGAGGCCAAGTCCTTTTTTCAGTGTGGGCCAAAAATAGCCATGCCTTAACACCTTTAAGGCCTAGCTTTTCCTCCAATCATGGTCTTCACAAAACCCATCGATAATCTCTTTCAGGACAACTTGCACTTCCTTGGGTAGGACACATCTTAGAAGAGTCATAGAGTGGCCTCGTCTATATAGAATCCCCTCGAACTTAACATACTTCAATACCTGGTACAACAATTTTTGTGCATCTTTACGGTCTTCAGGTAGTTTTTGAGACATGAGGTATTGAATAATTGAAGTCATTCAGTTCAGTCATTCGCAAATCTTTTCGACCTCTCTCGGCTCTCCATCTATGTTTGGTTTGTTGAAGAATTCTACAAGGACCACATTCAATGTATCTGCTTCTTTGGTGGTGGCCAATTAGGCTAACGCATCTACATTTGTGTCTTGCTTGTGTGGTACTTGTTCGATGCAATAGAATTTAAACTTCGATAGTTCCCTTTTCACCTTAGCTTGATAAGCTACCATTTTGAGTCCTCAAGCTTGATATTCCCCCAATACTAGATTAACCACTAGCTGAGAAACACTGAATTGCCTTTTCTTTCAATTTTTTTTCTACCCGAACTCCAGCCAATAAAGCCTCATACTCTGATTTATTGTTGGATGTGTCAAAAGCAAATCTCAGAGTTGTATTGAAGCAATTTCCTTCAGGTGTATATAGGATTATGCCAGCTCTAGATTCATTTTCATTGGATGACCCGTCAACGAAGAGTTTTGACAATTCTTATACCGATTCCCTCATAGGCTCACTCTGGAACCCGATACATTCGACTACAAAATTAGTGAGTGCCTGGTCCTTTATTGTTGTCCTTGGCTTCTATAGTATTTTGAACTGACTAAGTTCGTCGGCCCACTTCAACAGATGTCCCAATGCTTCAGGATTTTGCAAGAACTTCCCTAAAGGTTTATTTGTTAAGACATGTATGGTGTGGGACTTAAAATATGGTCTGAGCTTCCTCGAAGCCAAGATTAAGTAGAATGTGAGCTTCTCTATCAAAGGATATCAAGATTCAACTCCCAAAAGCCTCTTACTTGTGCAGTACACTGGTTTTTGTGCTCGGTTTTCTTCTCGAACTAACACAGCACTAACCTCATTCTTTATTATTGCTAGGTATAAGTATAGACATTCCTCATCAACCAGTTTTGATCAAATGAGAGGTTAGGCTAAATGTGTCTTCAGTTCCTGAAACGCCTGTTCGCATTCTTCTCACCATTCAAATCGCCTGTTCCCCCTGATTAAATTACAGAAGGGGAGGCATTTGTCCGTGGACTTGGACACAAATCGATTTAAGGACACAACTTTTCCAATTAAGCTCTGGATTCTTTACGTGACCTAGGTGATGACTTTTCTAATAATGATCTTATTTTTTAGGGTTTTCCTCGATCCCCCTCTAGTTAACTATAAAACCTAGAAATTTCCCCGAAGACACTCCAAATGTGCACTTTTGGGGGTTAAGCTTCATATGATACCTCCTCAATACGCGAAAACATTCTTCCTGATCAGATACATGGTTATTGGATTTTTTTTACTTGACAAGCATGTCATTGACGTACGCTTCCATGTTTTTCTCGATTTGGTCATTGAACAATTTTTTGACTAGCCTCTGATACGTGGCACCAACATTCTTTAGCCTGAATGGCATGACTATGTAGTAGTATACATTATGTTCTGCCATGAAGATGTTGTACTCTTGGTATGCAGGGTTCATCGTGATCTAGTTATATCTAGAATATGCGTCCATGAAGAACATGAGCTCATGGTCATTTGTGCGTCAACTAGTTGATCTATTCTTTTTAGTAGGAAACTGTCATTTGGACAAGCCTTACTCAAGTCGAAGAAATCAATTCAGGTCCTCCATTTTTTGTTTGGCATTGGAAGCAGAACAGGGTTGGCGATCCAAGTCGAATATTTTGCTTCTTTAATAAACCTAAATTTCAGTAGGCAACCTACTTCTTCCTCTAAAGATTTTCCTCACTCCTTCCCCAATAACCTTCATTTTTGTTATTTCGCAGGCACGTTTTTGTCCAAGTTTAGGGTGTGAATAATCACACATGGACGAATTCCCACCATATCATCATGTGACCAGGAAAAGACATCGAGATTTTACCTCAAAAACTCGACCAACTGCTTCTTTCTTTCAGCTCCTAGAATCTTCCCAATTTTTACCACACTTGAAGGTGTCTCTAGGCTGAGAATTATTTCTTCAAGCTCTTTTAAAGCCTAGAGTTCAAATCGATCTTCACTTATTCTTATGTTTATTACATTTGATTAGTCAAACTTATTGTCAGTCTCCTGAGATTCTTCTGCCTCTTCAGCAATTTCCATTGCATGAGACCCCTCATTTTCTTCAATTACCACTATGGCTTGCTTGCCGGGTTGTGACTTTCCCTTCATGGAAAATTTGTAGCATTCCCTGGCAGCGAGCTAGTCCTCTCTTACAGTGCATATCCCCAAGGATGAAGGGAACTTCATGGCCAAGTGGCTTATAGAATCTTTGGCCTCGAATGCCAAGATTGCGTTGTAAGAAATTGGGCAGTCAATTACAAAGAACTCAGGCATTTGTGAAACAACACATGATTTTTCTCCCAAGGTTACAACGAGCTCAATCATTTCTATTGCTTCCATTCCTTCTCCTGAAAAACTCATAAAGGGTCATGGAGGTTGCCATAAGGTCATTTACAGATAGTCCCATCTTTTCAAGAGTGGACATGAATAGCACATTCACTGAGCTACCATTATCAATCAAGATTCTTCTCACCCTTCGATTAGCGAGTTGAATGGTTATCACCAATAGATCATTATGAGGGAATTAGACATGGATAGTGTCTTCTTCTGTGAAAATGATTGCTTGTTTATCCAATCGCTATTGTTTAGATAATCGTTGATCCAAAGTAAATAATGCGCCCTCATGAATCATAAGTTCCTGGATATATCTTATTTGAGCTCCACTTCTTGTACCTGCTGGGTGAGGTCCGCCTGTAATTGTAACTATGTCTCTTCTTTCAATACGAAGATGGATGATCTGGTTGCTAGGATTCGGGAGAGCTGCTAGTGGATTGATTTGGTTTCCCTGAGCTAGATGTGGATTTTGCATTGTTGGTTTATTAGGGAATACTCGATCATGAGCATATTGCGCTAATGCTCTAGCTCAGATATGACTCTTGATCTCATCCTTTAATTGATGACAATCATCATTAATGTGGCTAATGTTGTTATGAAAGCGACAAAATTTGTCGAATCATTCTTTGCCCACTGGTGCTTCAAGGGCTCTGGTTTCTTCAATGGAAGACGGGTAGAGTTGGCCAGATAAATATGCTCCCGTGTATCTGTCAACTCTGTATACACGGTGAAGATGGAAGTTGTAACGTCCTGGGCGACCAGGACCGTTACATTGTGTGTTTAAAATAGTGCAAGACCCGCTAATTAGGTCATTTGAACTAAAAGGTGTTTCTAAAGTCATCTGACAGGTTATGTTAAAAGAATTTGATTATAAAATGATTGATTTTCATTAAAATAAAAGTTTGATACATGGGATCCCAAAAATAAGATTTACAAAGAAGAAACGACTCTCAATAGTTAATAAAGCAGTAGCCAGTCTAACTCGCAAAAATACAATTTTGAGCTCTAGTTCCTTCAATTCCCTCGGCCGTGGCAGTTGAGCAGTTGACGATGTACACTTCGCCCCCACAGCTCTCCAACTCATGGTTAGTCCAAATTTCCTTTGCCTATACATGCACCACGTAGCACCAATGAGCTAAGGCTCAGCAAGAAAAATAAATTCAATTATAACAGAGCATACATAGCAAACCTCAGATCAATCAACTCAATAGCAGCAGAATGCAATTATTAAACTAGACAACAATAAGCATATACTTTCAATTAGGTTGGCACCATTAGGTTGAGCCCTCTGGTTATTTAACTAATCTCGGCTCGTTTAGGCTGAGCTCTCTGGTTATTTAGCTGATCCCATCTCGCTTATGCTGAGCTGCGCTCAGGACGCTTATCATCAACCCCGGCACCCTTAGGTCATACTTTCACATCACACACAATAGATATATAATTCACAGAACACATACGTCCAATTACAGGGAATCTCAGTCCTATAAACAACCACTAAGGTGCCATTTTCTTACCTCAAGTCCAGAGCAATGGATAAAGAACGGTTCAGGGCATGATCCTCAATCCTGAGCCTTGATGGAAAACCTAGTCACAAGCAATAATGGAATACTATAAAATTCTAATCTAATTAAACGTTTTGGAAACAAATACTAGTCTTTGGGACCTCGAATTCTACTTAACATGGTAGTGGAATTCATCCCGAGTGCTTAGGATTAAATCCTTGAGCCTAAAAATAAACCTAGGCCATAACAATCTATGCGGGTCGTGACCTGGCCCTGAGGGTTGCGGTGCACCTCATATCAGAGGTGCGGCCTCTTGCATCTGAGGGGAGGTGGGCCGCGACTGTCCCCTAGGGTCACGACGCGCCCCTATGTCAGCAAGCCCTCCTAGGGCATTCTGGGCACGCGGGCCACAGCGCCCATGAATTGGGTCGCAGTGCGCCTCCGCGATCCCAGAAATCCCTCTAGAATTGAAACTAATTATACACCCAAACCCATACCAAGTCCAAAATTCTTAATATCACTTCAAGAACAACACATATAACCTAAAATTCTAGTTCAATCTTCCCTAAAATAATAAATTCAGAAACCACCCAAGTACCCTTACACAACCAAAACCAATAGAATTTAGCAATTAAAACTTAGAATCTTACCTCAATTGATAGCCTAATCTCTTTAGAAATTCTTGATTGACCCTAGCTTTGATTTTCTAGGCTCTCCCAGCTCAATTCCAACTTAATTCCTTGAGTTTTTCCTTCAAAGTTCCCCTTGGGTTATAGAGAGGGAAAGAGAGAGCATGAGTGAGAGGGAGAGAGAGTGTTCTGTGAGTTTGAGAAAAAATCTCATGAGCTCTGTCCATTCCTAGAACCAGCTAGGTGTATTTCCCTTAACTAAGAAAAGAGCGAAATTCCCTCTAAAACAAACTTAGCCTTCTCATTGCCCTTAAGGGTAAACCGGTAATTAATCCTGATTCTCGCTAATTTCTCGAGTCATCGTACCTATTCCCAATTAATCCCCATGTCCAACTAATTACAAAATACTTACTCATTACTCAATAAACCCCAAAATATTCACTAAGTTCCCAAAATAACCTTGGCTCACCCCGAGCAGAGTATTAAGCTCTGCTGTGACTATTCCGCTAATCTGATCATTAGGATTTCCTTGAGCCATATACCACAAATATATCCACATAATAATGTGACTTCAATAATTTAACACATATAATCACATTTATGCCCTTAACGGGCCACAATTACAGATATGCCCTTATAAACAATAACGGGCCCACATGCATATCTAACACTTATAAACATGCATATAAATATATTCATATCATCATATATATCATGCATGTGACATAATCATGCATTTAATCAATTAATCACACACATATTAAATTATTCCCTACTCATTACAACTATCTCCTCCTACTAAGAATTTTGTCCTTGAAATTTACCTGAATAACTTAGGATACTGATCTTGTATAGGTTACTCAAACTCCCAGGTTGCTTCCTCGACCTTGCTATTCCTCCATAAGACTTTGACTATAGGAATTGTCTTGTTCCTCAAAACTTTATCCTTCTTATATAGGATCTGCACTAGTCGCTCCTCATACGATAAATCTGTTTGAAGTTATAAACCCTCATATCCCAATACATGAGTCGTATCTGAGATGTATTTCCAAAGCATAGAGATGTGGAAAACATCGTGAACCCCTGTTAATGACGGTGGAAGAACCACTCTGTAGGCTACCTTCCCAATCCTCTCTAGGATCTCAAAGGGTCCTATGAATCTAGGGCTTAACTTGCCCTTTTTCCAAAACCTCCTCACCCCTCGTAATGGTTAAACTCGTAGAAACATGTGGTCCCCTACCTGGAACTCCACGTCCCTACGGTTAGGATCAGCATAGCTTTTATGCCTGCTCTGTGAAGCGAGCATTCGAGCTCGGATCTTCTTAATAGCTTCATTGGCCTTCCAAACCATCTCCCGTCCCAAATTCCTCCTCTCCCCCATCTCATCATAATGAATTGGCGATCTACATCTCCTTCCATATAACATCTTGTATTGAGCTACTCCAATTGTTGATTGATAACTGTTGTTGTACGAAAACTCGATCAATGGAAGGTACTTACTCCATGACCCCTCGAAGTCTAACACACATTCTCTAAGCATGTCTTCCAGTATCTAAATTGTCCTTTCAGACTGTCCATGTGTCTGAGGATGAAAGGTTGTACTGAACTTCAGATGAATTCCTATAGACTTTTACAAACCACCCCAAACCATAGAGATAAATATGGGATCCCAATTCAATACTGTAGATTTAGGAACTCCATGGAGATGTAAAATCTCCCTCACATACAACTCCGCGTTCTGATCTACAATATAGTTCATCCTCACTCACAGAAAGTGAGCTGACTTGGTTAATCTGTCTACTATCACCAACACCGAGTCATGTTACCCCACCGTCCAAAGTAAACCTCCCACGAAATCGATAGTAATGTCTTCCCACTTCTACTCGGGAATACCCAAAGACTGTTACAATCCCGCTAGTCACTGATGTTCAACCTTTACCTGGTGACAGGTCAAACACTTGGCCACGTATTCAACCACGTCCTTCTTCATCCCAAGCCACCAATATAAAGTTCGTAGAACCAAGTACGTCTTTGTGGTGCCTGAATGGAGCGAGAATGGGATTCATCAAGTATCTCTCGTCTAATCCCCATATCCATCAAAACACAGATCCTATCCTTGTACCGCCATAAACCCGTCTCTAAAATAGAATAATCCTTAGCCACTCCAGCTAGGACATTTCTCTAACCTCCTGTGTAATTCCCCACATCACTATGGTTGTTTTCCTAGAATGATGACTGGCCCTACAAACTAACATGAGTCTTTCCAGCTTGCTTTGTTCTCACTCGCACTCTTCTTGGGAAAACTTCCCAGGAGGTCCCCCATCATGAGACTACTTTAGGTCAAGCATGCTTAACTTTGGAGTTCTAAAGTGATGGGTTACCAAATAGAAGATGCATCTTGTTGGCATAGGTAGTACCCATCAATCCATTTAAGCCATCTTCAAAAGTGGAGTCCCAAGAAGCGTTCGAGTGAGCACAAAGCACGCTGGAAAGACTCGTGTTTGTTTGTAAGGCCAATCGTCAGTCCAGGAAAGCAACAATAGTTAGGTGGGGCATTAGAAATGTTATTAGAGTGGTCTAGGTTCAAGGGTTCTTGAAGACTGCCTGTTCTTAAAGACAAGCTCGACTCAAGGTTTGGTAACCAAATATGTGACTATATGCTTAAATGTTTAAATGAAATATGAGTGCTTTATCTGCATGATTAATAGGGAGCATGAGACATATTGATAGGATCTGACCCTTGATTATTATGTGAATATGTTAAGGCATGCTTATTAGCATTGCTACTGTATCTGAACAATTGTTTAAATGCCTGTTTGCACCATGATTGTGCATTGTGGCCTGGATATTGGCGTTGGACCATCGAATGAATATGAACCTGTTATTATTGTCTGACCAGCCGAGTTGTGGATTGCACATAAACATGGATAGTTATGCATCCAAGGAGATCAATACAACTAACCGGCACTGGGGTCGAGGCTAGAGATGATGAGCAGGGCCGGAACCCTCCGTCAGTCCCTGAGAATTGGCAGCAGTTGCTTGTTGATATGCAAGCCAGATTTCAGAGTCAAAAAGAGCAGATTCACCTTTTGAGGCAACAGGCTCCGTCAGGGAGTGCCACACCTAATTTTCTACCTATTGTGGCACCAGCTGTATAGCCACCTAAGAATGGAAATAGGTGGGAACCTCTTTTTGAATGATTTAGGAGGCATCATCCCCCAATCTTTGAGGGAGGACCAGATCCGCTGAAGGCTGAACAGTGGATGAGTATGATCACCTCCACCCTAGAATTTATGAGGGTGGAAGGTAATGACAGGGTATCCTGTGCCACCTATATGGTTAGAGAGGATGCTCGTATTTGGTGGGAGGTGGCATCACAGACTCGGGATGTTTCTGCTGTTAGCTGGGATGGGTTCAGAGATCTATTTAACCAGAAGTATTATAGAATTGTCATCAGGGCAGCGAAGGTGAATGAGTTTATTGGGTTGGTGCAGGGCGGCATGACAGTTACTGAGTATGCCCTGAAGTTTGACAGGCTAGCGAAGTTTGCACCAAATTTAGTGTCTACTGATCGAGCTAGGCATCACAGGTTTATTCGAGGGCTTAATCCTATCATAGCCCGAGATGTGATGATCACATCAGTACCTTGGGGGACGAGTTATGCCCAGACGATTGAGAAGGCCCTCACTGCTGAGGAGGCAGAAAACAAAATCTGGAGGGAGAACGCTATGAGATAGGATGTTCGCAAAGCAGTATCTCCATTTACAGGGTCTGGTAGGGGTGGAGGCCTCAGTGATCAGAAGAGGACGACCACTGATACCTCGACCACTGCTTGTTCTGATAGGAGGGGTCAGGGTGCTCAAGGTGGCCGATAGGGAAGCAGTGATACATGGAGGTGTTATCCAGAGTGCACTAAATGCTGGAAATGCCATCTAGGAAAATGCTGGGCCAAGGCTTGTTACTTGTGCGGTGTTGTTGGACACCTCAAAAAATACTACCTGACACTGAAGAATGAGGAACCAAAGAAGGTGGACAGCTGGACACCAGCTTGAGTGTTCACCTTGACACAGGCAGAGGCTGAGGCTAGTTCGTCGGTAGTGTTAGTTTAGCTTTCAAGCAGTGGCTCTTCATATATTGTATTGATTGACTCTGGTGCTACACATTCATTTGTTTATATTAAAGTGATTGATAGATTGTGTAGCCCTATTGAGTATTATTGTAACGCCCTGGATAGCCAAGACCGTTACACTGTGTGTTTATAAAGTGCCAGACTTGCTAATCAAGTCATTTAAATAAAACCGTGTTATTGAAACTATTAAGGAACTAGGGTTAAACGTGTTTTGGTCTCAAAAGCCACATTTCCATTAAAAAGTATTATCTGTTACATGGGATCCCAAAAATATTAAGTTCAAAGACCGTTTACAAAAGACTCAGGGTTTATATACAACAACTGGCCATGCTAAGGCAAATCTAGTAGTTAGGTGATCCCTGTCCTGGTCCACTCCTCAACCGTGGCAGTCGAACCGCTGGCTATGTACATTCCACCACATAAACTCAGATACATCATCAGTCAGTATAGTCAGGTATTCCACATACCAGGCTTTTCAATTCATAACATTCACAATTCACAAACGATAACCAGGGCTAGCGCCCTCAGGCTGCTCCCTCTGTTATCCCGTTGTTCTTGGCTCCCAGTGGCCAACCCGTGCCCTGTGTGCTAATATCAAGTACGGCACTCCTAGGCCACTTTTACATGTCCCTTGGCGTGATACAAATATTGACACGACACAATTCTTGGGAGTACTTAGTCCCATCACCAACATTTATCCGGGTGCAGTTTTCTAACCTTTCAATTCACTGGTTTCCGATGCCACGAAGCCCCGAGCATGGTCCTCTACCCCGAGCCTCTCCAAAGTCCTAATCACAACACAAATGAAACATCCTTTGTCACTAATCAATCCAAAGCTACCTCCCCGGAACCAATCCCACACTCTCGGAACCCCCAAATCCTAAAAACAATGCACCGAAGACATCCCCCGAACCCCCGGAGCAAAGGCTCAAAATTGCAAATTCTAACATTCTGAAATTGGCCTAGCGCCGCGGCGCCCAGCAAGTCAGAGAGCACACACAACACCAAGAAACAGCCTTGCGCCGCGGCGCGCTAGAACAGCGCCACGGCGCTCCTTCGCGAGCCCAGAATTCTGGGTTTTTCCCCTGCGTTTTCCCGAACCCAAATCACTCCAAATCACCCCAAACTTATACCTAAGCCTCAAAACCAACTCAAAACCCCAAATAAACCTTTCAAAAACCTACAAACATCATAATCTAACTCAATCACACAACTATTCTTAGAATTCACACTTAAGTTTCAGATTTCAACACTTAAACCAAAAGTGGAGAAAAGTACAAACCAAACCTCTAAATCCTTAAATCATAACAGCTACGAGATTGAAAACATGTTTAATACCCTTAGCTCAATCAGAAATTCAATTTGAGCTTCCTCCAATCCAAGCTTTAAACTGAATTTCCCCCTTGACACACCAACTGAGTTTTCATGCAAAACAAGCCACAAACTAGCTTCAATTCATGCTTATCCTCCAAAAACCAGACTTTAGACTTAAAAAAATCATAGATAGACCCTTACCTCTGAGTAATCTTGGCCTAGGTTTAGCTTAATTGCCTTGAATCATCCGAATTCTCTTCTTAGGTCACCCAACTTCAGCTTCCCTCTTCTTCTCCTTTCTTCTAGATTTTCCTCTAATTTTCAGCATAAATCAATCTTCCTAAGTGTTATACGTGACTAACTTTTCCTCATCTGAAGCTTATCTATTCACTGCCAAAAGACCACTTTAGCCTTCCTCAAATATCCCTTTCTAACTAAACCTCAAGGGCATACTTGTCTTTTTACTTACTTTACAATTCTACCACTTTCCAGCAAAACCTGTCACTCTCTATGGTTACTAACAGTTACGCAGGTTACCAAATCACCAGTTACCACTATCTAGCTTTCTAGGACCGTCTCGGCACGTGCATCACATTGATATCACCACACCCACGCGGTACGATTCACATATCATAATTATCACATAACATAATACACATAGTCATATAACATGCTTAAAATCATAATCATGCATCTTAACCATAAAAAATCACACATAATCTTCATTATGCCCTCCAGGCACACTAATCAAGGCCCTTAAGCCTAATTAGTGAATTTGGGTCGTTACAATTATAATGCACGGTTTGGGACTATACTGCCTACAGGGGTGTCAGTAATTTCTAAGAGATGGATTAGAGCACTCCCGTTGATGGTGGATAGTAGGGAACTATCAGTAGATTTGATTGAGTTTGGTGTGGATGATTTCGATATGATTTTGGGGAAGGATTGGTTGGTCAGATATAGAGCCACTATAGATTGTAGGAAGAAGATGGTGACTTTTGAGCATGAGGGATAAGACCCTTTTATCTTGGTGGGTGCGGTGCGTGGACTCCACATTCCTATGATATCAGCGTTGAGGGCTAGGGACCTTCTACAAGGAGGTTGTATAGGTTTTCTAGCTAGTATGGTTGATACCACTAGAGTTATGCTAATGGGTCCAGGAGAGACTAGACATGTATGCGAGTTCTTGGACGTGTTTCCTGAGGACTTGCAGAGATTGTCGCCTCACTGGGAGATTCAGTTCGTCATTGAGTTAGCACCAGGAACAGATCTAATATTGAGGGCACCATATAGGATGGCTCCGAAAAAGCTAGAGGAGTTGAAGATATAGTTGCAAAAGCTTCTAGACTTGGGATTTATCAGACCTAGCTTCTCTCCATGGGGTGCTCCAGTTTTATTTGTGAAGAAGAAGGATGGCACTTTGAGAATGTGTATTGACTACACGGAGTTGAATAAGTTGACCATCAAGAGCAAGTACCCTTACCAAGAATAGATGACCTGTTTGATCAGCTGCAGGGTAAGACGGTATTCTCAAAGAATGATCTTCAATCTGGTTATCACCATATTAGGATCAATGACAAGGATATTCTGAAGACGACCTTTTGTATGAGGTATGGGCATTATGAGTTCTTGGTCGTGTCATTTGGTTTGACCAATGCCCCATCAGCGTTTATGGATTTGATGAACATGGTGTTCAAGGATTTCTTGGATGAATTTTTTATTGTCTTCATCGATGACATCTTAGTTTACTTCAGTTCAGAGGCAGAGAATAAGCAGCATCTCCGATGGGTATTACAGAGATTGAGAGAGCATCAGTTGTATGATAAGTTTAAGAAGTGTGAGTTTGGGTTACAAGAAGTGACATTCCATGGACAAATAGTTACTGGAGATGGAATTAAAGTAGATCCGGCCAAGGTTGAAGCAGTTAGGGATTGGCCGAGGCCAACGAACGCCTCAGAGATTAGAAGCTTCTTTGGATTTGCAAAACATTGCAGAAAGTTCGTGGAAGGGTTTTCAAAGATTGCCACACTATTGACTGAGTTGACACAGAAGAATTTGAAGTTCACATGGTCAGACAAGTGTGAGGGTAACTTCTAAGAACTGAAGCGACGACTGATTATTGCTACTGTGAGGAGTCTCCGTTCGAAGGGAGGGAATTTTGTGGTGTACTGTGACACATCGAGACTGGGATTTGGGTGCGTGTTGATGCAGAATGAGAAAGTTATTGCTTATGTGTCGCGACAGCTGAAGGATTCTAAACAGCAGTATCCTACCCTTGATTTGGAGCTGGCAGTGGTGGTATTCAAACTGAAAGTATGGAGACATTATTTGTATGGGGAGAAGTGCGAGATATACACCGATCATAAGAGTTTGAAGTATAACATGAGACAGAGACGTTGGCTCGAATTGGTGAAGGACTATGACTGTGACATCCTTTACCACCTAGGAAAAGCCAATGTAGTGGGAGATGCGTTGAGTCGGAGGGGCCCAGTTCAGTTATTTAGTTCAAAGAAGATATCGAAGGAGTTACCATAAGCGATGGCTAGAGCAAGGATAGAGCTGGTTGTGGGCCGGTTGGCCAATATTACTCTATAGTCTACCCTCCTATAGAGGATAATAGAGGGTTGGCTGGATGATGCATAGTTGCAAGAGGTTAGAGGGAATGTCCTAGATGGAGTAACAAAGGATTACTCTATTTTAGAGACGGGTTTACTATGGTACAAGGAATGGGGTTGCTATAGCCTTTGGGTATTCCCGGGTGGAAGTGGGAATATATTACTATGGATTTTGTGGGAGGTTTACCTAGGACGATGGGGATACACGACTTGGAGTGGGTGATAGTAGATAGATACACCAAGTCAGCTAACTTTCTGCCAGTGAGGACGACCTATACTGTGGATCAGTACGTAGAGTTAAATGTGAGGGAGATTGTACATCTCCATGGGGTTCCTAAATCTATAGTATCAGACCGAGATCCCATATTTACCTCCAAGTTTTGGGGTGGTTTGCAGAAGACTATGGGAACTCAGCTGAAGTTCAGCACAGCCTTTCATCCTCAAACAGACGGATAGTCTAAGAGGATGCTTCAGATATTGGAGGACATGCTTAGAGCGTGTGTGCTATACTTTAAGGGGTCTTGGAGTAAGTACCTCTCGTTGATTGAGTTTTCAAACAAGAATAGCTATCAATCAACGATTGGAGTAGCTCCATACAAGAAGTTGTATGGAAGGAGATGTAGATTGCCCATTCTTTGGGATGAGATGGGGGAGAGGAAGTACTTGAGATCGGAGATGGTTCAAAGGATTAATGAAGCTATTGAGAAGATCCAAGCTCGATTGCTCACTTCAAAGAGTAGATAGAAAAGCTACGTTGATCCTAAGCGTAGGGACGTGGAGTTCCTAGTTTGGGACCACATGTTTATGTTAGTTTCACCAATGCGAGGGGTGCGAATATTTGGGAAAAAGGGCAAACTGAGCCCTAGGTTCGTAGGACCTTTTGAGATCCTAGAGAGGATTGGGTAGATAGCCTATAGATTGGCTCTGCCACCGTTGTTATCATGAGTTCACGACGTATTCCACATCTCTATGCTTTGAAAGTACGTCTTACATACGACTCATGTTTTGGGATATGAGGGTCTAGAGCTATAGACTAATTTTTTGTACATGGAGCGACCGATTAAAATCTTAGACAAAAAAGATAAGGTTCTGAGGAACAAGACGATTCCTTTAGTCATAGTATTATGGAGGAATATCATGGTCGAGGAAGCGACTTGGGAGCTAGAGTCAGCTATGCGGGATCAATATCCCGAGTTATTTAGATACATTTTAAGGACGAAATTCTCAATATGAGGGGATAGTTGTAACGACCCAAGAATGCTAATAGGGTTTAGTGCCTTGATTAGAGTGTCGGGAGGGCATAATTTGATATGTATGTGGTTACGTGATTTAAATATGTGACTATGTGGCATTCATGATATATACGATGATGTGAATATATTATATGCATGTTTATAAGTATTAAATATTCATGTGGGCCCATTATTGTTTATAAGGGCATACTTGTAATTGTGGCCCGTTAAGGGTATAAATGTGATTATATGTGCTTAATGATTGAGACCACATTATTATGTGGATATATTTGCAGTATACGGCTCGAGATGATCCTAGTGAGCTGAATAGAAAAATAGTTACAACAGGGAATAATACCCGGCTCGGGGTGAGCTTAGGGGTATTTTGGGAAGTTTAATGTATATTTGGGGTTTAATTGAGTAACGAGTAGGTATTTGGTAATAAGTTGGATATGTTAGGGTTAATTAGAAATTGGTAGGATGACTTGAGGAATTAGCAGGAATCTTGAAATTGACCATTCTACCCTTAGAGGTAATTTGAGTGTTGGGTTAGTAATAAGGGGCAATTTGGTCCTTTTTAATTATGTTATATACTCAGTAGCTTCTAAGGAACAACCAGAATGTAGTGGAACCTCTCAGCACACTCTCTCTCCCTCTCTAAAACTAAGGAAAACTTTGAAGCTAGAAGAAGGAAAAGGCAGGGAAACTAAGCTTGGATTTGAGCTGGAAATGAGGGGAAATTATGCTAGGAACAACTAAGTGATTGCTAAGGATCTAAGCTGCAAGTTGAGGTAAGATTCTAAGTTTTAACTCCTGAATATTGTTTGGGTTTAGATAGGTTTAGAAATGTTTAAATTACCTTCAAGTTTTGTGCTTTTAGGTAATTTAAGCTGGTATGATAAGTTACATATGTTTTTTGTGATGAGTTACTAAGAGTTTTGGGTTCAATAATGGCATTAGTACATATTTGAGGAGAAATATACTGAATTGGTTTAGAGGAATCCCTCGAAAAAACCCAGGGAACTCTGGGCTCATGGGGCCGCATCGCGACCCAGTTCATGGGCGTCGCGGCCTGCGTGCCCTAGATGGCTCTAGGAGGGCTGCTAACTATAGGTCGTGCCGCGACCCTAAGGGGAAAGTTGCAGCCCACCTCTCCCAAGAAGCAAGAGGCTGCACCTCGGATTTAAGGTGCATCGTGACCCCCAAGGCCAGGTCGCAGCCCGCCTAGACAGTTTTGGCCTACGACTTTTTTTAGGCTCGGGGAGTCTTGGGGATTGAGACCTAAGTGCTCGGGACGAATTCTACTACCCGGTTTAGTAGAATTCGAGGTCTCAAAAGCTATTATTGGGTTTCCAAAACATTTAATTGGATTAGAATTTGATAGTTATCTAGTATTTCTTGGGACTAAGATTACCATTAAGGCTCAGGACTGAGGATCAAGCTCTGGACCACTCCTTATCCATTGCTCGGGACTCGTGCTAAGAAAATTGCACACATGTGGTTGTGATCGGGACTGAGATTCCCTGTAAATTAATATATGCATTATGTGAGTTATATATTTTTTATGTGGGATATGAAAGTGCGGCCTAAGGGTGTCGGGGTTGATGATAAGTGTACTGAACGCAGCTCGGCCTAAGCGAGCCAGGGTCAGCTAAATAATCAGAGGACTCGGCCTAAGCGAGCCAGGGTCAGCTAAATAACTAGAGGGCTCGACCTAAGGGCGCCGACACCTAAGTATTCGTATTATAGTTTGATTTATGTGTGAAAGTATATGCTAATCGTTTCCAAGCTTAATACTTGTATTCTGTTGATCAATTGAACTAATTGGTTTGATGTTTATTAAATGCTCTTGTTGTTGTTTATGCTTGTTGATTATGGTTCTCTTGTTGAGCCTTTGCTCACGGTTGCTATGTGGTGTAGGTAAAGGCAAAGGAATGTTTTGGATCAACCGTGAGTTGGAGACCTCTGGGGTGGAGTGGACATTGTCAGTTGCTCGACCGCCACGACTGCTGGAATTTTACAGGAATTAGAGCTCTAAATTGTATTTTTCCGTTAAACTGGCTTTTGTTTTATCAGTCTTTGAGAGTTGTATTTGCCATGTAAACCCTATCTTTGGGATCCCATGTATCAAACATTTATTTTAATGAAAATTAACTGTTTATGATCAAAATATTTTAACCCTAACCTGTCAATTGACTTTAGAATCACATTTATGTTCGAACGACTTGATTAGCAAGTTCTGCTCTATTTTAAACACACAGTGTAACTATCTTGGTTATCCAGGACGTTACATCCTACAACTGTGCATCATCCAATTGACCATCTCTTATCCTCTCTAGGAGGATAGAATGTAATGTAATATTGGACAACTGGCCCACAACCAATTCTATCCTCGCTCTGGTCATCTCCTCTCGTAATTCCTTTGATATTTGCTTCGAACTAAACAACTTTCCTGGGCCTCTCTGGCTCAACGCATCTACAACTACATTGGCTTTACCTGGGTGGTAAAGGATGTCACGGTCATAGTCCTTCACCAATTCCAGCCAACATCTCTGTCTCATATTTATGTCCTTCTGGGTGAAGATATACTTCAAACTCTTATGATCAGTGTATATCTCACACTTCTCCTCATACAAGTAATGTCGCAAAACCTTTGGTGCGAATACCATCGCTGCCAATTCCAAATCATGGGTAGGATACCACTGTTCGTTATCCTTCAACTGCCATGAAGCATAGGCGATAACCTTCTCATTCTACATCAACACGCATTCCAATCACCGTTTCGGTGCATCACAATACACTACAAACTTCCCTCCCTCCGAAGGGAGGCTCAACACCAGAGCAGTAATCAATCGTCACTTCAACTCCTAAAAGATACCCTCACACTTGTCTGACCAAATGAACTTCAGATTCTTCCTTGTCAACTCAGTCAACAGTGTGGCAATCATTGAAAACCTTTCCATGAATCGTTTGTAATATCCTGCTAGTCCAAGGAAGCTCCTAACCTCCGAGGCGTTCCTTGGCCTCGGCCGATCCCTAACTGCTTCTACCTTGGCCGGATCTACCTTAATCCCATCTCCACTAACAATGTGTCCAAGGAATGTCATTTCAGGTAACCAGAACTCACACTTCTTAAACTTAGCATAGAACCAATGTTCTCTCAATCTCTGTAGTACCCACCGGATATGCTACTCGTGCTCTGCCTCTAAACTGGAGCAAACAAAGATGTTGTCGAGGAAGACAATCACAAACTGATCAAAGAAATCCTTGAACACCATATTCATCAGATCCATAAATGCTGCCGGGGCATTGGTCAAACCAAACGACATGACCAGGAACTCATAATGCCCATACCTCGTACGAAAGGCCGTCTTTGGAATATCCTCGTCCTTGATCCTCAGCTGGTGATAACCTGATCGAAGCTCAATCTTTGAGAATACCATATTACCTTGCATCTGGTCGAACAGGTCATCTATCCTTGGTAGGGGCACTTGTTCTTGATGGTCAACTTGTTCAACTCTCTATTGTCTATACACATTCTTAGAGTCCCATCCTTCTTCTTCACAAATAAAACCGGAGCACCCCACGGCGAGAAGCTAGGTCTGATAAATCCCAAGTCTAGAAGTTCCTGTAACTGTATGTTCAACTCTTTCAACTCTATCAGAGCCATTCTATATGGTACCTGCCGTAAACTTGATGACAAACTTAATCTCCCTATGCGGCGGCAGTCCCAGTAAGTCGTTAGGAAACACGTCTAAGAACTCGCATACCAATCTAGTATCTCTCGGCCCAACTGGCATAACTCTAGTTATATCCACCACACTAGCTAGAAAACCTATACAACCTCCTTGTAATAGGTCCCTAGCCCTTAACGCTGATATCATAGGAATGCAGGGTCCATGCATAACACCCACAAAATCAAAGGGGTCCTCACCCTCAGGCTCAAAAGTCACCATCCTCTTCCTCCAATCTATAGTAGCCCGGTATCTGACTAACCAATCCATCCCGAAAATCTTATCAAAATCATCATTACCCAACTCAATCAATTCTACTGATAGTTCCCTACTATCCACCATCACTGGCAGTGCTCTAATCAATCTCCTAGAAACTACCAGCTCCCTTGTAGGCAGTATAGTCCAAAACCCCGCAGTATAATACTCACTAGGCCTACACAATCTATCAATCAGTTTACTAGAAACAAATTCTTGTGTAGCACCAGAGTCAATCAATACAGTATATGAAGAGTCGGCACTAGCAATCAGACATGTCACTACCAAGGGACTAGTCGCAGCCTTTGCCTGTGTTAAGGGGAACACTCGAGCTGGAGTCAAGCTGTCCACCTTCCCTAGTTCCTCTATCTTCAACGTCGGGCAATCCTTCTGGAGGTATCCAACCACTCTGCACAAGTAATAGGTCTTTGCCCGAAATTCACCCAGATGGCACTTCCTACATCTAGTGCACTCTCGATAGCTCCTCCATGAATCATCGCCTCCCTGGCGGCCACCATGGGCACCCTGGCTCCTCCTATTAGGACCAGTAGCGGTCGACGTGTGAGGGGTATTCCTTTTCTGATCACTGGGGCCTCCACCCCTACTAGACCCTGTATATGGACGCACTACCCTGCGAACATCCTGTCTCGCAACATTCTCCCTCCAGATCTTGTTCTCTACCTCCTCAGCAGTAAGAGCCTTCTCAATAGCCTGGGCATAATTCATCTCCCCAGGCACTGATGTGATCCTCACATCTTGGTCTATCGTAGCATTTATCCCTCAAACAAACCTGTCCTGTCGGGCTACATCTGTAGGCACTAGATCTAGTGCAGAATTTGCTAGTCTGTCGAATTTTAGGGCATATTGGGTAACTGTCATGCTGCCCTGAACAAACCCAATGAACTCATTTTCCTTCACTGCCATGACAACAATGTTATTGTATTTCTGGTTGAACAGATCTCTGAACCCATCCCAACTCATAGCAGAAACATCTCGAGTCTATGATGCCACCTCCCACCAAATACGGGCATCCTCTCTAAGCATATAGGTGGCACAGGCCACCCTGTCATTACCTTCCACCCACATAAAATCCAGGATGGAAGTGATCATACTCATCCACTGTTCATCTTTTAGTGGATCTGGTCCTCCCTCAAAGATTGGAGGATGATGTCTCCTGAATCTTTCATAAAGTGGTTCCTACCAGTTTCCAATCTCAGGTGGATATATAGTTGGTGCCACAACATGAGGCAAATTAGGTGTGACACTCCCTGATGGAGCCTATTGCCTTAGAAGGCGAATCTGCTCTTCTTGGACCTTGAAGTCTGTCTTGCATATCAGCAAGCAACTACTGTCAATTCTTTGGGACTGGTGGAAGGTTCTAGCCCTGCTCATCATCTCTAGCCTCAACCCTGGTGCTGCCTATCGTATTGATCACCTTGGATGCATAACTATCCAAGTTTATCTGCAATCAATGACTCTACTAGTCAGGCAATGGTGACAGGTTTATATTCACTCCTTGGTCCAATGCCAATATTCAGGCCACAATGCACAATCATGATGCGAACAAGCATTTAAAAAATTATTCACATATAGTAGTAATGCCAATAAGCACACCTTAACATATTCACATAGCAGTCAAGGGCCAGGCATTATCAGTATATCTCATGTTCCCTATTAATCGTGCAGATAAACATTTATATTCCATTTAAACATTTAAACACATAATAACATATATGGTTACCAAACCCCCTGTCGAGCTTGTCTTTAACGGCGAGTGCACATGCCCAACCAATCTTCAGGAACCCTTAAACCTAGACGGCTTTGATACCAAGTTGTAATACCTTGGGTAACCAGGACCGTTACACTGTGTGTTTAATATTGTGCAAGACCCGAAAATCAGGTTGTTTGAACTAAAAGGTGTTTCTAAAGTCATCTGACAGGTTAGGGTTAAAAGATTTTGATTATAAAATGATTGATTTTCATTTAAATAAAAATTTAATACATGGGATCCCAAAATTAAGATTTACAAAGCAGAAACGACTCTGAAAAGTTAATACAGAAGCACCCAGTCTAACTGGTAAAAATACAATTTTGAGCTCTAGTTCCTTTAGTTCTTTCGATCGTGGTAGTCAAGCAGCTGACGATGTACACTCCACCCCCAAAGCTCTCCAACTCATGGTTGGTCCAGCATTCCTTTGCCTTTTCTTTAACAACGTAGCACCCATGAGCCAAGGCTTAGCAAGAAAACTAAATTCAATTATAACAGAGCATACATAGCAAACCTCAGACCAATCAGTTCAATAGTTGCAGAATACAAGTATTAAACTAGACAACAATAAAGATATACTTTCAAGCATATAACTCAATCTGTATTACAAATATTTATGTGTCGGCGCCCTTAGGCCCAACCCTCTAGTTATTTAACTAATCCCGTCTCACTTAGGCCGAGCTCTCTGGTTATTTAGCTGATACCGGCTCACTTAGGCCGAGCTACGTTCAGTATGCTTATCATCAGCCCGGCACCCTTAGGCCGTAATTTCAAATCACACACAATAGATATGTAATTCACAGAACACATACGTTCAATTATAGGGAATCTTAGTCCCATACACAACCACTTGGGTGCAGTTTTCTTACCTCAAGTCTCGAGCAATGGATAAAGAATGGTTCCGAGCAAGATCCTCGGTCCTTAGCCGTAACGATAAACATAGTCACAAGAAATAATGGATAACTATCAAATTAAACATTTTGGAAACAAATACTAGTTTCTGGGAACTCGAATTCTACTTAAACAGGTAGTAGAATTTGTCCCGAGCGCTTACGTTTAAATCCTCGAGCCTTCCCATGCCTAAAAACAAACCTAGGCCATAACTGTCTAGGCGGGCCACGACTTGGCCCTGAGGGTCACGGCGTGCCTCAAGTCAGAGGCACAACCTCTTGCTTCTGAGGGGAGGCAGATCGCGACATGCCCCATAGTGTCGCGGCGCGTCCTTAAGTCAACAAGTCCTTCCAGGGCATTCTGGGCACGTTGGTCGCAGCGCCCATGAACTGGGTCGATGCGCGCCCCCGCAAACTCAGAAATCCCTGGGTTTCCAATGCTTTTTACCAACTCAATGGCCTAAAATCAAACCTAATTATACACCCAAACCCATACCAAGTCCAGAATTCTTAATATCACTTCAAGAACAACACATAGCATGAGTCATTTTCTAATCCTCAATATTCTCTTCCATTCATCTTCTCTTTGTATCTATCTCATTTGTTGAGAATTGTCCACTTTAGAGTAGGTGATTCTAAGAATACTTTGGAAGGCTATGAAGAAATTGAAGATCAATTCAGTTTCTTAGTGATACCCTGCGACAGAAAGGATTCAAGGGTTAGAGAAAGTAAAGGAATGACTAATACATTCCGCTGCGTATAATGTAAGTGTTCTTATCATTATCTTTTTTTAAATTCAATTATAGAAACATGTTCTAGGTTTTCTTATATTAATTTGTTTAATGTTAGATTTACATTAAAATAAACAATATCCTATATAAGTTTTTCCCAACAACTGTCTTTAGAGCCTTTGGTAATCTTTATTTTCATGCATGAACATGGTATAAATGCTGCATATTGAATTTTATGTGATTATAATCATATTTGGGTTTTTTTGTTGTGTTTTCTATGCAATTAAATTTTATAAATGCTTTATTTGATATAAAACATGGTAAAAATTAGTTTGAAAACATTTTTGGGTTGAAAAAATGACACAAAATATTTTTTTGAAATTTTTTCTTAGGCTGTGGTTGCGGCTGCCATTTTTCATTGCCTTCGGCCTGGGTATCCGACTCTAGTGGCTGCAACCACTATAAACCCCTAGCCGCGGCCAGCGCACATATTTTGCCCAAAAAATTCCCGTAGCCGCGACTTGCGATAAATTTTTCTTAAAATTTAATTTGCAGCATAATACGATATTATTTTAAAATATTTTTTTAAAATACGATATTTTTGTTATTTGATCTTTGAAAAAATAGATATTTTCTACAAAGATTCAAATTCAAATTAAAAAATAAGTTAACTAATTAAATTTAAAAATTTTAATATATTAAAATATTAGGACTAAGTTATCAGATATTAAAGATATTTTTGAAATATTTTATTTTGAAATAATAATATCTTATTATTCTATGGACTTAATATTTAAATAGTTTGAAATTTTAAAATTTGTTGACTAGATATTTTTATAGATATTAGAATTTGTTTAACTGTTTAAGATATTTTTTCAAAAATAGTAGATGATATTTGTTTTAAAAATTTATAACTGGTTAAACTTTTTTAAAAATATCACGTTTTTCAAACCAATTAATAATTTTTTTTATAAATGGGATGTAAATTAACTTTGGTTTATTATTGATAAATCCTATTTAACTTCAATTAATATTTTTTCAAAATGACCTAAACTAAGTTAATTGTTGATAAATTTCATTTAAATTGACTTTTTTTTTTTCGAAATTTAATTAATTCAAATTTTGGATATGTTCTAGAAAATTAATTGTGGTATTTTTTCAAATGAAATAAATTGTGGTATTTTTGCATAAATTCATAGACTTTCTCATATAGTAACATGATTAGGGTCATCCAATTATAACATGTCTGTTTGCACTATATGTGGTATTTTTGTAATTCGGCTTTGATGCATATAGTGACCCATATGTTTGCTTAATATATGAATCTTGCTAATTAACACATTCATAAAATGATAGGTTTTATTTGGGCCCATTAAAAAATGTAAAGTTTAAATTCCTCTCTTGTGAGTGGTTCCACTTGTGAAGGCTCATTTGCTTTAAATGACTATAGTTGGCCGAATGATTTTTATAACAACTAATAGAACGAAGGTTTAAATTCTTGTCTTTAGGACATTGTATGGAAGTATGGTGGCCTTTGTAGTGAGAACGACATACTGGACCCAACCCTCCTCCATACAAGCCCAATTACTAAGGCTCATTTGCATGAGTTGGACTTAATTGTATAGTTCATTATAATAGTTAAACGTAAATATTGATTAGCAATAAATTAATTCTAATTTAATTGAATTTGTTTCAATGTGGTACTTTTGAATTAATGTAAAATTATAGGAGTTTGGTTTTAAAATTTTAATTTTACAACTTTCTGGAGAACCATAGTCATTAATTTTCAAAAAATAATAAAAATACTATTTTAGTTTTAATAATGAACTTATTTTAAGAATTAATGTTCGATCTCCACCGTTAGTTTAACAAGGTCAATAGCTTAATGGGACCTCGAGACGCTTTGATTTGTCCCCCTATGGAAGGTGTTCATTAGTTATTTTGACAAGGTTAGATTTCGAAAGATAGATAATTATAGGTCAAATTCTACTAGACTCACCCCTATGGTGACTACTAGGACTAAATCTATGATTATCGAAACCATGGGTCAAGCTCATAAAATAAGATATTTTCTTTTCTTATTTTGATCGAATATTAGATTGTTAATAATTGTGTCCATTATTAAATGAGTTTACAACTCTATTTAACTAATAATATTTTTTGACTCTCACCAACCGAGACAACAAAATCATAGATTAGTTAAAAACCTAAAGAAATAGAGATATGATTATTTTGGTATTGTTTCCATATCTTACATATTTATGGTATATGTTGTGCTATTTCTTGAAATTAGAGTGAATAGAAGTTCAATTGAGCGAAAGTGATTGATTTCTATTTTATTGATAATCGGTAGTTTTAAGTATTGTTGTGTCTACTCCCATCTTTTCTCAAATTTCAATGGAGAAAATCACTAGAGAAAAATTCCTGAAGTGGAAGCAAAACATCAACATTGTGTTGATTGGTGACAACTCCAAGTTCGTCATGATTGAGGAATCCCCAGAAGTTCCAGTTGAAGGAGCTACAAAGTCTGTAAGGGATAAATATGAGCGCTGGCAGGCAGCCAATAACAAGGCACGCCACTACATGTTGACAAGTATTGTTGACACTCTCAAGACAAAGATGTAGAATGTCAAGATGGCCTACGAAATCAATGATCATCTCCAAGACATGTTCGGTGAAAAGTCTGTGCAGACTCATTTTGAGGCCACCAAGAAATATGCCAATGCCCGGATGGCACCGTGTCAGCACATTCGTGATCACCTGATCAAGATGACAAACTAATTTTAGGAATCTTAACTGCATGGAGCAATTATAGATAAGAAACTCAAATCGGCTTAATCCTCAACAATCTCTCTCCAGCTTTCATGTCATTCACCACCAACTATGTGATGAATAAACTCAACTATGGTTTGACACAGCTCATGAACGAGATTCAGACTTTCGAGTCTATCATTGGTGGACCTAGTAAGGGAGGAGAAAATAAGACCATTATTGCTGCTACTAATCCAGCTAAGGCTGAAGCTAACATAGCTTCGTCTTCGAAAGCTGGAAACAAGAGGAAACATGGACAAAACAACCCCTGGCCTGCAAAGGATGCAAAGACGAGGGCACAACCAAGTGCACAAACACCTAAGGGGAAGAAGCAGAAAAACAAGAAAGGTAAATGTAAATGTTTTTCACTGTAAAGAGAAGGGGCATTGGAAATAGGATTGCCCCTAGTTTCTAGCAGCGAAAGACAAAGGTAATATTTCATTTATCATAGAAACACGTGTTTTAGAGAACTATAAATATGTTTGGATTATTGATTCTGGATCTACTAACCATATTTGTAACTCTTAAAAGCTTCTAAAATCATGGGAGGAAGTGGATGAAGGCGGCTTAAAACTTAGAGTTCGGAACAGAGCATTCTTTGCGATCCAAGCTAGAGGAAGAGCTCACCTAAAGTTCGAAAATAAATATTTAATTTTAAAAGATGTATTTTTTATTTCGGATTTTCGTAGAAATTTAATTTCATTTTCCATGTTGCAATTAGAACAATTTGTATGGCTTTCACAAGTTCTAATATATCTATTTCTTTCAATGGATCTCAATTGTGTATTGCATGTTTGGAAAACGGGCTTTATATTCTACGACCTAACGAACCCCTCGCTCTTAATAATGATTTATTCAAAGTAGTTAAACCTAGAACCAATAAACTTCAAAAGACCGATAATGATAACATGACATATTTATGGCATTTGAGACTAGGTCACATTGGCTATGATAGAATTCAAAGACTTACAAAGGACGTGCCTTTGAGGGAACTCACCTTAGGTGAATTACCTGTCTGTGAATCTTGTCTTGAAGGAAAACTGACCAAGCTTCCATTCTCTGCAAACGGTGTTAGGGCCAAAGAACAACTTGAACTTGTTCATTCAGATGTTTATGGACCTTTGAATGTGCAGGACAGGGTGGTTTTGAGTATTTCATCACTTTCATTGCCGATTACCTTACACACTCATGTCTTTACCTAATGCATAGGAAATCAGAAACAATTTCAAAGTTTCAAGAATTCCTAGCTATGGCTCAGAACCAATTAGGTAAAATGTTAAAGATCTTGCGATTTGATAGGGGTGGAGAATATTTGGATTTGCAGTTCCAAGAAAATTTAACTGAAATTGGGAATTTATCACAACTTACTGCCCCGGGTACTCCACAATAAAATGGTGTAGCAGAACGCTGGAACAGAACTTTGTTGGAAATGGTTAGGTGCATGCTTAGTTACTTAACTCTGCCAACTTCATTCTAGGGACATGCAATTGAAATTGCTAACAACATTCTAAATGTTGTACCATCAAAATTAATCCCCAAAACACCTTTAGAATGTTGGAATGGTCGTGAACCTAGCTTACGTCATTTTAGAATCTGGGGGTGTCCCGCCCACGTCCTGAGGAAAAAGGAAGGAAAGCTAGAATCGCGAACCAATGTTCGCATGTTTGTTGGCTATCCTAAAGGAATTCGGGGTGGACTTTTCTATATTCATTAAGAAAAGAAAGTGTTTACTTCTACGAATGCTACTTATCTAGAAAATGACTATGTCCAAAACTTCAAATCACGCAACAAAGTAGTTT
This sequence comes from Humulus lupulus, assembly GCF_963169125.1. Classification (NCBI taxonomy): domain Eukaryota; kingdom Viridiplantae; phylum Streptophyta; class Magnoliopsida; order Rosales; family Cannabaceae; genus Humulus; species Humulus lupulus. Next base: position 77,813,932 of record NC_084793.1, read on the forward strand.
TAGAGGAGATGGTTGAAGAATTGACTTCAACCAATGTTCCATCGTCATCAACGCAAGTTGATAAAATTCCCACTCTTCGTGTCCAATCGACGCAAGTCGATTTAAATGAAGAAAGTACCACTGTACCTGAGTAAGCAGTCACGGAGCCTCGTCGTAGCGGGAAGGTTTCTGGGAACCCAGTTCTCCATGGTTTGGATGGTGTAACCAATATGGTAGTTGGTGACACTAGTGACGATGATCCGTTGTCTTTGAAATAGGCAATGGCTAGCCCTAAGTATGAACTATGGCTCAAAGCCATGAAACAGGAAACGGAGTCCATGTACTCAAATTCCTTCTGGGTTCTTGTGGTAGTACCTATTAAGTTTAGGGTCATTGGGTGCAAGTGGATCTACAAGAAGAAACAAGGTGTTGATGCAAATATTAAAACTTATAAAGCTCGATTAGTGGCAAAGGGTTATACCCAAAGAGAAGGTGTGGACTATGAGGAAACTTTTAGTTCGGTAGCCATGCTTAAGTCCATTTGCATCCTCCTATCCATAGCAGCCGCTCTCGACTATGAGATCTGGCAAATGGTTGTCAAGACAAATTTTCTTAACAGAAAGCTTGACAAAGTCATTTATATGGATCAGCCAAAAGGATTTAATGTAGATGGACAAAAAGGAAAAGTCTGCAAGTTGAATAGGTCCATTTATGGACTTAAGCAAGCTTCTCCTTCCTGGAACCTTAGGTTAGATAAAATAATCAAAACCTATGGCTTTGAACAAAATATTGATGAGCATTGTGTTTATCAACTGAAGTCAAATCAAATGGTTCCTGGTTCTTTATGTTGATGATATCTTACTCATTGGAAACAATGTTAAGAAATTTCCATATGTGAAGAATTGGCTAAACACTAAATTCTAGATGAAATATTTGGGTGAAGCAAGTTATGTTCTAGCTATCCAGATCATTAGGGATAGAAAGAACAAACTCTTAGCTGTATCTTAAACAGCTTACATTGATAAAGTTCTTGAACATTTTTCAATGACAAATTCCAAAAAATGACCTCTACCGTCCCGCCATCAAATTAATCTTTCAAAGAAGTAGTCTCCCCAGACTCCTAAAGAGGAAGAGGCAATGAGAAAAGTTCTTTATGCATCTGCAATTGGAAATCTGATGTATGTTATGTTGTGTGCTAGACCAAATATTTGCTATGCAGTGAGAGTAATGAGAAGGTATCAGTCAAACCCAGGACCAGAACATTGGATAGAAGTTAAGCATATTTTGAAGTATTTAAGATGGACTAGTGATTATAAGTTAGCCTACAAGGGTGGTGTTATGAACCCTGTAGGCTACACCAATTCATATTTTCAGACTGATGTCGATGACATGAAGTTTACTTCTGGAATGGTGTTTACTCTTGGACTGGAGCTGTGATATGGAGAAGCATAAAACAGTCTGCGATCTAAGATTCCACCATGGAGGCTTACTACATAGTTGTGTCTGAAGTAGCTAAGGAAATAGTGTGGCTAAAGAAGTTTTATTCAGAACTTGGTGTTATTCCAAATATGGATAAACTACTTGTGTTGTTTTGCGATAACACATGAGCGATAGCCAACTCGAAAGAACCTTGAAGTCACAAGAGGAGTAAGCATATAGAAAGGAAGTATCACATAATTCCAGAATCTGTGGCTAGGGGAGATGTGAAGGTTATGAAGATTGCATCTGAAGACAATCTTACATATCCGTTTACAAAGACACTACTAGAAGCTACATTTGATAATCATATCAATGAAATGGGATTAGTGGAATTAAGGCATCAGTCTCAATTAATGCAAGTGGGAGTTTGTTGGGGTTTTATGCTCTAATAAAAACCCAATTTCTTTGTAATCTCATTTTATTATAAATAAAAGAATAGAAATCATTTCTTGACTTGGTCAATCACTTTGCTCACATTTTTTATTTTCATGATTATATGTTTGATATAAACTTCTATTAAATCTCGAACATATAGCTAATCGTATTTATAGTGACGTAATCACAGTGGAATATAAATATGATTATATGTTCAAACATAAGTTAGTAATAACATTAGTCAATGCACATGATTTACACTAACATGCCAATCTACTTACACAATGTAGTGTTATGTTCTTTCTAGAACATTAGCGAAGTAGATAAGATCAGATATGATAAACGAGTTTTATACTCGTTTATCTATGTGTTTTCATGTAAAGTATAAGGTGTTTTTTTTTGTTCTATTTTACGCTTGTTTTTGTATGTTTTCAGGTGAAAAAGGGCTTAGCTGACTTAGGTGTGGAAACATGGTGGAAAAACCGGCAAAAGCACAATAATTGGTGGAAAACGGTGTTTCGAAGCACTTTCTGCTGTAACGACCCAACTTATTCTAGACCTTGGATCATTAATAACTACTATACACAGATACTAATCTTAAGAAAACATACATATGAAATAACCATAACTTTATTATAAATTGTAAAGCAAAGGTTAAATACATGAAAATTCATTTAGGATATGGGATCCCATTGTTTTGAAAATATTAAAATAATCATAACTTTAAATCTTAAAATTCGTTACAAAATAAAGTGCGGAAAATACATGTAACGCATAGTTTTAAATGACTAGAAAAAACTTCATCCTCGAATTGTTCACACTGTCCACCGATTCCATTCTCCCTCAATACACATTCCCAAGCTGCCAAGAACCTTCCCGCCGCCATAACTATTTTCCTGCACATATAAAACATAAAGGACCGAGTCTAATTCCCCGCAAGGAAAATCTACTACAGGCATGAAACATAATCATACACATAAACTATGAACATATATCATATACTATAACACATATCATGATTCTAACCCATGTACATGGTGACTACTGGGGTTTGCTAACTAAGCAACTATAAGCCCCATACTACAATGAGGTTTGCTAGTTAAGCAACTATAAACCCCAAAAATATAAAAGTATTGGGGTTTTCTATATAACAACTATAAGCCCCAAAACATAAAAGTGATAGGGTTTGCTATATAACAACTATAAGCCCCAAACATACATATATCATAACACATAAAGTCATACTATAGCATAATCATAACACTTTTATATAAACATAGCACATATCACATACGAACTATCCTATTTTCCTTACCAAAAATATCGGGATGATGAGAACAAGGTCGGGATTTTGGAACACTTCTAAAAACCATTAATAGAGTGGTGAGTATTCTAAAGAAAAGAGATGAAAAGAATGTACTAAACCATCAAAAAGATACTTACCAACAAGAACCTCAAGTTCAAAGAACTTAGATGCCTAACCAAGAATAAACAATATTGAGTTAGGATTTGAGTAGAGAAAAACTATAAAAAATAATGAAACAATACTGAAAGGAACTAAGAATAGGAATACCTTGAATGCTTCTATGACCGAAATACATCTCGAAACCGAAATACACTATAAACCTTACTTCCCAAGTGTTTAATAAGCATATAATGATAAAGCTTATAACCCCAACCCAAGTGTTTAACACTCTAAAGTAATCCTATCAGCTTGTAGGCTCTGAACTCAGCTTAATGAATGAAGAAATGGCTGGATACTAGGTCTTATTTATAGAGTTCAAGAATGAGAAGATCTTCATAAATAATGGATTTTTAATTGAAAAACATTTGAATAATCATTTAGCAGAGGCTAAAGACTCGGTCAAAAATATTCTGTAATTATCAAGAGGTTAAGGATTAAAATGAGCTCGGTTTCAAAATTATTCAAAAATCATGCACTGCAGCTGATATATCGCCCATGCTAGCCGATATATCGCTTGGACTGATATTCTCGAGGCTCGTCGAAGTTGTCGTGCGAAGTTACGTGTTTTTCGTATCCCCATGTGGCGATATATCGCCCCTTAGAGTACGATATATCGACATACGCTGAAATATTATACACGTAATTACACTTTTTCAGCCTAATTTGAATTGAGTAAACAACCTTGACTAAGTCCTTTAACGATTTCAAAGCTGCTGGCAGACTCTAGGATTTTGAAATATTACTCTTAATAAACTTATTCCTCAAAATACTTAATTTCTCATTAAACATACACATGACAAGTGTTAATATCTTATTGGGTCTATCTAAACCTTATAGTACTTCATAATCAGTCATATTAATCAAATCTTCGATTATAATTAATATTCTTAAACTATAGGTTAAATTTATAAAATCTACAAGTGTTGCTACGAGTGTCCAACTAAGTCCCGGCTTGAACCAAAATCCACAGTAATAAACCTACTATAACTACTACTAGCTATTACTATTACTACTACTATTTAACTAGCTAAGGAAAGTTCTTGGACTCTACAATTCTCCCCTACTAAAAAGAATTTCGTCCTCAAAATTTAGTTACCAAATATTTCTGGATACCGGCCTCGCATGTCTTCCTCCAACTCCCATGTTGCCTCCAGTTCAGAACTATTACTCCATAGGACTTGGACTATTGGAATACTCTTGGACCGTAACTACTTCATCCCTCTATCTAGGATGCTTACCGGTCATTCCTCGTAACTCAAGTCTTTCTAGAGTGCTATCGTATCGTACTTGAGGACGTGAGATGGGTCTGACACATACTTGTGTAGCATTGAGATGTGGAACACGTTGTGGCTATCTGCTAGGGCTGGCGGTAGGGCTAGTCTATACGCAATTGCTCCCACTTTGTCCAATATCTCAAAAGGACCTATAAATAGGGGAGTAAGTTTGCCTTTCTTCCCAAATCGCTTCACACCTTTCATAGGAGATATCTTCAGGAAGACTTGATCTCCGACTTTGAATTCCACATCGCGTTGCTTGGCATCCGCATAGATTTTCTGTCGGCTTTGAGCAGCAAGCATACGCTGTCTAATTAGCGCTACTGTTTCTTGAGCTTTTCTAACAGCTTTGGGACCGATAAGCTGCCTTTCTCCTACTTCGTCCCAATGCAACGGTGATCGGCACCTTCTTCCATGAAGGAACTCATAAGGTGCCATCCCGATCATTGACTGGTAGCTATTGTTGTAGGAGAACTCTATCATCGGCAAGTACTTATTCCATGATCCTCCGAAATCAAGTACACAAGCGCGCAACATGTCTTCTAAAATTTGAATAGTATTCTCGGACGGACTGTCTGTTTGAGGATGAAAAGTTGTACTAAGACTTAACTTAGTACCCATGGCTCGTTGTAAAATTCCCCAAAATCTTAATGTAAACACCGATCCTCATCAGACACTATTATCTTGGGGATTCCATGCATCCGTACTATCTCTTGGACATAGATGTCTGCGTACTGATCCGCTGTGTATGAAGTCTTAACAGGCAGGAAATGAGAAAACTTGGTTAGTCTATCTATTACTACCCAAGCTGAATCATGCTGCCTATTTGTTAGTGGCAAACCTGTCACGAAATCCATAGCTATATCATCCCACTTCCATTGTGGTATGCTAAGCGGTTGCAATAAGCCTGCAGGCCGCTGATGTTCTACTTTCACTTGCCACCAATAAATGGCCCTATTGTCGTGAGTCATCTTGGTCGACCCTGAGTGAACTGAGTACGGGGTACTGTGCGCTTCTTCTAGAATCGCCATCTTAATCCTTTGATTATTTGGCACGCATACCCGATCCTTATATCTCAATAATCCATGACCAGATATTGAGAAATATGTGGCCTTGCCTTTTCTAACTGCGTCCATATGTGTCGATAGTGTGTCGTCATGCCCTTGCCCAATCCGTATATCTTCTAGCAGATTTGACTGGATAGACAAGTTAGCTAGCTTGCCGACAACTACTTCTATTCCGGCATTGACCAGCTCCTGCTGCAGCGACTTTTCTATTCTGGCTAGTGTTGACCACAAATTTGGCCAACGATGAGTAAACGTCAAAACTACACTAAACCTTCAAGAGAAAAAATGACACCGGTGATTTTTATAGTGGTTCAGCCCCAGTATGTTGGTAATAGCCTAGTCCACTTAGAGTTACGATTTATAGATCTACACTAAAGATCAGGTGAACCTGAGTCAACTGAGTTTCTTCAGTGTAAACGAAAAAAATACAATACTTCTTTCAAAATGCAAATACTCTCTTAGGAAAACCAGAATCCAAAATCCCTAAATGATGCCATGAGCTCTGTATTTATAGCCCCAGGATCGTACAAACCAAAATCCCTCATAATCAGGATCTTTCTATTACTCTCTCAATATTTAATTAATAATAATATTTAAAATACAACAATACGTGACTTCTTTGGGATTATCTGAGAGATTCCCGTGTAGGCATGATTGATTCTAGTCTAAGCCATTGCTGGAATTTTGCTTGCATAACAATAATCTGTTCAGTAAGTCGACTTCACTCCTTGGAGAAAAATTGGTCGACCAAAACACTTGACCGGTCGGCCATGCACTCCACCGGTCAGCCAAACACCTCACTGGTCGAGCAAGCACCTCACTGGTCGGCCAAGCACTCCACCATTCGGCCAAACACCTCACTTGTCGGCTAAGCACTCCACCGATCGGTCAAGCTCCTCACCGGTCGGCCAAACACCTACCTGGTCGGCCGGAGCAGGTAACTGATCAATCAAGTATCTCTTGCCACTTGTCACTTTTATTGCCACGTCATCATTTTCAAATTTTTGGGATAATAGCTAGTGATGCTAAACTTCCATAACTCTTCCTACTTAGCGCATCGACAACTATATTTTCCTTTCCCGGGTGGTATAGGATTTCGCAGTCGTAATCCTTTACTAATTCTAACCACCTGCGCTGCCCCATATTGAGTTCCTTCTGAGTAAAGAAGTACTTTAAACTTTTGTGGTCCTTATAAATCTCGCACTATTCTTCGTAAAGATAATGGCGCCAGATTTTCAACGCAAAGACCACTGCTGCCAACTCCATACCGTGCGTTGGATAGCGTTGCTCGTACTCCTTCATCTGTCACGAGGCATAGGCTATCACCTTGTCATTTTGCATCAGCACGCAACCCAAGAATGTAGTTTTAGGATTATTGTGTTCAATTCCTTTTATGTGTTGGAATTTATCACAAGAATGTAGAAAATTCACATGTAAATTAAGTTCTTTGTTTCTTGAAAAAGAGTAAGAATCATTTTTGTTGATCCATTATTAGTTTAGGAAGAAGAATTGTGAAGTCTGATTAGCGAAATAATAAAGTGAAAGTTGATGAAATTAAAATCCCTAGTTCTTTATCTTTGAAGTTTTACAATTATTTGCTTTCTTTCATAGTGTTATTTTATGTTTATTGCTCTTGTTATTTTAATATTTTTGGAACCAATTTATTGTTGACCAAATAGAAATAGAAAATTAATTTTTTGGTAATTAGTAAATGAATCTCTGTGAGAATGATCTTTACTTATGATTGTATTGCTTGTGTCGATTACGTATACTTGCATATCAATTTTACACAAGAAGGTTTTGGCGTCGTTGCCGGGGATCGATTTTTATTAATATCAATACAATTTATTTATTATAATTTGATTTTTCTGTGTTAATTGTCTCTAACTGTTGTGTTTTAGAATCTTAATTTCAGGTGCCAATTGGTATATGCGACATAGAGGGACTGACAATCTTTTGCCCATTAATACTGAAATTGAGAGGACTTCCAAGTAGAACAGAAAGCAGAAACGGTTAGCAAAGATGGCCCAACTTCAGGGGCAATGTGCTGAATGGGGACGCTGCTTAGCCAGTATTTCGCACACTCAGAGACTATGTACTCCCCGTTGTTACTAGAGTACAATCATGCATCCAACCGCCAGTAGTTGCAGCCAATAATTTTGAAATTAAGTCGGCGATTCTACAATTGTTTCAGTCTATTGTCCAGTTTGGTGGACTCCCTACTGAGGATCCCAATACACACATAGCCAATTTCCTGGAGTTGTGTGGCACTTTTAAATATAATGGGGTCACCGACGATTCTATTAGACTGAGATTGTTCCTGTTTTCACTTCGAGATAGAGCTAAAAGTTGGTTGAACTTTCTTCAAGGCAATTCAATTACTACATGTGAGGCATTAACTCTGAAATTTCTTGCCAAATTTTTCCCTCCATCCAAGGCTGCAAAGTTAAGAGGGGAAATTAATAACTTCGCTCAATTTGTAGGAGAGTCTCTTTACGATGCATGGGAGAGGTTTAAGGAGTTTTTGAGGAAATGTCCTCATCATGGGATTGAAAAAAGGATGCTAGTCCATAATTTTTACAACGCTTTGTGTGGGATGACTCGCACCATTATTGGCACTACAGCAGGTGGTGCTTTTATGAGCAAGAGTGTTGTTGAGACTTATGAATTGTTTGAAGAAATGGCCATGAATAACTATCAGTGGCCTAGTGAATGAGATAGAAATAAGAAGGTAGCTGGTGTGCATGAGTTGGATGCTATTACCGCTCTCACTGCTCAGGTTGCATCATTGACCAAGCAACTGCAACAAAATTCTATGGCCACTCAATTCATGCAAATCCAAGCGGTATGTCATAATTGTGGTGGTTTTCACCCATTTGAGCCATGCACGGTAGTTGAGATGAACAATTCCAATCCCATAGAACAGGTGAATATGATGGAAATTTTCAAATCGGCAAGCTAATAATCCATTCTCCAACTTGTTCAACCAAGGGTGGAGAAATCAGCCTAATTTTGCATGGAAAAATAATCAAGGTCCTCAGCAAATTCAACAGCCTATGCTTCAAGCTCCACCTTAGACACTGTTACAACCACCAGTACTACATGTTGCTCAAGAGAAGACAAATGAGTTACAAGGTGCACTGTTAACTCTGACAACTCTCAATCTCAATTTATGACAAAAACTCTCTCATCCATCAAGAATCTTGAGATGCAAGTCGGTAAGTTGAAAAATATGTTACAAAGTAGGCCTCAAGGAAATTTTCCAAGTAATACAAAGGTGAATACTAAAGAGTAGTGCAATGCAATCTCTTTGAGGAGTGGGACGAAGTTGGAAGAGCCAGTCAAGAAGTCTATTCCTGCACCAATAGTTGAAGTTGAGAATGAGGGTAAGGTAGAAGAAGAGGTTATTGACGACCTTAAGGAGTAGCAGTCACCGGTGAGCTCTAAGCACCACATCAAGATTCCATATCCTCATCGACTTAAAAAGAAGACACTTGACAAGTAGTTTTCAAAGTTTCTAGACATTTTTCAAAAACTTCACATTAACATACCTTTTTTCGAGGCACTTGAACAAATTCCAAGCTATGTGAAGTTTATGAAGGAAATCTTGTCAAAGAAAATAAGTTGGAGGATTATGAGACAATGGCCCTTACTAAGGAGTGCAGTGCTATTTTACAGAAGAAACTACCTCCCAAGCTTAAAGATCCGGGTAGTTTCATGATTCCTTGCTCAATAAGAGATATTGTTATGACCAAGGCCTTATGTGATTTAGGGGCTAGTGTAAATTTAATGCCCTCTGAAATTGGGAGAAGCTCGCCCCACTACTGTGTCCTTACAAATGGCAGACTGCTCTGTTAAGCAACCTCGTGGAGTAATTGAGGATGTTTTAGTTAAGGTTGGTAAATTTATCTTCCCTACTAATTTTATTATTCTAGATATGGAGGAAGATGCAAATGTTCCCATAATTTTTGGAAGACCATTCTTAGCCACGGGGAGAGCACTAATTGATGTACAAAAGGAAGAGTTGAAGTTGCAAGTGCAAAACAAAGAGGTAACATTTAATGTTTTTGCAGCAACTGATATTCCAACTTGTAGTAGAGTGGATGTGGTATGTAGTTGTGGTAGTAATTTGGAAAACATCAAGAGAAAAACTAATGCTGAAATTGGTAGTAAAGCAGTCGTCATTGTTTGACACGATTTTATAGTGGGAAGGCTCGAAGGCTACACGAGTGATGGAAGGCTTTAACGATTAGCAACATCAAAAGATGAGTTTTTGCTTATGAAATTATGGCTCTAAAAGAAGAGCGGGGTGAACTTCACCCGAGTTAAAGTTTAATGAAGGAAGTGAGCGTCCAGCTGGAGACATTAAATAAAGCGCCATTGGGAGGCATCCCAAGTTCATTTAAATTTCTTTAAGTTCGTTAAGTTTTTAAGTTATTTTAGTTGAGATCATTTTTATTTTTTTAGTTATTTTTTGTTTAATTTTAATTTTCTTGTAAATGTTGTTGATTCTGGAATCGTGAAATACATGAAAAAAAATTGAAAAATTATGAAAGAAAGAAAGAAATTGTTGTTTGTGGAGCAGACCTGCGACCGCAGGTACAACTTATTGCGGCCGCAACTCCAGTGGTTTAGGCCTATTGCTCAGCTTTGTACGACTACATCAGGTACCTTGCGACTGCACGTGACGCCGTTGAAAAAAATCGCCTATGGGTTCAATCCTGCGACCGCAGGAAGGGTGTCATGCGGCCGCAGGATCACGTTTTTTTTTTTAAATCGATAAAAAAAAAGCCCAGAACATAAACCAAAGGATGGACACTTTGGTGTCTCAGTTCCAGCACCACCACTTATGGAGTGTCAATGTGGTGCAGAACCAATATGCTTACAACCAAGCCTTTGCCACTCATTTTAGCATTGACACTAGTGGATTTCCACCATATCCACAACAGCCCAACTTTGGGTATCCTCCACCTGAGGGGGATGACGAGGCAGGTCCTTCATCATGAGTCGAGTAAAGTAAGTTTCCTTTCCTTAGCTTTTATTTAAACATTGGGGAAAATATTTTTGGTAAGTTTGGGGAAGAGGGGTTTATTTTAGTTATTTGTGTCAGGTTAGTTGAGTCAAGTTTCTGTTTAGTTTTGAGTTTTGTTAAATTGTGTTTGGTTTTGTTTGTTAATTGTGTTGCATGTTAGGGTATCTAGAGAGTCTGTCGAATCAAGATAACAATGATTAGCCGATGAGAATACGTGAATCACTTGTAATATAATTCGAGAAAAATATATTTGATTGTAAAAAAAATTGTGTGCTTGGTTTGACCACTTCATTGGGTTACTTTAATTCATTGTAAAACTGAATATTTGATCATGATTGGTAAATTCTTGAATTTAAATATATTTACACTTGCTGAATTTTGAATGTGGAAAGAATGTATGAAAAATTCTAGAACTTGCTTGCTTACTATTTAAGGCGAAATCATTGACAATGCACGTTTAGGAAAATGATTTAGGCGATTTATTTTGGAACGTTTGAACCTTTCAAGCCAATCTTGATTAATTTATCCCTAGTTACCCTTTTTGAGCCTAAAAGTATAACACTTTATTATTTTCCATTCCCTTAATTTATACCATGATCATATAAATATATAAATGGGGATTGATTTTTAATGGGTGTTATTTTGTGATTTGGTTGTGATAATAGAAAAATAAAAGGAAAGATTGAGAGAAAAATTTGAAGAAAAAAAAATTGACATTGAAAATAAACTACACTTCTTATGTTTGCTCACATTGAAAAACATAAGTTTGGGGAAGTGTAGTTAAATAAAAAAAATAGAAAAAAGAAAAAGAAAATATCTAGTGTGATTTTTTCTCAATCTTGGAAAATAAAGAGAAATTTGTGGTTGTATTGGACTATGATGTGAATATCAGGTGTGGTTTGTTTGGATTATATGCTTACGGTACATATGAGCCTAAATGACTATCTTATCCACCGTTGCCTAAGTGAGTTAGCAACACAAGCTTTAAAAGACCTATTGATTCTTGAACGTGCATTGGTTTATATTAGTGTAGAATAGTGAGTTAGCAAGCATATGAAATTATTGGACTTGATGGATTGATGGTGAGAGTTCAGCATGTGTAAATTATTTTCAATGTGTGTTATTTACTGTTCATGGTAAAGTAGGTAAAAAAATGCTCAATGGGTTAAGGTGAATTAAAGAAGTGGATGGATTGAAAATCTAGATTACTTGTCAATTATTCTTAGAAAATTATATATACTTGTCATCCATTAATTTTGAGGTTTGAAAATTGTCGTGGTCTTGATTCATTTGTTTAGTGTATGTATTTATTTGTTTAGTTTGTCTTGAGTCTGGTTTTTTTTGCTCGATGTCAAGCAAATGCTAAGTTTGGAGAAGTTTGATAAACGAGTTTTACACTTGTTTATCTATGAGTTTTCAGGTAAAGTATTAGGTGATTTTTTTTGTTTTGTTCTATTTTACGCTTGTTTTTGTATGTTTTCAGGTGAAAAGGGGCTTAAGTGACTTAGGTGTGGAAACATGGTGGAAAAGCCGGCAAAAGGACAAAAATTGGTGGAAAATGATGTTTTGGAGCACTTTCTGCAACCACAGGAATATGATTCTGCGACCGCAATTCCATAAAAAAGTTTGGCATTTCCAGGGTATTCCTGCGACTACAGGAATGACATCTTGCGACCGTAGGATATGTCTAGTAATGTGAAAAATGCTGATTTTTAATGAAGGGTGTTTTGGCCATTTCATGTTTGCGAGAAACGCTAATCAGGTTTAAATCAATATTTTGGAGAGGAAAATGGACACTTTTTGCAAACCTAGACTGGGAGAAGAAGATTGGGATCACTTTGGAGAAGAGCTTGGATTGAGAGAGAGTTCTTTTCTTTTCTTTTCTTTTCTTTTTATCATTACTTTATGTCAATTTCTTGTTCATGGATTTCTTAATGATGAACATGAACTAATTTTATTTTCTAGGGTTTTTAATGTAATCACTTGGATCTTTGTTACTTTCTATGAGGATTTCATGATTTTTTCTTCAAAACTATTCTAAATTATTTGATATGTTGTCAATGCTTGTGAATGCTTGATCACCATTTGCATGATTTATGATTTTGATTTGAAATCTGAAAAGTAAAAATTGATTATGCTATGATTTAATAATCACAATTTACATATTGGATGAAAATACCTATATGAATTGTGTAGTTTTAGGATTATTGTGTTCAATGCCTTTTATGTGTTGGAATTTATCACAAGAATGTAGAAAATTCAAATGTAATTTGAGTTCTTTGTTTCTTGAAAAAGAGTAAGAATAATTTTTGTTAATCCGCTATTAGTTTAGGAAGAAGAATTGTGAAGTATTATTAGCGAAATAATAAAGTGAAAAGTTGATGAAATTAAAATCCCTAGTTCTTTGTCTTTGAAGTTTTACAATTATTTGATTTCTTTCATAGTGTTATTTTATGTTTGTTGCTTTTGTTATTTTAATATTTTTGGAACCAATTTATTGTTGACCAAATAGAAATAGAAAATTAATTTGTTTGTAATTAGTAAATCAATCTCCATGGGAACGATCTTTATTTATCATTGTATTACTTGTGTCGATTACATATACTTGCATATCAATTTTACACAACAGGATGTATTTGTTACATCGGACTGGACCGATACTAATAGTAGATAGGATAAGTAAACATACCATTATTATCTATTCTAGTCATATCATATAATTGACCATAGGTCAATTAAATCTCAATTTTGAGTGGTTAGCATTCTAACTAGTTGTATTATTTGAGCTCTTTGACTTGTTCGTTACCAGCATACCCTACGGACTAGCCCATACTTACATCTTGGAAACTCGGTAGTATAATTGAGTGGGAGTGTTAATCATAGATATGAACATCTATAGCTTTTGATGAAGAAGTAAAGTGATGGTTTCCTTTTAGTTTTGTTTGAGGTGCTAAATGATAGAGATCTCATTTCAGTAATTAATATTAGTTTACTAAAATATCATTTATAAATAACTAAGTGTTTTAAGGATAAAATACAATGAGGGTTAACACGGTATTTTAGTCCCATCTCATTGTAGACCGTCTATAGAGGATTGAGGACAATTATGGTTGTAACAATGTATAATTAATAATGTATCTATATTGGTTACAGAGCGTTCTATGAATTCAAGAGTACAATTTTGAGTTTTTAGTGGAGTCACGAGAAATTAATAAGTTAGTAAATTTATGATAACTTATTAGAGCTTGATTTCATTAGCCCATGGTATCCAGTGTACATTGGATAAAATTATCTAGATAGTCTTAATTAATTGATTTAATTATCAACTAGAATGATCAAAGTTGACCAGGTCAATTTTGTTTAGTTTCAGAGAGTTATACAATTTAGAGAAGAAAATAGATTTCAGGGCAAATTTATTAATTAAAACAAATTGGTGCCTACATTAATAAATAAGTTTAAGTCAAGGTTCAAATTATAAATAATTAATTTGATAAAGGATTTCAATAATTATTTAATTAATTAATCAATAAAAAATAATACAAGCTTTGATTTTAAGTCCAATGAGCTTATAATTAAATTGAAAATTTCAAGGGCCTAAAGCCCATGAGAATTTCAATCTAATGGCTGATATTTTCTATTATTTTAATGTTTTTTAATCAAAATAAATGCATAATTGAGCCTATAAAAGGAATGCTAAGTGAGAGTTGAAATCAAATTTTTGAAACAAGATCTGACAGACGATCTCACTGGTGAATTTGAGAAGATCATAAGATCTATTCTTGATGCTTTAGGATTTTGATTCTCTCTACAACATAAATCATTTTCTAAGCCTCAATAGTATCTTCTACTTTTCTCCTCTTGATATCTATCTCATGTGTTGAGAATTTTCCACTCTAGTCTAGGTGATCCTGAGATGCTTTGGAAGGTTGTGAAGAAAATTAAAGATCGGTTCAGTTTCTTGGTGATACCCTGTGACAGAAAGGATTCACGGGTTAGAGAAACTGAAGGAATGACTAATACATTCTGTTGCGTATAATGAAAGTGTTATTATCATTATCTATGTTTAAATTCAATTATAGAAATATGTTCTAGGTTTTCATATATTAATTTCTTTAATATTAGATTTACATGAAAATAAACAAAATCTTGTATAAGTTTTTTCCAACACATAATATTAAGAACCTAATACTTTTCTAAAATTAAGTTGAAGAAACTATGTGTCAACATATTTAAAATTATATTTGGTGATGTAAAATAAATGTAATACTTAACTGTGTAAGTGGATCATTAAGGTAAGTCTATGTAGAAAGTAAATTATTTTGATTAAATAATTTATCTAGTTGAGTTTAGACTTTCTTTTTTAAGATTTTTTAAGTAGAAATTTGTCAAGGAATAGATAGTTTTGATTAAATTATACAAAGTTTTATTTAGCTTACAAATATAGTTAGGATATTTATTGTCTCAAACTTGGGTGGTTAAATCATAAACATTTTCCTCAAGATCACCATATTGAGAAAACATTATATATATCTAGTTTGCAAAGGCACCAATTTTTAGTTAATGCAAACTTAAAATAATTGAAGTTATATTTACTTTAATAATATGATAAATGTTACTAAATAGTGTCTCACTTGGTTGAAACCGTTGGTAACTAATTTAGCTTTATATCTATCAAAAGTGCTAGAGGATGAAGTGACCTTGACAATCCATTCGCAACCAATAATAGTAGTGGTATTGTATATGGATGAACAAGCTGCCATGTTTTGTTTTGTTGGCGTGCCTTAAATTCATTTTGCTTGTTGCTTCCAATCAATGTGATTGATGGCTTGTTTGTATGTGTTTGGAACTAGGATTGGTGCTTGGAGGACTATTGTATAATAATACACTAGGCTTGTAAATACCACATCTGGACCTTGAGCTAAGTTGTAGCTGATATCTCAGCAGTTTAGTAAACATAGAAACTGATGCTTTGTGAATTTAGGATAAAAAAATAGTGATGAGATTTTTTGTAGTTTAGAATATTTGATGAGTAGTAGTAATGGATAGAGTAATGATGGATTCTGATATTATAGTTGATGTTGTTGAGTGGACAAGTGAAGAAATTTGGGTTTGGAGGAGTAAGGTTTATATTTTAAAGAGTAGAGTATAGTAGAAAGTAGTAGAGTTTTATTGATTCTTTGTTGTTTGTAGTTACACCATTTGCTACCCATGATGGGTATTTATAGTGGCTAGCCCACTTTACATTTGTGACTAGAATTATTTATTCTAGATTTTTCTAATGTATTTGATTTACAAATACAATTTATAGACTAATCTATACAATAAAGAGTCTAGACTATTAAAGCATATAGCTTCTACGAAGTTCTAGACTATAGAGTTTTCTAGAAAATATCTTTTAAGTTACTCTATTCTTCAAATATCAAGAAAGTTCTAGAGTAAATTATTCTACAAATGTATAGAATATTCTAGAGTATTCAAGAAATGTGTAGCAACTTCTAATACTCCTCCTTGGTACACATTTCAGTAACTCCAATCATGTCTCGTAGTAGCTCTAACTTTCCTCTAGGTAGTGCCTTTGTGAATATATCTGCTAATTGTTCTTCAGTCCTATAATGCTTGAGTTCTAATTCTTTGTTTGTTTCAGCTTCTCTAATGAAACGATACTTGATGCTTATATGCTTTGTTCTGCTATGATATATAGAATTTTCGGCCATTCCAATAATTGATTTCCTATCGCAATAGATCGTTGTACATTCGTCTTGTGATTCTCTCATGTCTTCAAGTATTTTTTCCAGCCATATAGCTTGGTTTGTAGGCATTGCTGCAACAATATACTCAGCTTAAGCTGATGATTGCGCAACTATCGCTTGTTTATTTCATGCCCAGAAAAATATCCCTGATCCAATTAAGAAAGCATATCCTTGTGTGATTTTCATGTCGTCTAGTTATCCTGCCCATTCAATATGTGTAGTCGATTAGCTTTGAGTCAGACGTGACTCCATACCATATTCCATAGCTCTTTGTTCCTTGCAAATATCTAAGAACTCTCTTCGCTACTCCGTAGTGAACTTGACTTGGACTGTGCATAAATCTTAATAGGAGACTGAATGCATACATAATGTCTGGTCTTGTAGCTATCAGATAGAGTAAGATGCCAATTAAACTTCGAAACTTTGATTCATCTGCTTTTGGAGAGTCGTCCTCTTTCTTGAGTGCTTTGTTGTTGTCTAGTGGAGTTGATACTGTCTTACATCCCTCTATTTTGAAATTCTTCAATAGTTTCTCTGTATACTTCTTTTGTGAAATGAAGATCCCATCTTCCTTTTGTGTTATTTCAATCCCGAGAAAGTAGTGCATCAAGCCCAAATTAATCATCTCAAACTTTTCATCAGGTCTTCTTTAAACTTCTTGACCATATTATCATTATTGTGTGTGTAGATGAGATCATCAACATATAAAGAGATAATAAGTGTGTCATTTTTTCCTTGAGTCTTGATGTAAAGTATTGGCTCACTTTTGCTCCTCCTGAAGCTTTGTTTAGTAAAGTAGTTGTCGATCTTGCTGTACCAGGCTCTTGGAGCTTACTTTAGGCCATATAAAACCTTTTTTAATTTGAGAACTTTATCTTCTTGTCCTTGCACCATGAACCCTTAAGGTTGCTCCACATAAATTTCTTCTTCGAGATAGCTGTTGAGAAATGCTAACTTCACGTCTAGTTCGAAAATCTTCCATTTCTTCTGCGCAACTAGAATCAAAGCCCTGATTTGTCTAGGCATGCAACTGGAGCAAATGTTGCATTGTAGTTAACTCCATGATATTGTGAGTATCCTTTGGCAACTAACTTTGCTTTATCCATGAGTTGAGCTTTATCTTGTAAACTCACTTGACTTCTATAGTGTCTTTGTCTTGTGGATGATCTACAAGCTCCCAGGTCTCATTCTTTTCGATCATATTTATCTCTTCATCCATAGCTTTTATCCATACATCTTGCGTTTGAGCGGCTTTAAAGCTTTCTGAATCCATAAGGATCAAGTTGCAAGTCTCGTAGATATTTTCTAAGGGTCTCATTCACCTTGGTGGTGATTCTAGAGTGGATTTTGTGCCTTGTAGTGGTTCTTGTATAGTTGGTTGAGGTAAAGACCCAATTTGATCATGGTCTTCATTACTTTCTTGTCTTTATGGTAGAGGAATGTTGATAGTCTTCCTTTCTACTTCTTATGTCTCCCAATTGTATGCATCATCTTCGTCGAATCTTACGTCCCAGTTGATTATGAGTTTCTTCGTTCCTAAGCTATAGACTCGATAAACTTTTGATTGATTACTATAGCCTAAGAAAATTCCTTTCTCAATCTTCCCATCTAGCTTGCCTCTTTTCTCTTTTGGAATATGTGTGTAGCATATGCTGTCGAATACTTTGCTGATGGCTTACGTCCACTCCAAGCTTCAATCGATGTCTTATCTTACACAGCTTTGGTTGGACATCTGTTGAGCAAGTAGACTACAGTGCTTACTGCCTCTACCCAAAATCTTTTTGGAATACCCTTCTCCATGAGCATATAGCCCTTGTTGTCTCCATAACAGTTTTATTTTTTCTTTTAGACACCATTTTGTTCTAGTGCTTATCCAACTGTGAGTTGATGATCCATGGCTCCATCTTCCCATAACTTGTTGAACTCATTGAAGTGTATTCTTTGCCTATGTCACTTCTTATTGTCTTGATGTTGCGACCACTTTTCTTTTCGACACGGTTTTGAATTTCTTGAAAATATCGAAAACTTATGATTTTTGTCGCAAAAAATACACCCATGTCATTCTAGTGAAGTCATCAATAAAGAGAATGAATTCGCTATTTTGATCATTTGGCGAAGTACGCATAGGCCCGCAAACTTCTGTGTGGATTAACTCCAGTGGCTCTTTGGTTCTCCAAGCTTTGCCTGATGGAAAAGGTTGTCGATGTTGCTTTCCGAGCATGAACCCTTCGCAGACAGTGTTGAGCTTCTTGATTGCTAAGAGATCTCGCATCATATTCTTCTGCTGGAGGATCTTTAACCCATGGAAATTGAAATGTCCTAAAATTTTGTGCCATAGCAATGATTCATCTGCTTGCGCTTGCATTGCGACATTGCTTGCATACCTCTATTGTAAAGGAAAGCAGTTGTTTTCTTTCATTTTTAATTTTGCAATTTCAAAGGATTTGTCTTGCTTGTCGTGGATTGTTTAAGAATCTCCTTCAAAATGAAAAGAGTGCCCTTTTTCAATCATTTTTCCTACACTGAGTAGGTTTTGATCGATGTTGGGTACCAAGATTACATCATTGATGTATTTCTTCCCTATTTTAGTGTCACTTGGTATATAGTGCCTTTTCCAACTGCTTCCATAAAGTTACCATTACCGATACCAATTTTGACTTTAGTCTTGAATTTATCAAGACTACAAAAGATGCTTTCATTTTTTGTCATGTGGTTACTACAACCACTGTCTATATACCAAGTATCTTTTTCTTCCGATGCAGCTTGGCAGACATAAAAGAGACTATTCTCATCATTTTTCTCTTCTAAAAAATTAGCTTGATGGGATTTCTTAAAACAACAAGTTTTTTTAGTGTGGCCAAATATTTTACAATTTTGGCACTGAGGTTTTCCTTTAAACCAACAGTCTTTCTCCAAGTGACTTTTTCTTTTACAAATGCCACATGGAGAATACTTGTCGTTATTTTCTTTTTGTTTTTCTTGATAATCTTGCTTTTAAATTTTTCTAGTGATTTTCTCCAATCAGCTTTATATTTTTGAGACGGTGAATTAATTTTAGACTGAAAGGCGTTTTCATTTGAATTTTCACTATGTCTTTCTTGCCTACTTTCATATGCTTCAAGGGAGCCCATTAATTCAGTTGGTGATAGAGGATCTAAATCTTTTGTTTCTTCTATCGTTGAGATTATTGCATCATATTTTTCTGTAAAAGAAATTAGTAATTTTTTTCTACTATTTTCTTGTCATAAATTATTTCCCCATAGGCTCCCATTTTATTTACTATTTCTCTCATTCTAGAATAGTCATCTTTTGCGGTCTCATTATCCTTCATTTTAAGATTTTCAAAATCTCTTCTAAGTTTTCTGCAGTTTAACAGTGCGTACCTATTGTTCCTTGGAACTCCTCTTGCAACGTATCCCATGCTTCTTTCACAGTTGATGCGCCCATAATTCAAGAAAGTAAATCCTCTGTCGTAGCTTGCTCCAAGCAGAATAACGCTTGAGAATATTTTTGTTGATTCTCCTACAGGGCCTTCTTCTAAGTCTTTGTAAGTAAAGGCTTGTCTTCCGGAACACTAAATCCATCTTCAACAATTTTCCATAGATTTTGTGAACGAAAATAGGTCCTCATTTTGATGGACCAAAACACATAATTTTCTCCATGGAAAATTGGAAGAGGTAGAGATGAATGGCTAGAATTGGAACTCATGGGGAGTTGGAAAAATTACGCCCGGTGTTCATCAAACCTGGTTCTGATACCACTAATGGTTTGTGAATTTGGGATAAAGAAAATAGTGATGATTTATTGTAGTTTAGAATATTTGATGAGTAGTAGTAGTGTATAGAGTAATGATGGGTTAGGATATTATAGTTGATGTTGTTGAGTGAACAAGTGAATGGATTTGGGTTTAGAGGACTAAGATTTATGTTTTAGAGAGTAGAGTATAGTAGAAAGTAGTAGAGTTTTATTGGTGGTTTGTTGTTTGTAGTTACACCATTTGCTACCCATGATATGGTATTTGTAGTGATTAGTTCACGTTACATTTGGGGCTAGAATTATTTGTTCTAGATTTTTCTAGTGTATTTGATTTACAAATACAATTTCTAGACTAATCTACACAATAAAGAATCTAGAATATTTAAGCATATAGCTTCTAGGAAGTTCTAGACTATAGAGTTTTCTAGAAAATGTCTTTGAATTTCTTCTATTCTACAAATATTTAGAAAATTCTAGAGTAAAGTATTGTACAAATGTCTAGAATATATTCTAGAGTATTCAAAAAATATGTAGCAACTTCTAATAGAAACATTATATTTAATAAGTGGTGTTATGTGTGATGATGACTACGAGAATGAATGAGTGGTGATGTTGATGAGGATAAGAATGGTGGTGTAGTAGGAAGAGTTGTCTAGGTGTTTATATTCGGAATTAAAGCTAGAGTAACATTAATGATGGATGAGGAGTACTCGGAATAATTAGTTTTAGAATAACGGAATAAGATATTTTCATCAATATAAATGCAACCTCATTAGGCATATATAGCCTTCGTGTTTGGTGTGTTGTAGACTAAGCAAACACATGGAACAGATGCATATTGGGGTTATAGAGTAAAGTATGGAAAACACAGAAATCTAAAAGTCCTGTCGATCTGTAGATTTGTAATAATAATAATATTACAGGAATGTCGATCTGTAGATTGTAATTGAAAACCATATATAAGCTTGTGCAGTATCCTTATTTATAAATTGAATCAGTTATATATAAGTTGGTGTAATTAATTTATTAAAAGGCATTAATTAATTACAACTTGGTAATACATATATGATTGAGGTACGAATATTTTATTAAAAAAATTCACCAATTAAAACAAAAATATAAAAAAGAAGTTTTAGGAATGAAAGCAAAATAATAAGTGAAATTATAAAGAATCTCTGTACATACAGGGTATATTAAATTCCTAATTAAACTTTGTTGTTGTTATATATTTTCTTTGGGCATGTGATCATATATATAATCTTAACTAGTCTGAACAACTCGTGGGGCTCAATTAAAGTTGTACATTCTTTCATTGAAAGAGGATATCCGTGCTCTTTATGTGGTCGGTCACATAGGGGGTATCATTATCCAGACGTGCAAGCTGTAACAAAGAACTATTTGGTTGTATGTTTTCAGGACCATATCTGCCCACCACACAGAGGTAAAAAGGTCCCCCCTACTTGGGGGGTCCTATTATTTGACTTATAAGAAGATGGAGAGGTCTCTGCTTCTCAAAAGAATATATAGAAAGGTTAGGTATCTAATAATGATCTTTTAATTATAATTCTCACCAGCTAAGCTTTAACCTACAACATGAATTAACATTTATATATATTTATCTTCAATATATGTATATACTATACGTATCGATAATTCACAGTATTATTCACTGCGACATGCATCTCTTTTTCTTTTTATATTAAATTTTTGTCATCACATATATCTATATGTATATTTATGTATTTATATTATTAGTTAGTGGGAAATAATCTACATCGACTTGCAATTATCTCATTACGTAAGATATATATGGAAACTAGAATGCAGCAAATTAATGGATAATGATAAAGCGAATTAATATATTATTTAGAAAAAGTATAGTTTCACATTATTGCAATTGATAGCCTTTTAGTTAAAGCAATTTTTCTCTATAAAATAAAAAAAAATTCCGAACCAAGAGAAAATCGTTCGCTCCATAAAGTAAATATTGATATTTTATGAAGTGCTCATGTACGTAGACGTGAGAGACGAGAACATTCATCATATAGAATCAAAAAGTAACTGTAACAATGCATCATGCATGGCAGATCACCTCAAATACTGTCCCATTAATATCGGGGCAGGATATATATATGATTTTGTTTTGAACTTCATATAGCTTTTGGAATAAGATTCTCTTTTCAAATTTTCTGTTCAATATGAATATCATAACATTTTTCGTCCCAATTCATTCACTACTATACTTTAATATATCGACTATATATATATCGATCGCTAGCTATAATATCTTCAATTTTTGTCACTTGCCATTTCGGTTCCTGTCGTTCTCGATCGACCGTCCTTTAATTTTTGGTCTCTCTTATAGATATAATAATATAGAAACAAGCATATATTTTATATACACACCAACAAACCAATTAAAAAGTCTGGCGAGACTTGGCGTTTTGTAGTTACTGATCTCATAATAACATAAACCACATAACTAAGTTAGCATAAACTCTCCAACATCTTTTGCATTTTTCTCTCATTGCCAATAACATATATACATGTACGTATATAAGACCATTTCTCTAATACATAGTTTTATTTTGGGATATTTGAGGCTAAACCCCCTTATTTTTTTTAAAAAAAGTTGTGTGACAAACCCCCCAATTAAAAATTTTGGTGGCAAAACCTCCTATTCTTTTACAAAAGTTGCAACAAACCTCCCAATCAAAAATTTTGGTGGCGAAACCCCTTTCTGTTAATGGTATGTTGCAAGTTACCCCTTTTAGATGCTAAATGTCATTTAAGCAATTTATGTATTGTTTACCAAGTTTTTCGGAAACTATAAATATTTAGAGAAACAAGAACTAATAAGAAAGGATGGAAATAAACAAGATCAAGGTTTTTTACGTGGTTGGGGCGTTAATGAGCTTTAATCCACGAGTCACTTGGATTGAACTTTAGAGAGTTTATCAATGGAGGTTTTCAACAAGTTCAGCATCGTTTTTGCATGCATGAAAAATCGGATCCCTGCTACAGTGCACTAATGGCCCTATTTATAGGTGGCCATGTAGCTTGGGTCGGACTAATCCAAGCCCAATCAGGATATAAGCATAATTTCTCTCTAATGGAGCTATTGTACAAGTGTATAACGTGATTACAAATTGTTTAATCGAGGACCACAGGGCCGACTTAAGCGTGGTAGAGCGTTACAACTGTCCTTTGTACGTTCATACGAACTGATGCACGCGGGCTATCAGGGGGATTCTGGGGACAGGATCTGTCAAAGTAATGGCAGTACCGATCCCTAGGTACATTGTATGTTCTCTGCGTATCCCTTATACAAGTTATTTGAGGAGACCAACTACCGGATTTCTCGGGGACACGTCAGCCGAGTAATGAGTTGGCTTGTTCTATTAGGACGTATGGTCCGGATTCATTTACCAAGGCGAACATCAGTTAGCGATCACGGATCGAAGGATGTATCCTGATAGTGGGTTGAAAGGCAAGGATGGACCCGGAAGCTCAATTTGGATGCCACTTGGCAAGATCTGGCCCTTGGATTGGGGCATCCACTGCAACATTCTACTTCACGGAGGATGGAGGTTGCAGCCACTCATCTTAGGTCCGGGTTCTTGTTACTCTTTTATTATTTGCTATTCATTGGATCTAGGACGGGTCTGGGCCTTCAAGCCTATTGTTGCTCAATGTTCATTGGGCCCTGGCCTCTCTTGAGAATTCATGAAGCCAACTTGACAATGCCACGTGTTCTTGGTTGAAAATATGGACAACATTTACCCCCAAAGTCTTCGTCCGTTTCTGCGCGGTGGAGACTTGCCTCTTTGTCCCGGTTCAATCACCTAAGTCCTGGTTCATTTACCTAAGCCCCGATTCATTTACCTACGTCCTGGTTCATTTCCTTGGGGGCCAACTGAATAATCCCCAACTTTTCAGATTCCCACTGACCTAGGCATGTGTCTCCACATAAATGGTACATTAGTGCTACTTGCGCTCAAAAGACGTGGGGAAAATCGTTTGTTGTCCTGGGTGACTCATGGATGCCAGTGTGTTTTCCGAAGCATCCCATCTAGTTGAAAAGGCGCTTTTAGCACTCAAGTGGGCTATTTAATGTACTTGCATCATTCGGAACTGTCGAATGTGTTTTTCTTGGGATATTCAATATGAGCCATTGGATGAGAAAGGCACGGATCGCGGATTGACGAATCGATGTTTTAGCACTTGATTAGGCTAAATAATGTACTTAAGTTATTTGGAACTGTCAGATGTTCTTTTCCTGTAGGTATTCAATGCGAGTCGTTGGATTGGAAAGGTGCTGATGGCAGATTTCTCTCTTATAAATATGTCAGTGAGTTCCCTTCCTCACTTTTTACTAATCCTAAATTTACGAACCAGAGAGCAGAGAGCAAAGACATTGAATGTCTGAAATCGCAGATGAAATTTTCCAACGTTTACTGCATTTTCGAGCCCAACTATTTCCATCAAATCCACCCTACGCTCACCAAGAGGACAACTTCACCCCGAACGACCCTTATGAGAACATCGACGAGCTGTTCTACCGCCTCCTTAAGTTCAAGACTGAGTTTCTGTCGACGTTCTCGCCTTTTCACCAACAAATCTTAGGTTCAAGTTTCTCCAGTAAGTTTTTTGGCCACTTCATTGTTTTCCCTTATTATTTTCTATTATCATATTGCATGCGCGATTATATGGTTGTTAGGGTCGCGACCACCATGTAGGGTGGTTCTAGGTAGTTATGAATAATAGAGAACTCTCTACGTAAAATTTCTTTACGAAGATATACTGTGATTAATGGAGCGGGGTGGACTGCTTCGAACCGATGAACCCAGATGCCTTAGAGTCTTCTGAGTGAATTAGTTTCCCTTTGCAATGTTATCTTTCTTTTAGTTCCTGACTGATCCTCCTCGAACCTTAATTGTTCCTAGAGCAATGTCCGGAGGGGACCTCTCCAAGCAGTTTAGGAGAATCCTCGTGCCGTAAAATTTTTTCTTCAATTTTGGTGCTAATTGCTTGGTTCTTGCTTTTCTTGTTGCTTCGTGGTCTTCGATCATGGCTCCTGGCATCACACTTTACCTGGAGAATGTTGTAAATGTGGGCCCAGTCATCCTGGAGGGGCACAAGCTTCCCACTGGCAACATGGGAAAAGGATGTAGAAACAAATGAGTTTCGAAACTGCTAGATGTTTAATGAGTTTGAGAAATCCTTTTGGGGTAGAGTCGACTCCAGGGCTCTTCTTCAACAGGCTGGCCCAAAAATAAGAAAAGGCTCACACTGGAGTGGGTGTATTAGGGGCCTTGAGCACAGGCCACATTAGTGCAGGAGCCAGTCTCCCGCTTCACGACTATTTTGCGTGATTCCTCCGGTTCGTGGGGATCACACTGTTCTAACTCCTGCCTCAGGCGTACAAATTGCTCGTAGGGTGGCATGTGTTCTGCGCCTAGAAGGAGATGGTGGAGCCCACCCCCAAGGAGGTGCTATACTACTATCAGTTGAAGTCGTAGCTGAACTCCAAGGATAAGACGCGGGACGACTTTTAGTCCTAATGTTGGGCCGGCTCCTTCTAGCACCTGGAAACAACCCGGAGATGTCAGACATTATTGGTTTATGACATCCGAGTTCCTCCCGGAGAAGAATCCCACTTTATTGCTGGAGTTTCAGCGTGTGGGTAAGTTTTCCTTTCCCATTCTATGCTTCGTCTTTCTTTTTTCTTTATATTTCATCGGATATTCACATTCCTTCAAACAAGTCTATATGCTTAGACCTGGATGACTAAGTTCATCCTGGACCGGAAGAAAAAATATGCCACCTTCAGTGTCGAATATCTAGACGTGGGGAGGTTAGTGAGCACGGAGAATCTTTTGTTGGCCAAGTTGCTTACCACACATCAATCAATAGATGCCCCCGATCTCTGGGGACTGCAATGTGAGAGGGACCCTGCTCTAAGGGAAGAGTTGGCAGTCATTCATATTGAGGCAGTGGAGGCCGCAGTCACGGAAGACGCGGAGAGGTTGAAGGCGAAACGTGCGTGCTTTGCGTAGTTGGCCAAGTCCGAGGAGCTGGATGCCTTGCTCGAGGGGAGGCAACCCAATACTGGAGCTCCCAGAGCCATCATCTCAGTGCAAGGTAAAATGCCTCCATATTTTACTTATGCCCTTCATATTGAGGGCTTTGTTAGGAATAGGCAACGGAACTAGGACTGCCAGCAACATGGGGCTTCCTTGCCCCATTTCCGTGGACATGCTGACCCTCATGCATGCGTCCTGGTTCCTTTTGGGCTTGGATGACGTTGGGGATCAAATTCATGCTTTTTCCCTAGGATAATTACGTCTGGTCTGTTCCATAGATAAGGGTCCGTCCCGGAGGACTTATACTTGCATGTTTCTTTTGTATTTGTCTTTCCCACTTCGATACTAATCTGTATTTTTTTCTTACTTCAGGTGAACCAGGCATGGATGATCCCATGGCCAAGATGAACGAAATGATTGAGGCCAGGGCTGCAAAGTCCAAGGCGTCAGTGAAGAAGGCTACCAAGGGCCCGACCAAGACGAAGATCATCGATTTGATGGTTGAGGCCACAGAACTGGCCATGGGGGTCCCAGAGGGAGCTCAGGCTATTGCCCCAGCCTTTATGGCATCTGTTGAGCAGCGTCTACCCCCACCTGCTCCTCTCCAAGTCATAAATTTGGAGCAAGAGCCTTCGGTAGAAGGTGGGGTGAGTAAAAGGAAGACGGACGGCACTGCCATGGAGTCCATGAAGCGGGCCAAGAAGGCCAAGATAGTGGGGGACTCCACTTTGATCGAGGCACACTCCCTCAGAGATGGCCTTATTATTACATTGGAGCTTCTAGACGCTCCTATGCTCCTCTTCAACTCGGTTCTTCCTGGGGAAGGGAGTCGGTCGTCTTGGAGGACAGGATGAGGATGGTGTCCCGGGCTTGGGACGAGGGCCATGACAAACGGGATGAGGTAGCCTGGGCTTTGACTACTCACTGAAATGTGGAGTTGTTCGAGCATCTCGAGGCTTTCAATGCTCCCCAACAAATCGTAGATCGGCTGGGAGTCGAGCTTGGATTTCAGCCTAAGTTGGGGCAGGACTTTACTCCGTTCGCCGCAGAATTTTTGGCCCAAGTGGGGACCTCCATGTCCTTCCTCTGGCTCAAACG
Organism: Humulus lupulus; assembly: GCF_963169125.1. Classification (NCBI taxonomy): domain Eukaryota; kingdom Viridiplantae; phylum Streptophyta; class Magnoliopsida; order Rosales; family Cannabaceae; genus Humulus; species Humulus lupulus. The sequence continues at coordinate 77,841,293 of NC_084793.1, forward strand.
CTACATCACTCTAGCTAGCAATGATGCCCTCTTCATCTCCCAGGCCATCCGTCATCAGGCCATGGTAGTAAGTCACAAGTTTGTCTTGTTTCTCTATTATTGTTATCTTTTTTGTGTTGTTTCTAACTTTGCTTTGTTCCAGGACGCATTGTTGGCTCATAGGAACGCGGACCTTGTGGTTGAAATGGCCATGAAGCCAGAGACGACTCAATGAGAAGCTGTCAGTGAGGCCCTTAACAAGAAGAAAGCCAGAGTTCAAGCTCAGCATGAGGAAGCCTTGTCCTGGAAGGATGCTGATCACAAGAAGGTGGTGGACAACTTGAACGGGTTGCTGGAAAAGTCACAGGCAGAACTGTCCAGTGCCCGCAACTCGGAAGCTTTAATCAAGGCACTCTTGGAAGCAGTTGAGTCCCAGCTTCATCAAGAGCGGAAAAAGGTGGAGTCTCTCGGGGCCCAAGTATAAGCTTTGGAGGTCTGGGCCCAACTGGAGTTGGAGCAGAGCGAAAAGGCTCGCAAGGAGAAGGAGCAAATTGAAGATTTGCTGGCAGCCACTTTTGAAGAAGCCATTTACATGGCCTGGCTACAGAACAAAAATATGAATCTCCAAGTCTATCCAGACCCGACTGTAAAGAGGACTGGATTTGGGGACAAGGAGAAAGAAGACGCGGGGTTCCTTGCTTAGAATCAAGAGAATGAAGTTGCTCCAAATGTCCTGGATTAGGACGATGCCCAAGCCTCAGCCTTTGCAATTTTATTTAGGACTTCCCTTTTTGGGGAAATTTTGTGGAAGTTAGTTAATTTATCATGAAACCAAGGTTCAGGTTTCAACGGCCAGGACCGTTTTGGACTTACCAGATATAATTTAATTGGCTTACCCCAAATCTAAGGTTTAGGTTCCAACGACCTCGATCCTTTTGGACTTACAAGATATAATTAATTGGTTTACCTCGAATCTATGGTTCAGGTTCCAATAGCCTAGACTGTTTTGGGCTTACTAGAAATAATTTAATTGGTTTATCTCGAATCTAAGGTTCAGGTTCCAACGGTCTGGACCATTATAGGGAAACAATGAATGAGGATTAAACTATCATGAACAACGTTAGGTCTGGACGAGTTGGATTTTGAACCCCCCAGTCCACACGAATCCAGATTAGGACTAAGCTTTGAGTCTTGCATCCTTTTTTATCCTAGAATGTGTAGATGGTCCTACCCTCCAAGTAATCAAAGAGTGTAGTCTTAGGTCACTTGTTCATGTAAATATTAAAGACAGACATGGACTTTTTTCTTTTCTTAAAACATTCCTTATGGTGTTTTGTTTACACAATTTTCATTAACTAAGAAATTCCACTGGGGAATACATTACTTGAAAATTAAAATGTTAAAAAAGATTATACACCTGAATCCTTCAGACTACTGGTAGTACTGGCGGAGGTGTTCAGCATTCCAGGCCCTTGGTACCTCTATTCCATCTAGCCGTTTTAGGAGATATGTTCCCGAACATACTTCGTTTTGGATCCCATATTTTCCTTCCTAGTTAGGTCATAGAACCCCCACTCCTGGAACTTGAGATGCATGGAAAACACTTCTTAGGACCAGATCACCAATCCTAAACCTTTGGGTTTTAACTTTAGAATTAAAGTGCCTTACAATCTTTCCCTGATACATCTTTAGTTGCACTTGTGATTCTTCTCAAATCTCTTCGATGAGATCCAGGGATTCCTAGAGCAAGGCGTGATTCTGGATGGGATCATATATGACTCATCTGTGGGAGGGGGTTGCGGTTTCCACTGGGATGACTGCTCCTCATCCATAAGCCATTGAGTTGGGAGTATGTCCGGTTGAGGTTTTTTTCATGGTCTGGTATGCCCAAAGGACACAGGACAACTCTTACGACCACTTGCTCTTATAGGCTTATAACTTTTTCTTGAGTGTCTCCTTTAAAATCTTGTTCACGGCCTCAGTTTTCCCATATTCTTGAGGCTTTACCACTACGGAGAAGCTTTTGATAATTCTATGTCTTTTAGTGAATTCGATGAAGTGGATGTTATCAAACTACCTTCCGTTGTCAGACACGATTTTATGAGGGAGGTCGTATCGGCACATAATATTGTTGATGAAAAAGTCCATGGCTTTTTGGAGGTGATGTTGTTCATTAGTTCTGCCTGGACCCACTTGGTGTAATAGTCGACAGCTACAATGGTATTTCAATCCACCCTTCCCGACCACTAAGGATCCTACCAAATCAATTCCCCAAACAGCAAAACGTCAAGGATTATTCATCAAGGTTATCTCCGTGGGAGAAACTCGTGGGATCTTAACGTACCTTTGGCATTTCTTATTATATTATTTCATATAATATAATATTAGATTAAATAATGTGACAAAATGTGATTTGTCACACAAATGTGATTTTTCACACCTTGTAACATATTATTGAGAGTCACAAAATTGGACACATGTGTGTGCCCAAATGTGACATATTTTGGAGTAACAAAATCAGTTACAAATTTGTAACTCCCAAATATTTCCCAATAATGTGTATATTGTATGTTACATATTTGAGATTAGATTTTATAAAGCCATAATGAAATATGGCTGTTGGAGACATGTTTTTAACTCCCAATAGGTGTTTGGAGGTTACAAAATCATGTGGGAAAGGATTTGGGACGTTTTGGAATGATTTGGAAAATGACAATTTTTGTGCTGAAACTAGGCTGTGGCCGCGGCCACTGTGTTTCCCTGGCCGCAGCCTGAGGGACAGAGGCCAGTGGTCGTGGCCACTGATGATCCTGGCCGCGGCCAGTGAGGCTGACAGCCTATATGGTTTTTCAGTTTTTTCCAAATTGAACGGTTCTAACACCCCAAATAACTCCCAAATCTTCATTTTAATTCCATAAACATCCAATTAAACATTGGTAACAGCCATGGAGGTTGGTGGAATTTGAAATTTAGAGGGCTATCTCAAACTCTATAAATAAGAGCCTAATGCTCACTTGTAAGACACCATTTTCCATCCACAAAGAACTTGGCTGGAAAATACACCTTGAGGCTTGATTTTACCAGAAAGCATTTCCAAAAATCTGTGAGAGATCCCTTAGTGCTTGAGTTAGGGGGAAATAAGCTTTTCGACAAAGGTTTTAAACCTTGTTCAAGTTGGTGATCCCCAATCCTCTTCACTTAGGTTGTGTAAGTGAGAGTTTACTATTGTTCTGTTCTTGCATTTTCTCTATTTCTTTTCTTCTTATTTTCATTTTTTATTTACTTGTAACTTTTGTTTAGAGTTGTAATCTTCTTTTCTTTTGTTTCAAACACCTTTCCTTTTCTTGTAATCTCTTGTTTATAGCTGTATCTTTCACCATTCTCTTCTTCTCCTTCTTCCTCTTCCTTTCTTTGTTTGTTTGTATTTTTCAGTTATAGAGTTGTAACACTCTTTTTAATCAATCATTATTTAGTTGTAATATCTTGCATAGAGTTGTATTATCTTACATTTTCCATTGAGGCAATTACATAATTTTTCCTAACATTTCTCACACTTGCGAACGTAATCCACACAGTCCTTCTTCATTGTTGGCCAGAAGAATCCTTGCCTTAGGATCTTCTTGGAAAAGTTGAGTCCGGCTCTGTGGTCTCTGCAAAAGCCTTCATGCACTTCATGCGTGATCACGCTCATTTCATTTCCAGATACACATCGAAGATAAGGCATGGATAACCCCTTGCGATAAACCCTGCCATCCATCATAACGTATCTGCGGGCTTGGTACTCGAGCTTCCTCTCAGCAGCCTTGCCCGTGGAAAATTTTCCAATGGTTAGATACAAGATGAGAGGCCCCATCCAGGACGTGGTGTAATCCGTGGCCAACTTTTCTAGTGTGTCTGCGAACACATTCTGTTGCCTGGGGATCTGGTGGATGATGTATCTCTTGAATGGTTGAAGTAACTCCTGGGTTTGTGAACACCGATATTTGTTTGATCACCAACTGGGAATCACTGTGGATTTCAATGTTCTCTACCCCCACTTCCTGAGCCAAGCATAATCTGGCTAGCATGGCCTCGTGCTCAGCCTCATTGTTTGACGCTTCACACTGGAAGCATAGGGCACTTTGCAATTGGTGACCTTAGTGGGATATTAAGATAATCCCAGCTCCAGCCCCATTCTCATTTGAGGCTCTGTCAATGAAGATTTTCCAAATGGGCACTATATGATCGATTAGCTCCTTGTCTTGAGTGATCCATTCTATGATGAAGTCGGCCAGGGCCTGTCCCTTTATGAAGATTATGAGCACGTAGGCGATATCGAACTGTCTCAACTCCATGACCCACTTCAAAATTCTTCCTAATGATTTTGGATTTTTTAATACTTGTTGTAGGGGATGGTTTGTGAGTACCTTGATGGAAAGCGCCTGAGAGTAAGGTCCTAACTTCCTGGAGTAAGAAAAATGTTAGTTTCTCGATCAAATGGTTTCTGGATTCCGTGACGAGCAACTTTTTGCTTACGTAATAAGCCAGGAATTGGACCTTTCCCACTTCTTGCACTAAGGCGGCGCTTGTGGGATGTTCTGACACAGCCAAATATAGGTACAGTGGTTCCCTATCCACTGGTTTAAACAAGATTGGTGCTTGAGCTAAATTATTTTTCAATTTATGGAAAGCCTCTTAAAACTCGTATGTCCATTCAAACCTATGATTTCCGCGAAGTATGTTGAAAAACGGGATGCATTTGTTCGCAGACTTTGACATAAAGTGGCTCAAAGCCATTATTCTTCAAGTCAGGTTCTGAAAGTCTTTATGTTTTCGTGCTGATGGCATGTCGATCAAAGCTTTAATCTTATCTGGGTTGGCTTCTATCCCTCTTGAGCTTACTATAAAGCCTAGAAACTTCCCGGAGGCCACGCCAAAAGTGCACTTTTAGGGATTTAACTTCATCCCATACTTTCGGATAATGGCGAATGCCTCTGCTAAGTCGTTCGCATGTTGGGTCGATGTTTTGGACTTGACCAACATGTCCTCTATGTATACTTCCATGTTCTTTCCGAGTAGGTCCTGAAACATTTTGTAGCTTCGGCATTCTTTAACCAGAAAGGCCTGACAATATAACAGTATACACCCTTGTCGGTTTGGAAGCTAGTGCGTACTTTGTCTGCTACATGCATCTTAATTTGGTTGTAGCCGGAATAGGCACCCATGAAGCTTAGCGACTCATATCAAGAAATGGCATCCACCATCTGGTCTTTCCGGGGCAATGGGAAGCAGTCATTTGGACACACCTTTTTGAGGTTTGTGAAATCTATGCAAGTTCTCCATGTCCCATTTGGCTTTGGAACAAACACTAGGTTTGCCAGCCATACGGGGTACAATGCTTCCTGGATGAATTTAATTGAGGATAACTTTTTGATTTCTATTTTGAGGGCCTCTGCCCATTCCGTTCCCAATGGTCTTCGCTTCTTCTGGTCTGGAGTTGCATTTTCATCGATGTTTAGGGCGTGACATATGATGTTACGATCAATCTCGGTCATGTCCGCGTGGGACCAGGACTCCGGATTCAAATTTCTTTCTGCTCGAATTACTCTGGTTGGATCGGTGTTATGGATGCACACCTCTTCTTCTTCCTCCATTGGTTCTAATGCCAAGTCTGCCTCTATTCAGGGATCCAATTTGTCGTCTTCCTGGACCACCCACGTGCTGGTTGTGGTTATGGGACTGAGGTAACGTCCTCTTCTTCTAGGGGATCTTTACATACCATGAAGATTGGTAAGATGGACACGTGAAAACACTTTTGGGCGCTCTTCTAATCTCCCCGTACTATCCCAACTCGCCCGTTATCACAGGAGATCTTCAAGCATAGGTTGCAGTTGGAGGTAACAACACCAAAATCGACCAGAGCGGGACGACCAAAAATTAGATTATATGTAGTGGGACAATCCGCAACCACGAGTATGCAGTACTTGAACATGCTTTGGGAATTATTTCCCAAATGTAACTAGGAGCGGTATTTTGCCCATCGGGAGCAATGGGTCTCTATTGAAGTCGTAGATGTGCATAGAACACGAGGCTAGATTGTTCTGAATGTAGGCTTAAACATGACGTTGATAGAGCTTCCATTGTCCACCAACACTCAAGAGACTACTTTTGTTGGAAATTTGGGTGTCAATGACCAAGGGATTGTGATGCGAAAAGTGCACATTTCGGGCCCTTGAATGTTATATGAAGATTGATCAGCTTTTAGCTGGGATGAAGTCTGGACCAATGCACACATCTCATCGTCGTGGTCGAGCTCACTGAGATACCTCTTTTGGTCGTTCCAAGATAGTCCTCCCAAATGCGAGCCTTTAGATATGGTGGCTACGTGGTCATCTACTCAATGTGGCGCAATTCAAGGTAGATACGACGTTCTAGGTCTAGGAGCCATAGGGCCTCCAGGAGGTTGCACTATTGGGGTCCTCTAAGGGGCCTATGATCCCGATCCTAGAATATATCCTCCCTAAGGAGGTCTAAACTGTCCATGTGCTCCCTTAACAAGGGGTTGTCAGGGAGCTATATGTTTTCCTGTAGCGGGCATCCTGATCCGCTGGTGGAGGTTTCCCAACTTGATTAGGTTCTCGATCTCGTCCTTCAGCTGACGACATTCTTCAGTCATGTGACCTATGTCCATGTGATAGGCACATCATTTGCTTGCGTCCCTTGGGTTCTTTCCCCCTTTAAACATGGGGTACGGTTTCTAGTAGGGGACTACGTTGCCTGTTGGAGGTAGATATTCTCCTGGGTATCCACCAAGTTCGTGTACTCTATGTATTGGGGCTCATACCCCTTCTTTTCGGGCTCGGTCCGGCTCTGATTCTTGCTGGAATATTTCCCCTAGGAATGACTTATACTCGCTTCTACTGCTTTCATCTGGGATTGTTGAATTGCTCCGGGAGTGACACTCTATCCGATTGGTGCCACTCCATATCCAATCGAGCGCATAAAAGGTCGGGGGTCATGAACTGCATCCCGAGAGTTTCAGTGGGTATGGACATTGTTGGAGGTGCCGGATAAGGATTTTCTAGGTATTGTGTCTAATACCAAGGAATGGTCTGTGTTTTTGGTTGCAGTGTCGGAGGCCATCTAAAAGCTTGGATTTGAGCTTCTTCGCAGTTGATGAAGCCTTGAGCCCTTCCTATAAACTCTTCTAAAGTGGCTTCCTTATTGCGTTGCATGCCATCCAAGAAGGGGGATCTAGTTCTGATTTTGGATTGGAGAGCTACTAAACATTGCCCATCATCCACCCTAGTCTTTGAAGCTTCCTCTATGAAGCGTTGGATGTAAGCCCTAAGGGTCTCAGTGGAATGTTGCTTAATGTTGGCTAGTGCACTAACCTCCATGTCCAGTTTCTGGGCGGCTATGAATTGCTTACGGAAGGCTGACTGCAATCCAGACAAAGATTGGATTGATCTTGTCTTGAGCCTTTTCCACCATTCTTCAGCGGATCCGACCAAATTGATTGAAAAACATAAGAATTTTCCATTGTCGCAGACATAGGCTACAGTCATCAGGCGATTGTAGAGAGATAGATGGTCTCTAGGTTCAGTGTGTCCAATGTAGGCAGGTATATCTGACATCTTGAACCCCTTGGGTAGTATGATGCTCAGGATGTGTTTTGCACATGGCTTCTTTTCTTCATCTTCGGAATCAAAACCTCTGACTTCTTGTTTCGGAACAACAACAAAGCTCTGAGCAGCAAGAAATGCTTGAAGAGTGAGGAGGGATTCTTGCATCTGGCAGGTGGACTCCTCTTGTTTCTCCACCCTTGCCTCTTCATCGAGGACTTGTCGTCTTAAGAAAACCACCTCTAGTTTAGGTTCCACGTCATCTTTTTCGGGGTCTATGGGATTTTTGGCCTCCTAGTCTTCGTACCCCTCTCTGTCTTCTTCATAATATTCTTTGTCATACTCACCACCTTCTTCGAAGTGCGGGGAGTCATCAGGCAGAGGCCCATTATACGATAAATCCTCCATTTTTTCTTGAGGAAGTTGTTGGTCTTGCAATGGTTCTCCATTGTCTTGTTGGTGTTGTTGAGTGGGGTCGAACACAGTATGTTTAGTATTCACCATCTTCATAGATGACAGAGACTGGTTCAAGCTTTCTTCTATCTCTCAATGAAAGTACCAAAATCTTTATCAAGTTTTTCAGAAACTATAAATATAATGAGAAATAACAGTTAAAAAGAAAGGAAGGCAGTAAACAAGACCAAATTTTTTTACGTGGTTGGGGCGTTAATGAGCCTCGGTCCACGAGTCACGTGTATTGAGCTTTAGAGAGTTTATCAATGGAGGTTTTCAGCAAGTTCACCAACGTTTTTGCATGCATGAAAAATCGGATCCTTCCTAAAGTGAACTAATAACCCTATTTATAGGTGGACATGTAGCTTTGGTCGGACTAATCTAGGCCCAATAAGGATATAAGCATAATTTCTCTCTAATGGAGCTATTGTACAAGTGTATAACGTGATTACAGATTGTTTAATCTCGGTCTACTGGGTCGACTTAAGCATGGTAGAACGTTACAGCTACCCTTTGTACATTAATATGGACGGTTGCATGTGGGCTATCAGGGGGATTCTGGGGACAGGATTTTTCAGAGTAGTGGCAGTACCGATCCCTAAGAACATTGTGCGTTCCATGCGTATCCCTTTACCAAGATAGATTCATTCTGGGGGCAGGAATCATTTACTAAGGTTCGGAATCATTTACCAAGACGTACATCATTTAGCAATCACGGATCGAAGGTTGTATCCTGATATTGAATGGAAAGGCGAGGATGGACCCAGAAGTGCTATCTGGATGCCACATGGCGAGATCTGGCCCTTGGACTGGGACATCCACTGCAACAATCTACCTCCCGGAGGATGGAGGTTGCAGACACTCATGAAGTTGGTCCGGACCTTCATCTCAGGTCTGGGTTCTCGTTACACTTGGATTATTTGCCAGTCATTAGACCTAGGATGGGTCTTGGCCTTCAGGCCTCTGGTTTCTCAGTGTTCACTGGGCCTTGGCCTCTCTTGAGAATTCATGATGCCCATTTGACAATGCCACGTGTTCTTGGTGTAAAAGATGGACAACATGTGCCAACTAAGATACATGTGGCAACACTTTATAGGCCCACATGTCAAAAAATAATTAATTATTATTTTTTAAATAATAGATTTTAATAATAATAAATAACTCTGAGAATGTGGAAAAAAACCCTTTCTTTAAAAAATATAATTTTGTATCAAATAATTGTTTGAATTTAAGGATCTAATGAAGAAGAAAAGACGGTATTAGTTATATATGAAGGCAACCGTCTTTGTCTATTTAAATTCAAAAGGATTTTTCCTTCAATATTGATGGTACGACCAAAGTCATCACTCAATTATAATAAAGAGTGCACTATATAATATATGATTGACTCCGAAAGTGTGGCAAAAGAAATGAAAAAAACCTTATCATCCAATTCATTTTATATTTTTTAATAATATCGATTATTCATGTCATGACCCGAGCCCTAGGCTGTGGTACATTTGTAATATCCATAACTTGGGTGGTCAAATGTCAAACTTTGACCCTTGTTGGAAAATAGTGTTTATAAATGATCATTCAGTTTATATTAAATAGTACTATAATTAAAAGTCAAAATAATGGAATAACTCCTATAATTATATATGAAAATATTAGTGATAAAAGCAAGATCATTTATCATTATTGTTGTATGTGTTTTCACCACTTGACACGTGGCAATTAGGAGTAATTAGCGACAAGTCATGAAGTTCTCAGAGTGTGGGCTCTTCAAGGAAATCTAGTTGGGCCAAGTCATGGATGTTTCCAATTGAGGCCATGCCCGAAGGTCTACCCTCAAGGTGAGGATGTCTCTAGGTGAGGCCAAGTCTCGAGCCAATGTCCAAGTCATGGATGTCTCCAGGTGATGAGGTCATGTCCCGCAAGGTTCTATTAACTCACCCATCTCTTAGGTCCAGGATTCTAGTCCTCATACCTATAGTCGATGTCAGGTGTCAATCATTGCTGGTATGGGCCACCAAAGGATCATCTGACAACATTTGGTGAGCCTTGATTAGTGGTGTCGAGTTCATACCCTCGACAATCACATTTCCCACAACGCCTCTTGACGCGAGCAAACATGCGCCGCATCCTGATACTGTCAGAGGCATGTTCCTCATGAAGCTGGGAACAACTTTCTGTAATGGGCTCTGTGCAATCTGCTTGGACCGTAAATTTTAATTATTTAGTGCAGCCCTTTTTGTATTAACTCAACATTAAGACCCCAAGATGGGGGAATTTTGTATTAATGATAGATGATTAACATTAATGACCCCAGCCTCTATAAATAAGGCTTGGGTATCTCCTTGTAAAGGGTTCGTATTTTCAAAGAGAGAAACTTTGTAACTCGGTGCAATATATACGCTACCTGAGAACCACCATTGAAGCTTGCAAAAAAGAAAGCTTCAAGCTCATTAAATACCATAGACTCTTGGACTAGGGCTCTTTTATAGCCTGAACCACGTAAAACCTTTTTGTTCTTTTGTATAATTTTTTTTATAATCTCAAATTTAGTTGATAGCAAAAAAGGCAACATTTTGGTGCTTTCATTGAGAGTTTGAAGAAAGATTGAAGAACTTTATCATGATGACTACTTGGAGAAATGCACCAGACGATGCATCTCCTCCCACCAGAGTTGAGGGAGGAGTACTAGCATTCCACCACCCTAGGACCTCCCTGAGATGGTGGAAGACTATGAAGAAAACACTTAATACGATGGTATGGACGATGAGTATTATGGGGAATACCATCATCCCATGGACGTGGAGGAGACTTCAGAAGTGATGGCGCTCCGCGACCAGATGGCCACTCACTAGTAAAAAGTCGACACCCAGAAGGGTATCGCGACCCTACAGGAAATGATTAACACCATAAGGGCTAGTCTAGCGACCCAAGGGTTACAAGTGGACCCCTTAGTGAAGGACCATCTAGGCAGCCAGCTGGTGTGCCACTTGTGCACCCAACTGGAATGCCCTTGTCGACCCAGCCGGTGTGCCTCTAGAGAAGTCAGCTGATGTGGTTCAAGATCTGCCAGCTGGCGTGGCCCCCGTGCACCCAACTGGAGTTGGAGCCCCACCTGTGCCACAAGATTGTGGCAAGGGTAAGATCGACAACAACCCTGCTTCGAAGCAAAAGAAGGCTTGTAGGAACC